>NC_086290.1:40869380-41489882 GCF_963924245.1 Chroicocephalus ridibundus | reverse complement strand
AAACTTTCAGGAAGAACTACAGTTTGCTATGTATTTGAACAGCAAAAAAAACCAACCCACCACTCAATTTTGTTCCTTTAGGTTTTAAATAATAATAATCACAATAATTTATTTCTAGGTATAAAAACCTTTGTACAGTTTGTACTGCAACATATACTAAAATTAATATTTAACCCACCTTCACCTTTCCCTTCACCAGCTCTTCTCATTAAAAAGCACAGATAGTGTTGGAAATCAATCCTGATAATGACATGTTAATTATTGCGTCAAGAACCCCATCTTTGGCCCCAGTATCATTGACTTTGTGCAGCTCACAAGATAAATTAACACCCCCAGTTTGCAATTTCATATCTCCCATCCTGTATGAATATAATTTCAATTCTCAAGACCAAATTCCGCTGCACTGCTTTTCCCATGAAGAAGTATAAACTGAAGGGGATGGAAAGGGCAATAACTTGACTGTCGCTTAGCTGCCACCAATTCACCCACTTGCTAGCTCAGTTTACAAATGAGCATAAAATGGCACATAAAAAATCAGGGTAAGCTTTTGGAGATGACAGACATCTGCTTTGTTCCTTTCTCATACAGATGTGGGGAATAAACAATATCTACAGGACCTGCCAAAAATCAGTCCTCAATAAGTCAACTAATAATTTGCTTATATACTATAAGCAATAGTTACAACTATTGCTAGTATAGTAGTAATATAGTAATAGTAATGCTATCGTCGTATTTCTCCTGAATGGCTAGGTGCAGGTAGTAACAATATTCTAGGCGGAGGAACTGCATTCTTGGAATGAGTCCTTAGCTTCCATACAAACAGGAGCTGGATCTCCTCAACTGGATTATACAAACACCAATGCCACTCTACAGCTTTCACGCTGCTGAAGGAATGCTTCATCAGACGCTGCGAGGCATACAAATTGCTACATGTTGCAGCAAATGGACCCTCGTTCAAAACCTGCAACCGAAGGAAACACTCTAGAAGAGAATGGAAAAAAAATTAGCTTTGATCAAAGATCAAAGCCTTTACAATCTTCTTCAGTGCGGTCATTCAGGTGAGCAGTGCTTTACGTGGTGCTCATCCTAAAAATCACATGTGCACACCCAGCACACACCTGTGTGACACCTCTCCCCCCGCAACTGTCCCCCCGCAACTGCAGTCTTAATTCTTGCCCTTTCTCCCCCACCCACCCACCCTTTTTTTTTTTTGCTTCTCAGTGATGTTTTCCCTTTTACAGAGGGGTATTATTACAGTTGTCTCTCTCCCAAAAGAGTCTGGCTCTTTCCCCAACGTACAGGCTGCAACAACACTAACACCCAAAGCATCTGATTTAGTCTTCTACTTTGCCCACTGCTTTACTTGAAAAGACAGACATTACTGCTTAAAATCCCAGCCCCTTTTCACGTCCCATAATGGTTCTCAGTTTCTATCAACTCCTTTGGGTCCTGGCATTCATGCCAAGGAACGCCTGTGGGTGTAGACACCTTTTACACAGATTTCTTTTTTTTTTTTCCTTCTTTTCTAACTATGTATAGCATTTTGGCTTTTTCAGTAAGTTTCAGAAAATGCGATGCTTCTATTCTGCCATTTTCAGGGGTACAATACGAATGTAAACTACATATATTCTTAATGATAGAAAAAGTAATCTAAAACCCTGGGTGAAAAAATTCTTTCGCAAGACTAGAGGAAGCCTGTTCTGCACTGATCTTCATTGATATCCTTTTAAAAATCTCCAAATGGTTGCAGCTGCCATGGTTTCTTTTACAGGTCAACAACCTTTTTTGATTAAGTGTTAAAAGAACCCTTCTCATTACTTTTGGCAGACGGTATTTCTCCAAGGTTTGTTAATTTAAATGAACTTTTGAGTTTCCGTCTTTTAAAGGCTGTTATTTTCTACATCCATTTCCAGAACTTAGAACAGAAGATCCCTTTAACTCTTTTAATCTTCTTGTTAGCCATACCCATCTGTCCTTGCAAGAGTCTCGCAGAGGAGCAAGGAACACAGTTGGCAATTTGACACCAACATGTAATCATTAGTTTCAAAGTCGCATTTTAGGATCTTCGGCGTTAGAGAAAAAAACCAGCTTTTCTCCCTTGACTTTTGAAACTTATTTTAATTCTGACAACACTGGAAACTGTGATTATACTAAAAGCATTTTAAAAGTTGAAATTAAATTATTGATCTGTGTTGGGAGAGATGCTAGCCCAAACAGAATCCTCAAATAGAGGAGAGTATCAGAGGGGAAAACAGACCCTTGGAGAACGCAAGGGAAGAGTACGTTAGAGGCAAACTCAAACAAAGCAGCATGGAGTTTTCCTGTTATTTGTCTTATTGCCAACAAGGGGCAGGGGGGGAAGTGTCGCACAAGTTACTAATATAGACATAGGCACTGAAAACCACTGGCTTTGTCTTCCTGCAGTTAAAGAGTATCCTCATCTGTACTACAGCTTATCTTTTAAAATAAAAAAATGGCATGTCTCACCACGTCACATAATTCATGAAGAGTAAACAAGCTCCAGAGTGGTAAAAAGCAAGCGGAAAGGACAGAGCAACACAGAACCCGTTTGCATTTGGGACCTTGGCTGTTTAAAGCGGCGCTTAGGCCACCAAGGGGCAGTCATTTATCAGGCAGCAGAGAAGTTAACAAATAGCAAGGAAAAATTATTTTTTTCCTAAGATGTCTGTGATTGAGGAGGCTGAACCGGGTGAAGGACTCTGTGTATAATCCAGGCAACAAGACAGAATGACATAAAACGGAATTTACTAATGAAACAGCAGTTGATCCAGTCCAACTCCATGACAGAAGGCCTCTACCCTGGAACAAATCACAGCCGAGCTGATGAGCGTGGTCGGGGCTGGTGGAAGGACACAGCACAGCAGCAGCTGTTTGCAGCACGAGGGGACACCTGGCTCTGCCTTCCTTTTAGGGGAGGAACACAGGCAAATAAGTATATAACAGGAAAAAGAATCTAAGCATGTATAGTACATATAGCACAGGTACATAGAGCTCATGTGCTATACATCTAGCATGAGTTTGTATTTAGAGTGCGTTTTGGTGTAAAAACCTGCACCCTAGTGATTTTCATACTAAAAAAAAAGAGCTAGTGATGTTTTGTCTTGATGTATTCTTAACACGCTTGCAGCTACAGTGCTCTACCAAGTTGAACCTGAGTTTAGGTTGTTCCAACACAGCAGCTACTTGCTCATCAACTAACAAGTTACCAACAATGAGTAAGCTTTGCCCTTCACTTATTTCTCTACTGCCTCGGAATAATCAGGCTGTCAAAGGAAGACCAAACCTCCTGAGGATATCCGAGTTCCATGCATATGGCATGACAGCACAAACTCTGGGGTGGTTTACAAACAACGCACGACTATATGAACACACGTGAACAAACTGTTTACCATCAGTGATTCTTATCTAGCAACTACTTATCTTTCAACCCTAGAATGAAAGCGATAATAAAACTGAAGTGTCTTCAACGCTTCTTTTCCTTCCCCAAGAATACCCAAAAGCTGCTCAGCAACTTGTACGAAAGCTCAAGAAATTACACCAGAAAATACCAACTGCTTGCCACTGACACTCTTGGCTTTGACTACTACATCGCAAATCAGATGATGCAAACGCTGAGAAATTAGACTGACGATGGTGCTGCTTCAAACACATGTATAGAGAAGTAATAACAAAAGTAGAACTACCGATAGCAGTTGTATTTGCAGAAACTTACAGGAAGCCCAGATAGCTGTGTCCCTTAAAAAGGATTTTTCCCTTCACAGAGATACACTGAAATATTCAGAACTGCAAAAATTAAATTACAAAATTAATTGAAGTACAAATGCAAATGAAGGAGTTGTATGCTGATGCCGTTATTAGCAATTTGCAAAGCTTTCTTTGGGAGCGATACACACTGAAGAAACATGTTCTTTGCCTTGTTTTTCTGCTGATCCTTACTAAGGTTTTTCCTTCTATATACACTTTGTTCAATTTCAACAGTTGCTAAGTAATAAAATAGATTGCTTCAGGTTTTTTTTCTTAGAATCACAGAAAGGTAGGAACAGAGGTCTCTAGTCCAGGCTCCTGCTTGAGACAGGACTACCACCAACACTAGATCAAATCAGCCATGGCTTTCTCTAGCCAGCTCTTGAAAATCTCCAAGAACTGGTTTTCCGTCACCTCTCTGGGTACCTGTTTGTGGGCTGCACTATCATCCTGGAGACACAGTGTCTTCTAATGTCCAGCCTGCACCTCCTAAGCTACGTCTTGCGACCACAGGCCCATTTTATCACCTGCCACTATCAGAAAGAGTTTACCTCCATCATCTGTAACCCCCTTAAGAGTAGCTGTAGGTCAACTGAAGTTCCCCTTCGGTCTCCTCTTTGTGGACAACTAAATAAGACCAGGTCCCTCAACCTCTCTTCCTAGGTTGTGTGCCCTATGACCCTACTCATTTTTGGTAGCACCTGATAGACACTCTCTGGTTTCTCAAAACCCATTTGGACATGAGGGGCACAAAACTGGATATAGTTTTTCAAGTCTGGCCTCACCAGGACAAAGTGAAGGGAGGACAACCGCTTCCCTTGTATCTGCTGGCCACTGTCCTCCCAGTATAGCCCAGTATGCTGCTTTCCTTCCTTGTGATGACTGCAGGTGGCTGGCTCATACTCAGCTATGTCTTTTCCAGCAAGGCTGCAGCTAAGCTGGCTTCCAGGCTGTACCGATGCGTGGCGTTATTTACCCCAGGACAGAATTTCTATCTTGACAATGCGTCTTCAGGTTTTGTTGTTGTTTTACCCCTCGCTCACATCAGGTTTTTCTCTAGCTCCCCTGCCCCATGCCATTCCCTCCTGCACTATTTTCGAGAGCTTCAGTTGCAAATTCACGGCTGAGTAACAGCACATCCAGAAAGATGATGAAAATGCATTGTCAGGCAAGGAATTCGTTTGTATCTTTAAGTGTCTCTGAACACTGGGTTACATGACTACATAAAAGTGAGAGTTAGCATATATTCATCATAAAAGTTCCCTGGAAACTGTCGCTGATCACTTTGGTAACTTGTTCTACCTGCCTAAGCCAGCACTGAAGCACTGACTGATGGGAGTCAGTGAATGCTTTTTATCGACTACTGCTGCTGTATATTCTTCCCATGGCCCCTAGCTCTACAGTAACTGTATGGAATACGAAATTATAATATTAAACCAGTTTATTTTGCCACTATTTTAACTGATGGAAAGATTCATTAAGCATGCCTTCCTGAAAACTCAAAAAAGGTAGCTAGAAGTGTATATGGGATAACAAGACAGAAATCTAAACCTGGGATATTAAAAGTTCTGGATTTCTTTCTTCACTGGTTTTTGGATTTTCCATTTCAGGATCCAAAAATCAACAGTGCAATAAACACCACAAAGCCTAAGAGACTGAAGCCATCATTCTGGGGCCTGAGCACAGATTTTATTTTCTAATTTCATACGCACTTTACAACTTGCTGCAGAGGTTCCACGCTATTATCAGTTCATGTTCTTTCTTAGCATAAAAGAAATAAATTCTGCCAGTTAGCTGAATTTCCATCACAGTAGCTGGATGAAGTGGTATGAAGACTGAGCTCAAACGAAAGATAACGAATTTTTGTAAGACACTAGATCAGTGACCGTCTTCACTAAGCGAAGCAGATCGGTCAGAAATACGGGGAGGGAAAAACTAGATCTTACATTCAGGCTGCAATTCATCTTTGTTAGCATTGGGTGTATTTGTTGTCTGTTAGCACCAGTGTTAGGATTGGTGCCACCTTCTTGTCATAAAATTTAAATTCAAAGCAGAGCATTCACTCAGTAAAGAAAAATACAGGGGCAAAGTTCTTTTCTTAAGATCTTCAATTCTTTCCTTTAACGTTTTAGATCTTTGGCAAATAAATTCAACTCTTCTCTGAAAGCCAGAGCTGTCAGCGCTGGCAAGGAGATGGAAGAAGCCCAGAAATCAACTGCTACATCTGCACTCGCGCACTCCACAGCAGATCATACCCAGAACTAGGCAAGTTCAGCCAAGCTTTCCAAGACGGCAGACAAACGAATAGAATCATTTCAGCATCCAGCTATGGGCAATTAAACAATTAAATTATCCCTTCAGAATATGACTAATCACTCTGAGATAAGGAACTTGAGCCATTTGATGCTGTGTAGGCCCCAGTATGCACGTGCAGTGCATTAATGGCCCTGCCACCACGGGGAGTTGTGTGGAACGGCGGAGCTCAGAGGTATGCGCTGCAGCGCTATTGTACTCCATACAGACAATAATTGTGATTGCGTCATTGACTACAGAGCTCATTCATCAGTCTCTGTGGAAAAGCGGGATAGGTTTTGATGTTTTCTACTGCCACTTGAAAGCCAAGTGATCTTACCACCCATGTAAATACTGTGTGGTTCACTGAAAATCTCCTTGGCTAAGAGAACTTTCTGCTCAGCTGACGGGCTGTTACGTCGGCATTCCTCCACCATGGGTGGGAACAAGAGACATCATTTGTTGCACCTGGAAAGTCATACATTGATGACCCTTTGCTATTCAGGTAGCAAGACTAATTATCCCCTCACTGTTATTACACATCGGAGGTTTTGTTTGTTTGCTTTTCCCAGTTTCTTTAGTGCTTCGGCTTTCTGCAGTGTTAGGAAACGTCTGCTCCCTTCTCTCTCTGCCTCTCCCCAGACTGTGCAGTGCACAGACAACACTTCTCCTGCACAAGCCACATCTTCAACACAGGCATCGACATCTGCAGTGTTGAGAGAGCTGCTTCCAGTTATGAAGCCCCCTCCCAAGACAAGAAGATTCCAAAGGAAAAGGATCAAAGGTTCCTCCAATTCCTCCATTTCTTTGGACATAAAGATTCATTGGGATGTAGTATACATGTCACTTTATAGCAGAGTAGAACCCTGGAGGCTCATCCATTTCCAACAAAGGAAAGGCTTCCAGTGCAGTCACTGCAACCATCTGTACTGCGGAATGGACTACTGGGCTAACAAACCAGGCCATCCTTTACAACATTTGGGCACCGTTCCAGCTTGTTTACTCTACTCACCCCATCAAGCTACCCATCATTTGGAGACAGATAACGCTGCTTTCCAAGAAGTCAAGCCTTCCCTTAGATTTTCAGGAAACTTGATGATGAGGTTTGTAACATCCTCGTAAGAGGAATATTGCATACATGTATGATGCTATAATCTAGTCGTTGCAATAAATAACAGTTACAAAACACATACTATTCTTTGCCTTTCTCCAAGCCATGCTAAGCATCAGACTTCCACACCAACAGCCATAGTACTAAAAACAGATCGCAGCAAGAAAACAAGATCAACGTGTACCTGACACAACACGTAAAGCTAACTAAAATGCCAAGGGAGTCTATAAATATCATTTAACTAAGATACTGCAATTTATCGTACAACTATTTTAAGTGTCACTAGGAAAATTTAATACTGTCTTAGAGAAAAACAACAGAAAACCAGACATTTTGAACATTAAATTGTCTGCAACATTCACTCTGTGATCTTGGTATTACAATAAAGTAGAAAAACACTTAAGTTTTTGTTTAGTACTTTTCAAGGTGAATACATAAACACCATAAAAGGAAGATCCAGTGAGAAATCAATTTCCATATGCAATTTGCTGCAGTAGGATCACCAAAGTACAACACTTCCATTAAAAACGGAAAGCTATTCCTGTATTACCAACGACAAAACATTCACCATCAAAATCAGCTGGGACATCTGCAAGGTTTTGAAGCAGGGCTTCACACAATCAAGAGCCGTAATTTGCATTTACAAGAAATAAAGGCATCCTTTCCTTACTTTGATGTGCTAAGTGAGAAGTTAACAAGATAGTCACTTCAAAGATACCTTATTTCACTGAAGGACCTTCAATTATGCTGTCAACTGGACAAGGATTCCTTCTTCCCAGCAGTATCCGATTATTGGGTGGCACACTTTTTAAGCCATCTGTGTGTAACAAAAAAAAAAAAGGTAAGAAAAACATGTTACCTATGAAATTTTTCCTGTAATACATTTCTGTTTCTCCTCTACTTAATGCAATCTTTTTGATCTCTATGTTTCTGTAGAGAAAAAAACTTTTTTTACCACCGCTGTTGCAGTTTATTTCATATATGCACATTCTGGTTGAAGCCCACAAGATGCTGTAATTTTAGCCTTACAGGCTAACAGAAGAGCATAAGTCATGTGCTGCTCCATCTGTTAGACAAGTTATTTTTTCTTGTGGTCGGTGAAGCCAAGGGAACCAACAGACTAGTACTAAGGAGCCTTTATATATATACATAAATATATATATATATATATATATATATATATAAAGTCACAAGAAAAAGCAATTCGTATGTGCTACTCAGCAACCCCGATAGACATAAATTCTACAGGAACTGCCAAGTGGATGGAAAGTTTTAAGGGGTCTTTATGACAAAGGAGGATTAAAATTCATTGTTTTAAATTGTGTAATCTGCATTACTGTAATTCATTTTTGATGTTAGAAGTCTGAAGTTTAAAAATTATATTGCGTAAAACCTTTAAAATAGTAAATGCTGTATTGTGAGATCAAGGAAGTTTTATGGATTAACATTGTTCACGACACTCTATTACTGCCCTTCCGGTTTCAAAGTATTAACTTTTCATAATCATTTCCCAATCCACTATTTCTCACGTGTGCATGCAGCCAGACCTCAACATGCTGTGTCATCTGAACTAATTACACCAGCAACTCCAGGTTCTTCGATCCCACAGCAGTCTGGCGCCTGGAGATACCATCTTAGACTATAAAAATTAAAAAGATCCATTGGCCGTGAGCACATTACATAGTAACGACATATGTCTGTGTCCTCAGGGAGCAGGACCACCAGCTACGCACCGAGACACGTTATCGGTTCGTGCAGTTTATCCAACACGGCTTCATAAATAGAAAATGTGTTTTTCACTCCCTGGAAACTCAAGAACAGTACATTTGTAACAACTGTAACGTGATCAAATCAAAGAAGAAAAAACACCCCCCAAAAAATGAGGGAGAATGAAGTTACCCCAAACCAAATGCCCACTCAATACACAAAAGAACCCAGAAGCTCTTGAAAACTACAGCCGCTGATGCCTAAATGCCAGAATGTCCTTTATGACTATTCACCTGTGCTTTCCAACCGACAACAGCTCCTACAAACACCTCCCAAAGAGTTTGACTCTCTCACAGCAGCGTGGAGAAGCAGAGAAGCCCATCCCAGCCATTTTAAGGACATGACGCGCAGCCGCGGCTGCCACACTCGCAACTTCATGAGGCGTCTTGCCGTAGACAGTTTGGTAAAAGTAAGAGCAGGGTTATACGAGTGCACCCTAAGGGATAAACACAAAGAGGTGACATTAATCTCATTTCCTAATTTGTAAAGAACACATAATTTTAAAAGCAGTCTCTGAAGGGTCTTTTTTTTTTTTTTTAAAAAAAAAAAAGCCCAGATGCATAGTTGGGCATGGGGAGCTCTGTTTAACACTACATGCATAATTCTCATTAGCAAACATTTTGGGTATCCACCTTGAAAAACTATTTTTCACCCAAACAGAAGCCCTGAAATTATTCATTCAGGCTAAAATGCATGTTTTCAGATGGAATTTTCCTGAGGAAACAATAAGGAGACAAAACGAGCATCTTTTCTTTAGTTCTAAATACTAATAAATTTAAGATCCATCCAAGCTACACATTTGCTTTCCATTTTTCCCCCTGAAATAGCTGAGGCTCATACATTCCCACTTGATCATGGAAAGGGATACAGGTTTTACAACTCATTTGCATGCGAACTTTCATTAAATGAATGCTGATTCTTAAAAGCCGTGCTTAGCAATTTAGCTTATAGCTCATTCAACAACTATCCACAAAGTTGACAGAATAAAAAAAGATACAAGTAAATCTTACAATAAAATTGCTTTATTTGGATGGAAAGGGGGCTATATTATTGATTATGCCGCTAGCCTTTACTCACACAAGTAAGTAATTGCAAGAACAAGAAATATTTTGTTTCCTTATGTAACAAAAAGGAATTTGTTCTCATTTTTCAGAATTCTTGGAATCCCGCATTCCAGGCTTCCTTCAAAGAAAACCCAACCCAAGAAACTATGCCAGGTCTTTACAGCAATACGTTTTTTCCTGAAACTGATTTCTATATTCTTAGATATTGTAACGGGAAAGGTAGAAGTGTTCCCCGTTTCTTTATTTTGAAGCCTCTTAACTTTTCACACAGCATGTACTACTTTTTCCCCAAACAGCGACGAAAACTTCTAACAAAGTTTGTAAGGAAGCCAGTTGTAAAAATAAAACAAATTTCACATTCTCTGCAATAGGTTATTTTTCGTTTTCAACTCTTTATACTAATGTAAATGTACATGCTGTAATTTAACTAGCAAGAAGTTTTACATCAATCTGACAGTCTTATTAGCCTCAGCAGAAAAGGAAAACAAAGAGGAGGTTGCGAATATGATGCATTCAGGCTTTCTGCATCTCTCCCTGTCTTTTCAAACTTCACCTTGGTAATGAAAGGACCTTAGTAATTCTAAGGAAACCTGGTTAATTTTTTTATAGCTTCTTACTTGTGTCCATTTCTAAGGCCATCTTTAATTGGCCAAGTTCTTACCCAAATGTCTAACGCTGTTCTGTTTTTAAAAAAGCAAATATAATAACCGAGATAATACATTCTTCTCGCTGTGTAATCTCATTTTTCTCTGTTCTGTTCGTAACAAAACAAGTACAAACCTAATATAAGGAAATGGACAAGGGAATTTTTTTTTATCATAAATACATTAGTTTCTTCATTCATTTATATTAAAAAAAAAAAGAGAGAACAGCTGCTTCGTTGACTTTTACAAGCAAACTCAGGTTTAATACTACAGGTTGTTTTCTGCTAGTAGCTAATTAACTGATAAAAAGGATTTCTATTGTTAGGAAAAAGAACCTCACCATGGGGTCACTGGTAAGTGCAAGCCTAAAAGTGAAAACCTGTATAAATTCACACTCTTGGGATTACTTATTGGGGGAAAAAAGGTTAGTCGGTTTACCACCTCCAGCCAATAGTCTTTAACCAGTAACGATTTCCCAAGAATTGCTAAATGGCAAGCACTTTTTAATACGATAAATCACAAAAATCATCATTTTTAATATTCTCAGCAGACTGTTTCTTCGCTCTTGTCTCTCAATTCAATCAACGCGATGAGTCTCTTGAATATCTCACATCTTTACGGGATGCTGTGTCATAGCCTGGTATACCAGCGACCAAGTCAAGCCATACAGTTTATATTCCCAGACACACCTATGGAATGAGGAGGATCTCCGTAGGAGTTCCTCATCATACACTTTTTCAGTGCTTCAATTCATTCAGGAGTTACTACATTTATTTTTATTTTACTTTCTAAAGAAACAAACAGCATTACTTACACATACAAGAGAAGGAGAACTAGGCCTAAAATATAACAAGCCCATAAAATAAAATAAAATAAAAAGCTATTTTCGGGCTAATAGTAATAGATTCTATGAAATCACATTCACAAAATTTAAGTAGAAGTGCTATCAAGCTGGAGAAAAGAAACAGAATACAACCTTAATTCCCTTCACTGAGCGGTGCAGGAAAACAAAGTAGAAACACAAATATATGAGCTGCCGTGAATTGTCACAGCTCCATTAATTTCCACTTTCCACCTGGAAACGTTCTTACCCTAACACTTAGATATGAATATCTGCTTTGTCTCTCTTATTCTGAATTTAAAATAGCTGTGCTGCTAGTCCGGGCATTATAGTTAATGCAAATTTACTTATTCTCATTTGATTTGTGAAAAATGAGTGTAAGCTTCTATATTACAATGCCAATCTGTTTTGGGTTCGTTTGTTGTATTATAGTTATATTTAAAAAAAAAAAAAAACAAAACACTTTGCCAGTTTCTGAGCTCTCCTTTCTTCTCACAAATAGAAAAGGCACCATCTGAATTAAGTGCCCTACTGGAAAACCCCAAGGTCTGTTATAAGACCCAAAACATACATCTTTCCGTCAGTAGGTTGTGGAGATAATTAAGCAAAAATGGCAAACTTTCAGCAAAAGTTCATCATTAAGAAGGACTCAGGTCACTTACTATGATGTGCAGATCATGTTAGACAAAGAAAGCAAGACGATCAACATTAATTTTATTAATGAGATCTTGTTATTTAAAACAAATGTGAAGGAGCCGCACAGCCTGCAGCGGATTGGTGAAAGACACAGCAAGCTGACTGGTACTGCTTTAGAGCAAAGCTGTTCGGCTGAAGAACGATACCACCATTCTGCTCTCACAGACGAAAACGAAATACATCTTCCACATACTCCCCATAGTGCCTTCTCTGTGCAAATGAAAACGTGCCACCAATGCGGCCTCCAAAGGGCAGAAAGTTCACTTTTAAAAAATCAGAATTAACTAGGCTTTCTTCTTCTGAAATGATCTCGCCAGTTTGCCGAGGGAGAGGCCACTGGCTGTCGACTGAAGGGGCAACCTGAGGAGGTTTGCCATTGCTTCCCATTCACAGATCAGGCGATTTAATTTCAGCAAGTGTATTTTGCATATAGTATATTATAATTTTCATCTTCACAATTATGCCTAAAACCCATTAAAGTGCATTTGTGGAGAAAAGAAAACCTATGAAGTATTACCGATAATGGTTTAAATATCTGCAGCGTCTTAATAGCATAAAAACTCACAATAAAAGAACAGAGTAAAAACTAAGTTCTTGGCCTCATCTTATTAAAAAGATTAGACAAATACTGCACAGATGGCAAACAAAAAGAGATATTTATGCAAGGATATGTGAAAAAGTCTCAGAGCCACAGATTAAGAAATTAGATTTGAAGGGAGAGAGCAGAGCAGGGGTATTCGAGAAAGCACAAAAGCACAAAGAAAGAAATACTGAGAACAGAATAGTTCGGAAAACATCCTAGAAAATTAGAGGAAATTAAGGCAGACTTCTAGCTACGCAAGAGATGTCTCAATAGCTTTATATATGAAAAGAGCTCGAAACCATTCACTGATAACTTGGAACAAGTGCATAAACTCTATTCCAGGGAGCTGAACTGTCTCAGATAAAGATGATCCCAGCAGGAGCGGCTAGAACGGAGTAGACTAAAAAGGCTGACGGTAAGGAAGGCAATTAAAATAATGAAAGTGTAACTTTTGAAAATAGAGGATTGCCTTTTTGTCCACAGCCGAAGATAGTAAGAGCTAGAAAGAATCTAAACAGAAGGTCGAAGAGGGGAAAAAATGACACCAGGGACACACATTGCACACGATGGCAGAGATAACGGTGACATTAAAGCAGAAGAATTCATAAGTGAAAGTGTCCAGATAACACCCATCAACTGAGTGCGGATGGTACTACGATGAGGGTGGGAGAGGGACACAAGAGAGTTCTGTAGGGGGAGATACAGAGCTCTGCCGTACCTTTGTTATCAGCAAGCTGTCAAGCCAGAAATGCTGAAGACGCTAGATGGAATGCACGCTTGAACAGAGGCAAACAAACCGTGGGCTGACAAACAGATTTGCAAATCATCTGCATAAAAACAGTACCTGACCAGGTATGAGAAGAGGAGGTCATCCGGTGATAAGATGCACAGAGAGAAGACAGTCAAAAGCAACGCAGCAAAAACCCCTAAAGCACATTGACTGGGCAAAAACCCCTAAACCCCATTGGGCCAGACCGCATCCTCACCAAGGTACCTACAAACTTTCTTGAAGAGCAGCCCCTTAAAACTCAATAATCCTGCTTATGAAGTAAGGTGCTAGTCAGCGTGAAAATAATATTGTAATACTCATATTAGTGCACTACTGCAATTCCCTCCCACCAGTGGGATGCCCAATAAAATTTAAGGACAGACAAGTTTTCAAAGAACGGATTGCTTGTAACTACAAACTGAAACCCACAGAGTTAGCGATAATTTGTTCTGGAGCAACTCAGTGAAAACTGTCTATTACTGATTCTAAAATGAATCAAAATTCACATTGGTATCGAAAGATACACCATTTCTATCTCACTTTGCTTACTTGGTAGTAGGCAATTTCTCTTGCCATTATCTTTTAAAAAAATATATTAAATTAGCATCTTGGAAGACTTGCTGTAAGCCAATACACAGGTTTTTATATGCTGCAAGAACAACCATCTAAAAAAAACCTCAGATATTTCTCCCATTTCACTAACACATAGAGATCAACTCTATTATGAGTTACACAAACAGTGATGTTTAATAGGAGTGATGAGTATCTCGATACATAAAACTTTAATCAAAAACCAGAAGCTGTAGATTTGCAGTGGTGTAAACGAACCTCATCAGTTGTGCTCAGAATTGTAAGAGCATCCTAATCTGCAAGAACAAGTAGGAGAATAATTGAGGTCTTTGTGGCTGTTTACACTGTATTTACAGTTGTTTTGCATGACTAGAGCAGTAGAAAACAACTGGGGCATGCTAGTTAATCTGCTTCATTGATTCGTTCGTTTATTTTGACCACTGTAATTTGTTTCACAACATTTGTGCTGTAACATAGTTGTATAGTAAACGTAATATAGAACACTCCATCAAGTCAATAAAGTCAACTGGAATATGAGCCCTTGGTACAACATCCTGCTGTTAAACCTTTGTCAAACAGCAGGAAGAAAGAGGCACATTTTCTATGGGGTAATTATAACGCGAGAGGATTAGCGAGGTGTTGCTGGAACACGCAGACTAAGCGCAGCAGCTCCTGGGTGTTTGTTTCCAACTTGAAAAGGTTTCATTCACGTCAAGCCAAGTCTGTTTTCTCTCCAGCATCCTGTTTTTCTCCACTATCTGCAGACTCTTCACTTAAAATAAAAAACTGCTGAGAATCTACAAGATGTTCTGTCTTTCTTTTTTTATTTTAGCAGTAGTACTTTATATTTAAAATCAGTTAAGTGCTGCCTGCCTTTGGTTCCAGCAGGATTTTCCTCTGAGACTACTACTAAAGTCAATCGCTAAAGCAGTTGGTTCCAAAAACATAGGGGAACAGGGCATTTAAGCACTACCTCTCTCCTTCTCTCTCTTTAAAGTCCATTGGAGCAATCAGCAGTAGTTACTCATCTTTCAAACCTCCAGAATACGTCCCTCGTGCAGTTGTGCAGCAGGCAGGGACGCGTGAAGAGCAGTAGAGTGCTGGCCTTCAGAAAGACTACACCACAGTAATCAAGTGAAAATGTTAATACATGTTATTTTTCCTGAAAAATCATGAATTGTGTTGACAGAAGCAAAAAAAAAAAATCATGTATGTGTATGACTGTCTCACTGTTTTGCTGGTTTGTATAGACGACCGTGCAAAGACCTACTGATTGTAGAACCAGAGTAAAGAAGGGCATGCACTGCGTTACGTGTGAATAGGCAAAGGTTTTTTTCCTTATCCCTGTAAGAACAGGAGTCACAAGACTTGTCTGAATATTGCATTGTTACAGACTCGGTTTTCCTTTTAATAGGTGGCAAAGACATTCCCTTCGCATTTCAGCTGTATGAGGTGGAAATGATAATGTATCACTATGAAAAAGGGATAATTCCATAATGCTTTGGGTATTAAGTGATCAAGCGTGTTCAGATCAAATTACTTCCATCTCTTACTAAAACTCAGATAGCCACCTGAGCCTTTCCCTCCTCTGCCCAAACACACACTATAGATCTGCAGAGAAATACAGTGAAACCACAGGGAAGCTACAAAATTAATAAATCAAATGACATACTACAATTATCCTACTTGAAAGCTATCGTGGACTTTATAAAGAAACCTTCTGGCTTTCTTAATTTCAATGATTTGGGAATTTTTTTGTTAAAATACAAAGCTCCATTTAACAATAAATTACTAACATATATGGGAAACAGCTAGACTCTGCCAGGGATTTTTTTTAAAGCAGATTTTATTATTGATTAGTGGACAGTTCTGCTCAAAATTGATGCTATTACACACTCCTGACACTCGACTACTGGCAAAACGATCTGTAAAGACAAACATTGCACCAAAGTTAAGGCCCAATGGCTTCAAAAGGAAGGAACGTTCTCATAAATGTGATTGCAGAATTAGGGCCTACAACGTTACCGGTCATTTTCAGCAAAATAGTCCAATGTTTTTCATGGTTTCTCAATGTTGAGAATTGAATATTTATATTTTAATAAATTTGTATGTTAATTAATCTTTCATTGTACATGTTTTCCCCTGCTTTTCCCCCTTCACCTCTCTTCTTTAAAAATTCCGTTTTATTCTTCCTATATTCTAAGCAGCTTTGCAGTCAAAGTTTTATGATCGTTATCAAACAGTTACTACAGATGTCTTCTGGTTTAAGTACAGCATAAAGCCAGGCAATTTCAGATGCTATCTTATGGTAAACAGTAGGAAAAAAAAAATATTACTTTTAAATACACACTAGTATACGAATGGAAATGCTGGGAAACGTGAAGCACGGTGCGCCTCTTGGCTTAGTGACGGAACAAGTGGTGCTTTTGGGGATTAGCAGTGTATCAGGTATGCAAATCTGGTACAATAGCTCTGCTACATTTGGAGATTTTCAATAGCAACCCTACAGCAAAAAAAAAAAATAAAAAAATTATATATTTAGAGGCATCTGTGGACACACTTGGCAGGTTGCCAACGGCAGTATCCGTATGGCTCCCCATAGATCTGGCAGTATCAGCTTTTTCCACATTAATATCTTCTGTACCGAGTTCTCCTGCAGTTCTGCACTAAACAACGATTACAGAAACCCTCTACAGGGGACTTAACTTACAGACATCCAGAAGGTTGTGGGATATTTTAAATTTTCCCCTTCCACTGCCACTAAGCAGTATTAGCCGCAGAGCGAGCCCAGCCTGGCTGCGACCCAGCTCATCCCCGACCACTTGAAACACAAAGTGCAATTTGTTTAGAGGCCTGCTGGAAAACAAGCAATTTCTCATTTTCTTTTGTTTCAAAGACCTTTGCAGCAGGCCAGTAATTTCTTCCAAGTTGAGTCTAATTGAAACTGGAACTCAAGGTAATTGGGAACCTAATCCAGAGGTTTTAATAAAACTGGTGTCTTTGAGGTTGTGCTGCTGGTAAAAGCACTACTTACCAATTTAAAAGCCACAGCCCCTCATGGAGGTGATCAATCAGAATTTTGTGGGCTAGCCTATTTCTTGACGGCTGCAAAGATTTCACTTTCAAAATATAATCAATGAGGTATAATACCAACACACGTGGCCCAGTAACTAAACAAGAATTATGAGGAGGTAAATCAAAAACACTGCACAATTAAACAAGTCGCCTCTCTAAAAGAAGAGACAGGCAGGTGGGAAAGAGAAACGCCCGTTATTAATAGATGTAGTAAGTATATTGGAACAGCAAGCTGAAGTTGCTGAGAAATTCTAAGTCTGCAAATGAAAAAAAAAAAAGTAAATAAAAATCACCTTAACTGTCAGGTTATCATTTTGCTCACCCTCCTGCAAGTGGCTGAAGACCAGCAACAAACCACTGAAAAAGCATTTCAGCAAAGTTTAAAATCTAAACTGTAGTGCCCATGCTAAATATTAAAGTTTACATATTAAGCTAATCTAAAGAACCTTTTGGCCCCTCCTAACTTTTAGTCCATTGAGATCTCACAGATTCTGGCAGGCACTACAAATATATCCCTTTAATTGTACAGATCAGGACGCATGGGAGTAATTCGGCTCTCCTGTCTCCTCCCCTCCAACTTCCCTTTTGTAGTTTCAGCGAGCTCTGTACTCTTGACCAGAAAGTTCTTACGAAAAACGCACTGGTCTTTGTTTTCCTCTTTTCCAACTGCATCAAAAAATTCAAAGTGTTTTAGTTTTAAGAATACAGACAACATAAATTACTAACTAGATGTCAAAGTCTAGGTGCAGCTTTCCAGCATGGAATACCAGGAAGACATCAGAAAACACTGGATGAGACGAGCCCATTCTCACTGGTATCTCATGCTCTATTTAACCTGTTGCTTCCCGATGCAGACTAGCCACCTTATTACAAAGAAACGGCACAGTAAACTGACAGTTTTGAAATTTCTCATACATTTTCTCCAGTCTGCAATTGCTGACCGCTCAGTGATAACTCCGTTGGGTTGGTGAGATCAACATGGAGTCAGGAACAGGACCTTTATTGCCTTATACAAATGGAAAAGGAAAAAAAAATCTCAGAAAGTTATAATGCCTTTGACCTATGACATTACCACATCTGCAATCTAACTACTCAAGTCTTAATCCAGTTGGGTCTTGAAAACTTCCAAGGACAGAGACTGACAGCTTCTCTAGGCAGCCTGTCCCAGTGCTTGGTTGTCTTAATGGTGAAAAACGTTTCTCCTTTTAAACGCTCAGACTTTGACCTCCAACAACAGAGATCTCCTTCACGACTTATATTATGAAATCCTTTCATAGAAAAGGGTAAGGGCAACGCATGAATATTCTTTTTCCCAGTTCACAGGCCAAAATATATTTCGTTGGCTGGGACCTCAAGACCTGGGTTCCTGTTATTTGCATGCACACAGCTCTTATGAGTTTCAGAGGAGAAAATACTTCATGCTCAAGAGCAGAATATAACTGGAAATGACTGACTCTATTTGACATTAATGTCACAATTACAGTTCATGCACTGTAGCTAGTCAATTCTCTCAGCTAAATTACTTCATCTTATTTACTAATCATCTGGAGTAGGATTCAGGATTTTATGATGATGGCAAAATGGAGATATAAGGGTGTCATTAACTTTGCCTCTATTTTCACATTTAGATGAAGCGTGCTCAAATTTGGAGAAAAAAAAATAGCTTGGCAACATATTTGATTAAAAAAAAAGTCTGAGGCATTAAATTATTACAACATTCTTTGTTTCCTAAGGAAAGAAAAAAGATTGCTTTTAACTAAACAATTTTAAGGTTGACAATATATCCACGATATGGATAGATTATTTCCTATATTTTACGGAAAAGTTTGAAAAACTTTGACATTAAAAACACATGGTGCAGGCAATAGTGCACCAGACAATGTACACGGAGTTAAAAACATTATTTTCTTGTTAACCAACCTAAGTCTTTCTAAACACTGAAGATAATAAAACAGCATATAGACTTTCCTGTGTAACTGCCACTACTGCTGCTGGGGACCTGAAGGCGCTGCATAAACCACACAGGAAACCTCAAAATACACGGGACAGATGAGACGTTCAAATCAGTCTTTTGCAGCCTTACAATGAGCACGCTTCTACAGAGCTACCCGCACCACCACCGTAAGGCAGCCGGGATGCACTGAGCAGCAGAGAGAGAGGGGATATACTGAAGGGCATACAGCCCCTATAGTAAATATTCCCGTAAAAATCGCAATGATACCTTTTTGCACACATGCAAGACCCTGCTGCTTTCTGTCCTACCCAAGCAGCAGACAGGCTGTCTCAACAGACAGCTACTAAGAAACCCAGAAGAGGAAGGATGGTGGTGTCTGTCTGTTCGGCTATCGCGTGCTGGAACCTGGGCGTCGATATGAAGCTCGAAGTCACTAATGATATCAAGCAGAAACAATTGCTCCCCTAATTATGCAGTGCTAAGACAACGATTACGTGATATGTGATCCTGAACGGTGACAGTGTATGACAACAGAGCGTGTTCTATGGCGCGACTGTCCAAATTTCATTTAGAGTCTTTGCAAAGGAGCTGAAAAAGTTAAGGCTATGCTGGCAACGTGCCAGTACAATACATTTATTTCTCTAAGATGGCCCCTACCAGAATGTCATGTTGCTCCTTGTAAGCACCATCCATGCATCTTGCACACCTGGTTTCTCCCCACTGAGCACCATCTCTGCCCTTTTCATTCCTCTATGATACATCTCCACAATTTTGCCTTTATATTGCTCCCGATTCTAACTGTGTCAGGCTTTCATTCACTTTGAAAAATACCAAGAAAATGAGTTAAGAATGTCAATATAAATTTATGGAGGTGGCATTGCAATGTCAAATCAAGAATATGGTATCAAGATGAAATACAACAGTGTCAGGATAAATGTACCGAGCTGACAGCGCAAAGTCAAAATGGAGCAATGTCACTGCAGATCTAGAGAAACAACATTCATCTGTCAAAACAAAATCATGTCATTACACGTTAAAGAGTAGCTTAAATAAACTGGAACGCATAACTATTCATTCAGATTAGCAAATCTCACCCACACGCTCCTCCCATCAGGGAAAAACACATGTGTTTGGCAGATATAGGCAAGTAAACATTGCAATGGGACTTAATACCATGAAACCAGTTAGTCGGAGCAGGAGAGCACGCTAGTATAAGGAAACTTCCAACTAGGGACCAACAACTGCTGGTCAAAGCGCCAACGTAATGACTAAAGTAATCGTAAGCAATTCCTTCTGTTCCTGCTTGTTGTTTACGTACAGCACTCGAGACGAAGACTCAGTCTTGCTGCTTTCCCCAAAGCTCTAGAGATTGGAAGCGGAATCAAAGTTTAATTTGGATTCTCTCTTTGGAAGGGTTTTCTCAAGCAGCATTGATACATAACCAGGTGCGTTCCTTCAGTGACTGTTGTGGCTTAACCCCAGACAGCAACTGTGACCAGGCATCCACTCGCTCACTGTCCCCCTGTCCCGGCAGGGTAGGGAGAAGAGGGAGAAAAGGAGGGGAAAGGGAGGAAAAAAAAAAAAAAAAAACCACCAAAAAAAAGCCAACCCACCAAAACCTCATGGGCTGAGATAAAGACAGTTTAATAGAACAGTAACAGAAGAGGAAAATAACAATAATAATAACAATAATCGGAAAAGAATATACAAAATAAAGTGCTACCCTGGCCAACCCCCATTTATATACTGACCAGCTTGTCCTGTCTATGCTCCCTCTCAGCTTCCACGGGAAGCTGAAAAAGTCCTTGACTAATATAAACATTACCCAGCAACAACTAAACCAATGTGTTATTAACATTCCTCAAGGTTCTCCTCACACCAAATCCAAAACACAGCAGCTATTAGGAAAAAAAGCTAACTCTATCCCAGCTGAAACTAGGAAAATAAACAGTATTATTCCTCCCTCCCTCTGAGCAAAAGGATTAAAGGAAGTTAATAGAAAAATCGTTAGGATATTCTAACAGTGAATAGTTAAAGCCTCATGGTCAGGTAAAAAAAGGTGTACAACCGAAACGCTTTGCAAGCGCAATCCGTACAATTTATGTCAATTGAACCGTGGCCACAGAAGCAAATGAGAGTGTTATTCTGAAGCTGACCATTCCTTTAATTACTTACCCCATTTTGTGATGTTTCATCACAGAAGCAGGAAGATGATGAGCTTCTGAACGATTTATTATGTGAATTCTTTTAGAAAGTGCTTGACTACATGCTACACATAACCAAAGACAATATAACTGTTTGTTTTGTTTTGTTTTTTTCCCCAATCTGAGGAATTGTCTTCTTCTTGTATCACCCCTTCTTTTTAAATAACAATATTCAGCTTTCACCCAACTTGTTATCTGATTTCAGGACCAGCAGTAATCAGCAGGGGAGCTTGTTAAATAGAGATGGGATTTTCACCACAACAGCACAGAGAACATTATCCTGGTATGTTATGGAAATAGGCAGCGTGCACACACACAAATACATACTGCTGAAAGTCTCAGAAATTGCATTTTCACATGGTCTTTCTAATAGAGCGGATACCAAAGCAACCAGCTAAGCTCCAAATACGTTCCTTAACCTCGGCTGAAATTAGGGTAATTATCCACAGATTACCTCCCAGGGCATGCCGTATCCTAAACCTGGTTTGACTCTATTTTTTGTGCCTAGTCTTCAGAGAGCAGGCAAGAAGTCTTCATTACAGCCACCGTGTGCGGCAGAACATCAATACAGTTGAGCAGCTCCCTAAGTCACATTACCGGAAGCTCCCCCCACTCGGTACCAATTCCCAAACACTCAAATCTTTCATGAAACATAATTGCAGTCTTCCCCCACGCGAGGCTTACTGCTCCTCTCAGGACTGCGTTTTGGTATATAGCGTTAGTGACAGCTATTATGAAGCATGGTAATAATAAGTTTCCAGAACCGTTGGCTCCCAAAGCTAAAACTGCGTATAAATTTTTAGTGCGGCAACAGATGCTAATACATACATTTACATTATCTAAACCATTACTTATTAAATAATCTGGCCAGAAAGATTGCTTTGTATTTGCAGTTCAAAGCTACAGTAATTCAACCAAGCAGTTTAGATTCATGCAGAGCCTTTGCAGTTTGCCTTGGTATTACATTGTGAAACGGCTACCTAATACTTTAAAGTTACGTATTGCTTACATATTTCTCATGCGGAACAAGCACAAAAGGGAAGAAGCGACTTCCCAGACTAAAGAAGGTATTTGTAATCGAGTTCTGCTTAAACAGGAAGAAAAACTAGTCCAGGCTGCCATCTCTGTTTCTGCATGGCAGGCCGTGGGTGGCCCGAGGACTACCAGGTAGGCCAGTCTGCAAGGTGCTGTAAGAAAGCACCTGCCTCAAGAGCTCCTGGTTTCAGATTATGAAAAGACACAAAAGACAAAGCAGAGATAAGGAGGAGGCAGCAGCAAGATGAACATCGCGCGCATAATAAGTGATTCCCCTAGTGCTACCAACGCAGCGCTGGGAGGAATCACCATCGGCTGTTCCGCACGCGCCAAGAGCTGAGCACTGAGAGGCAGGAGAAGGCCTCTCCTTCACCAATGAATTCTCACATCTGCTGAGGAAACTATACTTTTTAATTTGCTCCCAGCTTCTCAAAATCTAAACATCCCATGGAAGCAATCTCCATTCAGCAAAGTTCTAGTGAAAGCCAGGAAAATCCTTGATGGATTTTTAGTTGTTTCTTCTGAGCTTTCCCACTGAGTTCCTCGGTGCCCTGCCTACCGATGAAACACCCTGGAGTCAGCCTGCAAGACATCCACTTCAGACTATTTTTTCTTCCACAGGGCATTCCATAACCTTGGATTTCTTCTCAGAAAGAGTTCAATTTCAAATACTGAAATATTGATGTTTTTCATGGATCATAACTTCATTTTTCTTCTTAACACCAAAATGCATGTTAATGGTGCCACCACACAAATCATAACTTCTGAAATATGGAAAAGTGTTGAATTTAAATTCCTGTATTGCAAATCATCCAATTGGTTTGACTCTAGAGAAGATGCAAACAGTGGCAGTCTCTTTTCCAGTGCACATACATGTAAAAGAAAAGGCACGTTTCTAAAATTAAATCAGACTTTTTCTAAGGTGACAACAGCCATTCTAAGATTTATAGATGTTTGTACAATAAATACCTGTTCATATGAATATCACCTTAACCCAAGTCAAACTGTAACTTTCCAAAATCATTTATCAATGTGCCCAGCCCAAATTCATAACATTTAGCTGACTTTGAACGTAGATCTTAGTATGTCAGACAGTCTCCCTCTTGAGGAAGCTCTGTTCTTGAAACAAACCTGAATTTCTAGACTGTCTGGTACTCTCCACAAAAATGTCTTGGCAAGGAGGGAGGAAAGGTACCTGCAGAAAGAATGCAAGCTCTGCCTAGAGACGCCCCAGCGATGACAAGCCCCGTAAGGACCCCCAAGCCATGCAGATGGGCAGCGGGACGGCACCAAGGGGAGAGAAAAAGGCTCGTGTGCTGTTGCCAATTCAAAGTCAATTGCAAACCCAGTACTTCCAAACGAAGCAGACAACTAACTGAATAGATCGCTACCAAAGCTACTGGGAAATAAAACCGTATTAAACTTGTACACTGAAAAAATACTGCCCCGCACTCCCAAGGTTTCTCCGTGCTCCATTTTCCTCACTGGACGTTGGTATTTGAATTCACGCGGACCCTGTGCTTGCAAGAAGAGCCATTTGCCAGTCAGGTTTTCAGAGATACCATCTGGCAGCCCGAGTTTCTGGGCTTGCTGGTTTGTTCCTGCTGAGTACGCGTGGCAGCCAGTCTTCCACGCAAAGCCCCACCGACGCTGCCACTTCTGCTAAGGATAGCCTCGCGTCACGGGTTTATAAGGAATGAGATTAATTGCAGTCTTTCCTCACATCCAGTTTCTTTACACCACATCCCACTGAACGCAGACCTATGCCAGCCTACTCAGGAACCAAACCTCTCTTGATCATCAAGCATCATTTTTTTTAAATGCTAAGCTGCAAGTATATTCTCCTGAACAGTTAATACAGGTGTAATAGATGACTGGTATGCCACAAAGTTTGCAAACGTGTCAAAAATATCTTTAGGGAGGTATATCTCACAATAAGCCATCTGCTAAATAGCCCATATACCAAAATAACTGACTTCAGCTATTGATAACATGGTATGGAAAAGGCTTAAAGTACAGCAGATTTTTTTCCTCGTACTTGATACAAGAAAAACAATTTAATTACTCTGCTCTTAACAAAGAACATCTGCACATTTTGCTGTCATGACTGATATGAGCCCGTCATTTAAAGTGTTACTGCTTCTCCTCTCATTAAGATCAAGTTCAGGCCCTGCAGAACTGCCAACTCTGTAAGATGCTTTACACGAGGGAGAAAACAAAACATGAGAGGCCGACTGTTCATAGGATAGTGTCTTCACATTGTGGTTTAGCTGTCTACAGTAATTAGAAGAGCTTTGATACGTATCTCACATTTGGGTGAACGTTGCTTTCACTTCTGCAGTGGTGTGAACAGCTACATAGATACGAAAAGTGCAAGTCAGTTATGATCATTTAAAAATGTGTTAACTTCTGTAAAAAAAAGTAGCCTGTGGTTTGTTTCTCACATGAATTGTTGGGGTGTTCATGTTAAAAATCACAGCCTACAGATACCAGGACTCCAGCTGAAGGCATTTTCTTGACTGGGAGATTTATCCTGGGGTAAGTAGCAGTGACTCCAGACAGACACACAGTGCACAAACTGCGATGTAACACATGGAATTAGCATCACCTCAACCACATCAACCTGTACTTTAATGCCCTCTTCAGCGAACAATAGAAAGTTTCCTGAGAAATGCTTGAACTACCTGCCTGTGGTGACTTTCTGCTGGGTATGCAAATAAAAGAGTGGAAATTGGCATCGTTATATTTGTGTTCCAATTATCACCTGAGCTCAGGCACTAATTGTTAGGTCTCAGTTTTCCAGGACCATTGGTAGAAGGCCATATGCTCCTGGCGCATCAGCTCCTGCATCTGGTTATTACAGAGCAGCTCTGTCCAAAATCTGACCCAGCACAAGATAAAACAGACGATCTGACACCAACTAGATCCTAAAATTTCAACTGCACAGTCAACGCTGAAGAGCGCACTAGGGATTTACGTACTCGGTGGTCATCAGACCACCAGCAAGTCAGCTGAAAGACCTGTATTTGACAGTCAGAATTAAGGCAATGTAAATATACACAGAAAGCATGTACAGTTTTGAAAGAAATAAAGTTACAAATAGATTTTAAAGCCAACACTCCAACATTAAAGGAGGTTTTGTCTTATTGTTTGTTTTTACGAAATGGGACCCAAGTAAGTAAATGATGGTGGATGTGGGAGATGCTGCCCCAAGCAGCTTGGTGATTCCAGTCACCGAAATCTCCGCGCCTACGAGAAACCCTGACAAGCGTTAAATTACATTTACATATTCCGCTGGAAGATCAGTGTAAGGTAATGTGAATACAGAACCGAGACATCTTTCAACGATCATGCAAGTGACCACAGAACTCATTAATAACATTTTAATGTCTAAGCAGAGTCTGTATAATTTAACTGATTAAAAAAAATGAGCAAGAACTTGGTTTTGCGATGCCTTTGAAATCAATTAGGTTGCAAGGAGATGATGTCAATGATGAATACTGTTAATGTATTTACTCAGCATACAGATTATCTGTCAATGGTTTTATGTAAAAATGACTATGAAGTGGAACCCAAACACTGTGAGAAGTGTAGTTTCAGTGTTTGTTATTCTGAACATTGAAATCTACAAAGAAACAGCCCTGAAAAAGCATGGTGGCCGGGGCACAGTTATGTCAAAGTGAATTGTGACCATGGGGTGAAGGTACAGAGAGGTTACAACACTCGCCACCTGCCAAACAGTAAGTCGGCACCAGGCTCAGAAAGGGCAGACGGATCCATGAGTCCTTGTTCTGGACATCAACCTCTGGAGCACCATCGTTTCACAACAACACTGAAAAGAACGAGAAATTTTGAAACAACAACTTTGAACTGAATTAACAGAGGAATTGGAAGCAAAATCTATGAAAATGTTATTTTTCGCTGCCTGTTGCCACTGTCTAGTCTCCGTAGCCTTACTTCACTGCCCCTTCACACTAAAAACAGCCTGGAAATTTTAAAAATAAAGAGGCAGAGCTAGAAATAAACAATTGCATGAAAACGTCAACCCCTTGCATTGGAAGTATGACAATGCTCAGATAGAGCTTCTGCCAATGTTTGTGCGTGTCAGCATCACTCGTATCTACCATCTTTCTCTCTCAGTTTGAAATAATTTATTAGTTTTCTTGTAAGTTAAGTATACGCCTGCACCCAGATACGACCATACGGGCATAATGACCTGAACAAGCTTGGCTTATACGCAAGGTCCAGCAAATTTTGTAAACTAATTTTGGGCTCCGACTGTCAGGTTTTCAAAGGGGAGATGTCTTCCTGCTTCTGTAGCGTGCCTGCTCTTATGGGGCAATAGTACCCCCTCAGGGTCTTCTCAGGCCTCATAACACAAGGATGATTATGTTACTAAATCAGTGCCGTTGTAAGCAGTGCCATCTTGATTAAACCACTAAAAAACGTGCACGTCCTGTCAAATCAGAGAAACACAACCCATCAACATACCAATGACATACAGCATACAGGTGAAATACTAACAGACACAGCTTCGGGAGCTGCTAAATAGTAGGAAATACAATGAAAATAAAAGAATAAAAGGATTTGCTGTTGGTTTGATAAAAGAAATAGACCGAGTATGACATATAACAACACAGATCCTTATTGTTGTTTTACGTCTTTAATCCCACGTGGGACCGTGTCCTTGATTTTGCAAACACATTACTGCTGCAACCCAGGGGAACCCACTGCTCTCCACCCCTGCTCCCCGTCCAAGTGCAACCACCGAGCTCGCGCTGCTCCTCAAGAGGTTTCTTTCGCCTCAGCTGGTCATTACAAACAAGTTGCGAGTCTCTTGTGCCAGTCTGCCGGCCCTAACTACGGCACATCCGCTGCGCCTGCACTTCGTTAGAAATCAAACACGTAAAACAAGGTAACCTGAGTGGCCAAGAATCACAGGCACGGCTGTAATCATCATGATGAACGGCTCCGAGCGCGGAGCCCTAAATATTACACTCACAATTCAGGTTTCACATTATCTAGTTGGAAGCCTTGTATTAACACAGTATGACTCCAGCGTGAGAACTGCCACGTTAATTTGCTCCTGCTTATGCTGACAGCCCTCTGTGGCCCCATGCCAGACAACAGGCACAGATTAATATATTTTATACCTGCCATGGTTTCCTGCCTAAGAAAGGATCCAAAAACCTCCCACAGACTACATCCTGAGGTCCTTAGTTTCTATGCATATCCAGCCTAAGAAATCTCAACCAAGTCTAATAGAACTTTGTCTAAGAAATTGTTTTAAAAAGGAGACAGAGTTCCTGGAGTGTATGTATGGTTAATTTTCATGAGTGTCCCGAGTACTGAAAGGTAAAATTATTCCAAAAGCACCTATAATTGCTACAATCACATTGAGTAAACTCTGCTTAAGTCTGTGTTCTGTATTACTTATGTATATACATAGTCAGTATGTATTCTGAGATCCACAAAGCAACACAAAACCAGCTGGTGCAAATAAATGTATATTTGATAAAGAGGAATTCTCCTTGACGTATTAAAATAGTTAAGAACAACAATAAACCCACCAGATCTGATACAGATATACCACTGACAAATCCATGGGTTAGCTGGAGCAAAATTGTCCCTTAGGGTGTTCTCAAACTGTGTTTCTGGACACACTTTATGCCAGAATCAGACAGCGCTTGAGAAAGCACCGCCGCCCCAGTCTTTGCTTTTCCTCCCCATCTCTTTCCTTGTGTACGAGACCTGCGCAATGAACCAGGGTCAGTGAATGTGTCTGTATTAAAAATAACTGCACCTCATCTTACTGGGCTCATTTTAATCCCTAGCAGCCTCCTGATCCAGGTCACGGCGCAGCCGCATGAAACTGCCACTACAAGCATGAGGGCAGTAAAGAGGCTGGAAAAGGGGACTGAGAAACAAGGAAGAGGAGGTTTGCTCCTTTCGGAGCAGCACCAGCCCGTGCCTCCCTAACCTGCCCACACGACTCCAGCGCTGGCCTCAGCAAAGGCAGCCCCACGCTGCCATCCTACCGAGAACACCACAGATCGACCTCGGCTCAATGGATTCCAAATTCAAACACCCACAAGCTGAGAAACCCTTTCTCTTAGGCATTCGGGAATGTCTGTGATGTCCTGACTCAAAGACAAACTTATTCAACTATGCACTGGGATCCTGTATTTTGCCCAAGGTTTTTGCTTGTTTGTATTTTTAACTCAATTTGTCTGTCTTGGATTTTTGAAATATTATTATCTTATTTTTCCCCAAAGTTTTTGCTTCTATTTATGTCATTCTTCTTTTAAACAATGAAACAAGGTATACAAGAAGAGTGTACAAGAGAGAATCCTTTTCAAAAAAGAAAATATTCACGGTCCAACATTGTAACATGGAGGTTGAGGCCATTAAACTTGCCCTACCTGCTTTCTTTCAGACACTTTTTTTTGCAGGTAGGAAAATTTGGACAGAGAACGGGCTTTCAGAAGACTTCTTGCTACGTTAACAATTCTAAAATTTCATCAAATAGCAAATTTGATTTACGTATTCCATGGGACATAACAGAGACAGTCTTCAGACATCGTCTTCCAGAAACAAAAGAGAATAAAAGCACCGAGAAAACAGTTTATCTCTGTGGGACATCAGAGCGAGGGGCGAAAAAACTCCAGACAGTGAAGACTCAATCCAATACCCAACCACTTTATCAGATCTTGTCCCATCACAAGAAGGGTAAGTAGATTATTGCTGCACAATCTGTTCTCTGAAAATTGCTTCCCTCCAGAGCTCTTGTATTATCTTTTAGCAGCACAGTTTTTAGGGGTCTAGTACCACAAGACAACTGGGTCTCTTAAGGTCACTAGGGTGGGGTTTTTTTGTTTTTTGTTTTTTGGGTTTTTTCTTGGTTTTTCGTTGTTTTTTTTTTTTTCAGCAGAATAATTCAGAAACAAGCCTGAAAGCTGGAAAGGGGCACATTGATCTGCAGATGTCCCGGCATTACCCATTGCCACAAAAGGGATCATCTCTGGGACAGTAATCACTAATTTTCCCTAAGAGGTAGACGTGAAGTCTTCCTGCTACAAAGCAGATTCTGTACAATCATTACCACACTGCCCAATTATCAGAAGTAAACAAACTGTAAATAAGCATCTTCATGATCCTAGCTTTGCAGTTGAGAGTGTGTATTAAGCCATATTATGGTGTTAAAATATAGGTTAAATTCATCAGTATAGAGAAAGAAATAAAACACTTCACATTTTCAGGTGTGATTCTGCAGAAAGCTGCTGTTTGGAAAGCGACTTCCCAGTAAATCCACCTGTCAAAATTCAGAGCTAAAGTGAATTTGTTTTCAGAGAATAGTTCTGCATCAAGACAGCAGTAATTCCCTTCCAGTATAAAGATATTTTCTGTCATATTCCACGCATGGAAGACGCCCTTGAATCAAAAAGGAAAGAGATCAAGTACAATGTTTGAAGCTCACTTCACACACTAGCTAAGGTGAATCACGGAAGTTGTCCTGAAAAGAAAAATACATCATCCATGCAAAAGGAAAAAATTAAAAAACAAAAAACAAAAACAAAACAAAAAAAAAAAACACAAAAAAAAACCACCAAAAACCAGATTTGTGTTGCTCACCTAAGAACCCTGAACTGTCAAACTCCCCTCTGTATGATGATTCTAACACCAAAGAAGAAAGTATCGGATATCATTCCTGGAAAAGTCAGCACTCAAGGCTCAGATGGGGAATGGGACTGGATGAGAGATACAATTTACACACAGATGAGACACTACACTGCCTATCAACTCTGTATTATTGCACTCCTATGAAATCAGTGATCTCATCGAGCCACATCCCTGCGACTGTTCAGTTGAACGTTTCAGGACAGATTCCCAGACTTTAGAACACAGCACAAACAAAATTAGGAGCTAACTACTAACAAAAAGAAATAATCCAGCTATATTACTATTTGTTATCGTCTCACTTTGGCTTACATTTGAATCTTAGGTGACTTCAATTGCTAACAAAACTGAAGATAAAAAGCCATTTAAATGGCATATAGCTGTGCATGCCATACCTGTCCTGGGAGGATTCACCATCCAACAAAAAGGCAGGGTATTAATTGATGAACTGTAGTTTGTGCTGCTCTAATACCTATCCCTGTCACTAGGGCAAATGTACTCCAACACAGGTCACTTTAGGCACCTAGTATGACCATGGCCTTGGTAAAGTAAGAAAAGAGAGGAAAGATTATGTGTAGGAAAGAGGTAAAACAAGACAGCAGTGAAAACCAAGAGAGAATCTTTTGAGTCACCATCCCTGGAGGTACTTAGACACGTAGACATGGCACTTAGGGACATGATTTAGTGGTGGACTTGGTAGCGTTAGGTTAACGGTTGGACTTGATCTTAAGGGTCTTTTCCAACCTAAACAGTTCTATGACTCTATGATTCTGTCTTTCTTGGGAAAAAAAATGTCAAGACATCAGATACAACTACAAAATATAATGAAAACTTCCAAATGGCCTCCTAGCGCACAGAGATCTGAGGCATGTTGTATCTGAAAACAGGATTTCCTAGCAGCGATCACAATCTACCACCTCTTGCAAAACACTATACATTTCTTCGATACGTTAAAAATGTTGAGATATGTAGCAGATTGAAAGATCTTAAGTTAATATTTTAAAATTGATTATTGAACATTTCTGCATGAAATTACGGGGATTTTTAAATTACTCTGCTACTTCCTCTTCCAAAACACATACTGAAACCAAGACACTACCACCTTAAACACCAGTTTACCTTAAAAAAGCAACTGTTACTTTCCTTCGTATCACAAATTCACTTACTTAAAAAACAACTGATAGGTTCTCAAAGCAAAATAGCACTTCAGAAAATAACAACAGCTCTTTTATACAGAAAGTAATTTGAGCTAAACATGGGTAAGTATTGAGAAGAAAATGATAACTGTCTAATAAATATTCCTTTTAGATGAATGGTTTTCTATTTTTATCCATTTTTTAGCTTGAATATGATGATTCACTACTAAAAAAATTCATCTAAACGTTAGTATTGGATTAATTTAAAAGAACCAACCCTGGGATTACCTGTGAATGGAGTTAATACAAAAGTTCAAGCAATACCAATTCTTTTGTTGTGTATGATTCATCACATAAACGGAACTAAACTGAAAATACTACTTGAAGTAGTTTGACTTTGATCTCAGTCAAATCAGCCTCAGACACGGAACTCAGTTGAGAAAAACCTTCCCTCTCACACCACCTAGTACAACGGACCTCTGGGATCCAGGGAGCTGATGCCATTATGTTCTTAAGTGATCCACTGGAAGGATTTTGGTGGCACCATTTTAATTTCTGGAACCTAGAAGTCATAGACAATTTCCCCTGGAAGCTGAAGAAGGGGAAAAAAATGCCCTCTTCCCATAACCTAGGAAAGGGAGTGCAGGAGACAAAGAGGCCTCCTCCCCACAGAATAAGTTTAGGAAGAAATTGAAACTACTGTCAGTGAGTTGGCGTAGCTTCAGATTTATCGCTTGGGTTTGACCAGTGACTTCCCAGAGGACAGAGCAGGTGGGGCAGGCTGGCAGTACTCCTTCTTGCAATTGCATTTCCCACATTGCGTGGCTGCAGTTCCATAACGCTAGTGCAACATTTTGCCAACCGTAAGGAACTTTCTAAGGAACTGCAGAAAGAGTAAAACATAGAACAATTTTGTCTTAAGAAAAGAGCACTAAAAAACACCCCTCCGTTCTAGACTGCAGAGAAAAGGCAGCATTTTCCATACCTGTGGAGCACATCAATCCTACAGTTCTAGCCTGCAGAGAAAAGGCAGCATTTTCCATACCTGTGGAGCACGTCAATCTTACTGTTTCGGTTGCGTGGAGACCTGCCTACTTTTTGTCAGCAAATCTACTACCACAGCAAGGCTGCAGCAGCCTACTAGGAATGAATTCACATCATCCCTATTCCATCACCAACCTCTTTTGCTAACTACATCTTATCTCAGCACTATCTAGCATCTGCAATTCTTTCTTGCCTTCTCAATCCAGGCCAACACAAGAGACCTTGATTTAGGAGCACAAAGCCTTCAAAAGTCCCAGAATATCCTGCATCGTAACTGAACTGGAAATCTCAGCTGGCACAAAGTAACTCGCTGCTGAAAATGAATGTCTGGCAGTAAAATGGGCCACAGGCCTCTTTCCTACTTAGTAACCCCCCTCTCTAACTACACATTGTAGAGTAGTAATTGATACTTCAAATTTAAAAATTTTCTGCACTGTAGCTTTTAACATCACTAATGCATCCTCCCTCTCAATATGGTGGGCATGATGGAAGGACAGAGAGGTTTGGTTTTTGAGAAGGAAAAAAGTGAAGGTGGAATTACAAAGTCCTTGAGGTCTTCATGACCCCAGCAACACCCGACTCCATAGGAAAACCAAACAAAAACCATGCAGGCTGAATAAAAACACTTCTTCTAAAGGATCTACTTCCCTAAAGACTCGTGACAGGACTCAGCGAGGTCCACACAGGTGTGAAAACCAGAACCTCCACTAGAATAGCTAACAGAAGGATGTCGATTTACATCAACTTGGAACCCGCCATCTCAGTTAAGGCCTGTTTTCCTCTTTTTACACAATACACATTCTCAGAGAGAGAGAGAGAGAATGAAAGTTCTCCTTCTTAAAACTTAGTATGCAATACATCTACTTTGATGTAGTCAGGCTTTTATTTCCCCAAACAATAGTTGTTAAAAACATCCCAGCTACACCAAGAAGATACAAAGGTGCATACTATTCATAACTGATTTTGCGCTCTTCCCCACTCTATTCTCTTGATATTGTTTGTTTCTCCTAACTCATTATTTCAGATCTAAAATAACGTTGGAAACCCTTCTGACTGTGGCAAGCATTCTTTGCTCCGTCTGCAAAGCACAAGACATTTGAAATACTGTATTAATAACACACACTTTTTCTAAACACAAAGAAATACTCAGGTTCAGAAGAAGCGGCATGTATTGATTGATCCGGGAGGCAGATTAGTAAGCAAAGTCAAATCAGATTTAATTAACAGTTACTCAAACATATGTATTGATGGAAAAGATTTACTCTAAGTCTGTGCCTTGTGGTTTGGTAGCTGACACAGAGACAGCACTGACAGAACTCTATTTTCAGCTGTCACTTACATATTACCAATGGGACGCCGAGGGAACGGCCTGGCAGCCAGGTCGAAGTCTAAAGCCCCGCAGTAACAGATGTTTGACATTCGCATTAATTATACCTACGGCAAATGTTATCGTTCCCCTGACAGTTCAAAATAGGTAAAACACAATACCATGGGTGAGAACAAGCAGAGTACATACTTCAGTGTTTCTTAAATTGTAACCTAAATTAGATTGCAGCTAATGATCTTTTCCTATACATCAGCCAGGAACTTGCATTAGCACTGCTTCTCACTGCCCTAGAGCCAGTTACACCGAAGTAATCCCCCAGGCAGAAAAAGTCACAGATAAGTGTACATGAACTATCTTTGAGGCCAGTAAGCCTGGGGTCAACATTTCTCTTTAATATAGATAGAGCAGCTGCAGAATAGGTCTAAATTAACCAACCAGAAGAGCTTCATAAGGATTACTTGCCCGACTTTTCATCAGCAGAGGGTATTCTGGCCGTACCATTTCTACTTCCATTCCCAGCCCAGGCCCCGCCACTGATTTGCTGTGTTGCCAGAAAAATGGGTGACTTGGACCTAGCCTTAAATCCCTGGGTACATATCTTTGTCACGGGGGTCCTTTAGGAGCAAAGTAAGGGAACACAACCCGGATCAAGAGCTTTCATCATAAAATGCAGTTTGCATACTTAAAAATGAGAGGAAATGTAGAACAAAAACTAGCAACAGTACACTACAACAGAATTAAAGACGTGCATTTCATTGAAAAGTAGTAAAAATATTAATTTCAATACATAATGCAAAACCAAAAATGAACAAAACCAAAATGCGCTTTTCATAAAGGTGGAAATAAATTATGAATACCTCTTTTAAAAAAATTTTGTTTCATCTCCAAGACCTTCATTTTGGTCTAAAAGGCATTTAATTTGATTTCTTAAATCCTACTATTTTTCTGCATATAGACTATATGGAAACATTTAGACTTAAGGCCAGTGTAGACATAAGATTACAGGAATCTAGAATGGAGGCTTGCACCACAGTTTTGTCCCAGAAATGCAGTTCTGTGCAAAACACAGGAACTGTTTTTTCAAGGCAGTTCTGGGAAGCCAAGCAAAGGATACTTCTGTTGCTACTAAATTTGGAACCACTATCACATTCAAAGAAAACAAAGGACATGGCATTCCCATTTTCTGTGCAGCAGCCTACCTCTCCTAGACATTTTCCAAGTATTAATACATGCCCGTGGGAGTGTGGATACGGGCACATAAAATGTAACTCCTACGACATTAAGAAATAAACAAAAAAATGTTCCCAGCTTTTATTTATTGCGTAAGACACATTACTTGAGGGTATATATGTGAGAGAGCACTAAGAAAATAGCTCATTCATTATTTAAATTGGGGAAATGGACTCAGAGAAGTTTTATTAATGTTCAAAGAAGTAAAAAGCCAGAATCTCCTTATGCAGACTATCTGTCTAAATCCTGTTTACAGCACAGACATTTGACAACACCATTGAAGTTCTACATTATTTCTACAGCGTAGCAGTACTTTGGGTAATTTTTTCTGCCCTTTTTATGTATTAAAAACAATCATGAAAATATCCTTTCCAAGGTCACTTTACCCAATTCCTCATATGAGATAAAATGACAAGTCCATAAATCATTGAAACAGTATTGTAAAGTATATCTAGAGTTCAGTACCACAACCTGCAGTGAATCATCTTCAATCAATTAACAGATTACCTTAATTCAGCAAAATCCAATACCTGCGTTTTTCTGATTAATACTTTTTATACATCTAGAGTTCTAGTAATTACTGTTAGCAGTACCCACTGAAATTAGAGATGGATTATACATTGGTGGATACAGAATGTGGGAGCCTGTGAGATTGGCAGAAAACTCCCTTAAATAGATAACTGTGATAGCTAGAGCTGTGCATGTTATTTACAACACTAGGGATCCCATACAGCCTCATTTATTGGGACCTAAATGCTGAGAAATAAAAAGCTGAGAAGTCTTGGTATCGATATTTCTAAAATACATATATGCTGGGGGATACATGTTGGCACATGATCACAGTCACGATGCTTTCTGTCTGGGATAGGGCATTCCTGTGCAAAAGTCCCTATATCTCGGCTGACCTGTCCAGAAATCCAACGGGATTACTCTGGAGGTGGCCTGATGCAGATACTTTTGCAAAAACACCCAAATTCAGTCCAAATTGCAGCTGCCTCCACTAATTCAGGACTGTTAGATGATGGGTTCTGCAAAACAAACTGATCACTTGCACGCATCTCGGGATGACAAAGAGCCAGGGCCTCCAGTAACTGCTGCCGTTTCTATGCCAAACCCTTCTAACATTCTCTCTGCAACCCCCTGAAAGGAGGGGGTAGCCAGGGGAGTTCGGTCTCTTCTCCCAAGGAACAGGCGATGGGACAAGAGGAAACGGCCTCAAGTTGCACCAGGAGAGGGTTAGACTGGATATTAGGAAAAATGTTTACACTGAAAGGGTTGTCAAGCCTTGGGACAGGCTGCCCAGGGCAGTGGTTGAGGCACCATCCCTGGAGGTATTTAAAAGCCGGGCAGACACAGTGCTTAGAGATACGGTTTAGTGATGGGTTTGTCAGAGTTAGGTCGATGGTTGGACTCGATGATCTGAAAGGTCCCTTCCAACCTGGGCAGTTCTGTGATTCTAGGGAGAGCTTCTGTGTGAAAACTGCTAGGAAAGAACCTGATTGCTGTCCAAGAAGGGAAACAACGGCTGTAAATTCCCCAAGGAAATGCTGATTAGCCCAGGCTGAAGATGGCATAACAGGAGCTGAAAGTATTGCGAGTGTTTAAGGCATACTAGGCCAGAAGCACGATGAAGGTATCAAGTTGGAAAGTGAAGGCAGCGTGAGAGAAGAGGCAGCCGGCAGACAGCAGGACGGAGCACTCGGTAGTGACAGTGTCGGAGGATGGAGGCTGCGCACGGATGAGCCCACTTTGTCCTGCCAACAAGAGAGCACTTGACTTGTGATCTTCTAAAACCGAGGAGAGGATTTCCTTCTGTGGACTATGATTAAATCCCACTATACTGAAATTCAGGAAAATACCAAAAGCATCTAGATAATCATCCAGCAGACTAGAAACAATAGCTCTGCCTGCTAAAGCGAGCCTGATAACTCTTTTAGCACTGGGTAGCAGTCAGGAGCCAAGAGCAAAAAAGATTGCTATGATGGCAGTGTTAGGTGGAAATGCTGGGGCTAGTTTTAAACTTGATTGTACAACCAGTAATTTCGCTTTGGCAGTTTAGAGGTCAGTATAGCTGCAGTGTAAAGAGATTCACGGAAGGTTACCCAAGAAAATGGGTAACAATCAAACACTTATCCCCAGCTAAACTTCATGCTGCCAGTACTCAAGCTAACTACCTTCACACAGGTTTTCTTAAGCGTACACAATACAGCAATCACTAGAGACGGTGTAGACATGGTTTTAGTTACCTGCGATTTCTAGCCATACATTTAATTGGCAAAAGTGTAGTTATTCTAAACTATACATCAAAACGCACTCAAACTGCTACCGATTTCTACAGAGTGACCACACAGACGTGTCAGCAGAACTGGGAAAACTCCAGCCTGTGCAACTTGGTTATTTTACCGCAAAACCAGTTCAGCATCATTAAGATTCAGACCACAGGTCGGCTTCAAGATAACATCAACATGTACATGAGCTCGAATTTACCATAAAAAAAACAAACCAAACAAACAAACTAGAGATTCAGACAACAAACTTCAGTATACCACTGAAGTTAATGAGAAAGACGAAACCAAGGTTATACAGTGTACTACAGAAATTATTTTCTTCGCTCTCCGGCATGCTGATTTTTTTCTTGAGCAAGTAACTAAGCGACTTTCGAGTAAATACAGTCTACTAAAACAAACTTTCAGATTTTGTACATTTTCCTACCCCAACAAAACTCACATTAACAAGGCGATGTACTATCAAAATAGCGATACCAATATTAATTACATGAAAATAAAAAGGAAATTTAACATTTTAATGTCTTAAAATTATCTAATCTGTAACTAAAATTGTATTACCCTGCTTTAATTAAGATATTATACACTCATTTTCCTTGGATGCTCACAATCATAATTACTGCATGCGTGGGTGAGCCCTGGAATTACTTTTAATAGAATTTAGCATGTGTATTGGTTCCCCACAGGGAATAGCATATTAATAAAAATGCCACCTCCCATCAGCAGTAAAAGAAAAGTGGAAATAGAAGCTACTTGTACAAAAAAAAAGCGACTCGGAAGACAGAGGTTTAACAGAACTTAAATTTAAGCCTTTTTTGTGAGCCTCTCGGGAACATCACCATCACAGACCTTTTCTTATTTAGCTACCAAAATGTCTAAACTCCACTTTTTGCAAATACTAATGATATGACAGCCTCGAGTCTTTCGAGCCACTCCTTATGCTTCGAAATAGATCATTTTTCCGATTTCGGAAGAGTTTTACATACATTCAAGCAGAGACAGCTGTATACCAGTTGGCGCTGTTGGTAAAATATGACATCAGTTTCTTTAACACCTGCAAAGCGAGTATGACAGGATCGTACCGGAACACATTACGCTGTTAAGTCTTCTGTTGAAACACCTGCCAAGAGGAGTAGGTGATTAAACAGCCATTATTCACATTATTACTATTTTAAAAGAAAGCTAGCAAGAATTACAGCACTAAACCCCTCCATATTATATATAATTGACTTATCATTATATAGATGCGTATATAGCAGTATATAAAGTGGTAGATATATGTTCATACACATATGGAAAAACAAAGATGTGAACAGCGTGAGTGAAAGTCTCCCACTCAGCACCAGACAATGAATTCTGCTGCCTTCAAAGGCACAGAGGCAGCAGATACAACCGCCCTCTTGCTCGAGCTGGTTGCAAGAGGATGCAAGAAAAAACACAAAGCAAGCGCAAGGTTGTCCTTCCTTCCTGCATGTACCCTAGCTTACAAAATAACACTCCACACAAATATGAAAGTATTATCTACAAACAAGCAATGTTTTCGAAAAGACTGCCAAGACTGTGGACTGTAATTATACAGAAAGGCTTACATATCTAGCAGACTAAGCCATGAAAGATTTCAGATGCACTGACATCTGGAGAATAGTTCTTCCACCTCTTCTACTCTTAGTAATGCCAACTCGGTACGCGCTGAGCTGCGTACTCCATCTCCGTTCTCACAGACCTACCCAGTGAAGAAAAGTCAGTTCTGAAGAGCATCCCCAGTTAGAACAGCTTTCCCCACCTGGAACGCAAGACCAGCCAGCCCATCCAACACTAGAAGGAGTCACTAGCAGCTGAGGAAGATTGAAAAAGGTGTCTCTGAAGCCAGTGCCACTCTAAGAGTACGGTGCCTCCTCAACACTTTGATATGCTTTTAAATGTTGCAACTTTTATGCATCTCCATTTACTAGCTGAAAAGACTGATTATAGACTAATTCTTGCAAGTGATGTCTCCAATTATCAAAGTGAGGGTGCTTTACTAAGTGATTTTTAATTTAATAAGGCCTTTCCATAGGTAGTAATCATCTCATTATGTGACAACAATAGCAATACTGTGCTTGACTCCTATACTAACATTAAAAGGAAGGAACTGGAATTTTCACTCTACTTAATTTCATACCTCTAAAACCTATCTTGAAAGGGTATCATTTGTTCCAATAAAGGGGGGAAAAGAAGCATTTGAGTATCAACATTCCCCTCTAAAAATTTCACGTTTAACAAGAGTGCTGACTTTCTGAAGTCTGTTTTCTTCCCAAACTTACATTTTCCCATTTGAAAGGCAGCTAAATAAATTTCCATTCTTTCCACTAACACAGAAAGTGAAAGACTTTCCGATGTTCTTCATTTTTGTGATTTTAGAAAATACAAGTGAACAAAAGTCGAAGAAAAATTAGTGTTAAAGCAAGCTGTAAGAACGCATCATTAATGAAGTTCTCAGGTTGTTTTCAGCACTTAAAAATGAGAAAAATTAAGAACAACTGCAATTCTTCTGAGTACTAGGAATCATCAGCAGGAAGAATCCTCAGCAGAAAAAGCAGTTTTATGAAACAGTTTGTTGTTGTGAGCCTTAGATTTTAAGCCTAATACTTACCAAAATCATAGTGGTGTCCTTGGCGCTTTTGTTATTTTACAGGTTCTTAGAGAATGACCATCAGAAACAGTAAACTGTAGGAGAGATGTCATGCTACAACATGGTTCAACTTTTATACCTACTGTAACTGTTGAATCCGTAATGTTTTTTATAGGAAACTAAATCCACATACAGTAAGAACCGATTGGTAAATCATGACATTTGAAAGGTGCTTCATTAAAAATACAGATGATAACAAAATTTCCAAGGTATTATGGATGCATATAATTTTAACAAGGATTTTGTTGTGTAGCCTTCTGTTGGACTTTGAATCACAGCAGGGAATGGGCTGCAAAGACTGAAATCAGGCAGTTCCTCCCTTTCTCAATAGAATGTCTTTCAGGAATTTAAAAAAAAAAAAAAAAAAGGAAGAAAGCCGTGGGAAGAAGAAGGGACAGAAAATGTTTCTTATTATCTATGGTTTTTCTTTTCCAAGTTAACTCCAAGTCAAGTTCTTAACAATGCTGTTAGTCCTTTGAAGAGGGGGAAATGGCTGATATTTTAGAATGAGCTCCTACACAAAGGGTCAACTAAATTGCTCATTGAAATCGAGGAAGCAGACTATGGGGAAAAAAATCCAATAACTTCCCCGTGAAAAGGAGATTCAAGTTCTGGGTCACACAAAACCCGTTAAGTCATCAAAAGAGTTGGCTGATTTGGAGGAGGCGTTCGCCCCCCACCAAGTGCGGTTCTGGTTCAACTTGAAATACTCTATTTGCGCTGAATTTTTATGCACAGCGTCGGTTGGATTTTTCCCTCACCAAGTCAGAAAGGTCAGCTTTGACACACTCTGTAGGAAATGTTTATATGTTAGACACAGAAATACTTCTAAATGTAATAATAAAAAGTTCAAGAGCATTGAGCCCAGATGAACTATGTAGTCTGTTTTCAAACAAAACATGTTTGTTTACTTAAAGCCATTTTTTTTCCCCAATTTTCTTCCTTCTCTGAAGAATATGACAATATTATTTGTCGACAACCAAAACAAGTTTTTCTAGACTTTATTTCAACTGCCAAACTGCAAAGAAAATTTATAAAACTCTAGACAGAGTACTATCAGCTGGTAGTACCAGCCAAGCATCTACACGGATAAATAAAGCTATTTACAGAGGAAAGTGGATGCTACCTAAATAGAAGAATTAGAATTAAACTAAATTCAGCTCAGGTTTTATGTTGAGGATACTGATAAAATCTGTACAGCCTGTTCACATGTGATTTAAAAAAAAAAAAATCCAAATTCCATTTAAGTAAGAGACCAAAAAAGGAATTTTTTTCCTAAACTGCGATCCATTCAAGGAGAATGTTGTTCTTTGCTTTATTGAAATAAAGGAAACGGGCTCAAAGCATTGCTTGTAGGAATGTAACAATCCCTTAATCTAGAATAATATTATATTCTTAGAGAAACAGATGTCCTTATATAACAGGTAGCTAATAAAATGAAAGTTACTAATAAAAGCCTTTAAGTCAAGCGTAATTTTTGATAGGAACTGCAAATCTAGTTGAGAATTATAAAGCAGGAATAAATCTCTAACTCTCCCCATTTCTCACATTTCCAGTAGACTGTATACCCGACATCTTTCACTACGCTCGTGAATCTGAATCCTTTGACGCTAGACCCCACTTAACTTCTACTGTACAACATTAAAAGAGCCGTGCAATCTTAGGTACTGTTTTGTTATATGCAGATTAGTTTACATGTGGGTAATTTGTCATTCAATTACTCAGTAATAATTAGAAAAAGATCAAATGATTTCTCCCTTTATAGATCAGATAATTAATGGTTATTTCTATGGTAATTTGTCAAGGCACAGCTGGAAGAATTAGACAACTATTCAGCTAAAGTGCACATAATCATTTTAGCATTAACATAATCCAAGCAATACAACTATTTCTGCAATTCTACATAGCCCTAGAAGTCCTTACCCCATCCATTTACAAAGACTGAAGTGAGTATATATTTTTTTAAGATATGCCAGTGGACACCTGGAGGGAGGGGAAGGGTTATCACAGTTTAGCAAAATACAAAATAAGTAAAACTAAACCTGTGATCGTGATATATCATTACATTTGAAAATTTAAACTGCAGTTCACTTTCAGTGCCTGAAAGGGAGGGAGAGACTGCAGGACTGGTGAGCTATGCTGGCTTAAAGTATACCTTAGTCTGCAACCTGGGATCAGTAAATCCTGTCCCATAGAAGGGTTCTTCTACCACATATAAGTCTTGATAAGAAAGCTTTCTAACTATTCATGCTTGTAACAAATGTAAACTCTATGAGTTCCTGCCTTGGTTCTTTTTATCTTCAATGGGTTGGTTTGTTGGGTTTTTTTTAACTGCGTTGTCTACTTAGCAGAATAGATTTAAAAAGAGAGGTGCATTAATTTTTACCTTCTGCACCAAAGACAAATGTATTCAGGCACCAAAAAGTTACCTCCAGGTTAAAACTAAACTTTAACGATCTGCATATCGCATTTTTTTTTTTCTGATTTGATTCTCATCTAAATAAGCCAAAAGCTCCTTTGTTTCAAAAAATGCCTTAAACAAGTTTGCTAAAATAAAGCAAGTAAAAAAAGTAAAGTACATAAAAAAGTAAGTAAAAAAAAAAAGAGTAAGAGTAAGTAAAGAAAGAGAATATCAGAATCATGAAAAATACAAACACAAACCAAATGGATGGTTCCAACCCAGTCGTGTAGCCCCAGTAAACTGAGCTAAATTCTGCCCAGGTCACAACGACACGGGTTAAAAACCATACTTCCAAATGTGCTGTTGCACTTCTCTGTTCACATGTGTTTAATAGATGGCTTTTCTATAGAAAGGTTCAATGAATTCTGAAACTACTTGCTAGAAAGCTGAAGAATATTATTCATCTTTCTCATGTTAGAAGATTTACAGTATTCCATTAGGAACAGAGAGCAAAGGCAACATATTCAAAATTATGTTTTACAGTACTGAATTTACAGCACCAAACCTGGGAACTTGCACTTGCAGAGGTTCCAGTAAAGTCCTGCAAAAGATAAGCCTTTCGACTCCAAGTTTGTCCTGAAACAAGAGGCCCGGTATGAGCATCAGATGATGTCGAGCTCTCCCTAAATACACTATTTATGGCCTTTTAGTACTATAAGCAGTGAAATGCAGGATTCACCAAGAATTTCATCTTCTTTGAATTGCATTTCAGTAATAGGCTTCTTGTCTACCATTCTGTGTTATTTATTTTCAGTCATCTCTATTTACTAAAAAGTATGCAACAAATATGATGAAGAAGTTGTGTGTGTGAGCCAGACAGTGTACAAGAAAAATCTTGGTATGACAATATATTGCTTTTTCATTTTTACAGAGACCCAGATAAATGGCTGTAATTTGATCTTCAAAATGAGCATCCTATTTTTAAAACGGGAAGATATATAATAATGCAATTTTTTCCGGGCTGAAGACACTTCATACTGGCACAGTATTAATACAAATCTGGCGTCGATATCTTAAATCCATATATGCTCCTATACTTGTGCCTATTTATAATACTATTAATTTATAATACAACAGGCCACTTATACTTCTAAAGCATGTAAAAAAACCAAAGAGCTGTCGAGCAAAAAATATCAAGCTGAAAACCGAAACCGCTCACATTATGCAATTCCTTAGGCCCTTAGCATTTGAAAACATTTTATCAAAATGACGATTATTACTATATTGCTTTTTCATGCCCATTTGTGGTGTAACTATGCATTAAAGACCGCCCGAGTGCTGAATGCCAGCTGCTGTATCCACGGGAATCCGATGGCCGGTTGGGCCACCAGTTCCATCGGGAAGAGACACAGCCACTGCAGGCAGCAACGTCCCAGTCCAGTGTTCGTTTAAACAGGATTAGAGGCATTCAGCCCCATTCGGATGGACTCTTAGATAAGTGAGTACAATTAAATACACACTTAAGGTAAACGACTTTATTAAACAACTGCAGGATGTACTTGAATGCCACGCTATATAAGAAACTTAAGCCAGCGACCGCTAGGCAGAGAAATTTCAAAGGAACTGGATGAGAGAAGACAGACACTGGGTTGTACGAATCAATCATCTTTTAAATGAAAAAGATCACCATAAGAATAAATGTTTCTTCCTTCCCTGAGCCCCAGCTGTATAAATTCTCATTTGGAGTGGCATGTGGCCCGTTAAAAGGAAGGCGGCCGAGGAAAAAACCCATTTAACGGATTTGCATTCACTCTAGAATAGTAAAAGAGCTGGAAAAGAAAAGGCAAGTCCATTAACTAGGATTTTAAATAACACTAACCTTGGGCCTATCTGACTGGAAAACAGCAACTCCGAACAGCAGCACACATAACGCCTGCAGCCGTAGTCAAGGCAGAGAAAGCAGCTGGGCCATTTTAAAACTTGATGTGATCTTGAAAGCGTGCAAAGCTTTAAAATAATTTTTAACCAAACATGCTGTTCTGAACTCATTCAGCAAGGTAGCTGGAGTTCTACGCAAAGCTGGTCAGAGATCAGCTGAGGAGACAAGCAGTATTTAGTATTTCCATAAGCAGCTCTCATAGCAATCCTGGCGTTCTAATCAAGGGCATAACAAGGAGAGGAGACTGCGCTGTCAGGACACAGGCAAACTGGATGTCACTGTGGACCAAAGCAAGAGAAACAGGATGTAGTTCAATACCACAAACCAAGAGATTATGCAACCGCCTACGATAATTTCTGCTCAATTCTGGAGACGCTAGCAGCTGGAAGTGAGCAACATATTTTATATGAAGAAAACTGCTTAACATGGCCATGGAAAAGGCTGCCACAGTGTTTAGCCGTAATTTCATGAGTAGCTGAATCAAAATAATCGTTTGCCTTAACCCTGTTTCTACTTTCCACAATCCCCATTTTTCCCTCACCAGCTCCAGGCCGTACAATCCTGCCTTCTCCCTCTGACAGCTGTCTCAGGTCCCAGGTCCATCTGTGATTCAACTCAACACACTAGTGCAGTGGCGCTTTCTTGTTTATTTGTTGGGGTTTTTTTTGTTTTGTTTGTTTGGGGTTTTTTTGGTAATATACCATAGAATTACCTCGCTTGAGGTTAGACAGGAACTTCTGGGTGTCATCTGGTCCAAACCCCTGCTCAAGAAGCAGGGCCAGCTCCCCAGGACCATGTCCAGATGGGTTTTGAAAGTCTCTAAGGATGGAGACTACACAATCTCTATGGGTGACCTGTGCCAGTGCTTGGTCACACTCACAACGAAAAAAGCATCTCCTTAAATGTTTACCCCTTATCCTGGATTAAGACATTAAACAGTCTCACACTGGAGTCTCACACAAGATCATAGAATTGTTTTGGTTGGAAAAGACCTTTAAGGTCATCGAGCCCAACTGTTAACCCAGCACTGCCAAGTTACCACTAAACCATGATCCTCAGCACCACATCTACACATCTTTTAAATACCTCCAGGGATGGTGCCTCAACCACCGCCCTGGGCAGGCTGTCCCAAGGCTTGACAACCCTTTCGATGTTGGTTTAGGATATCCAGTCTAACCCTCCCCTGCTGCAACTTGAGGACGTTTCCTCTTGTCCCATTGCCTGTTCCTTGGGAGAAGAGACCGACCCCCCCTGGCTACCCAACTCCTTTCAGGGGGTTGCAGAGAGTGAGAAGGTCTCCCCTCAGCCTCCTTTTCTCCAGGCTGAACACCCCCAGCTCCCTCAGCCGCTCCTCACAAGACTCGTGCTCCAGACCCCTCACCAGCTCCGTCGCCCTTCTCTGGACACGCTCCAGCCCCTCAATGTCTTTTTTGTGGTGAGGGGCCCAAAACTGGACACAGCACTCGAGGTGGGGCCTCACCAGTGCTGAGGGGGACAATCACTGCCCCAGTCCTGCTGGCCACGCTCTTCCTGACACACGCCAGGATGCCGCTGGCTCATATTCAGCTGGCTGTTGACCAACACCCCCAGGTCCTTTTCCACCAGGCAGCTCTCCAGCCACTCTGCCCCAGGCCTGTAGCGTTCATAGGGTTGTTGTGACTCAAGTGCAGGACTCGGCACTTGGCCTTGTTGAACCTCATCAACAATGCCTCAGCCTGATCCCTCTGTAGAGCCTTCCTACCCTCAAGCAGATCAATGGAAGGTAAGCAGAGGGAGAGAAGTAGGACCTTCCTCTTTCGGCAGCAGTGAGCTACTGAATAGACTCATCCCATCTGTGAAAGTAAAGCCTGGAAATGTATCAGATGAGAAGGGAAAGTATCATTAATAAAACGCCAAAACCTCTTTAAAATGTATGTAAAATTCTGGTTACTTCAAGAAGGATGAACCCAAATTGGAAAGGAAACAAAGAAAAAAATTATAAAATGCCCAATGAAATGGATAGCTGAAGTTACAAGAGGACACTGACTTATTTAGCTTGATAAACGAAAGACTGAAGGACACATGAATGCCTACAATGTTATTTGGATTAAATTAGAAAAGCAAGACAACAACATCGTAAAATCTGTAATAGGTATTTCTCATGATTAAACCTGAAATCTGAAAGATTAGTGAATAATAGACATGAAAGGTTTTAGAAATTAATTTGATTAAAAAATTAAAAAATATAAAGCCCTGTTTTTAAAAAGAAATTATTTTTTAAGATGCAACTTTAAGGTATCAAACTCTGTGGTTGCCTTTACCAATACTGGAATACAACACGAATACCTCTTCTGTATTCCCGAGCTCGCAGTATACTGTGCTAATAAAACAAGAAGTCTAAGGCTGTATAAAGTTCCAAATGGAATGTGAGCTACCTCACATATCTTTGCAACAGACATTTTCCAGGGACTACCATAATCTTGCAGAATATATTATAAAAGTTTCTGCTATTGAAGAATCATTCCATTCTCTATACACAAAGGTCTGAACCTCAACAGTTTGGGGAGGTTTTCCCCATCCCTTTCTGCTTTTTCTTTTGGTTTTGCTCCTTTCTCTACCTCCATTGTTACTCACCATAAAAGAGAGCATTTTGAATCTGATTACCATCCCACAGCGAAGGCTGCAGTCCCGAGTGCCTGAAAAGCCTAAGTGAAACATTCAGTTAGATACACTGCTCTTTCTCTCCTCGCCGAACAATTCCTTCTAGATGCGCTCCGGGCAGATGGGATCAGATACCCCTTCCACAAAAGTCGGCATCCAATTACCAAGAAGAACAAGGACTGGAGCTCAGGCTTCTGTCCAACATATTAATCTCCTCTCCAGACAGCAGCAGTTGCAGGAAAAGCAGCAAGGGAAAATGCGGGTTTCTGAAGCAGTTTCTTTTCACAAAGGGAGAGAGCTGGAATTTCCTTCAGGCTGTGAGCTTCATGGCTCAGTTTATCTTCTGTAAATGGGTGTATTCTGCAGTAGAATTACAGACCCGATGTGCTGTAAAGCATGCTCAATTCTTAGATGAACGGAGCTATACAAATATAGAACTTTTCCATTACCACAGTAGGCCTGTATATTGTTGGCATTTTTGGTTGAAGCCATCAGAAGATTAGGACATAGGAGCAGAAACCTAAGACTTTCCAGCTCAACTTATGCTAGCTTTCTTACGTTTCTTTGGTGCACATGAGACAAATATGTGCAGCACATAAAATCAGCCCTAAAATTTCGGGGAATAGACTTGTGCTTGTTTGGAATACTGATCACAGGCACTTCAAACTTGTTGGTCGAAGAAGATAACATGATCGTGGCAGTTTTCTTTCTGGTTGTGATACAACTATTTTCAATAATTTAAGCAGTGTCATCGTGGTGAATTTCTGAAAGTATTGTTATTATGCTCGTTTAGTTTTAGACACACACAGAAACTTTTTTTCCCTTCTCAAATACGTCTGTTATCAAACCTTGTGTATTACGTTTATACAACTTTTATATAGGATTATTCAGAAAGATCTAAAAGGACTGTACCTTCTCACATGGAGAAGACAACCATTTCGTTTGCTACTCGTGGTTAAGCAAAGGCTGCAACCAAAGCGGTAGCAACAAAGCACAGTAAAATTACTCCCATTAATCTATATGGTAGGACAACTACAGCTGTCCTCAGTCCATGTGGAGCACAACAGGAACGGAAGAATGCTCCTATATGTTTTCTAACTTTTATTTTTAATGGGTTAGTAATTGTTCTGGACTCATCTTGGTAACTCTACCTGCATGCACAATGAAATGCAGGCGTCAGAGATTTGAAATGGTACCGCTCCCCAATATTGCCTCAAGCAGTAGTCTTGACATTGGTTTAAAAAATAAAAAAAAAAAATCCAATCAACTTCAAGAATACAAATATTTGTACAAACATATGAATATTAAAGATCCACCATCACCACATCCTAAAAAAAGCTTAACTAGTAGACATGGAAGTAACTCCCTAGCATCCCCTAAAGTTTTCAAAACAAAAGAAAAATTACAGAACTGACATTGAATCCAAGTTTATTTTATCTACCATTACTACATACCAAGAAATCTATTCCCTTTGTAAGTCATGTTGAGAAATACTAGGCAGCTACTCTCACAAGTGTATACCTAATTAAATATCTTCTAAAGAGTTACTTATTTTACAATATACATTTAATGAGACAAGTTTTCCAAGGGAAACTTCTCAGATTTCATTTAGCTTGCAAATCACTTTGTTGTTTTGTTTTGTTTTGTTTTTTGTTTGGTTTGGGTTTTTGTTTGTTTGTTTGTTTTAAAGCAGTAACGAACAAATTGAGACATTTAGCACTCACTTGCAAACCTTCTTTTGTGGTTCCTTTCATCATAAAGGGAGAGAGAAATCCTCCTGTTTACATATTGCCACCACAGTAACTTTTGTGTTGGTTAGAGACTGTACCAACCAACTCCTGCAAATCCTCGAGACATTTTTATCAACACGTTAAAGGCATTCAGAAGAGCACTCTCATTGAGCACACTGACTATATAATGGACTTCCAAAGGCTGGTCAAGCAGAACAGATACATCATGAAAGCCCTATTTAATCCTAACTCTATCAGAGCTTAGACATTCAACACCTAAAATTGTGACTGGCTGATGCTGCTACCATTGCACATGAAATATAAAGTCCTGACACACAAGAACTCCTTCCTGACAGAAGTTAGGCTCAACATGCTAGTGCAAATGAGTATGTGGATTTGCCTGCTGAAACAGAAGGGACATCCTTCTGGAAGGTAAAATGCATCTATCACAAAATTTATGGATGATACGCTAACCTGATCTGCACAAAATTTTGATCTCAGATATGTCCTCCTCCCAAGGCTAAGAAAAAAAAAAAAATAAAGATTACACATTATTCAAATGAAATGTTCCTGAAACTGTGGTACCTTGACAGGAAATGAGCATTTCCCATTCAACAAAGAGTGGCTTCATACCTCCTTCCCAGTTACTGAAAACACGCCTTCATGGAAACATTAAATCGTTCTTCAGATCCATTTTAATTCCTCATTGATTTTTCTTGTATCATTTTTTGGTAAGCTGTAAAAGCTTGTCTGTTTGTCCATGCCTGAACTTGCTGAAAATGTCGGGGAATAGAACAGTTCTTGCTTTTACAGTAAGCCCTCCATATTTCATTATTCCAAACCTGTCTTCGTCAGTAGCGACTAATTCTGTAGGACACAACATTGAATTGCAGAATACCTCATTTCTCTGAATCTGAAGCAAAACTATCACCTGGGAACACCATCTGTGCAGCCGGTTAGCTGACAAATTTCTTTTTCATTATAATAACCCATCATTAAAACAGAGATGGAATATTTCATATAGTACTTTGTATCCAAAATGCATTTGCCAAGCTAACCACTTGCCTCCCCATCCTGCCTAGGTTAAATACCCATGTTTCTCCTTACTAAATCATAGCAACAAACTAGAAGATTGTCAAAGGTTTACTTTTTTCATACTAACTGAAGGGAAAGAATCAGAGGCTTAATCCTAATAAAATATTTGTTCATTAATTTCCACTTGCAGGATAACTTCTATTTAACTTAAAGCTGTTACTGCAAATACCTTAATGACTTCATCTGCACAGTACTTGCAAAGTGGGAAAAAAAAAAAAAGATAAAATGAATGTCCCTCATTTTCTGCTCTTCCAAAAGAAAATTGCAGTTTGGGTATTTTAGGGTGAATGCTTTCCCTTAAAGTATTTTGTGAATCCTGCTTCTAGACACAGAAAGATTTCTTAGTTTTATTTATTTCATAACTATGAGAAATCAGGAAAATTACCGAGTTAGTTAAGCTTGCATACTTTCCATGTATTAATTAGTTTTTCCGCTTGGTTTGAGGATTTAAAACATGAGCATGTTCCACAGCAAAAACATAGTGTCAAATTAGTATGTTTAAAACTTGCAGTCAGTATCAATTATAGCACAGGAGAATTAACAACATCTTTATTAATATATTAATGTACTCTGATGCATTAATGCATTTTGATGGAAAACTATCAAAGGCCCGAACTGAACTCATGTAGTTTTCAAATACAGCCCCAAGCTCACTTTCAAATTTGAATAAAGACCTCGCAGAAGTGATTCTGGGCTGATGAACAAAAGTTTTATGGTTGAGTTCAGGTGGATCTTGGGTTCACAGAATGACATGATATCTGAGGTTGGAATAGAACTCCGGAAATCGTCCAGCCCAAGCCTCTGCTCAAACCAGTCTCATCTAGACCCCCGTTGCTCAGGACCATTTCCAGTCAGATTTTGAGTATCTCCAAAGCCCATGGGGACTCCACAGCCTCTATGGGCAACCTGTTCCAGTGCTTGACCACCCTCAACATGAAAAGGTTTTTTCTGATACTTAAATTGAATGTCTTGCATTTCCATCTGCAGCCAGGTTCCCAAGTTTGACTTTAATCCAATTCAGCTACCTTTTTTTAAAAGTTTTCTGCACAACTTTGGGGAGCAAAGTACCTCCCACTGTAGGAGAGGATAGGGTTCGTGACCACGCGAGGAATGTAAACACACAGAAATTTATGGGACCTGATGTGATGCATCCCAGAGTCCTGAAAGAATTGGCTGATATAGTCGCCAAGCCATTCTCCATGATATTTGAAAAGTCATGGTGGTCAGGTGAAGTCCCTGGTGACTGGAAGAGGGAAACATTGCACTCATTTTTAAAAAGGGTAGAAAGGAGGACCCTGGGAACTCCCACCCTGTCAGCCTCACCTCTGTGCCTGGGAGGATCATGGAACAGATCCTCCTAGCAGCTAAGCTAAGGCACACGGAGGACATGGAGGTGATTTGAGACAGCCAGCATGGCTTCACCAGGGGCAAGTCCTTCTATGATGGACTTCTATGATGGACTGATTACATTACATGGTCCCTCACAATATCCTTCTCTCTAAATTGGGGAGATATGCATTTGATGGGTGGACTGTTTGATGGATGAGGAATTGGTTGGATGGTCGCACCCAAAGGGTAGCGGTCAACAGCTCAATGTCCAAATGGAGACCAGTGGTGAAAGGTATTCCTCAGGGGTTGGTACGGGGACCAGTGCTGTTCAATATCTTTGTCAGCGACATGGACAGTGGGATCAAGTGCATCCTCAGCAAATTTGCCGACAGCACCAAGCTGTGTGGTGTGGTTGACAGGCCTGAGGGCCAGGATGCCATCCAGAGGGACCTGGACAAGCTCAAGAAGTGGGCCCATGTGAACCTCGTGAGGTTCAACAAGGCCAAGTGCAGGGTCTCTCTCCTGGGCCGCAGCAACCTCTAGTATCAATATACGCTGGGGAATGAAGGGATTGAGAGCAGCCCTGCCGGGAGAGACTTGGGGGTGCTGGTGGATGAAGAGCTGGACATGAGCCGGCAATGTGCGCTCACAGCCCAGAAAGCCACCTACATCCTGGGCTGCATCAAAAGAAGCGTGGCCAGCAGGTCGAGGGAGGCGATTCTGCCCCTCTACTCTGCTCTGGTGAGACCCCAGCTGGAGTACTACGTCCAGCTCTGGAGCCCTCCACACAAGAAGGACATGGACCTTTTGGAGTCGGTCCAGAGGAGCACACACAAAACAGAAATAGTATCCACCCCTATTAACGCAATCTCTATCTAAACCTTAGTCAATTAAAATGGCTACTCAAAGTACTTAAAGATTTTCTGCCTCTCCTCCAGCTCAATGAGTTAGAGACAAAGACAAAAATTTCAGAGAACTTATTTATGAATCACCTTTAAAAAATAAATAATCTCAAGATTTTGCCATACCTATGTTTGATGCAGATGGTAATAATAAGTCCTCTTTCAGCTTCTGAACTGTGAAGTATACAATGAAATCTTGGTTTGCTATTAAATGTTCTTATAAGTTTCCCTTGGGACATCAAGTTTTGTAGTTCCCATAGTCACTTGATAGTCACTATAAAGTGACCGCTATCATAGTCGCATAGTTCCTTGATAGTTACTACAAAGCATAAGGAATTGGAAAAGTAGCTCTATTTTTCATGAAAATTTAGAGGATAATTTGGTGAATTCAGTTTCCAATGCAGTAACTAATAAAGAAGTTGGAAGCCTAATCCCTAACATACTTTCACTGTGCATTAAAAAAGCCAATCTGTCAAACAAAACACTTTTTCTCATAAAACATACTTTCAAATATTCAGAATGTTTTATACAGCAGTGCAAACATCCCATGACAATATTGTATTCCTGTACCAAGCTAAGTATTCCATCAATAAAAATCACAGAACTTTATCTCAAATTTCATTACACTTAAACGTCTCAACATATTGAATTGTCTACAGAAATATTCTTCCAGTCTCCACTACTTTCAGTCAACTAGAAGCGCTGTCCTTCAAATGCTGACTTTCCTGCAATAAAAAGAAATTTTATTTCTCCTTTCCTTTGTTTCCTTGCAGTACATCAGGACGTGAGACAATAGTCACGCTGCAATAATTTGATTTTCATTTGATTCACAGCATACTTAGGTCAGATGTTGAAAGCTCAGAAGTGAGGACGCATTAGAAGGTTGACAACCCTATTTTTAAGCCTCTCCTGCTAGCTATGTACTTCTCCCTAGACATACTGCAGTCAACGTTAAAAATAAATGTATTTGGATGACAAAGGCAACAATCCTGGCTCTGTCGAAAACTCCTCAGTATGAGTCTTCTTCCCTGCCAGGTAAATGCCTTCAAACTTTCATAAGCAAATGAAGCAAGGGCCCTGCAAAGTCTCCCTTATTGCCCATTCATGCAGAGTTGGGCAAATTCAGCCTATGCATTTTTTTCGCTCACACGGTCTGGAAAGAGATCTATATTATAGCTTACTAATAAACAGAATTGGTAACTTTCTGGAGAGAACTGCTTTTATTGTTTAGACGCGTGCTAATGGAAAGCAAAAGGTATTGTATTCCAGTGGCAATTAAGAACGCCCTGGGCAAATGCTATCATGGTAACATTCTTTCTTTAAAAATTTAAAAAAAATCCTAGCACAAAAAAAAACAACAAAAAAAACAACAAAAAAAAAAACCCCAAAAAACCAACCCAAACCCCAACCACCAAACTGCTACCCAGTGACAGAGAAAAATAAAAAATGACAGCCAGTTAGAAGGCGGGATGATTTTTTTTTTTATCTGTAAGCAAATAAACTAAACAGCTTAAAATTAAAACAACTGTTACGCAACTGCATCGTGAGGCTTCCATACGGCCACACACCGACGGACACCAACTACTCTGACTTAAAGAATACTCAATATTTGATACCGAAGTTTGGATGGCAATACATAGTTATTGTATCCACAGTATGATGTAGGGCTCAATCTCACCAGCCAAAGGGAGAGACGCAGAGATCTAGAAACCACATTTTGCCTCCAAGAAAAAAATAAACTAATGTTTCTTACAATAGAAACTTAGTGGGTTGTGGTTCTTTTTTTAAAAGGTAGTAATTTGGCTTTCAATACAGACTTATGCATAAACATTTACACTTTAAGAAAATGATTACTACATTTAGATTAAAGTTGATTTTATTAAACAGTATGTCTCAATTAAAGCAGAAACATCAGACCTTTATGCAGAATCAAAAAAGCCTATTACAGGGACACGCGACAATTAACCAAGCAGCGCACAGAATACCTTCTCCAAATTCCAAAAGGAAAAGGAGCCACCTTTCAGACGTCCTTACAATTGCTTTGTAGCAAACACTTTGCATGAAAGCAAAGCAGCCCAAGCCTCTTCTGAACTCTTACCTCCTAATTCTCAACCAAATATGCTGTTTTAAAATTACAAATGAAGAAAGGAAAAATATAAAGATATTAAGAAAGGGAAGGAGTTTCTTATTCTGCATTCTTTTCTACCCAGTAGACATTAGGCATTATATGAAAGAGATGAAGAGGAAATGACGTGAGTAATGCAATAAGAAAAAATACAAAGTCCTGTGGCAATTCTGGTTCTGCTGTCTAGCAGTTATTTTATCGACTCCTTCAGCACTCTGTGTTATATGTAAAGGAACTCGCAAACTACTAAGGCCATTCAGACTTTAAAAAAAATAAAAAACAAACCCCAAAAAAACACTTTAAGAGAGATCAAGGTAGCTGCCTTTGTCCTTGTACATACGATAGATGAGTACACCCAACAACGACAATTTCTCCTTGCCTGGAAGCTTTCCAACCTACTGCCCCGCTTATTTTGTAAGTTGTACTGGGAAATAAGGCCCCTTTGTGGTAATTACTCCCTGCAGAGAGCTGCTGAAGCACAACAGTGTCCAAGAGGCTTAGTTATAAAGTAACAACAGTTATATTGCACATTGATAACTTTGCAAAACCAATGAACTTCAACTGGTGAGACCTGCTACCACTGAAGCCATACAAAATGATACAACAAAGCCTAAAATACTATACATTCTTCATCCTTACTACACAGGAGGCCAAAGAACAGATACAAAAGTAGAATGTAAAACACTGTAGGAATTTTTAAATAATTGACATAATCACCAACATCAGACATACACGAGCAACTGCATTCCCATTAGCAAAGATACTCAGAAACAGAGGTGAGGAAATAATATTCAATTATTTAAATAACCTCCACAGTTAAGGGGGTTAGGATTTAATCAGGTGAACTACACAGCATCACTATAAACCATTAATAAAGAAGCTGAGTCTCGCTGGTCAGAGATACTTAATGAAAACATCTATTACGCTGACTTCCCCTAACCGGGTTACGCGAAAGGTGACAGCACTGCTCTTATTCCATCCTGCGCGTGCCTGGGCACTAACTAGAAGAGAGTCCAGAAGATTAAATAGCTTCTGAATGCTACTGAGAAAGTCTGTTCAGTTCTTAAGTCACAGACATATAACTAAAGTTGAAAGAATGCCATCCTCATCATTGAGCCTTTTAGGTTGTTGGTTTTGTGTTGGGTTGTTGTTGTTTTTTTTTTTCCTTCCCTTTTTCTTTTTTGTACCCAGAGATCTGCATTTTATAACAGATGAAAACAGCATTAAAATTGAAGAGAGACTGGAGAAGAAAGGAAAAAAAAAATTAAAAAAAAGGAGAGGGATTTTCCTTATGCTAACATTTTATAGAGATCCTATTCCTGCTGTAATCACGTTGGCATTTTCTTTCTTATGGAAAGAATGTAACGGACTGTAAAAAAAAAAAACAAAGGAAAAAAAAAGAACCAAAAAGAACACATCAGCAATCTCATAAAGCAATAAAAGCACCCTGCAGAAAAAGCAGGCCGTTTGTAAACGTACCACAGTTCACACAGTTGGCTAGAATATGGTTAATACTTCAAGTAAGTAGTATCAAGACCAACCAAAACTGTATCTGGATATACGTAGGCACGGGCGCACACCCACCTTTCAGAGCTGCGTACTACTTTCTTCTGAAAGAGCTGCTGCCCAGCTAGGAGTTTTCTGTTCATTAGGGAGTCTGATTTCACATCAGAAAATAAGAACCTCCTACATCAATAAAAACAGTTACTTACAATTTGATGAAATTAGTAACTTCCCTTTTTTTTTCCCCAAGTTATTAGACATATGCAAGAACCTAGAGTGTTCAACATAAAGTATGCAGTAATTTCCCAATTTTCTTTCATCAGAATAACCATTGCCAATTTAGAAGTCAATGCCCAAACTTCCTCATTTCAGAACTTCCCAATTTAAATAATGCAAGTTTATTACTCAGGTAATAATAATAATGCAAGTTTATTATGCAGGCATTAATACCCAAACTTTCCGTTAAGTTAACTTTATACCACCAAGCATGCGGAGAATTACTAAATGCACTAAGAAATTCATAATCATTTGTATTTTGCAGACATAAACAGCATAACAAACGACATTTTATCTTGAACTACCTTAACAGATAGGACTCTCAGCGGAAAGTTCAATTCAGTCAAAAGTACTGACTGATAAGAAAATTCTAAAAGTACTAAGAAAAGTAAGTTTATAATTTAAATACCATTCCAGCAATGAAGTATGACTGGAATACGGGTTACAGTACAGCTACAACACTATGGCTATTCAATTTTGCACTATCTATTCCAAAAATTATGAGATCCTCAACATCCATTTGGTATTTTGTAATATTGTTTAAGTGCTCTATTTCAAATTTGGCCCAGCATGAACATCTGCAGTTAAAGAGCAATCGATGAATTAACTACGGAGAGGTGAAATTTGGACAAGGTCTTGAAAAAACTATTAGCTGAACTCAGTTCTTCATTCTTCAAATTCTCCAAGTTCTTCATACATTCTTCAATTTAAAAAAAAAGTTAAAAAAACCCCAAAACAAATTAAGATTGTTAAAAGTAAGTGACTAAATACAGTTACTTTAAGTAGAAAGCATTTTACTACTTAAGTTTCAAAGCGTTGATTCCTGCTGATATTTAAATCTTACTAATTAGTGTATTTTTAATAAAAGCTTTAAAACCTTGAGAAAAGGGAAGCCTATTTAGCAACCTTTTATGGTCTAGGAAATCAAAAGTACTTTCACCTTGGGGCAGAGTGGGGAGAAATTCAAACAAAATCAGGTAAAGTCTTATTCCCAATTTACAGGCAAACTTCAGAATGGATCTTTTTCTAATTGGAAAAATAACTTTTTTTTTTTTTGAAAGATATTAGAAAAAAAAAAGATATTCAGATATTGTCATTCTGAAGACCTATCCAGGATAAAGTTACAAGATGTTTGCAAAAATATACATATGTATACATAGATATATCACTTTGAATCTGTCTCCAATCTAAACAATCACTTTGTATCTCGAAAAGAAAATGTTGGCACCTTATCTTGTTAAATGCAAAAAAGCTGTTCATTATACTTCTTGCAGCAGAGCCTGTCACGTTTCATTAAACACTATAATACTGTGACGTGCTTAGTAATAAAAAAGCAATAAAATTTCAAATTTGAATTTCTTCTGGGGAAGACACTCATGATTTATGTAGCCTTTCCTACAAAAAGTGACGTCTAATGGAGTACAATTGATGTACATCAAGAAGGCCAAATTGTTTGGTTTTAAGAGAGAGGAAGAACAGCTTATTTAAGGATGTATCTTAAAATCAACAGTTTAAGACCAAGAATTACAAAAGGTTAAATAGCATCTTTTTTGCACAAATAAACTATATCACGTATCTTAAATACACACCTTGACATTCTTTCAAAGATTTGCTGTCAAAATTTTGTTAGTGGTTGAAGCTTTTGTTTTTCCAGTAATGCTCCATTTAACAACTTAATAGACATGAAGACGTTGAACACACAAATACGTTTTGACTCTTATTTACACAAGGCACAAAATATAAATGCACTAGATCCACAATAATCCCTACTGGCAATCAACACCTGAATTACTTGTGTCTTTTGTACTCGTCTGCATAATAATTAGCGTGTTGCTATCATTTTTGAAAAGCATTCTTGAAGTACTGGATTCCTACACTGTAATCCCACACGTGGAGCTAAGCCTGACTCAACACCTTGCTTAAGAAAACTCACTTTGAAAGGTCAAAGCAGACTTAAATTTGTTTTTACAAAACTTGGTCATTGTTATGTTATTTTCCAAATCCAATTTGCATTGACTACAGGCAGCATGCTATATGAAAAAACCCCAAATCAATGCCAAGACAAAAGCACATCTACCACTGTACACTTTTGGAGCTGAGAGACACACTTCCCCCCCCACTTAGTACAATCCTAAAGCTAAGTAATGAAAAAAAAAAAAAAAAACCCCAAACCAAAACACACCACACCCAAAAAATATCCTTATAAGACAGATATCAACTCCATCAGTTCTCTCAGATTTTATCTCCACTGACACTTCCACTGGGTTAAATTATTTTCATTTGTTTGGTATTCCTCCCAGCAATACAAGACAGCCAGCATTTCATACTCCAGTGAAGTTAACATCTCGCAGTCCCTGTTGCTTCCTAGGCAGTGCCATTTCACTTGACATGCTATTAATAAACATTAATTTTGTTATTAGAACATGTTTAAAACTATTCAGTGAGCAAGAAAAAAAAAAAAAGTTGTCAGTTGCCGGTGTGCCCTTTTGGAAAGTGATATTTGATAGCGATCATTTGCATATTTGTAACTGTGAATTATCTCTACTCAGAGATAATATAGTAACAGTTGTCAGAGCTTCGCAGACAAGAATCTGTGGATTTTTTACGCTCTCTACCAATTTCATACGCTACACAAAAAACTTATGGGACAAAGAAAAGCCACTGAAGACTGAACTTATAATTGGTGGAAGCACAATGGCACTCAGAAGAGAGAAGTCACACCGACTTCAAGTTGATTTCTTGCCTAAGTACGGATGCAAAAAGCAAGGTGGTTAATTCTGTCCAGGCACTGGACCAAGTTCTGATAAGGAAGCTCAACCCCTTCCTTAGCACACAAAACATCTGCCCAGTAAGCAAGAGACAGGATTCCTTGCTATCCGGTATACTATGCAACTCAGAAATGCCTGGAAATCATCCGAATGAATGCCAAATTGTATACTACCCAGCCCAGCTTTGCTTCACCTTTCCTCATAAACACCTATCAGGCCTCCAGTGCTGCTAGCGGAAAAGTGAAAATCATTCAGACATGCTACTGCACGTGCAGTGGTTAAGAGCTCCCGCCTGCAGATGTATCCACATCTGAACCAATCTTCAGTGATGCGAGGTATTTGCAATTAATGCTAAAACACACTTTACGCTGCTTGTCTCAGGCCAAAACGGCTGGCTTTGGCTTTCTTTGGTTTGGACTTCCTTTAAAAGAAGCAAATCTCAAAAGCACAGTAATCTTACTTTCCAAAGAGTACTAAGCACTACAAAACGACAACCAATCCTCAAGAGTTGATACGCCTCGCCAGTGAATAACTGTAGGATATCAGCAACTCCTTAGACCCAACTTCCGTTTAGCAGTAATGCTTACTACTGGGAATAAGAGACCTTCAGAAAGACTGGGGATGCCATATATCACCTCCAACTTTTCACCTCTCTCCCTAGAAATAGGTATCTTGACAGAATTAATCATCTAAGAATTCTTGGTATAAGGCCTTTCCAAAAGAAAATGGCAAAGAGTTCGTTGTTTGGGGTTTTTTTTTTGTTTGTTTGTTTTAGAAAAAAAAAAAGCACAACCCTAATAATAAATTCCCCATTCACAGGGTTGTACCATCCTGGATACTACTGACGAGACCCCATTATGAGCTATTTTAGTTAGTGGTTCCCTTGACACACATTCCACTGCTTCACCTCAAAATAATTTGGGTCTGTCAGCGTGGCTACCTCCAGATCTCCATCTTTGTTAAATTAGTATTAATTTTCAGCAGAGACACCATTATGATTATTCACATCACTGGTATCTCCCTCTCCCGCATACCCACTACCGCGGCTGAGAAACTGTGCCGTACAGGCTCACGTTGAATAGACTAAACCCTCTTCCATAAGGCATGTTTCTTTCAAGAATCTTCTCTCCCTTTGAAGAGCTGAAATTGCTCACCACCACTACCATCAGTGTAAGAAGAGCACAGTATACGTTCTCTCCCATCCCGTATATAAACATCGTTTACATAAAACGCTAAACATAAGAAAACAGAACCATGGCTTTGTCTCCATCAGCACGGCTATGCTAGCCACCGCGCTGCAGCCATCAATAAAGCAATCGCTCCCTTGTTACTTTCCAGATTGTAACTAAACACTGATATTAAACGGCTATCATTTAACTTAATCAGTCTGCTATAAGCCAAAAGACTGAAGAAATGATGAAAATAATTTCCAATCACTTTCTGATCCGGCAGAGAATAGCAAACAAATACATCTTGTGGAGATCGACACCTGATGATCATTTACTTCCAGCCAATTACTATTTAATGAAGCACAAAACCACAATGATGAAACACACAGGGGTGATTGCAGAGTACATTTTCAGTATCATATTATTGAATAATTAATGTTAAGATAACTTACAGTACGATTTCAGCATGAGGAAATAAAGGTAAACTAGGACTTTCAATAACACAATGCCTGCTGCTTGTGGCATAATCATGACGGATTGTTTTTGCTCCAGTGATCGGTGCTTAACCAGCACGCCTTTCCCACCAGTAACTCATAAACACGCTTCACTGGCAATTTTTGGTTGTCAAGGGATGCATTGACATGTACGTTGACATTATTTAGCACTTCACGGCTATGAAATTAAAACCATACTAACACACCAATTAACAGTATGTAGTTCAAAGTCCCGTTGGAGATATACATTTGACAGAATGGTTAACCCAATAAAAAAAAAATACAATCTTGCTTAAACCTTTCACCAAATATTAATGGTAATTCCAATTTTCCCTTCAACGTCTAGGTCTTTTGGGTTGCCAAAGATATTTATCTTTACAGCAAGAAACAAACAGCAGCTCCTATTGAGTCGCAACCATTGTCCTCCACAACTACCTCCTTATTCCATTAGTCAAACTTTTGACAGCATCCACATACAAAGTTCTTAAAGTGAACCCAAAAAGTGAATAAAATGTCAGATTTGATGTATTTAAAAAGCAAAGCTGCATTTCTTTTTAAGTCAATTGACAGTAAACAGACTTGCCTGTCTATCTGTCTTTGTCTAACTTTTTCCAGCTGGATAAACCCAATCGCTATTAAAGTTGACAAAAGACAATGATATTATTAATGAAAGCAGCTACACGATGTTAGACTTTTCATTACAGGCTCCTAGTGAGCTTCAATTAATTGCATGGCTGCTACGCCTAAAAAGGCTGCAGATGAAAAGAGCAGTTGGGGGTGGGGGGAAGGAGGTATTTTTAACTTTTTGCTTTAAGTAAGGTGTTCAATCCATCATTTTCCTCCTCAACTGTAAATAAAATATTGCTTCAGAAAAACCCTCTTCAGATTAACCATATGTTTTCCTCTTCTAAGCACAACCGATATTAAATTACACATCTGTGTTTGCCAACTATTTAGACACCCTCTGATGCAGAGAAGGTTTATATCCTGTCTTCAACGATACCGTATTTGGTTAACAGATTTCATTTATACAAAGCATTTCTGAATAGAATATGGAAACAGCAATGCCGTCACAACCCACTATGTGCTCAGGGAACCTTTCTCCTGCCCTGCTCTTTCCAGAAAGCTCGCCCTCGTCACCCAAAGGCACTCCTTCCATGCAAACCTTCAGCTTAGAGAAGTTTAGCGGCTTGGAGAACCAGGCTGTGCAGCTTAGGTGAAACACCTCCTTGTACTCTCAAGGAAAGTACTCCCTGCTGGCGGCTTTCTGACCACTTTCCCTTCATCTGAAACTGCAAATACCTCGTTAGCAGGGGAGATGCAAATGAGAGCTGTGCTTGACTGAGCTGTTGGTAAATTATTAATAATTCACATTTTACGTCCTTTTTCTCGCCCAGGAAGGCATCACGGATATCTCCTTTTGAACGCCTTCCATACACTGAGCTTTGTGCTTCCTATTAACATCTACATCAGCAATTCATACAGACGTATAATTGGAATTAATTGTTGCACTTCATTAGAGACTCTTCATTACTGACACATCCAAACTCAACTGCACTTTAAAATGGCTGGCCTTCCACCCCAGCTTTGAGACTTATCAACAGATACCCAAGAGAAACCACAGATTTGCCCACACAAGAGTGATATTCCTTTATAAGCAGTTCCTGACATCTGGTATCTTGCTCTCTTTCAGCACAAATTTAGGTAAAGGCTGAAGAAAATAAAGTAATTTCTTGGGTCATGGACTCCATCCTTTGTAACAAGTGCTTCAGTTACCCCATCCCATTCCTACAAACATTAAATCCAATTGTCTCTTAATTAAAGCGGCGAAGCTTCAATAGCCTCCAAGAGCACTATTCCTTCCTTCGCTTAACCTCACTTGTAGGTTTTTCTACTTCAGAAAACTTCAGTTGAATTTCTCTTTTTCTACTACTATGATCTCATCCCTTATGATTTTGCAATGACCTCGGACCATCTTCTATTTTGTACTATCAGATGATTTTTACATTGATATTACCTTTTAGTGAGTGTTTTGGGCCCCGAACAATTTTAATTAATAGAGACACAGGTTCTGTCCCAAACAACTTGTGTGAGCAAGTCATTATCTCTCACCTTTTAATAGTCATCCCACTTTGAGAAGGCCTTTTATCCTTTGTACTGATTTTCATTATCGTCTTGCTTTCTTAAAGCAGGCTATCCAATTAATGGACTAAAAATAAAGCACCTTGAAATAAAATATTTAATTCTACTAATTGAGAAAAACAAAATCTTTCCAAGCCACAACCCTCTGTGGTTACACCTTACAATTCAGACACACATTCAGCGATAAATTTTACACTCTTCTTAACAAAGCTGTAATACACGGACGCTTAAATAGGGTATCACATATGGCCCTTACATTTTATTAGTTTTAGAAAATACAAATTTTACATATTTGTAGGACAAAGTGCTAGACACTAAATAAGGCACGTATATTATCTCCTTACAGAATCACTGGAGCACTTCCAAAAAAGAAACGTCCTGCAATGAATCTACACGCAGCGCAAGGTAGATCTGTCTTGTTTTCTTGTCCGCGTTACCTACGCTTCGGTGAACACAGAGCTTAGACTTCTTTCTCCCCATCCCCTTTTTCAGACAGCAGGATCTAACAGCCACACGCGGGCTCCTCAACACTTGCAGGAACCAGTTTCCTAAAGGGTAACAGGAACTGCCAGTACAGGAATGTAAAGGTGGCTCTTGCGCCCAGTATAAGTACAAACTGCTGTATTAGCGAGACCACCACCTGTCCGTAGGTCAAACAAGAATGATAACACACATAACCACTTTTTGTTACTGTGTTCGTCTCCTTACCAGTCCCCCCAAAAGTCAGTCATTCAAGTTTTCTGGGTTTTCCCACTCAACTGGGAATCGGCGAGGCTCTCGTACACACTCTGCTAGGCCAAGCAACTTATATTACTAATACTCCTTGCATAATAAAAGTACTTCTGATAATAAGGCTTTGTGACGAGTGATTCTGTATGCTGAACTGTTCAAATGGAATACAGGAAAAAATAGAAAGCATTACCACAATGTCATCTTTTCGCACTTCTGAGTTTTATTACATAAAGTCTTCATGAATGTTGGATGAGGACAGCACATCTCTGCAAAAATAACATTAATAGCTTCCAAACTGTCCAAATAGTACAGTTAATAAATGTTAGCATAGGTCTACATTTTGATAGGTTACATTCAATTTCCTGTTAAACAAGCATTATATTACTATGAGGAAGCCATCCTTTTGATAATAAGTAGTGGAAGACACATAAATGGTCTATTAAAGGATAAAAAGAGGAAATGAAATAACGGAAGGTCTTTTAAATCACTTGTGTGCCATTTTGATGCATTCAATGTGGTACTTATTTTAAACTCTTTATTTCATAAAGTATATGAAGTTCATGATTTAAAACAAATTTCCTAAGAGACTGATTTGCTCCTTCTGACCCATTTCATGATTAAAAGCAGCAAAGCTGCGGGATCATAAAAGGACATGTTATCTAAAATTTGCTACCTTTGCATATCCTGCAGATTAAATGACTTCATTAGTGAAATTTCTATTCACAATCACAAATATACTGTGTTTAACAGTTTTAATGATTGCGGGACTGAATGATTGGATTTTAAAGGTCGGCAATTAATAAAAATACTAAGTGATCCCTAAGGTCTATAACACGACTGAGCACGGATTTACAAAAAAAGTACTCATTAAGAAGCATAATATATTCTGTAAGATATTTGCTAATCTGCTTACAATTGCACATATATGTAGGTATAAATTTGCCAAAAATAAGTCTTTTAATCTTGCTTTGTGGCGTTTCAATTTCAGAAAAGACAGCAATAAGTGTATCTTTCCTGCCAATACGGCACTTCAGCTGATGATTAGTGGAAATCAAACTTATGCAAGAATACTTAAAAAACTAATTTATTGAGTTGTAAAAGAGCGTTTTACTTAGCTCAGACTGTGATTTTATTATTTCAGATTTAATGAAATTATAATCAGAACACCATCCTTTTCAAAGGTGGCCACAGTACTCTCTAACAATAAAACTTCCGCAATTAACCCTCCATAAAACTTCGAAATGTACTTTTAAAGAAAATTGAGATACTTTATTGTTTGATCCAGTAACTAAAGCAGTTACTTAAGAGAGACTCTAAAAACGTGCTGAGACTCCTAGGAGCCCATTCAGATGTAATTCTAAGGGAACCTAGAGAAGTAGCCCTTAAGCTTACTGCCCGTGATCTAGTCACACACCTCGAAATGTGTTGGTATTTTGAGTACAACACGGCTCTACACTGGTATCACACCACTGAACTTTGATGCTCTATTCGCGAGGAGAAAAAAAAAAAAAAACAACACAAAAATAACAAACGGAATATCCAGAAATACCTATTGGGAGAGACAGATGCAAAAAGAGCTCCAGGAAGTACGGCGGGGAGAAGCCTCAGCCTTCGACCCAGCAAAGAATTATGATTATTCAATTCCTCGATAGTGTTTTCTAGGGTTTTTTTTACTACCCTCAAACTCGTATAAGCAGTATGAGTAACTACTGACAGTATGTCATTCTAACATTCCTCTATTTCCATCAGGTTTTTTCCTTAATTGTTTTTGGAGCTCAAAATATCACTTGTAAAAAGAATAACTTTATTTTAAAATATATACTTTTATGCTCTTACAATCTTCTTTACATCTTGGATTACTCCATCATGGTTTCTGTAGAAAATATGGTTTTCTAAAGCCATATTGAAGCTAGAGGTTACAAACCAGGAGAAAATACTGAATCCTGAAGTGTAAATTAAATTGATTCTCAGACTAACAGACTCGAGAGTAATGGCAAACCAGCAGCAATGATGCAAACAGAATTCCGACTCCAACTTCCACTTGCTCTCTTAAGGCTAAAACATTATGCGTGAGTGTTTGCTGCCCTTTTCTTGTCTACCCTTCACTACTATATCATAACAGGATGCTTACTAAATATCTAATGCTGACTTGGTGCTTATGACTACAGGTTACTAATAGCTACACTTCAGTTACATAAAGGTAAGTGTATATCATTTCCATGATTTTTTTTTTTTTAAATTTGAAATTCTAAGAGTGCTCCTTTAATTGAAATAAAATATTTTCTGCCACAGTAAAAAGATTTATAACAGGTGTGACTAATTCAAGCCAAATGCACAACCCTAGCATTCACTTTAATGTTTAAATTAGTTAAAATTAGTTCAAGTTTATACCTTTATATATATATACACACACACATATAAAATCTTGAGCCTCTCCATACACCAAATTCTTATATTTAGCTGAAAATGTGACAGAGATGGATTTAAACAAAATAATAGACATCAAAGCATAGACTTATTATCTTCTCAGCATTGACTGAAGTGACTTTCTTGGCTCATTAATCCATAGTCTGCCAAACTAAACCTGTAAGTCATGGTCACTATAAACACCTGTTGTTCAACTACAGTGTTTCTCAGCACTTACACCACCTTTTATTCTCAACTCAGACACTTGTGCAAGGGCTAAAAGGAAATAGCGTCATTTTGCAACATAAAAAGAAGTAAAAGAGCAGATATTTGAAAAGTTACTTGGGGCTCTAATGATACCAAGCTTCTAAACTGGAAGAATTGATACTGACAACTGGGTAACAGTATCAGCAGGATAAAAATGCTTGCTTCTAGACACGACAGCAAATTCAAAAGTTCCCCTAAAATAGGGCAAGCAATGTATCTTGTGTGAACCAAATTACTTCTGCCCTGCCTTGCCTTCCCCTCGCCCCCCAGCATTACATCTCTTGCTACCCTTATACTTGGACTCCAGATTTTGAAAGTAAAAAATAAAGCCTTCAAACCTGGGTTATGAACAACAAAAAAAATTGCCAGCACTAATGGAAATTAAAAACAAAAAAAATAAAAAGGAGGGGTGGGGGGAAGACAGGGATGTTGCTAGAAGTAGAACTACAGGATCAGTATATAGCCGTTTTCTTTGCGTGAAAATATTGTAAATTCACCTGTTGCTCTGTCAGGATTTAGCTGATCAGTAAACAATTTGGATTTTGCAAGCCAACCCGTGAGCAGGCACTGCATCTGCTGCACTTCTACAGGTGCAGACTTTGCTGTGCCGTCTACGTTGAAATCAATGATCTCACCTGCTACAATTTGCTTATCAGATGGAACGGCGATGAAAATTAAAAAGGAATTGGCCTGACTGAATAAAACACACAAAGAAAATCGAAAATGCGAAAATGCCGTTTCAGAATTCAGGATAATTCAATTTATATGTGGTCATTCCACCCAGAAAAGATGAGCTACAGAAGAGGGGACAGAGTAGATATAGATACATTTAAAGCAGGACAAAGATACAGTTTTTAAGCCGTAACTGTTTGTAGGGTAGTCTATCACCAACAACAGCACAAAGTAACATACCTAGATCTGAAATGAGCTTTCTCATATTAGAAACTGAGTTCCCTGTCCCCATTTTTAAGGTCAGAAAAACACTGGTGATGGAGAAACAGAAAAATAAAGTGCAGCTATGCCACTGTAAAGAAAAAAAAATAATATCTTTGAGCATAGTTTCTAAGGAGAAACTATCCTTTATAGTCTGAGGAAGCAACAAAATCCCTGTGGAGAATAATAACCGATGAAAATTATTTTTAACAGTAAACTTTTACAACACAATTTACATAAAACAGGTGTTGAAAGCGCAGGAGCAGGTTCGTACAATGAGAGCGCGACAGCCACTGCTATTGTTACAGCAATTGTTACTCTAACAAAAGAAAAACCCATCTCAGCCCAACCAAACTGTATTTTAACTCTTCAAGGCCAGAAAGAACAAGAGCCGTTACAGTTACCTACTGCCGTCTATGTCTACACACACACCCTGACCGCTCCTTGGGGCTGCTCGGGGCCACAAGTGTCCTTGGCCAGCGCCAGACAGGAGATGGAGACACCATTTTAAACCCTTGGCTGTTACCCAAAAAATCCTCACGTTTCTGGATTTTGGCTAGAACTGCCATTCACAGGCCAAACTTCTGAGACACATGCAGGAATTTGTCCAACTGTAACATCTACTGCTGCCACAAAGACGTCACTGTACACACGACCCAGGGCACCACCTAGTTTTGTTGCCCACATCATCATCGAGAAGCTGCATAAAAACAATTAAAGACTCTAATTGACTCTCGGTCAACAGGGAACAGACTAGATGTTCTGTACCAACTTAAGGTCATTATTCTTCTGTCGAAAATTACTCTGAAGAATGGTAATTTGCTCATAGTCATCACACACACAGAGTTATGAAATTCAATTTAGTGTACTGGCATGCTCAACACAGGGTTGAACACTCATCATACAATTTATTTTTTTTCCTTTAAACAAGCGTTCTCTAATCAAACAAGCCTTTACTTAAAATGAGCTATACCAGGTCATAGCGCCAACCTTACTACAGTAGAAATAGCCAATACATCTCCCACAATCTGCAGCAGGCCGATTTCATGGACGTGACCAACAGGACCAGATGAAATCCCGCTGGGTATCGAAAACGCTGATTAGAAAGTTACCTTTCTTCCTACAAAAACTCAGTGCTGACCTCAGCCACAGTGTGTGTCTCGATTCACACATTTAAATAAGAGACTTGACTTATAGCAGTTATGTACACTAACAATTCCAGTGTGATTTACACGAGCTAAACCTGTTATTGATATAGCACTGTACTCTGCAAAAATACAGACCCTATGGAGTGCAGATACTCTACAGAGATGCTACAGAAGATGACTTCCAACTACAAATCGGTTGGTTTTACTTCATCTTACAGTTGAGCATTGCCAAGACTTCACTCATCACTGGACAAAAGCTTTACCACGGACAGGACTTTGTGTCCGGAGATGGGACACAAAGTGTCCCATGAGACACGTGCACTTTCTGGACAGAAGTGCATGCAGACATGCACACACATGTTTGGGCTTCGTGCAAGAGCCCGCACATCTATCCTGTCACAAGAAGCAGCAGAGGAGGTACCGTGGGTGGAGATGCAGGCACTGCACCATCTGAGAAGTGCCATACGTAAAGCTGGTCTCAACAGACAGGATGGCCCATTTTCCATGTATCCATTCCTCTTTATTCTTCTCCTGCGCAGGCTGTCAATTTAAAGAGATTGAAAAGCCATCAAAGGTAATGTCATTTCATTTATCCAGAAATAAAATACATACCTGTCCCCTACAGCCATTAACAGCAGCACCATCATGAGCAAACTAATGGACTTGGACAGACTAGTCCCAAGGTTTTGTAGCAACAGAAATGAAAGGAAGGAGGGCGGTTGGCTGTTGTGCCGAATTTGTCACTGGCAAACTGGGCTGCGTTTTTACAAGGAAGAAGCTGTCCACAAGCTGCTGCAGTGTTGCTGGAGCAACACTACTAGACTGCAGTTCACATCCTCCCTAAACCCAGCGTCAAGGGCAACATTTAGCAGACCTAGAAGGTCTAGTATTTTACAAAAGATTTCCACATAAACATGTCCCTAATTTTCTCATGACCATGCCGAGGTGAGTGATATAAACACATTAAGAAAGTTACCTAGAGCATCTCTTAAAAATAAACATATACTTCAGTAAAACTGAAGAACACACAAGATCTGTCACACCTGATTCATGGGATATGGCAAAAATCCAATGACACAATGACTCAGGGCTTCTGCAAACGAGGTCTCATACTAAAATACCAATAGCCTGAAACGCCCAAAGACAAAATATCAAATTGCTGCATGTTGCACCTAATTCTTGCAATATTTGAACCATCTTGCCAACCACACAATGCTACTTTAGGACTCCAGGAGTGACTCTATGAGTCTACACACTGCTTCTGGACAATGTTTTAACTTATACACATAAGCATGAAAGAAACAAAATACTTAAAACACTTAAAACTAAACATTTCAGCAATGCAGTTACAGTGACTATTGAATCATAGAACATGTTGGGTTGGAAGGGACCTCCTAAAGGCCATCTAGTCCAACCCCCCTGCAGGAGGCAGGGACATCTTTAACTAGATCAGATTGCTCAGAGCCTCATCAAGCCTGGAACTGCCACTCAAATGATAAAAAAAAGTTCATAAAAAGGAGGAAAGATGAAAGCTGATTCCCCAACCTCCTTGGAAAGCCAAGTTTCAATCTGAGAACAAAATCAGCTTGAAGATGTTTTGTTAACCAGTCATTTCCCAGCTTCTTATTACCCTACAGCACACACCTGATCTTGCCACCTTTATCCTCCAGAGATCTTGAAATATTTCAGATGCAGAACTGGGTCTGGACTAAGAGCACTGACTTTTGTAGAGTTATTACTGATTAATATGCCTGTTTCTAAGGAATGTTCATGTTATGTTCTCTTCCTTCTTTAATTGGTGTCTTTTTGGTCAGAACATTTAATCTCTGGCACTTCAGATTCGTTGTGCATGGCTTTATGATCTGCTGTCATGTAATTACATTCCATGCACTTTCCACAGTTCGGATTGTTCAAAGCCAGAAATTTCATCTTTCATTTGACCTTACCAGATGTGGTTTGGTCATTATTCCCTCAGGCCTTTGAATGTAAAGCAAGCTTAGACTCATTTTCATCATTCATCTTTCGCAGCAGCTGAAGTCGCAGTCAGCTCTTTTAATCTCACAAAAGGCCTTTTTAATAGCTTTTATATACAAAGTCCACGCCACTGAACATGTAAGACAAGATTCATGGAAGAAACGGGGCTGTAGCATCAACAACGTCCTCTCCCTGTCAGGCGCAAGGTTGTCAGCCTGCTGCTCTGGCCGTCGCTGTGCCAGGGAAGCCCTGCAGTGGTGACAGTTCTAGACGCTGTTTCATGCCACGTCTCTCTTACTGTACCGTCAGCTTTAGTGTATAAGTGTTTCTTCCCTGGCTCGTTGCTACCAGGAGACTCTTAAACCGCTAACAGCCTGAGGAATGAGTTAGCTTTGGCTTATTTTTCTTTCTTTCTTTTTTGAGTTGAGAACAAAATCAAGTTGATCAAATTCCCTAAAGGCAGATAAAAATAATTACATTTAGCAGCCGAAAAAAAAAAAACCACCAAGGTAATTTAATTCAATTTTATTAAACAAAATACTACTGGCATAGATACTACATTTAATTATTCTATAGCACACAATGACACGTACCAAACCCATCAAATATGTCTTCGTAAGTTTCAGCTTATATTGTTCCTGCAGTTTTGACTTATTGCATAAAATTTAAAAGATGTTACATAATATGGAAATGAAACCACATCACTTTCATAAATGAGTGCACATAAATCCAAAACGTATCCATTTCAACAGTTATGAGATATAAAGTGCAAGCTTCAGAAAATTCTAGTTACAGTCCCTGAAGTAACTGGAAATCAGATTAGTTGAACATGCAAGAAGTAGCGTGGGATTGAAACATGCAGTTTCTCATTCCCTTTTGGCACATTTGTATCTGAAATCATGTAAAGCATCCGGGACACAACCACACACACCACAGATTTTTAGTCTGCAACTTCGAACAGCACTTGATCCTAGACATGAGACAAAAGCGAACTACAAGGATATTATTTCCAAAGTCTGAAAATTAAACTTCCGTGAGGTATTACTGGACTTGACTACTACAGCAACACAATTTTTGTGTAGCACAGGAAACAGAAATACCTGATCTTTTTTAAAAATAACCCTGAGTGGACCAAGCTGGCATGTTCTGCCAAAAACCTACGAAGCCAACCTGACACGCTTTTCATCAAAGCACATCAACAGAAGCATGCACAGGTACAGGCCAGGAGCTGTTAAAGTTCTTCAAGGTAGGTCACCTTTACTTGCTGAATTTTAGTGAATTGCTTCCTTTCTTTTACTTTAAAGTTCTACATCAAAAAGAAAGCTTGTAAAAATTCCAGTATTTGAAAAATAAAGATACAATTCTTGAAATACTTCAGTAAGAACACAGTACGTATGAAAACAAAAGCATTTCCAGGAGCAAAGGAATCTACGAAGCCCCATTCCCTACAAATATCTCTTTCATTACTGACTGAAAACCAACTCTAGTTCCTTCCCACTTTTCTGACATTAATAAAAATTTCGTAATGATACGTATTCTCTAGCATCAATAAATGTGGGATCACTGAGCAATCCTTCCCTGTTCATGCACTTTACATAATCTTTCTTTTCTCTCTAATCTCATTTTTACGTGGCCGCTGATTTCTAAAGTGAATGCAGTAACAGACAGACGCACACGCATCAAATAATTTCATAAATCTCCTTTTCTTTAGGAAATAAAAGTAGTTAAGTATGAATACTGTCAACAGAATTATATTACTTATCAACCACAAGTTTATTTCATTTTCCCTCCTGATTTCTTTCCTCCTCCGCTTGCTTACTCTTGCAAACTCTTGCTAAGAGAAATGAAACCCTAATTCAATTGTAAAAAAATTTTCTAATGACAGGTCATTAATCCCAGAAATTTAACATCCGATTAAATAGATTGTGTCATATGAGTACATTGCTGTATTAGTAGAAAGGATGCAGGATGCTGCCCTCTATTGAGCAGCGGTGTCAAACCAGATAAGATGTCCACAGTCCCAATGATGCTGCAGCAGAAGACACCATCAGGGACTCATTATGTTTCCTCTTGAGCAGACTGCGTTGTTTCTGTCCTTTTGTGCTTCTGAGCTACCTGCCTTTGCAGAGACCTACGGCTCAGAGATGCCAGGCAGAGCCCTGCCCACATCTCATTCCAGAGCAGCAGATGCCTTCAGAGACCACCTCATCCTCTCCTGTGCTGGCCTGGAAAGCTGGCTTGGACCTGTCACCTCACTGAAGTTAGGAAAGATAATCCCAGTTACTGGGTATCCAATGTGGCAAGCGTTCTTCTCCAAAAATAAGGTTTTGCCCTAGGTAGAGTTCTGGCATGAAGGTATTATTTTGCTGTCAGCGGTACAATCACAGACGGTAACCAACTGAAAGTATGGTCACACTGCGGGATAGTGGAAGATCTCATCAAGCTCCATTCCCCAAGAACAAGAGAAACACAGGAGTATGAATGAAGTCAGGTCTGTGACTTTATTTTAATGCAATTACTTGTTAATTTAATATCTCCAAATCATTATTGCTCTGGGGCTTTTGCCTGTAACTCCATTAATTCTTCTCATTTTATTCAGCTTGCAGTGTACTGAACAATACCATGCTAATGGAAAAGTTGCAATTATTTATTTTGTGCATTTCCTGCTGACTGAGGTTATAGCACCATGCAAGAAGCGTCAGCGTGCAAGAATAAAATCCTGATAATGGCACGACACACAGTAAAAAGAGGCTGCAGTTCCATCAGTTGTCAGTGAGTTTTTGCCTTTTGGGTAAGCAAAAAGGGATTAAGTTGTTAAGTGAAAGCATGGCATTACTGAAAGCCTATTTTCAATTTTCAACAAGAATTACACTGTTTTTCCATTACTGAGGTATTCCAAATTCCATTTAATTTACTTAACTATGAAATGCATACAGTCACGTCCTTACTGTTTAATCCAGCAACAGCTGTTTAAAATGCTCATTATAAACGTGTTCAAAAACTTGGATGCATGGAGCTTTATAACAGAGATGAAAAATTAAGTGACTTTTCTGTAAAAACCTAAATTAAATCGTATTATTTTGTACTACTAGGTCATTTAAACATCAATAACATAAAGAATAATGAATGAAGGAAAAGGTCACACCGCCAAGTTCTACAAGAACTTTATCCAAGGCAGGGACATTCAATGAACAAAAGACTAAAAAATAATAATTAAAAAAAAAGAGTTAAAAGTGAAATAAGTTTTTATGTATCCACTTATTAGCATATGACAATTCACCATACTATATTACATTTTATTCAAGCCAAATGAAGCCTGGGGTAACGCTGCTATGACATTGCTTTCACAGGGTTAAAAATGTACCAGTGTTCTGGCAATTTACTCCAAACTGCAATTAAACTGACTTCTGTAGCGCTAAGGAAAGCTGCTGTAGTTTATATTCAGTGGCCTTTATGAAACATATCAACACACCAACACAACTTTACAGAACTCCAAAGCCTCCAACATATAAAAGGTAAAAAGCGAGGGGGGAGTCAGTCTCTTCTCCCAAGGAACAGGCGATGGGACAAAAGCAAAACGGCCTCAAGTTGCGCCAGGGGAGGGTTAGACTGGATATTAAGAAAAAATTTCACACTGAAAGAGTTGTCAAGCCTTGGGACAGGAAATGGTTGAGGCACCATCCCTGGAGGTATTTAAAAGCCGGGCAGACACAGTGCTTAGAGGTATGGTTTAGTGATGGGTTTGTCAGAGTTAGGTCGATGGTTGGACTCGATGATCTGAAAGGTCCCTTCCAACCTGGGCAATTCTATGATTCTAACATCATCATCATCAAAAATCCAAGCAAATTTCATGAAACTTGTCATCTAATTATAAGAATCACCAACACTACAATTGGCTTATTGCAAATAATCTCTGGTGTTTAAAGAGTTTATAGATTATAAGTAGGAGAACAGCTGATTTAGGACTGTGTATTCCCTACTCATACTACTGAATGACAGAACAGACTATTCCGCTTCTTAAAGCCACTGTCACTGCTTTAAAAGCAACAGGCACCTTTCCTCTGCAAGAGCAGGTCTCCAGATACGAGACTTTGGTGGACCTTCTTTTTAATTAAATTAAGCAGAACTTCCATATTAATAAAGATTATATTGCCTTTATCAAATATTCTTCCCCTCCAAACACACACCCCCCCCTATTATACAGGCAAGATACTCCTTACAGAATATTTGTATAAATCTTCAGAAAGCAAAAACTAAACTCTATATAGTCTAATCTATCTTGTTAACAGATACTTTACCACCTGAATTTCGTAAGCTTTCCCATTTTCTCAGGATGAGAAGCTGAGATTTCTCAACTCGTATACCTTTTGTGCCACTTAATTCACAGAAGTTCCTAAATGCCTCGAACATCCAATTTTTATAATGAAAGAGCTTTCATTTATCATCCAATCACCTTCCACTAACACTATTCTATTACTTTCAAACGCAATAAGAAGTATAAAACACTCTGTGGGGCTTATAACAGCATGGAATGAGAACTGTATTAAAGCTGGTGCCTCTTGACCCAGAAAAAAGTACTCCCTGATTGCACCTTTCGCTGGGGATAAGAACTGCCAGTCAGCCCGCTCAGAAGAAGAGCAAATCACTCCAGAAGCAGCAGGTATTGAAGTCTTGCAAAAGGTTTGGAAACACATGAGTTTCACAGCAAATTTACATCTTAAATCAAGCTTAAAAACTGGGTTCATTATCTTGAAATCCTTCACTCAACTGAAAGGTTCTGCTGATGGTACAGGTGGGTCGCAAAATCAAAGTCAACATAAAAATTAAATTCTAAATTTGGTGATAAAAGTTAAACCACAGTTGTAAGTTAAAAGAGTACGAAAGTTACTGACAGCATTTGAGGAAAAAAGTCTCATATGACTTCATTTCAGCAGAGGTAGCACAGCTCAGCAAAGGGCTATCTTTTATCTAGAAAAGATGTTTTTCAAACTGATAAGCATCCATCATTTTGTGCTCCAAAGTATAAAAAAAAAAAATATATATATATAAAAAATTTCAAAGGCAGAAAGGACAGCAAAGAGCAGCTTCCAGTGCAAAATTAATGCTGAGGCGCTCAAAAAGCCCACAAACCTGACTCTGTTCTTAATAAGGTGCTTATACTTGTTACGGCCACGTGTATCAGAGGTCCCTGCTCTTCTCTGCAGAACAGCGTGATACTGTCTCAGAACTGGCCTGACCTCAACACGAGAGAAGAAAGTAGGTAAGTCATAAAGGAAGGACACGTAATGAAACTATTCAAGCTTCTTCGGTGTGTCTGTTTAACTGTAGCTTCCCTCAAACGGCACAACCAACAAAAAACAAACAAAAAGCAGCCGTAGATGCACAAAGAGGTTTTATACAAGAGAAAAAATCATCAGCAGGTGGAAAGGCAAAAAGAAGAGGGACTAATGTCTTCATAAAACTTCATCCTAAATTAGACTAGAATAAATTGAAGTGCTTGACGCGTATTCCGTAGGAAAACTTGAGTCATCAAAAATGAAAAACAAACTGCCATTGTAAACTACCACCCAGGAAGATTCAGCTAAAAACTTCAAAATTACACAAAAAATAGAAGACCAGACAAATTGATATATAAGACTGACAATCAACAGCAAAAGTAAAGAATATAAACTTTGAAAGCCTCTAAGCATTGTTCTGGTATTCTCTGTATGTCAAAAAAACCTGATATTAGACAGTTTTTCCAAAGACAACAGCGATGACCCATTAGAAGTGATGAGAGTACCGAGCAAGGCATGATTACAGTCACGTGGATGATTTTAAAGATCACATCAACAATTCACAGCCCATTTAATATTAAGTTAAGGCCTGGAAGACTGCTTAGTTTATGACTGGTAAAGAACACCAATCTGTGCTATGGTTCAAAGCAGTAATCTTCCTGCAAAGATGCTGAGTCCATGTGGATGTCAGAGAAGTCTAGACCAGTAAATTTCCCGAAAGTGAGAAAAAACCCCAGTTCTCACAAGTTTGCGTAGGCCCAGTTTCATGCTCATACTGGCTCCAATAGTCGGCCAGCCTGCCCAAGACTAGCGCAGATACAGTCATAGAATCATAGAGTCACAGAATTGCATAAATTGGAAGGGACCTTTCGGATCATCGAGTCCAACCATCAACCTAATTCTGACAAACCCATCACTAAACCATATCTCTAAGCACTATGTCTTGTATCTAATTTATAAACACTCCCAAACGTATAGATGGGGGGAGGATAACCCTCCAAGTGATGTATGGAGGGCTTCTCTTCTCGGGCAAGTTGTTCCTCTTAGGCTTTATTTTGAAACGTTTCCCTCCCACTTAGTTATTTCTAAATCTTAATGTTATCTAAAAATTCTTTCACATATATATTTTGTGTAGATAGGGAAAACAAAATGAGTATAAATGGGTGGGTTATCTTTACCATGCCTCTTGCTAATTTGTGTCCTTCTTCCATCAACAGATAATGTTTAATCTATTAAACTTTGGCATAATTTAAAATAGCATTAGTCTCAAAAGTCTTGCAGTTCTCTAGCATTTGGAATTTTTTTCTTCAGGGAACCTATTAATCTTCACAAAAAGGTCTCAAAGGGCTGTATTAATTAACAGATCCAAGTAATCTACAAAAACTGAAATACTGCCAAACCACTCTGCACGTACTCCCAGCTCATTAAAAATACCAAAATCCTCAGTTTAATATTAAATAATTCCCACAGGACTTTCAAAAAAAGCTTACACAAGTACGATATTTAAAAATTGTTTTAAATGCTAGGGAAATTTACTATGACTTATTATCACAATTACACATAATAAACCGTCTGGAGCTATTGGTTTCTAACCTAAGGTATAACTGCGATTGTATGATAACATGCTTCATTGGGATGTCCTTTCCGTATGGATTTTGTGCTCCCACTCCCCCGTAATTTTCATAGAGCATTTTAGTCAACCTCTCCCAAAGAAAGGGATTGGCAAAGAATGGCAGAAATGTAGAAAAAAGTCATTTCCTCTGAGCTTGAATTTCATTAGCTACCAGAGTCGCTCTTTGCGCTCTAACGAAGATTTCTTTTCAAGATACCAAGGAAATCTCAGCATACGTGTTATTAAACAGTTATGTGGAAAATAACAATACAGAAAAACTTTAAAGTCCTTTTCTATTGCTGATCCTTCTCTCAACACAACCTTCACTAATCAATAGCCACAATTATGTCTTTAGCTATGCCAAATTTCACAAATATACTTGAAAAGGCCCCAGTTATCTTACTGGCGGTTTTTATCTTCACCTGACACTATCTTCATTCATCACCAAAAATAAAGGTATATAGTAGGTAGTTATACTTTCCAGGGTAAAAAAGATAAAAATTCAACTTCCGCTCATCAATTCAATCACAAAAAGCATTCATAAAATTTCTACAGAAATAGATTCAACCTTACACCACAATTGATATGCAGCCTAGAGAGGATGAAGAGCTCCAGAAGCGATACTAAAATATGACAGGATCCAATCCTAAAGAGATGAGGAAGCAAACAAGGCCAAGTAGGGTATTATTTAAATGTAAAAACAGGTCGTGAAGGATGCCCATGGCTTAGAAATTATTTTAAAATACTCAGCACCTCCCGTGCACAACCCAGTTTCATCTGTGTCCAAAGTTCCCAACTGCAAGGTCACACGACTCTACCCTTATTACAAAATTCAGGCATTAAACTAAGCAGTTTTTCTTTATAATCTGTCAAAAATAAAACATGTCTTCTTTTTTTACGAAAAAACAAGCAAACAAACCGGAAAGCTTTAAAACCGTGTCTATCCCCATCATCTCTTGCTTTCAAGTCTGCTACTCTTTGGACCCTGACCTGACTTTACTCTCTTAAGAGAATGTCTTTACAGTACCTCTTTGTCTGTGTTTTAATAAAAGGTCTTTAGGTCCTTTCTGCAAATACACAGTTAAACTTGTATAATGGGATTGTAAATAACCGCAGTAGTGAAGACTTTCTCACAGATATGCACATGAGAAGCACATCCAGGTATTCTGCCGCACTGCGTGCAAAGCGCACAGAATTCCGCCTCTGGTGAAGTGCACCCTTACATGAGGATAGGCCGTGCATTGCGCTATAAGATATAGAATACTTTAAATACCTGAAACATAGACTGCAGTGGTTTGCTTTGTACTGGAACAACATGCAACACAGAATGGGGCTGAAGGACATTTCAGTAGCAAAGTGCCAATTATCATATAATCACTGTAAACCCATATGTCATTATATAGGCTAGAGAGTTAAAATCAGTCCCCAAAAACCATTAAATCAAGCATTACTGCTTCATTCTCTGAGGCACACTGAGTTATCAGGGTACAGTCTTAAGACAACATTTTTTTTTTCCTCTATTTTTTCCTGACTATTCAGAAACTCAGGGAAAGTTATTTTTAGACCAAAAACTCTCACTGATCTCAGTGGCCATCAATCTTTCTTCATTTACTGTTGTCTTGTTTGTCCTTTCCCTGCCACTATCTGTCTTCTAAGAGAAAACTGATTCATTTAAACACTGTTCAAAGCACAGAAAAAGTTTCCTCGCCTCCCTAACTCCCCCTGAAGCCAGCCAGTAACACTGCAGTTAATACTGGACTTAGGAACGATTCAAGTACGCTACAGAACATAGTTTGAAAAACTACATGGAACTGCACCAGAAATATTTCTGACTGGGTGAAACAAGAGCTACTCTTTTTCTGGTACCTCTGCTTTTGAAAGCAGCTATATAAATATGCACATATTTAATAAGACAGACATTTTTATGAGGAGGGGTATATTAAAATGACAGTGCTTGGGAAAGCACTATAATATCTGGCAGGCATCGATTCCTATAAAATTTTACCAACCACCTTAAAGATGTCTTAAAAGTCAATTTACAGATGTTTAGACAGAATAATTATGAGGTTTGGTTTCCCAATACTTTCAATCCATAGCTCTGAAAGACATGGAAAAACCAAACAAATACCACACAGAAGCATGGTGACTTTACTGATTTTAAGTTTAAAAAAACAAAACAAACAAACAACTTTTTTTTTTTTAATTCAAAGAAACTCAGAAAGAAACTCTAACTACTCTACAAATGAGACCAATAAATCAATCAGAGTGAGCCGATTTGATGTTCCTACCCCCAGGAAGCACCAGCCGCTCTCCTCACACCTACAGTCTTCAGAAGCTACAGAAACTCCTATTACCTTGCATGGTCCTGAGGTTTGGTTTGCTTACCGAGCATTTGGTGCCAGACAACTTCTCTAAAATACCAGGTCAAAGAGTGTTCTGTTGAGGAAAGTAACCAATACAGCAGACCGCAAGGCATAGAACAATGTAAAAACAATAAAGTGCCACTTAATAGCAATTTAATCATATTGAGATCTAGCAATAACACAGCGAGTGCGACAACAACAAAAAGCACCACGCAGACCCTAACCCTCCTTAGCCAAACTTCAAGAGCAAAGGAGAAAAGTTCAATTGGTAGCAAAAGATTAGTCACTAACCAGAAGCTGGTGTTAGAAAATATTCAGCATTCAGTTGCTGAAGAAAACAATTTATCAAGTAGAAACTAGACTATTCTTACCTGGTTAATCTTGCCTAAATTTAATAAACCAGTATGTGGGGTTTGCAGAGATTTTTGCTTTGTTTTTTTTCCAGGTCAGCCTGAAGACACTTTCCATGAATGCTGGAATGCTATACTGGATGTTACAGCCACCCCTCCCAGGGCTCCGGGTCCCTCCTGCACTGGGCCACACTGGGAGAGTGGAGCAATGGAAGGGAAGCAGTGGGATAATCAGTTAATTAATCTTGAGGGGAGACCTTCTCACTCTCTGCAACTCCCTGAAAGGAGGGGGTAGCCAGGGGAGTTCGGTCTCTTCTCCCAAGGAACAGGCGATGGGACTAGAGGAAACGGCCTCAAGTTGTGCCAGGGGAGGGTTAGACTGGATATTAGGAAAAATGTTTACACTGAAAGGGTTGTCAAGCATTGGGACAGGCTGCCCAGGGCAGTGGTTGAGGCACCATCCCTGGAGGCATTTAAAATCCGGGCAGACACAGTGCTTAGAGATACGGTTTAGTGATGGGTTTGTCAGAGTTAGGTTGATGGTTGGACTCGATGATCTGAAAGGTCCCTTCCAACCTGGGCAATTCCGTGATTCTATAGGGGCAGGAAAGTCAAATACATAAACAAATACCCCCTCCTACCTCCTTTGCAAGTCCATTCTGGAATAATGGGAGCAGTTTTGGCAGGATTCTTGGCCAGCAGGGAAAAACAAGCCAAGAAAAACCCACGATATTACGGCTTATATGTCTCTTTCAGAAAATCATTTCAGGAGCGTGTGTGGGTAACGTTCCAGCTGATATTAACGCGTAGTGAAAAAAAATTTCTTTGAGCTGTGCGTTGCAAAGAACAGAGCTTCCCAAAGCCACCCCTTCCCAGGGGAGGGGAGCCAGCCTGGCTGCAGGCTCCATCCCCAGCCGGGTGACGGGCGTCTGTTGGCAATAACATACCAACATAACAACATATGTATAACAACAACATTGAAGAGACTTTTGACCAAAATTTGCACGGAGGGCTGTCTCTCTCCCTTCGCCGCTACTTCTAGGATTGTGGAATAACTTGTCATGCAGCTCTAGATAATAAGATGGGGGTGTATTTTTTCTTTATTTTGTTTTTATCAAACCTCTGCCATTTCAAAGACTATTTTAAAAGGAAGATATTTTTGAATGTCAGCTAGGAACCCATCCAAGCTGTTTTCCTTCATAGCAAAGCACAAGCTTGCCCTCTTCAATACAAGAAATTAATCGAAAAAAAAATTTAAATAACCTCTGTTTCTGAATTATTTTTTAAATCAAAGTATAAAAATAAAGCAGGTTAAAAAAAAAAAACCTGTCTGCAGCTCCATGGGCAATGTAAGCTATAAAATTTAATAAAGAAAACTGTTTTGTTTTGGACAGCCTCTGCCTAAAACACACCATTTCACATACAGATGGTTTTATTTTTAAGGGGAAAAAACAAACAAACAAACCAACCACAAACCAATAAATATCATCAGTACAGAATCTCATTCTGGAAACAGCCCTGATAAATGAAGAAACTTCGGTTTCCAGTGTTGCAGTCCATTAACTTTCATGACTATGAACACTCACAAGGAAACAAGGATGATCGTAGCCTTAGACAGACATTCACCTGGTTGACATTTTTATTTTCAAATGCAAATGTCTGTGTCCCAGGGACTGGAAACTGAAATCTACATCAATTTTGGTTTGATTACTAATTAGAGTTATAAGTCTAATAGTTTTGAAACAAGAAAAGAAAGAGATACAAGAAAATCTGGAAAGTATTAGTCTAGCATTTAGTATCAATTAGTGTAAAAAGAAAATCAAGATGTTCTTTTGTCTGGTTCAACAGAAGCAGTTTGTTAGTTGCTTACCTCAGTAGACACTCTGTCCTACATTGATGATAGAAAAATGAGAATTTAATGATGTAGCTTAAGCCTGAACTAAAAACTTCATAGATTTTCGAATTTTAGCAACATCCACACTTGGGATGAGATTTTCAGAATATGTGGAGTGGCCCCAAGGCAATCTAGTAATTTTGTCCACGTCTCTACAAGGGAATTGTTCTCTTCAGAAATACAGATGCGTGTTTATACACCTGCAATAGTAGCTGCCAGAAGCTGGATCTGAATTCGAGTTCGAGCACTTAAGCAATACAGGAAGTTTGTCCCTGAAAATTTCCAAATTAGTGAAAATATTTAAGTAAGATTACTACTGCCATACATCATCTCCGTTTCATAGTTCCCAAATTCCCCAGTTAGGGATCCCTTACTCCTTAGCTGGTCCGCTAAGGATCAGAGCCTAGAATAGATAAGAAACACAGACCAACGTAATCTGATTATGATGCTCAAGTAATGTTCAAGTCTTATGCCAGTCCTAATAAATTATAACAGCAGCAATTAAAGTCTATTTGGTAAATAAACCCATAGCAACAACTCCTCACCATCATGCATCTTTCACCTGCTCCCGAGTACTTGTTTCAATGCAAGGACACACCATCATTTTCACAGCCGGGAGACACAGAACAAAGGCAGCCGTTACAGGCAGCGCACAGCCTCTTACGCTTATGGCACCTCCTTCAAAATCAAGTTTTAAAAATCTACCACTGAATTCCTGGCAGTAGTATGCTATTCCAAGCTCCCTTAACTACAGCAAGAAACGTGTAAATTCTTGGCCTAAAATACTGCTATAAAAATTGGCATTGGTTACAGAAATTAAATTACTGAAAAGGTTTTTGGTTTTGTTTTTTTTTTCCAAAAAAGGCAAACTTTGGTAATGAACTCCTAATATAAAGGGTTTTGCATCACTTGATTTTCTGACCAATTGTATTTGGACATTTTTTAATACAAAGCTGGAAATTCTCCAAGGAGATAGTTCGGAAAGATTAAGAATGGAAATCAGAAGTAAAGGAACAAGGAAGGAGTTGTATTGAGAACAGGCCAACAGGTGAAACGAACTTTTAAAAGTCAGCTTTGGCATTTCAAGTCATAAGCCCAGGGGAATTTACTCTCCTCCCACAGGACTGGAACATGCTTTTCAACATTTTTAACTCTTCACCGTTCAAACTGAGTCCAGCTGTTACTTTTTCTATTAATATTATCAACAGTTGCACAGCTCGAAGTGTGTTGATACTGTAATTTCAGAATTTACCATGAAGAAAATATCGAAAATTAAATGGAACAAAAAGAAAATTATCATGAGGAGTGGCCAAAAAAAAAAACCAAAAAAAAAAAAGAAGAAACAATATGTATATTTCGTGAGCACAGTCAATACGTACGCTTCTGTATATGAAAAAGATGAAATGTGAAAAGACACAAGCACACCTGCAGATGGGACAGTGGTGGAAGTGTGGAGCAATTCCCGTAATCTGATTTATAAGGAAATGAAAAGGTCAGCATTTAGCTATCATGCCAGACGCTTCCAAAATAGGGTATCTTACATTTCATTCCATTCCATTATAATTCTTTCTTGAAAGTACAGCTCTGAGCTCTGTAATACAGTGCATTTTCAAGTGCAAGAGAACAGGCCCTTGTTCAAGAATGCACAGCCCAAGATACTGAAGCTGTAACCTTGGAGATGCTTCTCCTGGGCAGTTCAGATCACCCCGGAGTGTGAAACCACAAGGAAGCGCTGGTTTGCCATATCTTTTTGGCAGGCGTGCCTGGTAAGAGTAAAAAAAAAAAAAAGACAATCCCCCATTATTTTAAGCACAGGACTTCGTCCTGTGTCCTGTCTGGTCTTCATGTGGAGTGTACAAAATTGGCTAAGACCATTTTTTTATGCTTTTTCTTTTCAACTGTCCTGGGCACAAATCTAGAATTATGTGTCTTTGTGGAATAATCCCAACCACTTTGTAAGAGTTTAAAGGTTATTCCATGACATACAAAAGATAGTACCTGAAAAAAAAGAAAAAAAATTCATAACGGATATTAAAAGTTAAGCTTCGTCTTAACCATACTGAAGCACAAAGGATGTGAGTGCCCTGAGGGAACACTTCAGATCAGTCTTGGAGTGACTCCATCAGTTCAGTTTTCACAGATATTTCTCCTTATCGTTCTTTTGTACTGATGAACTTTCATTCAACAATACAGCACATTTGCCCACAATCCAACGATATCTTTATTTTTTTTGCCTGCTGGATATTTACTCACTCAAATGCGGGAGTAAATACACCTATTTTCTTCTTTATGTTTCTTGTATTTATCTTGCTTTTCTTCGGAGATACGGCAGCTGCTACAATTGAAGTACTATGTTCATTTTAATAATTGAAAACCTTCTTTAAAAATATTATATAGTGAAAAAAGAACTGAAGATTTTTTTTTTTAAACGTCAGATATTAACCTCCCACAAGATAAAACACCAATATGAGATTTTTCCAAACTGAATGGATTAGGAGATAGAGTTGTGCAAACAGAAACTGCCATCTTTATGTACCTATGTGTTAGTGTTGTATCTCTAAATCATCGCAACCATAAATACCCAAAATTTTTAGTGATTTTACATTCAGGTTATGAAACTGGCCTACAAATGAGTGGTAGGTGATTTCTACTTCTATTACCTCAGCCAATAAAAAAAAGAATCATTAATATAGTAGGTTTTTAACAGTATCTTTTCATAGGTCAGGCTAGGAATAAGGAAAGATCAGCAGCATTGCTAGATCAATTTACAATTTCTACAACGTTGTATCAATCAAAGAGAGTGAAAAGTGATTTACGGTATTAACTGCAATGCATTAAATGTTTTGGCAAACAGAATTCCTCATTAAAACACAACATGTGCAACCTCACACGCTATTTCAGAGTAGCAACTGATTTTTGTATGTTATGCATTATTCTTGCATTCATGTAAGTCACTTCCATCTATTTAGAATATATGAATTTTAATTTGGCATTATATTTTTATTATGTTCTACTTCCTTGTTCTCTATCGCAATATATTATGCATTGAACACTCTGGTTCTCAGAAACATCACTCAATGCTCCTCGCTCTCCCAGAAAACAAAACTGTTTATCTATAGGTTAATTGCATACACGTTGCTGACTCCAATATTTATGAGGTCCTGATGTGACTGCCAAAAAGAGGATAACTTTTTTTTAAAAAAAAGTTACTTTTTCAAGAGATACAGAGTCCTTTACATGGAGAAATTAATTGCTGAATAGAAGAAAACTTAAAAACTGTAATACGGAATCAAAACAAAGTTCTTAGATAAACACTTCCTTCCACATTTCTTTACAAAGAGGAGTTCTGAATGGGTGCTAAAAATATAATAAAAATGTAAATGGATTTTCAGTTTACAAGAAAATTTCAGTATTGTACATTAATGGAGGATCTTTTTGCAGATAACTATTTAGAATTGTATCAAAGTCAATGAAGTGTCAAGACAGATATTATTCACCTTTTGGAAACCCTAGAGTTTAGCATTTTTCTATTCTAAAATAGATTGAGCACTTTTTAAAAAAAAATCCACAATGTTAGTTCCCTCATATCTTTTTTAAGCTCGCCAATATATTTCATTTCAATAAAATCTCAACATCTTGTTCACACTTTATAAAACACATTTATAAGTAAATTTATTTTCAAAATAACTCTCTTTAGAAGTTATCACTTCATCCTGTGTGATGCGTCAAAACAATTTATTTTATTTTGGATAAAATTACATTTGTTCAAAATAAGCACGCTTCAATTAAATATTTAGCTATTAGCATATATGGTGTTCAGAATATTTGGATCGCCACAGGCTGATTGTTTTCAGTTAAACGCTTATCAGAAAATTACTAACCCAATCTATACAACCCCTTTCTTGTCCACAGTCCATGGGAAATAAAAAGAAAATAACCCAAATTTCGTAGAGCTGACAGTTACCAGGCATCATACCTTTCAGCCTACGGAGAATACGCAAGAGCCTTAATAAAGTTAAGCCAATATCTTTTTACAGTCATGGTTTTGAAAACAAGTACTTCCAGGTTTTTCTTCAAAGCCTGCTTCAAAAACCACAAAAGTAATGAGAACAATAAAACCAAGAAAAAACCCCACAAAACTACATGCTTTCCCTCTGTTGACCTTCCCTGAAAATTTTCTGGTTTTCTGATAAAGATGCTCGTTTGCTAACAAAGTTACCGATACCCAGCTCACTTCACGTGTGCACCATAAAAGAAGACAATATGACTCCAGATTATTAGTGCTACGGTTCCAAGCCACCCGTTAAAGTGATGGCCGGTGCCTTCCCAGAGGAGTAAGCACTCGTGGCCAACGTTGCAGACAGAGCTGATGAGAAATAAAAAGACTTCGTGAGACGATGATAGCCAGAAGCTTATAGCGAGGAGCAGGAAGGAACATTTACCAGGGAAAAAGCGAGCGGGGGGAAGAGGCAAATGTGGAGCTCAGGGAGTCATTTGCTTCTCTTATCGTTACTGCGTTAGGTAGAAAAAGCCACAAATGAAAGGGTCGTAGCCAGGAGCTGTGCATTCATACCCTCGCTGCAGCAAGCCCTCGCAGAGCTTATCAAAGCCTGATCCACACGGTTCTCCCTGATTATTCACGGGCAGCTCACTTTTATTCCTTATTAAACTGCATTACAGGGAGCTAAACTACATTTGACATTCTCCTATGAGTACTTCTTCCTCATAAACTGCATTAGAGCTGTTACAGAGAACGTACGATAATGAACAGACTGAAGCCCATGAAATAAACTCTCCGTTACAATGTGGGCCTTAATGCAGAAAGAAATTAAGAACTTAATTTCTATAGGAAACAGCGATAGCCTGAAATTGAAGGTTAAACCACTGAACTGTGACTCGGGAGACATGAATTTAATTTCTGGATCTTCCACTTAGGTAATCTTGCAGGAATTATTTCGCGGGAGGATAACACCGCCTCGCGGGACTGCTGGGGAGATAAGTGCCTGCGTGAGGCCGCAGCCAGCGGGAGCGTCGGAGCCGGACGGGCACACGCATAGATATATGAGCCTGCTCCCTCTTTCCCACGCGTTGGATCTAAATTAAATCTGCGCTGCCCACCGCAGCCTGGCGCGGCTGTCGCGTGTCCTGTGCCAGCGCTTGCAGCGCAGGCTGTGGGCACCCGTGTCTCCTGCCCCTCCTCACCCAGCTGTGCCCTAGGTGGCAGCGGGACGCAGGTGACAGCCTGCACCCCTGACACCAGCCACACGCGCTTCCAGGAGGATGGAGGACAGCTGGGGCAAAAGGACAGTCAAGGCGCATTCGTCCCGTCCCACTGCGGGTGCTGTTAATTGTACCCGCCAGGCTTTGAGGCTTTAGGGTTATCTGTCACTTGCTCTTTGGCAGGAGGGTAAGAACCTCGTTTATTTGCAGTGTAAACACACCTTTATATTTTTCATCGAAGCCAGAGAAATGACTTTTCAGTCATGGGAAAAAAAAAAAAAAAAAAAAAAAAGAACTAATATAAGCATTTATGAAAGGAAATTACTTGAATTTCCTATGTTGTAAAGATAGATAGAGCAAATTTATAACTGACATTAATTTAATGCTGAAATACCTGACAGGATGTATCAGATAAAGCTAAAAAGTTTAAAACGCCACAAAAAACCCCCTTGTTGCAAGGGTACAGACTGATCTGTCCACAGTGACCCAGGCAGAGTCGCACTTGTTTCTGCCCTGTGTCAGGAAGGTGCACTGAGTGACTCTGGCGAATTCTACATTTAATGGTCTCCTGCATTAGCTCCTTCAAACATATTCAAAGGTTATTAAGAAGGGGAGAGGGGAAATAAAGTAGAAGAAATAGGAGTTTCATCTCATATATGCAAAGAGATGAGGATCAACCCAAGCTTCCACTCATGTTTCTTCTACTTTTGAAAAAAAGGCAGAATTTGAATATTTCAAGAGGCAGAATTGAGTATTTCAATATTTCAGCACACACAAAAATCCAATCCTGCAGCTAGACTGTCTACACTTATTCACCAGATATTAAAATTAATAGCACATACATCTAAAAGTATTACTATATATATATATCATTTATACACGTTTACGTGTGTGTTTACGTTCATTTCTATACCTAATCAAATCACAGAATGTTTGAGGTTGGAAAGGACCTCTGGAGGTCACCTGGTTGAACCCTCCTGCTCAGGCAGGGCTACATAAAGCCAGTTGCCAAGGACTGTGTCCAGATGGCTTTGAGTATCTCCAAGGATGGAAACCCCGCAACCTCTCTGGTTAACCTCTGCCAGTGCTCGCTCACCCTTACAGTGAAAAAGCATTTCCTGATGTTCAGATGGAACCTCCTGTGGTTCAGTTTGTGCCCATTGCCTTTGGTTCTGTCACTGGGCACCACTGAAAAAAGCCTGGCTCTGTCCTCTTTGCACCCTCCCTTCAGATATTTGCACACATTGACTGATGAGATCTGCCCCCGTGCCTTCTTTTCTCCAGCCCAAACACTCCCATCTCTCTCGGCCTTTCCTTATAGGAGAGAAGCACCAGTCCTTTCATCTTCTTTGTGGCCCTTTACTGGACTTTCACCACTATGTCCATGTCTCTCTTGCACTGAGGAGCCCAGAACTGGACCCATCATTACAGTGATGACCTCACCAGTGCTGAGTAGAGGGGAAGGATCATCTCCCTCAGCTGCTGGTAACACTCCTCCTAATGCAGCCCCAGGTACCATTCACCTTCTTTGCTGCAAGGGCCCTCAGGTCTTTTTCTGACAAGTTGCTTTCCAGCTGGATGGTGCCCAGCATATACTGGTGCCTGGGGTTTTTCCTCCCCAGGTGCAGGATTTTACAGTTCTGCTTATTGAACTTCATAAAGTTCACGTAGGCACATTTCTCCAGCCTGTTGAGATCCCTCTGGATGGCAGCACGACCCTCTGGTGTGTCACCCGCTCCTCCCAGCCTGGTGTCATCCCTAAACTTGCTGAGGGTATACCCTGCCCCATTGTCCAGATGGTTAAAGAAGAGCTTCAGCAGGACTGTATCCCAGAGGTCCATGCCGGATCCAGTCCAGGTAGTGGCCTCCAACTGGACTTTGTGCCACTGATGCCCACCCTCTGCACCTGGCCATTCAGACAGTTCTCAATCCACCTCCCAGTAAATAAGAGTCATACCTAGATAGCAGGGGACTGAGCATTTTTATACACAGGCGAGACTCAGTTCCTTCATCGTTGATCTCAGTGTTATATACGTAAGTTGAAGAAGCAATTAAAGCTTTGGCTTTTGACGAACAATAGTGGAAAAGGGATATCTGCAATTCTAATAAAAAAGTTCATTCCTTGTATAATAAGTCTTTGAAAGGTTCAATATTATAAATTATATTATTACAGAATTACAAGGACATATATTGGTTTTAATGGAATGTCTGAGATCTGAAAACAACAAGATATTTTTAGAAAGTTGCTCTTTTGTCTCAGCCAAATTATACAAGTGTTTGGAAAGTGCCAAGATGAAAGATCACATGCTGGGATGGTTAGTCCCAGGGAAATGCACATGCCCCAGGGTTCCAGACCAGTTTGGTAAGGAAAACAAATTCCATTCTGGAGCTAAATTTTAGCTGTCAGAGATACAGCTTTAAAATCCACACTTTAAAACCCCCCCAAAATTTCCTTTTAAAAGTCATGGACTCGAGTCTGAGGCATGCGATGGATAAGAGGGTGAGTACGATACAAAACAAAGAGAACAGAAGAAAACCAAATGTGTGGCTTCTGACTCACAGAAGTTGGAAGGCAGGGAGTGTCCCACTGCCCCAGCCATCCATGGAAGACATGCTCCAAAAAAGCTTCAAAACCTCCTTTGCTGGAGCTAAACTGATCAAAATGACTACAGCATGAGGTCAGGCTCTACAGTAGCTACCTTCTAGGTCATCTGCCTCTAAAACCAGTTACCATTTCCCTAGGAAAATTAAGCAGCAGCTGATGTTGCTAATACAAGTCTCCAATTCACTGTGGCTACTCATGCAAGAAATCAGCACATGATGGCAAAATTACAAACTTTTACTGTTATTGCAAAAATGTAGTTTAATAAAAAAAAATTATATCTTTTCTAATGCTCTAGGGAGGCAAGAAGAGGCTTTAAATAATTAATAAGGATTTTTCTACCTCCCTAAATTTTTCTTCTTTGACGGGAAATTTGACCACATGAATTTTGAACTTTGAATCCTCTGTTTTCTAGCTTGTGTTAGACGAGGACACAAAATGATTCATATGACCGATCACCCCTTGGTAGATGGGCCCTACTTTGCTTGTCATCGTTCAGACACAGAACAAAATGACATTAGCTCACCACCTCTAAGACAACAGAGAGATGGAAACAAATGGGCAGAACACAGGCAAAAGGGAGACACCATCCGTCAGTACGACAGGCAGCAGCCTCAGCAAACCACCGGGCTGTTGTCAGAAACGGACAGTCATCACAATAAAGAAGAATATCAAGGAGTGACAGGAAAGACTACGAGAAAATTGCTTTGAGATGTTAATACAGGGCTCTTTCCAAATAGAAGGGGCAACAGAGAAAACCTACCAAGATGTTGGCTTAGAAGTAATCTGCGCTAATTCCGTTGATCTGGTTATACACACACAACACGATCTTAATGGCCTGCCATACCTAGAAGCAGCTCTATGAAAACAAAAGTTTGAGAATAAAATAGAAAGCTGTGAGGTGTGGTCTAAAAGGGACTCAAACAGAGTAGAGCCCAGATAGCAAGGTTTGGCCGACAGCACAAAACGCACGGTTCTTCACGCAGCTGCCAAATTCCCTCTTCCTCACCACCTCACTATATAAATGGAAAACTTGAAACTCTAAAGAGACAACGCAGATCAGTATCACCTCATTTCACAGAAATCTTCAGGCTATAAGCTATTTCAAAAGTTCCTCATGTCAACACTCGCAAAGAATTCTCTTTCCTGCAAAGATCATTCCTCCGTGTGCATGTGGATGTGCATCTGTGTGTACATAGGTATTTATATGGTAAGGACGACAAAAAGTAGTAGAGGGCAACAGGACAGGGTTTTGCAATCATTTCTGTGCAGTTTTACCTCCATAACTTTGCACAAGGAACTACAAGACTGTAACTTTAATTTCAATTTGTGTTTAAGTCTCGTATAATCACCTACACAATTTTATGCCACGAGTCAGCTTGCATGGTTCCCAAGGAGATAAATTCTTAAAAATCTTCTCTGGAACCCACTGATAAAAAAAAAATGGAGGAAACTAGTATAATAAGATATAACGATGAATTAGTCCCTAAAGAAAAGTTATCTTTTCCTGAGCCCATCAGAAAAGCCTAGATAATCACTAAACATTTTGTATTTGCTTTTCTTTATTATTATCTCCAGCTTCCTATTTTTACTGTGCCTAGGCAGAGCATTTGCCACTCTCTATCTTTTTCTTTTACAAAATATCAAACAAGGATAAAGGATTTGGGAACAACAGGTTACACGTAAAAAAAAAAAAAAAAAAAAAAAGAATAATATATGATACATTTTCTATTTATGCAGGTATACTTACTGGGTAGAGCATCCATTCAAAAAACTAGGCCTTACACTTTACGAATTCTAGCCACAAACACAAGTGGCATTTTTACAGCAATTACTAAACATGATAAACATCAAATAAGCTTTGAATGGAGAATTGTAACCTCTGTGTGTGAGGCCTGGGAGGGAAGGAGGAGGAGAAGACAATGACATCTTAAAAAACTAACAAAAAAAAGGCAAGGTGATGGAGCCTTCACCTGTGATTCTGCTTGAATTAAGGGGTATTAAAAAAGGTCATAACTAAACTGCAAATAGGTGGTATTTTCACAATACAGATTTTCTGATCCGAGATTTAAACAAGAGAAATAGAACCATTTTCTATCCATGAAATACATTAAATTATATGCTAAACATAGTAGTGCACTAATCTGAAACTCTCCTGCCACTACTGCTAATTTTTCAGCTGCACCTTAGATAAGCATCTCTCCAAAATAGTACATGACGTTTTCCTATTTTCCAACGCTGTACTAACCATACAACAGGCACTGAAGAACGTTTGCATGGGCATCTTTCTTGTCCCAAGTGAAGACAATATAAACTATGATGGATGCAATACTGCATATGGTGACCGCAGAAGTACCTTCCATGGAAAGCCACACAATCCCTTGGGGCTACAGGAAAGATGCAGAGAACAGGCGCGGAGAAAGCGAACCATAAGTGAGTAAGTTTGGAAAGATCGTCTAGGCATTATAGATCTTCCAGTGGTTCTTGCAGGCAGAGTGAGATTTACCAGGTTATTTAAAAGGATACTGGAGAAATGAGCTTAATGCAGAAGAGGAATGCCTATGCGAGGATTTGAAAAGTGGGAAACATTCAGCCTAGCAGAACGCAAACACAGTTTGCCAAGGGATTTTTTTTCCCCCTCCGCAAATACAAGTTTCAATGAATACTGATGAAGGTCTAAAGAACTAATCTACATCAGCTTTAAGTCATGTAAAAACTGTGAATTTGGATTTTCGCATTCTCCAGTTTCCAGAGAAATGTAAAGGAACCTAGCAATATACATACACGAACCAGATTCTGTTCTGTATTTTTGATACACTGGTTCTGGTGAGATCATAACCAACCCAAATCATAAAAAAGCAAATCTGGTCTCCTCAGTCAGTAGAACATTTTCTAACTATCTTATGAACTAGAAGAAAGAATTAATTCTCGTCTAGTGGATACCAATTTCCACCTTCTGTCTGTAGAATCAAATAGACAACCATAATTACTATAAATACATTTAGTGAAAGTTCAAAATTTCTTTAAATGGGCCATTTTTATTTAATTCCCTACACAGAGAATTTAATCTAATGTCATTCTTCTCTGAAAAATCTCGATTTATGCATTTAATAACCTCTTGGACTTCCAAGAAAAGCCAGATTGAGGACTGAATAGCTGCTGTGTCGAACAAAAAATGCTAACCCAAGCTCTGTGTGCATTAGCTGTGTGCCTTGGGATGGGATTCTACAGCATCTAACAAGGTACGAGCTCCATTTGAAGCTCTTCCCAAAAAGCAGGGTTTGCAGCTTCTCTCCCCTCTTTGAATTCGTAGCCACCTGCAGCCAACAGGGTACTAAAAGGGACCCTTTCTTCAACAGAGATCTGTTTTCTTGAAACACATGGGAACCTCAGTACTTCTGAGTCTGTTATTCCTCTGGCAGATTTGTTTGAAATTGGGCAGGGTGTTAAAAAAAATACTGTAGGAGACGCTGTCAAAAAAAAAAAAAAGGCTACAATATAGTCTATATAATTTAAATGATGAAAGTATTGATTATTTTAAAAATTAATTTAAAATTACATTCACACCTAGACAATGTGTCTGAACTTTGCTACTAGCTCTAACTTTTTTTTTTTTTTTTTTTTTTTTTTTTTTTAGATTTTTATGTTTATTCTCCCTCAGTCTGCAGCTAGCAAGCCCTGAAACATCCTTGCTTACAGGCTATCTCCACACTTAAAATAATCTGAGTTTAAAGTCTTCTGATTTTTGACCCAAGGAAATAAACCAGAATCAAATACAAGTTGCAAAAATATTCCGCATTATAATTCAGTTTCCTGGAACCTGAGTTTACAGTCATCTCTGGTTCCCATTTTTGTATCTACTAACGAAATCCCACCCTTCTTACATAAAAGATGAATCTCATAATCTGTACACAGTTCTGCCCAGGTGTTTTGCTGTATTTACACTCCCACTACATTTCATTGTGATCCCACTACAGATCATTGTTTCCACTTTCACATTCCTCAGAGAGAACGTCCCCCTGGCTGCTGCCAGTAGTTTTTTGGAAATTTACTTAAAGCAAATGGTCCTTAATGACCTGTTGAAAAATAAACCTCAACATGTACATAGCAATAAAATTAATGTACTGTTAATGGTTCCTACCAGCTCACTGCTAAGTCACGCACTTTCAAAATGTTGCTCAGTTTATACTTCCCAGATTTCAGGGGTTGAGGATTTTCTTTAGCATGCACAAGGTAGGGGTCCACTTGGGTATCAACAGGGAATTCCGAGTCCAGGAGAGACAAATACAATTATTAATTCTCAGAAGCACCGCTTAAGTTCATAGAATGTACTACCTACTACGTTATTATTTTGAAAACACAATTTTGTCTTATTTTTTTCCCCTTTATTTTTCTCCTCTGTTCAATTTTCATCAATTTTTTAAATCGCTGTTGTCCAGATTTTACTCATTTTTGATACATATTGTTAAAGCGTAGTGCAGGCATACCTGTAAAATTGCGGTCTGTAGCGAGGAACTGAATACTACAAGATTTATTCATTTGTCCTCTTAAAATTATCTTCCTACGAGTTAACTTCTGGTCAGTTCTATCAGCATTGCTCTAAAAAGAGATCAACCATCGCTACTAATCATTATCTGCAACCAAGCATAAATCCACCATTTATACCAGCAAACCCTTTCTTCCCCCAAAACAGAAAACAACCCCACTTATGTAGCTCAACGTAACAGCAATGGGAAAAAAAGTAACTCTACGCTGTGGCTATGGTGAGATATGGTAAAAAAAGCCAAATAAAATTTTGTGTCATTTATACTCCTAACAAAGTTTGTGTAATGATGTGGGTTTAAGTGAAAAAAACCTGGCCTGATACTTTTATTGCTAGTCATTTATATACCTGCTACTGGAAGAAGATACGATGTTTAAAAAGGAAGGCTGTTAAATTGTTAGTATAAAATCCCCTATATTAAATTCAGGACTATCTCTGGTTTTAGTAAGTATTTCATGGAGGACAGTCAAAATTCAGGTAAATTGATTATTTTTCCTGTAAACAGAAAACAAATGTTTTAAAATTGTTTAACCCTAAGTTTAAACCAACCAATTTAAGATGCGGTGATCTACGCTGCACTAGACTGTCTCATGATTAAGAGAAGTTAATTTCTAGAAACTTTTGGATTTCATCAGCTGGCAGCCAGAAAGCTTCTCAACTCCTAATGAAAGAACTACTCTCATTGTCCATATCACTCCATTTATATTTTATTTCCTTCTCTTTGTTTTTCTTATGCATATCTCCCATAGTGAAGATGAAAAGAATAAAGTTCAGTCCTACTATCAAGCCCAGCACAGCATGATCTGTGGCATAATCACTGATTTCTCAGCTAAACGAAACAGTTCCCACTACGATTTTAAATGGAAAAATCATCCAAACGCAAAGAGAGGAGGGCTGCGTATGCACATATAAACAATACAACGCAAAGGAGAGCAGCTACAGGTAAATAACCTCTTCTGGCCTTTGACTTCACGTATATATGTAAATCTTGATTGTGAGTAACTCCAAGCAGCATTTCCCAGAGATCACCATTACTTGGATAAGATCCTTTTCTCTACTTGAGAACAATATGGGGCTGAATTCTAGAGAAAGAAGCCTCAATGGCTGCAAGAAGCCACAAGGAAAAAATGGATAAGAAAAATGGCATACTACTGACATAAAACACTGGACTAGAACCGGGAATGAAGGTTTCTATCAGCCTCCCTCTGTGAGATTACTGGCACAGGCTATTTCCCATTTTTTCCATTGACTACTTTTTTCTACCATTATTTTCCATGGAGGTGAGCTCTATGACTCGCATCAAGAGGCTTATCTTGCATCAAGAGGCTGAAGGTATTCTTAAAAAGACTTTCTTGCAAGTATAATGCTGATAAAAAGACAAAAATACAAATACACATATAGTTAGTCTTGCAGCCTCATTTTCTATCAGTGTGGTGGAAGATATTTTCTAAGATTAGTCAGCAGACTAGGAGATTTATTACTAACTCTAATTAACCAAGCTAAATGGCTTTATTAAAAATAGATTGTCATTAAAGAATGTAAGGAGGGTAACTGTGCACAATATATTTTAAGGACTACACTAGTCATTGCAAAACCACTTACAAAGACCATAGTTTTCTGAAGACTCAGCTGATCATTCGTGTTTGCAACATTTTCAGGACATCCTGCTGTGAGAAGCTTTAAAGGAAAGACTGAAATTACCATACTCTTTAAAATGCCCATCAACCACTAAGATTAAGAATGGAATAAAATCTATGTACTTTAATCTGAAAATGCACACACACAGCAGGGATAACCACTAACTTTTTTTTTTTTTTTAGAATTTTTTTGCACTTAACTTGATGGTAGCCGTCGTGTTAATTTGCAGGAATGAGCATAGAGCAAATTTCAGAACTAGAGACCATCAAGGGAATATTGTTTTCTCTCTCATTTCAGAAGTTCTCTACACTGCATGTTCTATAAGGATGCCATTAACCTGAGTCAAACTTTTAAAGTTATTATGAAAATAATTAAGTTAATGACCTAATGATCAGTAAAAGCTTATTTATTACAAACACAAGACCCAGAAGATATTTTTCAGTGGACTGAAAGGAGCTGCAGATGTTCACTGCAGAGTATTGCTCCATCTAAACCATATTTATGTTTCCTCCTTGAAGCTAAGCAGCTACATGGAGAGTTTTGTTTGCAGAAAAACTTCTCAACTTCATTATCCTATGCAATTATTTTGTAAGCTTTTACAGATATGCAAAACTTTAGCTTCAAGCTGCCTTAATGATGCTCAGAAATCACATTCCCAGAACACTGGACTCAGTTTCCATGGAACAGTAGGGACTTAGAACAATGACTGACACAGGACATCAGTCCTATCTTTCTTCTCTGGCTGGAGAGGAAGACAGAATTTGGGTATCACGGAGAGCAGATGATCAAAGACATCCTTTGTTGTCTCAACTCAGGTATTAACAAGATACTTACATCTTGTACTAAGGTGCTAACTAACAGTTTTCCACTTACTTATGTGTACTTCAGGGTGTACTAAGAAGTAAAAAAAAAAAAATTAAAAAAAAAATCAACCTCAAACACACACCTAAATTCTATTTGAAACATGTGGAAGATAATTATTAACAGAATTAAAAATCCTTCTTATCTCACAGATAACCTTTCTCTCCAAAACTGTTCTTAACTATGTGGGGGGAAAAAAGCTAAAATAAATCAGAAACATTGAGAATTAGGAAATAAATATGTAAAGTACAAGTAAGTAAAGATTAAAGGAATCTTGCATTGCTATTCCAGGAAGAAGTCGTAATATGTTTGTGGCTGAAGTTACACATTTTTATAGGAATACATGTCATGTTCTGATTGTGTTTCATCCATAATACTCCTGCAGATCTCTGAAGCCAGTTTCAAAAAAAATCCACACATTTTCCAAATTTGGGAGTGATTAAAATGAGTCTGCAGTCTTGCATTTTTCAGTGGAAAAACCCAGATACTACTTCAGGAGATGCTGCTGGAAATTATTGCTGTAGAATTCACAAATACAGTAAAAAGAGAAGGATAATATAAAAATATTAGTATTTCTATCATTCCATAGTGAATTGCTGAAGTATTTCTGAAATTGTAGTTTTTACCTCCTTTGCTGTGATAATCCTTTATTTTACTAGAACTTGAGATTCAGCCTTAGATGTTGAGATAATTCATACCGATTGTTCATACTTTGGGTCTGAATGCCATGAACGCTGGTATTGCTTGCCATGGCCAGGTGAAATGTTGATTTCAGTAGCTCCCCAGTACAGCCCAGTTGGAAGCCACAGTTTAAATATATCGAATCTGTTGCTGAGTTGATTTCCTGCCTGAGAAAGGTACCGAGGAGTTTAGAAGAAATATCAGCTTAAGGTGCTGTCTCACAGTATTTCCAAAATATATTATTTCTGTATTGATTTATCAAAGCTTCATCGGAACTTCCATTTAGGTGAGGCATAGCTCAGTACGTAGGTTCTGAGCTCCTCAAAAGGAACACAAACAAGCTACCTGTGAAATTACAAAGGTCAACATAGATCTATTTTTTCTTCCCAGATACAAATCTTTATCCCTGTGAAATAAATGTGGTATCTTTATCGTAAAAGCTTCCTACAAAAAAAAGCCTCAAAAATGCTAATATAAAGACAGCTCTCCCCCCCAACAACAAATTTTGGCAACCAAGTGTCATTATTTAATCCTTATTCTATTATTTTCAATTGCTAAATCCTGAAGGTAACAGAGAATCCATTACACAAGTTGAGGCTCTGCATAAAAAGGCTTTGTGAAACATATTTATTACAAACATTGATTGCAAAGACTGACCCCCCACTTCAGCACAGGCAAGGGTAATGTGCACGCCACAACCCAAGAAATGCACGTATTGAGTGCTAAGGAGCCAAAGCAATATATTATGGGTTTTGTTCACTCTTGTATCTGCAACGTACTAAACATCTGTACTATGACGAACATGAAAAGCTATTGAGCTTTTCTCTTACCTCAGTATAAAAGAGAAAAGAATGCATTTCCTGCCTGTGAAATTAAACATCCTATTACTTTCTCATCAAAGGCAAGGAGCATTGCATTCAAAACAATGTCCTAGAAAGAATCTCTGTGAACCATAACCATTCTGAATGCATTGACAAGGATAAAAGCAAATGGTGCATTTTATCTGCCCAAAGTCTCATTTAGACACCACACTACCGTTGTTGTCTGAACTTACGGGTGCAACAGACCGCCAGCCACTCACAAGGAGTTAGCCATGACCCTCAGCCCATTCACTACTAGTATTTCCACAGCTCTCAAAATCATTAGCAGAGCTGATTAAGCATCATTATCGCCATTTGTTTTATAGACACAGGGAAGACATTCAAATGGTAGGACCTTGGCAAGGGTAACAGTGCAAACCCATCTACGTCCCCCCCGAGTAATAAAAGGATCTGTTACTGATTCTCCTGATTTACCTAGAGACCCCTACAGGAATCAGGATTGCAAGAACTCGTAAAAGCACTCCTTGCCCTAAGACCTCACAGATTCAGTTACAAAACCAAACCACAAGAGAAGAGGCATAGCCTTTTTTTTTTTTCCTTAAGTTAAGAACCTGAACCATATGAGGGTTTAGTGATTTACCCCAGATCAAGCTGCATCTTCTAGGAGAGAATTGCATTTTAACCAAATCATGTGGTAAACCAAACTCAGCTTCAGAGTCTCAGACCACTACTTAATTCTCCCTAATAAGACACCAGTCTTGTCTTGATGGAAATCATTATGCCATTAAGATAATATACCCTTAAAAGCTCTTAGAAACCTTTCATTTCTTTCCCATCCTGAATTTTTCCAGTAGACTGCCTTTTCGCTTCTGATAGCGGGGCTCTTCAGATCAAGTCTCCAGCTTTTGGTTTCCTTGAGGAAGATGCAACAGACTCATTTGTCAAAACACACAGAAGGCAATGAATAGATAAGTGGAACTGATCTAAATCATCCCACAGCTGAGAAAAATGTAGTATAGTTTAATACAAAACAGAAAGCACCCAAATCAGTTGATCTAAATCACGGCGCAGCCTTGTCTATATCATCATTAAATGTAGCTCCAAGTTTATTCTTACTCATATGTTAGAACCTGAAGTTGGAAAGAACTAGCTTCACTGTGCAATTGCAAGCAAGATCAAGCCATGTTACTTTATTTCTAAAAAAAAAAAATAAATAAAATAACAAATGCAAGCTTCACTGAGGCAAAGATCATCGGGCTGTAATTTGGTGATTCAAAGTCCTCCGGGGAGGGAGGTGGAGGGGCAATCTTTTTTCTTTTTTTATTTTTGCAAAAGTTGACAAATATCATCATCGGTACTTACAATCAGAAAATTATCAAGGTCATTCTAAGACTGCCATCAAGACACGCACAAGGAGCACAATCATAGTCACACCTGCTGGTGTATCCACACATTCAATTTAAAAAGCAAATACTAGATATTCTGTTCAGAAATGAAAGCAAAGTCAGGAAAATCAAATTCTTCTCAGGGACAGCTACCGTCTATGTCCAAAATTCAGCAAGATATCCTGACTTGTATCACTAACTATTTTCAAGGAAATATTCTATTCTCTGTTCTCACACAAAAATCAGGATTATCTCTGCTTTTGTGTACTTGGAGAAGTACTGCACTAATCACCGATAGCTACACTTACATTCCACTGAAATTATCTTTTTACTTAAAGAGATAGGGAAAAAAAAAACAATTTTAATGATTGTTTGCTTAATTTTCCCCCCAAATCTGATACACTTATATTATGGAGGATATATTTTGTATTTTTTTTTCTTTTCCTTTAGATTAAACACATTTCAATATCTTGAAATTTCCACATTTTAGATCTTAATTATCAAAGCAGTCCCATGGAAATCAATAGTCCTGCTCAGAAACTCCATATTAAATATATAGTTTCCATCACAGGACTTTAGTTTCACACTGTATCTCAGTTTTTGTCCAAACTATCACAGCTTTCAAAACAATCTAAGGTAACTACGAGCACATGCACTCAAATAGTGGAAGTAAACAAAGGAAATTTTTAAAATACAAATACATAAATAAGAATGAAAATAGCCTTGGCTGTAGTTGCTCACAATGAATGAATCTTAATCATCAGACTATCAAAATTAAACTACATCAAATCACCTAAAACATTTTTAAAAAGCAAACTACAGTACAAGATTTCCCAATCCGGTTTTACTTTTCCTCAATTTTTTATTTTTTTTTAATTTTTTTTTTAAACAAGAATCAGACAATTCCTAAGGAAAGATATGAATAATGACCACTATTAAGATGATATAAGACATCACTTAAAATCATTTTAAGGTTCAAAGTAAATTTTTAAGAGAGATTCAAACCTGTTCCTGTTTCCCTCTTTCCCCTGCTGAAAATCCCGATACTCTGTTCCCCGAGTAGCTTAGTTTTGTTGCAATGGAGATAGTTGGCTTCAAAAGGGACCAAACACTAAGCAGGAAACCACTGAATGAGTATTAAGTGCTTTGCTGCAAAAGCGACAGAAAATTAATATAAAATATAGTAGTCGAGCATTATTTTATCTTCTTTCTCATGTTTTCTGTAACTGGAGGAATAAGCTATCCTTTCCTACCAGGCTATGAAAAAAATTGAATGAAGAGATTTAGCGCATCCACTGAACAGACTGCCATCAGCAAAATAGTCAGTAGCCAACGTTACACTATTTTCGATACTGAAACAACTCAATTTCAAAATGCTTACAGTAACTGTACTACAACACAATTGCACTTTATTTTACTATTTTAATCATGACCACAATTATTTTACAAACACCTGAAATGTAAGGAAAGGAAGCTGAAAGCGATAGCAGGAGTGCATAGTAAAACTTTTATTGCACACTACATCTTGCCTGACTTGCTAATAAAAACCATGAAAATCGCCCACAAAGGTTGTGGCCACATAAATCCTCCTTATTCAGTTTATAATCCTGACGATTTTTCTTTTTTTTTTTTCTTCTTTAATAAAATAAACATGAAGATAATATGTAATAGGTAGTAAAAGTCTGATTAATTAAAAAAAGCAATGGCAAAACTGTTTTGACTTCATGTTCGGGGCTAGTGTATTCATGCAGCTCTTCAGACAGTTCGTGAACTGGTGCTAACAGTAAATTTAAACTCAAAACTCCTCTTGACAATGTCAGTTTTAAGGATCTGCCAAATGAAGTCTTCCTAGCGCCGTTGCCTATGCAATAAAGAACTAGAAAGCAGCGCTAGTATAAATGCATAACTACATCACAGACACTTGATATCTTTTTGACCAGAGCTCTTGTTAGTACTTATTGGTAAATTTACAGAAATTATTTGTCTACAATAAGATGGATAAGTTTGAAGATGGAAAGCTGCTGCACTTCACTAGTGTTTTGTTTCTTTTATTGTGACTATTGAAACCATATTTCTCAATGGTTAATAATCGGAGAGACTTGAAGAATAAGAGGAAGCTAGCAATTATAAAAATAACCATCACTGAAAAGCAGTATCATCCAGTTTTTAGCACCACAGCTTCTTTTCTTGCCACTATTTCAGAAGGTAAAGGTATAAAAGGAAAAAATTCTATGAAAACCATATTGCCCAACCCTACAGAAAGAAAACAACTGTAACGTTTTCGCTTCTACTAGAACTTAAAAACTTCTCAGCAAACAGCGGAATAAAGCACGTTTACCAGTTCAAAGCAACAACATTGAGGATGATGCCATTAAGGATAAACATGCCACTCAAATGTGGAGACTACAGCATAATCTGTACACTAGAGACGCATGCCCGACGAGCTGCGGAGCTGCTCAGAGGACGGAGAGTGTGGAGTCTCAGGGCCAAGAGCTGAGAGCCACAGAAAGGCTCCTCGAGCTCACTCAAGATTGACCACGGAACGATTAGGAGACTTAAGGTGCTCTGCACCCACACTGAAAGCAAAACAAATATTTAAGCTTTATAAAGATGAACAGATTGTTCTTCCAGAGAAGGAAGAGTCCTCAAAATAAATTATTCATTGAAACCCTGTTCTGTCTTAGAAAGGATATCCATGCTGTGCAGAAATACCACATACAGCTTCTTCTGTCACTTCTACATCCCAGCTACCTCATCAAATGTATTTTTAACTCCTTCTTTTGATTAATCTAGTCTGTTACAGAGTGTACATAGCACGACCAATGATCTCTGTTGAGTCAATAAGGTGAGGAGTCACAGTGAAATATTCTAGTACGTGAACGTAGTAATAATTCTGAGTGATAAATTCAGTTACAGTCTCAATAAAGTGATACAATGATCATCCAACTTTTAATTTACTACTCCTTGATGGCGGGATTTTAACTTAATACATGCAATTAAAATTAATTTCTTAAATTAAAATTATGCAATTCGATATTACAACTCTAAGATACAATGTCTGTACCGGTACCGATATGCCTGGATTTTAAATATCTACTTCTGATTACCATTAAGAGGAATCACGAATGTAAAATCATGACACGTAAAAGAATAAACTCAGTACTACCTTACTGGTAGCAATTCTGAATGTGTTGACCCGATTCCTGTCATCACAGCATCACCACAGAATAACAATAGAATATGCTCCTGTTTGTTTTGCAAAATAGTATTATATGTCATGGAGATAATCAACCTTTTACAAGGCACAAAACAAAATCTATATTCATACAATACAGCCGTACAGCACAGCTACACATATAACTTATGCTTCCATAAACAAGTGAAAACACTGTTACAAAACTCAGCTTGATCATTTGCCAAGGAGAAGTAAAATAACATTAATGAAAATGCTGCAATAAATTATGATGATACAAGGCTTGCATTTGGTTGCCTGGATTTTCGTAGCAGTTCTCTAAGTCACAAATAACCATTTGCTGTTCTCAGAGATGTGCCCCATCCCTTCCTTTAAAAGGCCTATTCTTGAAAAAGCTACTATGTTTATAATAAATGTTAAAACAAACAATGATGCAATAAAACTTAGAACCTTCTATCAATTATAATTTTATTTTGTAGACTTAAATTTTTATTATGGTGCAATTAAACTTCAGCAATATTTTCAGTTACAGCAGCGCATGCTGCATATGCCATACAATTCAATTAGGCACGTTAAAGAGGTAACGCTGATTATATGACAGACATCAAAAATATGATGCAGTATCATCTTTTTCTATATATTTTTTTTAAATTGTTCATAGTGGATTAATATCAATTTTCTCTACTACAGATGTATCCATAGTAGAGTCAATTAACAAATTTAAATGCTTCCTTCAAACAAGTTGTCCAATTTCTGTTTGCTTCCTTGAAGCAGCCAAATGAATACAGAGGTTAGTTATTAAACATCACATATTCAGATCTAAATGTATAGAGTCCCCTAGATCATACACACTGATGCACGGTATGGGATCATGGACGCCATTGTATCGTTTTTATTAAATCGCAACCTATATCAAATCCGTACTTCATGTCTGATTCTTCCCGTTGCAGTACTCAAACTGCTTTAAGGCCGGAGTTAGTAACAGCTAGGTTGCTGCCCACTGTTTGGGAACATTAAAAGAATAAAAATATTCAACAAATGTGAATAAAGACACACTCAAATTCAGTACACATTAGGCAATAAGTTACCATCAAACATTTGTATTGCTAACCTGAGGTCCAAGTGAAAAAGAAAACATACCTAACAAAAACAGCCTTCTCACATGCTTAAAGGAACTGTGTTCCATCCAAGCTCTGTATTTGAAAAATACTTTTTTGCATGCCATTCTAGCACAGCATAGCTTTGCTATGAAAACAAAACGTATTCAACATCACCACCAAAACAAAGCACGCCCTTACCTTTCCTGGGAATGGGTTGCATTACAAGCCACATGGACTGTCTGTCCCCCATGATACAGCCCTGGCAGCAGTGCTTGGCTGCATTACGTTTACGGTCAGATTTGATGATCTTGGAGCTCTTTTTCAACCTAAATTATGATTCTATGATCACTACATACCTGCCTTCTTGCTGACACTGTTCAAGAAACGCCTTTGTCTCTGGTGGGGAAGTAAGGAGGCTTCACATGTGTAACCTGTTAAGGAGGCTTCACATGTGTAACGAGCCCCTCACACACCCATCACCAACGAGCACCAGGTGCCAGGCTGCTGCCGGTGCTGCCGCCTTGTCTCCCATGCTGTGGGAGATAATGTTGCTGCTCAGCCCTCAGCCCCGGTGCCATCATCCTCTCTCAGCAGCGGACATTGTTTTTTCCCCTTTGATATCACAAGAAACGGGGGCTGTGGCTATGCCCCGGGCCGAGGCAAGGACGGGTTTGGCCCATTCAGAGAGCGCAGAAGGTACAAGCTCCCCATGGCCTGAATCATGGCTACAGACGGCGACTGCAAACACACCAGCTTGCAGAAGTAAACAACACAAATAAGCTGTTTTCTTCTTAAGGTATAGTGTTAACAAGTAGCTATCACATCCATAAACCATCTTCAGGAGAGAGACTTTGGCCGAAATTTTGCCTTAATGATTCTTAATTAAACTAGGTGGTTTTAAACAGCTTTAGGAGTTTAGCTTGCATCTATTTCCATTACAAGTACTAAGCAACAAAGTAATTTTAAACTTTGAATAGTTTAAAGACATAAAATTACTATTTTTACACAGTATAATATAAATGTCAGCATGACGTTTCTATGGAATTACCAGGTTATTTCTTCCATATTGTCTTTCCACTCAAATATTTAATTTTGAAAAGTTCGTCCCGACTGTTACCAGTTCTGTTTGGGGCTTTTTTTTCTGGTTGGTTGGTTTGGGTGGGGTTTCTTTTGGGAAGGGGTTCCCCTTTCTACTGGTTGAGAAATATACAGGACCTCTGAAGACCTGATAATATGAAATCTACCTCCATGTCTACAGGATCCCAATGCACGTTAGAAAAACAATTCTGTCATTGCACAGTAGGCTGGAAGACGAGAGATTTACATAGGCAAACTTGGTCTTTTAAACATTGCAAGACCACACTAAAGTATCTCTGAATGCAGTTTATAGAAATAGGCTCATTTGTTGTAACAGTAGGACTAATGCATTGCTCTATAATAAATATCAAATGTTTTAATTGTCTCATAGCTACTAAAGACTATATGTGTTGCACACATACAGAATACAGGTATATCATTTCATACACACATGTACCTTTATGTCCATATATAAAACCAGGGTGCAAGATGCAAAGCAGGAGGAAGAATATGAATTTACCAATTATAAGTATGGCTGCATGTAGTGGATGTTGTTTTTCGTCAAACTAGAAAATCAAAACAATTTATTCTCTGAAAAAAAACCTGTTGCTACTTGACATAAGCACTGATTAAAAGAAGCAGAAAATGAAAAGACTCCTACCCATACAGGTCCTGTCACGCTTAAGGTTGGTGTGTCAAATACTGATTTATAATTATTAAAATTAACTTATCATATTTTCCCAACACAGGCTTGTTAAATCATTATGAAGTTTAGTCCAAAAGATCATCGTTAAAACGAACATCAGTTTTATGAGCTATCAAAATGTTTTGATGCTACAAAATACTGCCAAGTGTTTCTTCACTAATTCCTTCCGCCAGCACGTGCTTTGTCTCTTGTAAAAAGTGTCTTCCCATTGATCAAGACGGCAAACTCACAAGCCTACGACTTCTGAAATAATAGTAAGATCTTCATCAGGATGATTTTCCTAGCATGTAAGCTGTTGGACAGATTTGCCATGAAACTGAAACCCCGTGCAAACAGATAGCTACGTTCTTCTATTTTACATGCAGTTTTCCCAGGGTCACCCGCAATTTTAGAGAGACTTTTTACATAGATTGTCTGTTTAAGCGAAGCAACAGCAATTACACACGGTCCCAGAACTGTAAGCACCATCCCTACAAATTCTGTGCAAAATAAGGAGGATGAAAAAGCGCCAGGTAAACCCCCCCAAAACATCACGTGTGCGCAAGTGGAAAACTTTACGGGAACAGCAGTGCTGAAATAGAGGACAACATTCCTTAGAAACTGGTACAAGATCATACATTCATTTATGGATGTTCCAAAGTACAGTTCATCTGAACTAATTTTGATTTTATTTCTAACACATGCACTGTAAAAAAGTGTGGAAATACTCTATCATTTTTTGGATTATTTAGTTTGAGACGATCCTATCTTGCATTTGTAATAAGAGAAAAAGGTATCTTCTCCTAAAGATTCTCTTACCACTAATCATGTTCAAATATTGATGCCAGAGGTTCAAGTAAGTTTCAAATTTTGCCCACTTTTATTACATTTCCAAATATTAACAAATAAGTTTTTTTTTTTCCTCAAATGAATACTCCACTTCTAAGGCGTTTTCAGGAACCTCAAAAATTGCATTTATATTCTCAGTATCCAGTATACACGAATTTCTCATATGACTAAAGTACATGTTGTCATCATCTCAATAACTGTTATAAGGCACACAGGGTTTACAGAGGTCCATCTATCACTACAATGAACTAGTGAACACATTCAGGGACCGTTAGTTATTGATTTATTTGCAATTATCCTTTATTTGCAATATGTCCCTATTACTCCCCTTTGCATTTAATCATACTGATTCAGTTTCAGGACAGGTAGTGACCATCATTCCCAGCTCCACATAATGATAGATAATGAAAACAAACCTGTAAGAGTACTTTGACATGCAGGTACAAAGCACTCCACTTGCCAATGCTGGAGAGTAATGGATTCTGTATAATAAAAAGCTAATTAATTGATTACAGTAGTTGCTAGCAATAAGTACTATATCCAATAGTGATATTATTGATTATTTATCACTGTAAATCAGCATAAATATTTTCAGCACTGCAGGAAGCGGATCCTACAGAATGTGGGAGTGAGGTGCTGCCAGACTGGCTTCCCCGGCATGCCGGTGGTGAAACAGCCATCTCCAGGAAAGTCAGGCTCCATCACGTGTAACGGCCACTTGGGAAGACAAACACCATAACTCTGGATGTCCCCCATTCCTTCTTCTTCCCCCAGCTTTATACACTGAGCATGACATGATATGGCATGGAACATCCCTTTGGTCAGTTGGGGTCAGCTGTCCCGGCTGTGTCTCCTCCCAGTGTTTTATGCGCTCCCAGCCCACTCGCTGGCGGCGCGGTGTGAGGAGCAGAAGAGGCCTTGACTGCTTAGCAACGACCAGGAACCCCAGTGCGCTAACAGGAGTATTCCTACCCCAAACAAAACATAGGACTATACCAGCTGAACCACAACAAAGTCCTACTCCAATTGGCATTTATTTCAAAGTGTTCTTACAGTGAAAACAACAACATAAGGACAGGAGCAGTTTCAGAAAAACAGCATTTCTAGAAAATGGCTTTTGGATCTTGGTATAAAATCCATTTCTGCTGGCGGGTCTTCTTCAGTTTCTCATTTCTGATCTGGAGTGCATGATTGCAAACTTCCGTTTGTTGGTATTGAAGCAAACGTAGAATGGTTACAGCTCACCTTTCATCTGCAACGCAAGATTCACAGTCACTTGTTTGCCTCTGTGCTTCCCCAAGTTTACATTAATTTCTGCATTACGTTGCAAATTGCCTTTTATTTCCAACTCCCCAAAGATCTAGTCATCTTACTCGTACGGCTGCCTTGTCTTCCTCATGTTGTTTCATTCTTTTAACTTTCATTTCTACCCTCAGCTGTCACACCAACACCTTAAATTGTTTTATTTTTTGTTGTGCTTCTGCCTTCAATCTGCATGCACTGAAGGCAATATTTGGCAAGAGCTTTCACACAGTAAAACTGGAAAAAAAACAACACAATTTTTACTCAAAGGAACTGCAGTTACTAAAGGCATTTAATATGTTTTTAAAGATCTTTTTTTCTATGTGATCAGAGCCATTGCTGCACATCAGATAAAAGGCCTGTAATGTTTCAGCCATAAACTGTATCTCTGGACCCCTTTGTATTTGCCCTGAAGGAAATCCTAATAAAATCTCCAACTTCCAGCCCTTAACTGATGAAAAATTCTGTAATACTCTGCCTCCTGATCAGACTCAGAAATTTAGCGGAATCACACTGGCAATTTTTTAGCTATTATAGAGATCATTTTTCTATGCTATGGAGAAAAACAAAGGACAAGTTCAGGACTGCAGTTCAATTACGTAAAGTAATGCTCACTGAGACGTATCAAACGTCATTCCTCTCTCAATTTCTCTCATTCCCACAATTAAACACATACTCATCCTTTTTCTGGAGTCGAAAAAACGTTATGTTAAATATATATATATATATAGGTGATAAATTTCAATAAAAAGATAAGGGCATCCCTGATTCTGTTCTCTCAGGATTATCAGGATTATAGCTTGTTAAAAGAATATCTTATTTATTCAGAACAGAAACATTTAAAAGAAAACTCATTTTAAAATTAAGAGACATCTTACACAAACACCTACTCTACATTCAATTATCAATACACCATCCAGAAAGGCTGGCAAGTCGAAAATAGTTCCAGTCCTTTCACTGGTGCCAAGTCTCCTACTGGAACCCAGACGCATCAGTGCCCTGAGGGGACCCTGTAGAGAAATTCAAGTTTTTTGATGCCTCATCTTTTGAGTCGGGTCATAGTACTCCCTTCTCCATCCTGTCAGTGAAGTGAAAGCTCAACTTGATTCCTGAAGCATTTCAGTATTGTCATCAATGTCTAGGATACACAGTGAGGACAGCTTCCATGGGAAACACCTTCTATGGCAGACAACCACATTTTCATGAAAAGAGGAAGAAAAAAATGTGCTGCAGGAGCATAATTAAAACAGGCTACATAATCATGTTTGAGAAGCAGGATCCTAACTCTACATTTCCATGACTAAATTAAGTTCTGTGGGTTTTTTTTCATTCAAGGTTTTACTGCTAATACAAACTCAGACTATTTGTATGTGTCTGTGACCTTAATACTGCCTTAATCACATTTTTTGGAGGCTTCTATCAAATTCATGAGTACATTATCACAAAAAATTTCCTTTTCTGGCTCGGAATCTAAAGAGAATGTAAAGAACAAAGCTGAAGATAAATTGCTATCACTACAGAAACTCAAAAGAGTAAAACTTAAATATTTCAGATTTTTTTTCTTTTTAATGTAAGACTTAAAATTTTTAAGTTATAATACTACATAAAGGACAGGGGGATAAACCAGCACAGAATTACCTGGCTATTCCTCAGGGGATGGGGGAAAAGAGGGGGGAAGGGGAAGAAACAACCACGAAAAGCAGCCTTCAAAGTAACAGCTGAAAGCAGAGCTTATATGTATTGGGTGTGCAGCTAAAGTATATTAAGATGATATAAACACAAGTAGATCAACCTTTCATTCCTAAAACAGAGGCATGCTCTTGTGTAGCTAAAAATAATAGCCAAATCAGAGTTGATGCAGACTCATCAAAAAGATAGCACTAAAATCAAAGCTCAGCTGTGTCATTAATATACTGACTAGAACAATCCAATGACATACTGAAGCGATACTCATACGTGTTTGACTGGGAAGAGAAACAAAAAGGTTACCCTTTTGTTTCCTCTCATTACTTTTTTTTACAGTAACTTACTTCTGACACCAAATTCATGATGAATGAATTCAATTAGTAAAATGATTTTTAAAAGTAATAAAACCAGGATTTGTAACATTAGGAACAACGTTTATAGCTCCAGAGTCTCCGATTTAAAAGCTGTCCCGATGTTCATAAATTATTTAAGAAAACAAACTTTCTATTCCAAAGGAACAGAAAGGGATTGTTTCAAAAGGTATTAAATTTAAGACAACCTAAAGCACCGCTGAGTGGCTGATGTAGCTGAATATGAACCGTCTCCTGCAGAGGTTGGCGTGTTGGGACTAAGCTCCCCACCATGCTGTCTCACTGCCGCCGAGGCTGCCCGCTTGTACTGATTACCAGATGCTGCCTAGAAGCTTACTCTGTGCGTATTCTGATGAAAATGGAAATAAACTACACAGAGATTGTTAAGAGCTCCTTGCTATGATTCTCAGACCCCAAATCAGTTAAATTAGCACCAAGGTTAAGAACAGATCTGAGTACATTAGTTGGGTTGGTTGTGTTTTTGGAGAGAAAACAGGAGTTATGGAATACAACACAGGATATCTCCAATTAACCTTAAATGTATTCCAAATATTGTCAGCCTTCCCCTCTCATTCTTTTTATGTTTACACAGTTTCTAAAATACTTAATTTGTACATAATAGACTGTTTTCCATTAAAATAAAACAAAACTCTACAAATAAACAATAGTGCCAACAAAGCCCTCTCAGCTCCTCTTCATTGTTATTTCCAAAACTATTTTAGCCCGTGCAGATATTTGAGACGAAAGTAAGTCTACATACCCTGGTTGTTATAAGCTTTGGTGGCAGGCAAAAATTGGCCATGAACTATCAGTTTGCAAAACAGAAGAGAAGCTGGAGTCGCAAAACCAGAAGAGGGGAAGTTTAGTCAACATCAGAGAACAGGAGCAGCAGAAGAAAAAGCTGCCAAAGCCCCATATCCTGGAACTCAAGAGAACATCTTTTGCAAATTACTACCAACCAAATGGTTGGACAAAACCAACCATTTCATGACTATATATCAAAAATTCCAAATACGATGCACTTAAAATGAGTATTTTTTTTTCCAAAGGATCATCTTTAAAAGTAAAGAGATTAAACAGCAGCTATCTATCTTCATTACTGTTTTTCTTGTTTGTAATAATGCAAAACTAAGGACTACATCTTGACATTAACCAACCCTATGATCTATGCTGAAATACGTAACCGGTATTTTCCTTAACTACTACATTAACATGGATATGTGCTGCTCTTCCTGATTATTTTATCTGCCAGGTCCGAACTAGGGCATGTAGACCCTACAGCAGAGCAACAATTTTTTGAATGAAGTGTGAAGAAGGAGGCTTATGAATTTCTTTACTCTTTCCAGCTTCCTTTTACATCCATTTGCTTAGGCTATGGGCATGAAAAATGCAGACATAAACAGCTGAGACCGACGTCACAGCTACGTGCATTGTTCCTAAATTATCTACAAGAGTATTCTAAACAAAATTTTAAAAAATAATAATCATTATACCTCAGAAGTGTGGAAATACAGCACACACAAAGAATTCTCACATTAACAGGTACCACTGCTACAGATGACTAAATTTTTTAAAAAATTATGTATAGTGATTTTTTTTCTTGTTTATTTGTTCTCTTACTTTTTAACCTATAAAAATCAGTAGAAATTTCTCTTGACAGATTTAAAATCACAGCAAACAATCTCAGTCTGGCTTCAAGAGAACAATTTCTTTACAGGTGCTACAGAAATTGGGTAGGTTTGCTTTCTACCATGAGCGAAGCATTCCTGCAAAAATAAAAGCAGCTTCAGATGTGTAGTAAATTTAATGTCTGATTGGCTGGCCCGCTTTGGATGAGGTACAATACATAGCCTTCTACACTAGCCTTTCAGACTTGTGGAAATAACTTTTTAATTCAGTACCTTAGTCGAAAGAATTTAGAATTTTTACAGAGAGAGCAGAAGGAGGGAAGAGAAGGGTAGCTGTTAGGGAGGAGAAAGGAGGGCAAAGGAAAGAGGAAGAAAAGCATTCTTTTAGATGAGATATAAAAGCACTTGAGTACAAAAAAAATACATTGTGCTTGTTCCCCCAAAGACAAAGCTCTGAGAGATCACGGCCAAACTCCGCAGTAAGACATTAGGCTGCACTAATATAAAAACAAATACTTTTGCAACATAATATGAAAACATCGTTAAGGCGCCTACAAAATTGTTTCCTGTTGTAGAGTGCGTGATGTTTAACAGCTGTGGTTTGGACAAGTGATTGCCTTTAGCAGCAGCAGATTTGATCCACCTTTATTGTCTGATCATCACTCTGACATTACTTCTGTTCCCCTGGCGTAAACCCCCCACCTGTATATCCATCATTACAGGTTGGTTTCCAGCCGAAATCCTTCAGCAAGGAACATTTCCTCAGGAACGGAAAACCCCTCACTTGCCGGGAGTGAAGGTGTTGCCATTTGACAAGTGCTCAGTGATCTGTATAAAATGAGCTGGTGTTAAGGACAAAGAAAGTAGGAATGGGGGTGGAGGGCTGCAATCCCAAAGGATCTCAGACAATGCAGAAAGGCCAACAATAGCTCCTCTCCATCCCAGCCATGTTTCTCCTGAAAACTGAGGAGATTATAAATTTTCAGTACTCCATCAGACCTCAGTCTCCCTGCTGACAGATTTCACTTTGGTTATTGCATGTAAGAGAAGGTAAGATCAACAAGTCCACCATTATACAACAACTAGTTTTAATCATGATCAAAGCTGTCAGGCCTAGATTTGAACCGGAAATCCAATTATGAAAAGTCCTGTGCCCTATTAACATCATCTTCATAGTATGTGACACTCCAATGAAAAACAATTACATTTTCCGGAGGAAGTAGTCTGATTATTAATTCATAAACTGTTTGGAATACAGTCTTAGCATTTTATTTCATTTCATTGAATTCAAGCAAAAACAATTAAGACTTTACTTTCTACTCCCAGAAGTACTGTTGGAATATGCAAGAGAAACAAGCCTGAGCACGATGAGCAGTGTGTGTTCCTGCCCGCATACTTACGGCGTCTTAGAGAGATCCGTTACCATGAAAACTAAATGCTAATGTTGAATTTCATTTTCCTTAAAGTGATGTTTACATATGCAAAGGCTTTGTTTAAATATTGGAAAAAAAGACTGAAACTCCAAAATCCGTAACTTAGTATAGGATAGTTAATTTAAAATACAAATACCACAGTTAGCGAGCACCTGAGCCCTTCCTTCCAGATTTTAGGGGTCTGAGTGATTACTTCGTATTTCAATCACATTTCAGTAATTGGAAAGGGATCCAGTTTCATGCATGAGTAGTTTAAGATGAACTACACCAAAAATGGAAAACCAAAAAACAATTAGTATTGTTAACTTTGGGCTCATTCAATCTACTGGGTTTTGCGTAAGTACATCATGCGGTAGTTCACATATCGCCCTGCCTTTTACCCACACCCCTGAACACCAGCGTAAGTGAACAGCTAAATTTTTTATTGCAAATGTTTCTTCTGGAAGTATATTTCGTTAAAAATAAAGTGGTGATTATTCCCCCAGTTCAAATACATTTACCAGTCTGAACATTTCGACTTGCAATTGTATATCAATTACAAGTAACTAATTAATATTTTACATGTATTTTATCAATACCCAAAAATACCAAACCAGATCATTGCTCTGTTGTACTGGAAACTAAAACTATGTATATAGGGTTCCAAAGTTATTACATAACTCTTTCCATTTCTTACATGATAAATTTTTTATTATGAAACTGACCTTAAGTAACAGAAGAATTATAATCTGAAATAGACTTCCATGGAATTTAGTTTTCCCACACACACACACAAAAAATCCCTTCTTAAAAATAATCGATGTTTTTCAAGTGTAATGAACTTTGCATCAATGACATCGTACCCAAGCAAGGGTGGACTGCTATATAAAAGGAAATAGGTTCTGTTTTACCTCAAACCAGGACAGTCTTGTGCAGTGCATTGCAATGATACTTGGTGATTTCTCTTTCCTTTAAAAGAACAGACACCTTGGCAAAAGCTAAACATTCAAAAGAGAATTATGATTGCGCAGTTCCAGCAAGAAGTTGTACTGGCAGAATCCCTCGTGGTGGGATTTCCCCTGAGCTTGTTTCAAAAACTGTGCTGTACGCACCATATACATTTCGTAGTGAAGGACGAAGCACAACTGAACCATTCTCCTCCTTGACCCCTCCAAAATACACAGATGATTTCCAAGACAAATTTTAAGGCCTTGACACTTTAATGAAAGGGAAAACAAAGCGTTAGTCCAGAGTTAATGAAATTACTCAATTATGGTCTCAAATGCCAAACAATGCTGATGTTACTGATAGTTGTACAGGCATCATTCCACCACCTGCTGTGTGTGCTTCGTATAGAGGCTCTTGTTCTGTTGTCAAGTTGCCTCTTAAATCAGACAAATCAATATTTATAGAAATTTTTTTTTTTTTTTTTTTTACATTTTCTCAGCAACATTCAAAGGTTTCTTCTTAGATTAAATATAATTTCAGTAGCTCCCTTTTCCAGGAAATCGAAGCATGTGCATATAAAAAATTAACAATTTTATTATCAGCAGTTTTTGCAAATAATTGTAGCAAGAGTGAGATTCAGTCTCACAGAAGACGGGCTATTATTCTAAAATCTGTTATTATTTACACTCAACTACAGAAAGAAATATATGAATATGCAAAGCATATCTACAATTAGAATTGGATCAAATGCATCTTACTTTCCAACATTCTTCTTTGTTTGTTTTCAGTCTCAGGGGCCTCTTATTTTATTATTCTTAGCAGCATGTAATGACTCAAAATAAGCAATGTTCTTTAGCACACAGAAACCCTTTGGACGCTCTGCAAAGTAATTTTATCAAGGACTAACGCCTTCAAATATCAAACAATCTATTTCTAAAAATGCACAGCTTTGGGTGTCTTGATTTAACAAAGCTGCAGTGATGGATGGAAAATTATATCTATGTTGTCCTTTATAAATTTTTGTTAGAGATGTATGAATATTTTTTTACAGATAGCTTGATTTGTAGCTAACATTCTTAAACAGTTTCCTGTTTTCTCCATGCAGGTCTGTCATTTAAAAACACATTTTTAGGCAAAGCCTAAAACTAACGCCATCACCACATGATGTATTACATACAGAATATCACGCACATATCAAAAATAAAGTGCAGATTTCATCTAAAATGTTTTTTCTTTCTACCATTTTCAAGTCTATAGTAGTTTTTAAAAAACAGTATTGTCTAACAAAATGTAATTCTTTTAAATTAAATTGCACCAAAATCAACTAGAGAACACTTTTTAGCTTACATCCAGTTAAGCTTGGATCACGTTCTTAACATTTGAGTTGCAGAACATTAATTCCATAAGTAGAAGAGGCATCATATTGTACAGATACATATTCTTTGCTGGTTAACACCCACTATCACCCCAGTAAGACCCAGCTCCCACCGTGGATCTGATGACAGTCCCACCAGAGCAACAGCTGCTTGTACTTGTTCTAGAGCTATAGCCACGCTCATCAGCGCACAAATACACATTTGCTGGCTGGCAGATCTTCCGAATGCTTTTCCAAGCACTAATGTTGAGTCTTTCCCCTTTCCCCAGTCATCTAGTCTAACGGGAATTATAACAACTTATTTAGATATTACTATTCTTCAATAGAAAGTTGGAAGTGGGCTGCTATTTTAGGACAAGGCAGAAAGTTTCTTCCCTTAAGTACAACTTTTTTTTGGGAAATCAGACTAATAATGAGAGCTAGAGAGCTAAACAGATCCTGTGCTTGTCAATCGGTACAGCTCCTTTCCCAAGGGGACAACTGCACCTATGTTATTCCTCAGAAAAATCTGTCTATCCTATTCCAGTAACACAAACTCCCTAAGCAATCTACTCCAGTCTTCACTATATTTACCACCATAAATTTTGTTTAATATATAATCCGAACCTTTCTTATTGGATTTCTACTTTATTACTTCTCGTTTTAACAGGCTGTTTTGTTGGTTTTTTTTAAAACAGAATTCTTTTAGCTTTTAAGGATGCATCCTCTCTCCCGACAGTGTTCTTTGCTGTAGACCACACAATTTCACTTTTCACCTTTTTGTTGACAGTTGTGTTTCATAGCCTTCTCATCATTCTTATTGCTCTATTGTAGATGCTCCGCTTGTCTCCTGAAGAGCTGTGATCAAACCGAACACAATACTGCAGCCAAAGCTACATGCCACCCGAACAAAGCAAGAAGAATATTCCGCATCCCCCATACAATATTCCTGTTTACACTGCAGTATGGCGTTCAGCTATTCTGCAATATCATGTCCTCGTTGACTCATGCTAAGCTTGTTTTATACAACAAACCCTAGAGCCTATTCTAAATAAAAGCTATTTTATCAAAAATATTTTATCAACTGTTTCTTATCTTCTTGTTCTGTATTTGTACATTTGATCATTTCTTAAAGTAGAGTGTTGTAACTTTTTCTTGCATTGCATGTTATTTCTTCAGATCAGTTCTCCAATAGGTCAAGTTTCGGATTGTACTCCTGTCCTCAACTGCGCTTGAAGTTCCAGCCCCACCAAACCCAGTTCACTTGGTCTGCAAATTTAGTCAGCATATTTTCTGTTTCATTTTTCAGATCATCAGTGACAACATATCCTGGCAAAAGCCTATTCAATATACCTGTGAATTTCCAATCTGTTTTCCATTAATTCAGGAAAGTTTCCATCAGGCTAGATTTCTTCTCATTTGAAATACAGACAACGTATTTTCTTTTCCCTTCTCTAAACTGCAGTCTTATATCTTTGTAACTGGTATTAATTTTCTTAGCTACCTGTCTGGAGTTTTACCATACTAGTGAGGGACCACAGAAATAAGTATTCCCAGTATTATCTGTCAGTCATCTTCTCTCTACTGAATATCTGATCAGTGCTGCTTTCTTAGTAACCTTACTACAAACACAGAATGATTGCCTATTTCATTTATGACCCTTCCTAACTATTTTGGGACCTCATCTTTCCAATTCTGTCCAAATATGCCTGTCCTCATTTATATTCAAGCTCAATAATCTGATTAAGTAATCATTTGGGTTTAGCTTCCCTTCTGTTTGAGAGCACAGAACCAGCAGCTCTTCTGAATTCGCAGGCTTCCTTCCATAGAACTGAGGAGAAACACGGGTTTTTATGCATGTATAAATGGGATACTTCGACCCAAAGTCTTACTAGTTACAAAAGCTATTATGTTTGTACCAGCATTGGATTTTACTTTTGTATTTTTTTAATATACCATTGGTGATAATTTCAAAATCTGGTCCACAGGAACAGACAGTGCGTTCAAGTCCAGAAATGTCCAATGCACCTTTTGATAAAGTTTTACACCAAATAAAACTTCAGAAAATGAAATAGGGTTGTAATACATTATATGCGGAAATAGACTTTACTCAACATAAAGAAGCTGCAATCACCCAGCTAATAACTAATAAAAGCAATCAAACATTGAATGTACTCTGTGAGTACCTGAGAGAATAAAAATATAAAAATAGGAAAAGTATATTTCAACAGGATAATGAAAGTCACATTATCAAAGGTCCTCTACAATTTTAATGACCTCTGTGTGCATTTTAATTAATTTAAGTGTTTAAAGCAGTACTCCATGCACATTTTTAAGAATATTTAAGCTATTGATACTGGCTTACTAAGGGCTAGATTTGTAAACAGTTTAGCCTAATTGACTGTTACTGTATAATTTGAGTCTTGTACCAAAGATTTTAAAATCAAGAGAATACATTCTCTCTCAGAAAAATTCCAGTTGCTTTTTCACTGTTCCAGTGATAAACTTCATACCAAAGGGACCTTAGGTTTTAAATTACGTGTCAGCTTTTACAGGATATTACAATAACACAATATATGTCTGCCCTTGAAGTAAATGTTCTAGCTCAGCTATGAGTCATATTTGCACCTACTTAAAAGTAAGCACAGGCATTTGTTAGATCACTATTTAGCTACAAGACACAGAAAAGATTTTAAATCATTTTCATCACCATAGTTCACTCCTCTGTAACATTACAGTTAATACAAACATTTATAATTTTGTCCCAAGGATACAATTTCATGACAATATATTTGCTTTTTACTGAACCTGATGTAATCCAAATGCCTGAATTTTAAAACTGTTCACTCCGAACTTTTGGAAGTTTGAAATGTTCACTTACATTTACTGAAAAGAGCTAAGCAATACTTTTTCTCTTACTTTTTCATAAATGCCCTGTTTGAATACAGGATTTTTATTTCTTCTGTATATTCCTCACCTGAACTCCATGGAACTGATCAATTTATGCTCTGACTCTTACTTCTTTTGTGGTACAAAGAGAATTTAAATGAACCGCACTATTAATCCAAATAAGGCGTAAGTCAATTTTACTCCCTCCTCCCCCCCCCCCCCCAAAAAAAAAAAAAAGTAAAGTGTTATTCCAATTATTGTAAATGAGAACAAGACTATTATTTATGGTATGCTCTTCAACAAAGATATTGCCATGTTGAATCATTGTATGGAAGAATGTAAGTCACACAAGACATGGCAGATTTAAAAGATCTTTTCATACAGGTCAAAGGAGATGAGGCACCACACGGATGTTTGATTCCAAGTATCACATAAAGTGATCTAAGGAAAGCAAGGCACTCATTTATACTTAATTCTTTTGACTGGAACAATACTCAGACAACTACATTGTTGAGTAAGAATGCACTATTTTTAAAAAATAACCTAGATTCGAGATGTAGTTCAACAGATGCGCAATACAGGACAGAGTATCTTTGTTTAAAACACAATTTTAACTCACCCCTTCGCCCTCTACAGACTCATCATTCCCTCTGCCATTTATTTCTAACAGCTTAAGAAACAAGACAATTCACACGCAGTATCCAAGGTAATATCCTTTGTTAGGAGAAAGGAAATATTTAGAAATAATTGATCCAGGAAATTTGAAGTGAAAAAAAGTTATTTTTTCCATTGTTGGAAAACATGTTAGTCTCACACCTAAAGTTTTAGGTTATTGCTTAGCCATAGCAAAATCTAGCATATTCAAACATGCTCAGATTTTCCGATGTCTTATTTCTGGAGCTACTCCAGTTTTCTAATCCATTGATTAAATAAAGACATCAGGGCTGCCGGCAGGACTCATTTGGGAAACATAAGATCCACAGAAACACAGATGCTTGCCAGAACCAGTCAACTAACAGTGCTCATGAATTTCAAAGAACAAGAAAGAGCCAGACAGGCTGCATACGACCTGCACAGAGTTTATGTATTCTGGGGGTGAAACATAACTCCACTGAAGTTTACTATAAAAATCCTGATGACTTCAGTAGAAACAGGATTAAAAAAATAAAATTTCATAAGCCCAGAAATACTTACCTGTAAACAAGTCAAAATAAAGAGATACCTATAAGAGTCTAAGATGGAACTTTCTAAACACTGAATGACAAACACGGAAAGTGGAGCTGGACTGACTGGCAGGTGCCTCAGTAATTGGTCAGATACCAATAGGTGGGGAGACAGCACAAAGAATTATTTCCAATATGTGGTGACAAGTGTTTTAGAAAGCAACACAATATTTATTTATTTATTTATTTATTGGGAGGTTCAGGAGAATGAGAAGGGATGAAAACAGAACTAAAATGGTATGTTTGTCAGAGAGGTACACTGCCAGAGTCAGACAGAAGAAATGCCTTTGCAAAAACAGACAGAAACATATGAAAGAATAAATCACCATGGACATATTCTTGTGGAGACAGGGAAAGGAAAGACTGAAGCCAATTCCGATTACATCAAGGTAAACTAAAGCTTTTTTTTCTTCTCAAAAAACACAGTTTAAACTCTAACTGTGGTTCCCAGACAAAAATAGGCCAGTATAACAGTTTTAAGAGGTTAAATTTTAAATATTACAATGTTTACCTTCATTTGGAAAAATAAAAAGCATTGTTATATAGTCCCAAAATGCAACCTCAATAAACAAACCAAGTAGAATAAAGTAAGTAAACAAATTCCTTTCAACAATTAAAAAAGATCAATCAGTAATTAATTTTGATTTTGCACAACTTCTAAACTGAAACAGCAACACACTTTGAGTATGCTCAAGTTTAGAAACTTTCACTGACTGCTAAGAAATCACCAATTTTTTGCCCTTAGTCTCAGAGATGTTATAACTTTTAGACCCAGCTGAAACAGACAGGTTGAAATGCTGGAGAAGTTTGCAAGCACTACAGAATAGGTCAGGATTTCTCCAGTTACAAAAAAACATAACAGAGAACCAAGGATTTATAGCCAGTGCTCCTCCTCTGCAGGGTGATTACATCAGGCTCTTGAAAACTAGCTTGCCAGCTTCAACTAATCAAAGTCCCCATTATTCCCTGAAAAATTAGTTGCAACAGGAACTCATATTAAAAATAAAAAAGTCTCTTACCTACCTGCCCTATTTACTTTTACTAAGCATTTGTCACTACGTGACAGACTTCTTTCAGTCGTGTTGGACAAGTGTTTCACCACAGCTTAGTAAAAATTTAAAGTATACTTTGCATTAGACTCTGAAGAGCTGCAAAGAATGCTGCATACCTTTGGGTATCTCTTGCCTACCTTCTTTGCGTCTTTGACTGGATCATATGAAGAGCTTTCACCATCAAGGATTTTTTGCTGCCTGGTTGCCTGAAGAGCCTTCTGGGTGGGACCTTCCAACCCTTTCTTTCTTTGACATTCGTGGCCTGCTATAAAATAAAACCAACAAAAATATCATCCAAATGCATTTTTCACTTACTCTTCTGGAATATATATCTCTTAATATTAGCTACACATGTGAAATTCTAAAAGAAACACCACTTCAAATAAAAAGTTATTCAGGTTACTGTGCCATCCATATAAAGTATTCCAAGACTACATATAACTCTGTCCCACAAATTATTTTAGTGTGATCTATTTCAGCTTATCTAACAGTACCCTAGATTTTGCCTCCAAAATGCAGCAATGATTTTAAATCCTGCAGTACATGACAGAGTCACAGCAAAACGGATGCAATTCTTCACTTCCCTCAGAGACAGAGGAAACATCATCTCACTGCATCCTATCCTATCTACCACCAATGCATTATTCTCATTTACCGCTTGCATTCCTTTTTCATAGGATGGCTAGAGTTGGAAGGGACCTTAGAGATCATCTAGTTCCACCCCCCTGCCCTGGGCAGGGACACCTCCCACCAGACCAGGCTGCTCCAAGCCCCGTCCAACCTGGCCTTGAACCCCTCCAGGGATGGGGCAGCCACAGCTTCTCTGGGCAACCTGGGCCAGGGGCTCACCACCTTCAAAGTGCCTCCCTGCACTTCCCCCAACCCACCTTTCAAACTATGAATTACTTATGAATAGGTAACATGGCAAAGAAATCCTAAGCCGGTAGCATAGCTCTAAATCATCACAACAGGCTGAAAGGAATATGAGGAACAGTATAACACATGTGGATTATTGTAGAATGCATCTGCCATGACCTGGCAGAAAGCAAACTATTCTCTGACAGCCTTTGTATTGGCAGCTCACAAACATCCGAGCGCAGTCCCTTGTGATCCCTGTGTCTTGTTGCAATGCTCTGTAGCGCGTCTACTGCAAAAAGAATGGAACACTGAATTCCAACACGATTTGGGTACTTACATCCCAAGTTTTTTCTTTGAAAAAATCTCTGATTGAAAAACACATTATACAGCTAAAATCCAGACTGAAATAAATGTACTTCACACTACGCATTCATAAATGTTTGCTCGTGTAAAATAGTTTTATTAAGACCTTGACACCAAAATGCAAACTTTCTGACTTAAAGGGGAAAAAAACACCCCCTCTACTCTTGAGGCAAAAAAAGCAGATCAAGCAAACACAAATCCATCCTGTGTACCCAATCTGAGTAAAGCTGTAACTGATAAAAAGAAATGTGCCTGGTCTAAAATAACGTCTGTATTCTCGCTGCTTTAAAAGTTAAAGCTACTGTCACAGATACCCTGAATAATAACTTTCTCTGAGGAATGGTATACAGCAAAATTGGTTTATATGTCAAACACTACACTCACTCAGTAACTGCTACCCAATAGCCTGTTGCTCACAGAGTATTTGGTGTGTTGGTGCTTTTGAAATACACATACTTATGAACCAACAGAGTTATGACAGTCGAAGGGCTTAAAATGTCAGTAACCATTAAAAAAAAAAGAAGGAAGAAATTCTAAAGAACTGTTGTGATTGCACTATGTCAACAGCTTGTGTTTACAGATTTTCTATTCTGATTGCATTGAAGACGGAATGGGGACAGCCAGGTTTAAGTACTTTAACTGGTGTATTTTAAATTTTTTGCATGACCTTCTAACAGCAATTACATCAGATCAAGGAAAGGAAAAGCACACTTAACAGTCTTAGCAATGAGTTAATTCAGCCATGAGTAAAGAAACTCATTGAGTTCAATTTTGGAATATAATTGGGTAATAAATAAGCAGCTGTTGTTTTTAGAGAATACAAGAAATGTACCGAGCAAGTAACAGTTTTATATCATGTTTTTAGAACCAGCTGTTATAGTAGCGTTCACTTAGGTTTATAAGCAAGCCACAATCAACGTTGCTTCACTCCTTCAGGCAAAAGTGGTCTTTTTTCAGAGCACAACTTAACACTGGGTCTTCATCCGTAAGTAAGGGTGCAAGTGCTCTGCAAATATTCACCAATAACCTAAATAAAAAAACAGTTCTTTCTCTCTGATAATTAGATCCCTCCATGTATGATCTTGCTACCACATCAGGAAGGAGCAGATTTAAAACAAAGCCAAAACCAGCTCTTAATGCAAATCTTCTTACACAAAACATCCAATGCTTGGTTTTTTTCAGAGCTGGCTTCTGAGAGAGCACAGCAGGGACAGAGAAACAGTCTACAAGAGGACTGCATCCTAATTCTAACTGTTAACTAGTTCCCCTCCAACTAGGCAAGTAGTTGAGGCACCATCCCTGGAGGTATTTAAAAGCCGGGCAGACACAGTGCTTAGAGATATGGTTTAGTGATGGGTTTGTCAGAGTTAGGTCGATGGTTGGACTCGGTGATCTGAAAGGTCCCTTCCAACCTGGGCAATTCTGTGATTCAATTAAATGTCCTTCATACCAACTTTAACAAGCAAGGTAAGTAAAAGAGGCAATAAAAACTAAGAGTTCTCATAATTTTTAAGACACTTGAAGAGAACTTTCTCTTGAAGTATTTGTGTACAAAGCACTGTTTGCAAAGCTGAACAGCAGTCTGGCAATGGGATAGCAAAAAACCCTAATAAATACATTACAGTATTGTGGATGCTATCCTTTTCAACTTTTTGAAATGCATCAGGCTGAAAGCTGCTACACCAAATGCCTAAGTAATAAATCCAGAATAGCGGTCCTGAAATTAACACTAACTACTGTTAATTTTTCTTTCTACCTAGCCACCAGACACAAATTTACAATGCAAACTCATTGTGAATGCTACAAAGCTTCCCTTTGCTCTTCATTATGTACTATGACACCCTCAAAAAAACCCCACAAAACAATCAAAAACCAAATCCACACTGGATTGGATGTGCAGGACCTCACTGCCACCATTCAAAACCTCAAACACTTCAGCAACCCCAAAACTAATTAAAAGCCACTCTCAAAGCCCTGTAGCCAAAGGCAGCATCCCAGGCATTCTGTGGTCAAGACAGGCTGTGGGCCAGAGCAGCATGAGGAGCACTGACGGGCAATCTGGGAACAGCCACTCCCCTTCCCTCATGCACTGTAGTGAAAGCAGACAGCTGGCCAGAAAAGGCGTCTTAGCTTGGCAAATGATAACTTGCCAATCTGAATGTTCGTTACCTTATAATTACAATGTACCAATGTACTAATGCATAAAAGTCAGCCCCCAAGAGACAGCAACTGAAAAAATGCAGCTGTAGGTCTCCTTACAGCAGAGACTTGCAAGTCCAACAGCACTGGTTCCTTCCAAACTAAGAACTTTAAATTTAGAGAAAAATGCAGCAAACGTTTCTCCAGTATCTCTGCACTGCTTGCTTCTCAAGGTTGCATTTATAGGGTCTCAGGAATAAGAATTCAAGAGGCAACGGAACATGACCATCTTTCAAGAGGCAGCAGAAAGTATCTGAATGAGAAACAGTATCACCCACTAAGACATGAGTCTGACCTACAGAGGGCAATAAAAATTATGTAGTATTAGAGGACAAAGCACTGGAAAGAACTGAACTGAAATATCACTTAATTTATAATACACAGGGTATGAAGCAAATTAAGGCTTGTACAAGGAAGTGGGTGGCTGATGAGCTTAATAATTTCTGTTGGAGACTAAGTGATTTATTTTTTTTTACTATTATTATTCATAAAGTGCTCCCCTGCCTGTCAATTTTTTGCTATTACAAATTGCTCTCAAGATTTTTGGAGAATAAACAAGTACCGCGAACAGCCAGAGAGTGTTTTTTAGAACCACACGAACAACAAATGAAAGTCTGTGAGATACAAAGAGACATAGAGGGCATCTATACTGTAAAACACTGGCATGGAGGGAGAGTCCACACTATATATCCCCCAGCCAGAGTATAATGAAACGTTGAATGCTGTATGCCCTAAACTAACATAAAATAAAAAGCCTTTCTCTACCTCCCTATCTGAAGTGGGATGAAATGAGCACTATGCTCTTTAGGGCAGAGGTTTATACTTTTAGTTGTAACAAGGTTTAAAAACTTCAGCAGAGCATAACCAGTACATAGAGCCAGGTATTTTGGGGGCCTGAACTGTGCCTTGCTGAGGAGCACGATACTAATTCATACAAAAAAAAGGCATCAGAATCCAAAACCAGAAAGATACCATGAACACTGAAGAGGCTTGCTGCCAGTACTTCAGTACTCCACCATATTAACGCATCTGAAGTCTGCGTTTACAGAAGTTATTAGTTTAGTAGCTATTTGCTTCTATATAGCATTGAAATCATAGCTTAGTTTATACTAGGTAAGATTACAGAACCCTTCCAGATTCTTCCAGAACTGAAAGCAGCTATGTTCTTAACTACAGTAGTTTAGAAGAGGAGTAGCGTGTGCTCCAAGGGGCTCCTCAGCTATGTAAGCCTCCCACCGCTGCACGGAAAGCAAGACCTGAGCTAAGATGAGGGGCATCTTTCAGATAATTAGATCTCAGTCCAGTCTTCGTAGCAATTTACAACAATTTACGAGACCAACTGCCTCAACTTACGTTAGAATTTGAAGGAAAAAAATTAAATTGAGTGTGCTATACTCATAATAGGCAGGCAGTAGCAAAGATCTCGATGGTAGCTGAAATGTCTGCATTAATAATAAACCATCTTAATAGTCAAGGAAATGCTTGCTATCCTCCTCACTCAACTACAAATCCAAAAAGAAACCAAAAAAGCTCATGTGGCTACTATTCTTCTTAGTCTTGTCTTTTCTACAGGCATTTTTTACAATGGAAGTAACTCCATGAATGTGGAAACTAATGAAGCTTGACTATCAAAGGCTAGGGTAACTCCGTGGCTTTGTACCCGGGGTATGTTACCAGTAAAAGAAGAAGGTTAGGCCTTTAACACACTGGGGAAAAAACCACAAAAGAAACAGATATAAGAAATGTCCCAATTGCAACAAATGCTTTACCTGAAAGTTGTACAATATTTAATACCTGGTCATCTATGTGACAGAAAACTTTGGGGTTCTCTAATGTCAAATAAACTGCAATCTCTGATTGTTCTCAAATTCTGCTCATGACTAAGGCAAGTGCAACATCCCCTTCTCAAGTGAATATTCTGTTGTCAAAGAAGGTAGAGCTCACTGTTTCCCTTTTTCATCATCTTATTTGTTTTCAAGGGTCTTTTAGAAATCTGATTTATTTGAGAATTATCTAACATCAAATGTAGCTGAAATTGGAAAATAGGAAAATCACCAAGTATGTGATAGCACGGGCCTCATTTACTTAGGAAACCAGAGGTGCTCGGTTTTCTGATGGAGTTAGAGAAATAATTTAATAATTATGCATTTATTCAAAACACCAGGGAAGTAGTGTAGTACCATACAGATAAAGATATTATTCCAGCAGGTATTATAACTTTAGCAGCCTCCTGTAAAAATGAGACATGCTAAAAAAAGAGGCTGGATTTCATAATGCCAGTATTATCAAAATGTTTCCAGACGACTATATATACCTTCTTATAGTGAGTAGAAAAAGAACACTTGTGTGAAAAAAATATTAGTGGATAAAATAAAATCAGACACAAAGTAGATTTCTAGGACAAAGTCACAGAATGGTTTAGGCTGGAAGGGACCTTAAAGCCCACCCAGTGCCACCCCCTGCCCTGGGCAGGGACACCTCCCATCAGACCAGGCTGCTCCAAGCCCCGTCCAACCTGGCCTTGAACCCCTCCAGGGATGGGGCAGCCACAGCTTCTCTGGGCAACCTGGGCCAGGGGCTCACCACCCTCACAGCAAAGAATTTCTTCCTGAGATCTAATCTAAATCTCCCCTCTTTCAGTTCGAAGCCATTACCCCTCGTCCTATCACTACATGGCCTTCTAAAAAGTCCCCCTCCAGCTTTCTTGTAGGCCCCCCTTCAGGTATTGGAAGGCCACTGTAAGGCCTTCCCGGAGCCTTCTCTTCTCCAGGCTGAACAACCCCAACTCTCTCAGCCTGTCTTCAATAGGAGTGATGCTCCAGCCCTCTCATCATCTTCATGGACTTGCTCCAACAGCTCCATGTCCTTCTTATGTTGGGGGCCCCAGAGCTGGACACAGTACTCCATGTGGGGGTCTCACCAGAGCAGAGTTGAGGGGCAGAATCACCTCCCTCAACCTGCTGGCCACGCTTCTTTTGATGCAGCCAAGGACGCAGTTGGCTTTATTCAAATGATAAATGATATTGAATGGTATTCAAATGATAAAATTGCTGCTCTGTCACCAAGACAACTGATAAAATGTTTATGGCGCAAGTATTTTTGATTTACTGTTACTGAATTTTGAAATGCATCAGAACAACAAAAAGCCCATAATCAGTCTGAGCTTGGTGGTATGAATATTTTACCTTTTGTCACAGGAATCTGAATAGCACGTCCCGACTCTAAATTTTGTAATGTGGCTTGCAAACCTGTGACCTAATTTTAAAAAGGAGAGAACAAGAGCTAATATGAAAACATTGCTTTTGAACTGTCTGTTCACGACACACAGCATTTATGTCTGCCTATTTAAGTAATAAATTCCATCTATAATATTTTACTTTTCTGATTATTTCCTCTAAATTATAAACATTATTCCTAATTTGAGATATTGGAACGGCCCAGTGAAACAATGCAATAAAATACAAGCCATCCAGAATATCTCAAAATATTTTTACAGGTCTCTTAAAACAATGCAGACATACAGAATACTACGGATCTTACTGCACCATCAACTTTTAACCACTGCTATCACTGCACTGATCTTTAACTTAATGGCACAATACGACATACAGCTTTGTCAGAAGCAAATGGCACAAAATATCGTGTTATGTGTTACAAAAAAAGCCATCATTCCAGAATGCTTACAGTTCATAACCAGATAGGTCTTACATATGTTCCTGAAATTTCATGACATGGCAACTGTTCTATGCTTTGTACTCCTGATTCAGCATAACTGCATATGGACATTATGGACATTCACCTTTCTTTTTCTTTAGGACATTTTTTTTTTTACTTATTGAAATTTCAAACATATAATCCTCAGGTTTTTAAAAGTAAGCTCTCAGTTGACCTGAGAAAAATGGGGAGGCAGAGGAATGGAGGAAACAAGAGATGAGGACTATTAGAAGAGAGTGCAACCATGGTAGATTCTGTTCATGTTACACACATATAATTGATGCTACTGCTGAAATGCAATGCGTTTTGGGAGCCCATTTCTGTCTTTTTTTTTTTCCTCCTCTGTTTTGAACAAACAACCTATTGGTAAAACACATGCGAAATAATTTTCTGTTCTTCATCCATTCTATCTGTGCTTACAGTAGCTCCTGATAAAAGGGCAGAATATGATGTATACCAACCTATACATGAGATAAGATTCTAGAAGTAAAATACTACTCTATTATTCCACTCACAATACAGAAAAACTGTGTCTGATATCTTAATGTCTCTTTTACTAAACTAGTAGGTCATTCCTGGATATATTTAGGAAAAAATAAAATAGTAAATAGTAATAAAGAAAGTTAAAATAAGAGATTTCTAAAGACATAGCTGGAAGCATATGAATCTGTGGAAATAACACGTCTTTCCTCAAGTTGTTGAGACTGAAAGTATAACAGGGTCTGCACACTGCTGACTCGTGTGGGGCAGCACGGAGCAAGTACAGACTGAGAACTACTACTTTGTGGCACTAAGGTTCATATACTTTCAATATTAACATTTCACCAAATGTAATGTAGCTTCAAACTGCTACATAAGTAAGTTGCTTTAACGGAAACATCCTATGTATTTACCAAAGTAAACACCAAAAGCATTCCTTATGGCGTTGCAAGTGGTGTTCACCATAGTTTTACCTGCCCAACTGCTCTGTCTCTCTCCAAACTAGTTAACATTTTCTGTCTCAGTGTAGTCTGGTATTTTTCAGTCAACTGCTTCAGCACTGGTTCATACGATGCATAATGTGCCTTCAGCCTGTGAACAAGAAGACAACAGATGATTCCTCAAATATGACTTGAATCAGAGATTTATGTCTGTGTAAATTTTTTCCTCCACAAATAAAAGAACAGAAGTGCCAAAAGGTCAACATAGAGGGGGCAGCAAAGGTATTTAGTATGTAACCACACAAATGGAATACCACAAGAAAAAAACAAAAAGAAGTAGTCAGATCAATGAGGTTTCCTAGTTTGTTTAGTCTTTTAAAACAATCCACCCAGTTTTGACCTGTTCTCAATCCTTCATATACATATTGCACACTAATTTTTCTTAATTTCTGTTTTCTTGCAGATGGATGATATTTCATTGGAAGAAAGAGAATTACAACTATTATCCACCTACCAACTAAGATCCTAATCTAGATAAAACAGTCGTAATATGATTACTACTTCTTTCTTCACTGCACATTACATTTAGAATACCTAACCACTTTGATTCTTCAACTAAAAGTTAGATATATAATCTCTCAAGAGAAACACAGGATACTAACTTTAAAAATACTGCATTTTTCAAAAAAGCTGACACAGAGAGGGTAAGTCAGTGAATAGCGCTCTCTTGCACTAGTATGTATGTATTTCAAGGTTAAAGATATAAAACATGTAGTTGCTATTACATGCATTTACACGTTTAAACAAGGCAAATTTCTGTGACTTGTTTGTAGCTGCAGATATAAGCCACTCCTCAATGTTATTTTGAAACAAGTACTGGCACAAACACGTGCAAAGGAAAGATTCTAATTTCAACTCTATCGCCTGGCCCAATAATCTTCAGATGGACAATATAAAAGTTCTGCTCATGGAGGGAAAGAACCACAACAGTTAATAGAAAACTTACAGAATTCCAGAATGACAAAATTATGGAATTAAATATTATAAAATAAACTATTACAACTCAGTACCAATGGACTAGTTTGGGCTTATTTGCAACCAAAGTAACATAGCAAATTTCATATAGGAAGTTCAAGGTGTAAAAGAACGGAAAATACCAGCTACAGGAATCATGAATGCAAAGGTTCCGAACTCAGTGTGACACCAGTTACCCTTAACATGGATAAAGGATATAAACCCAGAAATCAATACATGCTTATGGAAAAAGATCTGGGTAAAAGAAAATCTCATTTGTATTTTTAACTATCAGAAATACTGTGTGTTATTAATGCCACATTGCTTCATAGAAAATATATATTAAAAATCATTAGAAATTGTTTAAGAGACATGGAAGAATGGTCAGATGGAACTTCCATTTACCAGGACACTAACTAAATGCAGCTAGCTTTACTTTAGCACTTCAAATTCCACAATGTTATCCCATTACCAGGCAACAATTGAAGACGTTACCTTTAACATTAAATGTACAGTAATTAAAATAATTTTTTACCTTTTAATGTCACAAAGCAGCCTGTTTTTCTCCTGGACCACTCGCTTGTGATGCATTCGATGGAAGTCACGTTCTTTCTGCATTTTTAGGAAAGCCTCTTTTGCTTTGCTATATGTTAACAGAAAATGTAAGAGAGAAGTATTAGTCTCCTCCTATTAATTGCTCATCAGGTTACGCTGAATACACAAAGACTTCATATAATGGTACATTATATTAATTATGGCCCAACATAATGGTACATGCTAGAAGGACACACACAGAAGGGTAACTTGCAAATAGATGTATTTAGAGAGATTCTAGAAAAAATTGTGCTAGCGAAGTTCTAGGCTCTACTCAGTCATGTTTGCAGCCTGTCCCCAAGCGTCCCCTGTATGTGACAGCAGGAAGGAAAAGGAATCCATTTCAAAATTAATTGCAAACATACCTATAACCTCTCTAAGCACATTCTATACACAGCCATGGGACACCCTGACATATTCTGCTCCATAAACATAAAAGAAAATACTCTGTATATATTCCGTACGTTTTCTCCTTGCCTTTACTAATATGGATTTGTCAGGAAAGATTAGTAGACGAATCGTTTAATTGAAAAGGAGGCTTGAAATTACCTTGCACAGAAATTAGATATTTACTCTTTGCAAATAAAGCTCATTTCCTCTCCAACAGGAGTTGAACAGGCAGGAAAAACACTATGACAGTGCGGAGTATGCCAAAATCACAAGTCCAGGAAGAAGCCACACAACTGCCAGTGCATTACATTTAATTGTACAAATAATTTATATTTACTATATATGCATTTGCTATATTTATTACCTATACAAACTACATATTTATATGTGTACATTTATATGTGAATTGTTGCTTGTAGCAGGAATGTTAGGAAGACCTGAAGAAGTGCACAAGTGAATTAATGGTACTATGAATCAATCGAAGCTGAGAAAAAGCTGGCAGGGAAATGGAAACAGAGAGGGCTGCCCCTACGGTAACACTGTGAGAAACTCAAAGGAGCTGTGGGCACGCACATAGTTTTGTGTATGCACATGCACCAGAAGTTGCGAAACAGAGTAATTTAGGATATTGGTACTGGGATATAAAGTACAGATTATGATTCTGCTCAAGCTCCTATGAACAGGGAGATTGGAAACGTGAACGAATCAGTGGTCTCAGGATAGTTCTGTGAAACAACTCCATCATGACACCACTCACAAGATCTGACTTGCCATAAGATCTTGATTATAAAACCCACCCCTTCAGAGCCAAGCAGAAGGCTTCTTCAAAGAGAGTAAAAGATGTTGCTACAGTCACAGCAAAGCCAATATCCATTTCTTTTAGTTAAGATATACTGCTGGTGTCTCCATTTAAACTCTCCTCAAGCAAGCAGTTTGATAAAAATAGCAGAAGGCGGCAAGGTCCAACCAAAACCAAGTAGGGATTTTCAAAAGTGAGTTACATGCCCCATTCTCACTGAATTTAGGTGGGACTTTATTCCCCAACATGCTGCAAGTTGTAGTCCTAAAATTTTAGCTGAAGACAAGACAGTTTTAGAAAACATATACTCTCATGCTTTTACTCTATCTAGTTTATATAGTATTTAGTAGCAAGGATAATAGATGTATCGTGTAATTAAACAGATGCATTTAAATGTGGCACACAGTACAAAAAGTGTGCAGTTTATTTTTTTTCATAGTGTAAGTGGAGAAATAAGGGCAAGAATGGTTAGATTTTGGCAGAGGAACAGGAGATCAGCTGAGGATTATTTTGCTGGTGATAGCACTAACAGTAATAATAAGTATTGTTTCCAGGATTGCTTTATATTTTGACTATTACTGTGGCTGTAAACTGGGTGTATATTTGTGAGCATTCTTCCAAAAATCAGGACAGAAAAATACCTGCAAATATTTAAACTTCCTAACTCGTGTTTGTGAGCAGAGTTACAAACCTCAGACAACAGCTGTACACAGCTTTCATTCCATTTACCTAATAAATTCCTAAATGTTTAAAGAACTTACAAATATCACAGCTAGCAGTTTCTGTGATTAACACAATCTTAAACCTAGTATCCCATTATGTTGTCTACCTACATCTTCAAAGGCCATACGGCAATACAAAGAGTCTGGCTATAGAAAAACACCAAAATATATGGGATTCAAGCTATTTTAAATCACCAGATAGGTACAGTTTAATATCGCTATGAAATTACAACCTAATATTCAACTCACAAGCAAATTTTAATAGAATATTAAATGCTTGAATGATACAAATCATCACTGAAGACAATGAATTAAACTTAACTAATCTCCTGTAAGAGTTAACAATTTTCAGACATGTTGTTTTCAAATTTTTCTTGCCTATTGGTAAGAAAATCTATGCTTTTATTCAAGAAATATTGCAGCAGATAACAACATCCCTGACCAATCAATCAGGGCTCAACTATAGCCTTCAAGATAAAAGACAGAGAAAGGGAGCACACACTTAAGATCTATTTTAACTACTGGCACATGGCAAACCAACATAAAATTAGTTTTGATTTCTATCACAACACAACGTCTGTTTTTAGAAATAATCTGAATAAAGATTAGTAGCGTATCTAAACTTTACGGTGATAACTATCACTAGCTTTAGAGTAAATAATTTATTTCTTTAACTTAGGCATTCAGGGATGTTGTCACATCTCAAGATGTCTTCAGACACGAACGACCTACTAAAAATACATACTCATTATATACAGCAAGTCTTTAAATAATGAAACATCACAGTGAAATGCAACCAACATCCTGCAATCTCCTCTATTTGCCCACCCGCTTGCCATGCAATCATGTAAACACTGTATTAAAATACCCAAAATACAATTACAGTTAGCTTCTAGACACTGAATCTCTTCCACCAATTGCTAAACAACATTAAAGCAGGAAGTAATTGGTTTACAGTCATTTATCCTGGGCTCCCATACTGCCTAAGTCCCAAGTAGCATCTCTCTTCTCCAAGATGGTTGTCAAGAGTACCAACTTAGAAATACCAAACGTAATTAAAAGCTTTCTTCAAATACACTTCACAGCACTGTAGCTCACAATTAAAGGAGACTTGCTTTGCTCAGAAATCCTTAGTTTCTAAGTAGTCAAATCAGCATTTCTTCAGGGCTCACAGGCATTCTGTCTTCACTGTAAGCTGGTGAATTCTCTCTCACAATACTTGAAAACTCAAATTGTTCTCCAGGTAGTTTGGGCTCCTGCTGGAATATTCGCTTTATCATAGCAAGGGTACTGACTACAGTTACTGAGTGTCTGAACAAGGAAAAATGCCATTAACAGTCACTACAGTAAAGGGAGTTCCTATAGGGTACTATGAACAGGGTTTATCCAAAAGACACAAGGGAACACTAACTCATGGTACGTACAGCAGAAATGCTCAATTTCACCTATCATTCCAGAAACAATACTGTTTTGATTCATAAATTATTAAAACTAAAATAAATGAAATGAACATCACAGAAGTGCCGAACTTTTAACATCAGTTAGTACCAATGAAAACTTTCACAGTTATTTGAAATAAAAAGTCTGAAAAATGAAGTCGTGAACATTAGCAAAAACCACATCTTATATCTACATAGACTCCCTGTTCTAATATTAGCAGAAAGACTAAGAAAATAAAGCTCTCCCTACAAGTAGAGAAAGAAGGACTGATTTTAATAGTGTTTTAACAAGGTACATGCAGAATAAGTGCAGTATTTAACAGTAAATACCAATGAATAGAATTTACTTCTAATTTGTGTCATATAGAATTGCCCTATGTCTCACCCAAACAGGTGACCTGACTCGCTTGTTTACCATCAGAGAATTGCTATTTTAGTTTTCATCAAACACTAGAATGTGAAAATGCAGGCCACGGCTTCAGTTCATGGATCTATTAATTTTTTTAGCGCAGTTCACTTCAGTGAGTGTTGGTAGTTTTATTTAACAGATAATCTGCAGGCACCTAGCATATTGGTGCCTGGTGCCTGGAAAATGTCTTTTCCCTCTCCTGCTTTCTTCCTGTTGCACAATATTATGTTGTCTTGCAGCCTTTTAACTAGACATCTGCTGTAAAAAAAATTTTCTGGCACCCCACGGAGTATATAGACATTCCTATGGGAAAAACCCAACTCATGACCACGGTGAAATGGTTTTGAGCTACATGTTCTTAAACAACCATGTAGCAATGCAACAAACCCAGGAAAACTTTTACCAAGTCACAATCCACTCATCTTGTTATAGAATGTTCTGATGTATACAGGGGGGAAGAAAGAAAGAAAGAAGATGGGTGAAAAAAAAGAAAGGAAAGCCTATTAAAATTACTACTGACATTAATAAATTTCAGAAGGGCCAGATTTTGTCTTTCCTTTTTTTATTATGCATTACCGCTTCTTACTCTCCTACTCAAATGAGACACACAATCCCTAACCATCCATTGTCCAAAGAAACTGCAGTTTAAAATAAAGAAATGTTCTTTATATGGCCCATCTCCCAGTGCAACAGTATATTTAGACCACACAATGTTTGATTTGATCATTAAGCTGTTTACTTAACTATTAGACTATGGGCAATTAATTTATTAATTTAAAATGTGATACATCATTATCATTGGAAAATAACTTGATTATCGTTATTATCAGCAGCGATTATTTACAATCGGAGTAGCTTTTTTTCATATAAAGGAACAATCTAAATGAAAATTAGTAGCTTGAGCAATCTTGAAGAAAATCAAAGAGATGGAGTTAACATTTTACTACAGCTTCATATTTTAAAACTGTGCACTGGCAGAACTCAAGTGAGTGGATTTTTAAGTCTCAGGGTAAATTCACAATGAACACATGCATGTGCCATTCTTCAGAAAAGGCTATGTTACATGTAGTTCATTATTGCACCTCTCCATTCTAACAGCTAAATATTTTAACTCCCTTGTGACTGAAGTACAAGTGACTTGTAAGATCAGCTACTACCCACAAGTATAATCAATGATGATAATTTACACTGAAATACCACTTACCACTAGGGCCAGAGTGATAGATTTTTTGCAATTAAAAAATGAAGAATAAATGTATACTGATTTTGTTCCTATGGTGATGTTTTGTGGTAGCTGTAATTTATAGTACTGTATTTTAATACAAAATGCACATAACCATTTATTTTCTAGTTCTACATATTATACTCTCATGATTCTTTGTAGTAATTTGTTTTGATTACTGGATATTGAAAATTATTTTCTATAGCCCAGTAAATACAAATAAAGGAAATTAAGATTTAGGTTTCTAATAGAGCTCAGAGAAAATTGAACTTTAATTACAAATGTCACCTAGCAGTAAAAATATGCACAGCCAGCATAACAAACAGGAGCAACTTATTTCCATTAAGTACTTGAGTTTACTTTATTTGGCCATTTACTTTTATATCAAAGTTTCATTAAGACCAAATAACATACTTTGCAGCAAGTTTGTAGTTTTCCAAATCTTTCCTCAGACGCATATTCTCAGCCTCAAGTTGCTGGTTGCAGGTATACACAGTTGGAACCAATCCAGTATCTTTGGGTGTGAACACACCTCTCTGTATGAATTCATACCTAGTAGAAAAGAAATGGAGATATTTTATTACAGGTTTCCTTTTTCTCACTTCTCTGATCTCTCCCTTCTCATGCTAGCATTTACCTAAACTAAAATCACAAAGATATTTATCATCTCATCGACAATTAGCAACAAGTACTATCCCATCACGCTGTGTTCTGTTTTACTGCTTTTCATTCTAAAATGTATTATTTCTCATAAGTCAAAAGATAGGTCCTGTATAACACAGTACTTCAATTTAAACAATTGTTCTTTTCCTTTCTTTCTTCCAAATACCTTAAATAAAAGACAGAAAAAAATATTCTTGTGCAAATAGCATTTGTATATACTCACAGTCTTTTTTATCTCATATGCTGAAATATATGCAAGAAATTTTTTTTGTTTTTGAGGACTCAAATAAGATGACAAAACTCTGGATAACCATGAATAATTCTATGAGCTATCTTCAACATGGAATACGGAGCTCACCTAGAGAGATGTCTTTATTCCTTCCTGTTTACCTACATTGCCCTCTCCTTATTTAATTACGTTAACCAATATTTACTTATTTTACCAGCCCCCAAGAAAACATGATTCCATGATGTAGAAGCCTGAAGGCTGCTTTAGTTAAATAAACATACAGACTAACTTGCACTTTGAGAAGTAAAAGGAATCTGGAGCAGCACATAATGCTGTGTAGCAACCCAGGAATCTCAACAGCCCCGGCAATAAAGTTTGCTCAGTCTGTTCTCATATCTTTTAGGACTTCCATCCTTGGGTAGGTTGTCAATGAAAGCTAAAAACACTCTAACAGGCAGTAAAAAGGACGTAGGTATTGACAGTATTCATTTTCAGCTTAATTTAAAAGTGTTTAAAGACAGAGCAACTTAAAGTACCAAGTATCTTCTATCAAAAAAAAAAAAAAGAGAGCAGTGATATCAGAAAGGATTCAAAAGCTAGATTTGATCAAAAAAGTGTGACCATCACCACATTAAAGAAATGCTTTTGCAGAATCATGCGTGCTCAAGGAATGATTATAAGCTATCAGTATTTGCCAAATTATTTCAAAAGACATCAGGATTCAAGTCTACATACACAAGCATAATATAGTTCTGTGCAAGCAGACATCGCAGAGGTGACTGCAGAATCCAGTACATGTATGTACAAAACACCTATTTCTTTGTTTACTTCTGCCCTGGAAGACAGAAGAGCAAGACCTTCAGTTGGTACAAACTTTAATAGACCTACTAAAGACAAAGACATTGTGCACTATTGTAGCCACGATATCAGTTCAGCATGGGTTCACTGGAGCTATAAATAATTTATATCAAATAAAGACTATAGGCCCACAGTCTTCTTCCCTGGTAATCTTGACTGCAGCTGGAAGATGTTCTGGATGAGAACTCACTAGAAGGAATAATATGAACAGATATTAATATGTTCATATTTTTGAGGACTCAGATGACAAAACTCTGGATAACCATGAATAATTCCACGAGCTACCTTCAACATGGAATACAGAGCTCACATATTAATATATGTTCATATTGAATGTTCAACATACTGAATCTGTGCAATTTTTTTTCCCCCAGTAATAAGGAAGTATGAAAAGAACTGCAGTAATTAGAGATAAAAATTACACTAAATGCTATTTCCTGCACTTGAACAAAAGCAGATTTGAAACTTGAAGACAGCAAGCACAGCATTCCTAGATCAATAGAACACGTTGCAGAAACAAAAAGTGTTTGTAGAATAAGGGATTCTTGCTTGACAAGCAACTCTTCCTTAACATCCTCTCAAAAAAATCAAGGGCAATGTTAGAAACTCTTATGTCCAAATGACTTCCTACGGTCAGCTACTGTCTGCAGTCTGTGGATACCTCCTAGGAATGCTCATCCCTATGAATTAAGCTGTCACTCACACTCACCACCAGTAGATGAAAGGTTTTTGAAAAGTTAAACAGTCATGTCCAAAGCAAAATTCATTCTACCATCACTCCATTTTCTTAAGCAAATTACAGTAGCAACAGGCTTTAATACTAAGCAAGAAACTTAAGTCTTTATTTTTTTCCTTTTTTTTTTTTCTTCAAATAAACACTGACTGATGAGCAGGTAGAATTCTTATTGGAATTATTGAAAATAAGGGCACTTCTCATTGCAAATGATCACAATTCTACGTACTCCTTTATTTGCCAGAAAACATTCTCCACTGAATGCCCTAACTGCATCTCATGAAACCCATCAAATTTCTGCAGGAAGACACATCAAACATGGACAATTGACGACATTAGCCCCCAGCAGAGCTAAGAACTCTGAAAGACAATTTTAATGAAATACAATTAATACAATAAATTCACTATGCCCTTGTCTAAGAACACTACTGAAAATGAAGGCTTTTGTGTATGTATTAGAAATGGAATAGAAAATTACAGCACAAAATTGTATTGTGAAATCTCATTATCTTTCATCAGCCCAGTCCTGTAAAACTTCTACATACCTAACCAACTGCCAAATAGCTATTGTTCTCACTTCTTTCCATTACAGAAGAGAACTGTGATGCAAATTAGTTAGTTGCATGCACACACAAGCTAAACTTTTCAGAACAATTGAGATACCATTCTTGAATGGCTATTTAAAATTAACCAAGAATCTGGAAACCTAAGGAACAGACGGTCAACTATGATTTTATGATCAAAGCCCAGTGCAGACTGACTAAAAAGAATACATTATTACTATATACATCACATTGAAATCAAATTTCTAAGAGTTTTAAAGGAATCAGGTTGCAGAGAGGCCCTGCAATAAACGAACACGTAGCTCAGGATAATCTTTTACCAAGGGATAACTCACCTAGAGATGCACTCAGGGATTAAAATTTCAAGTTTTAGCTTTTACAAGAACTTCTTACTGAAAATTATAATTCCAATTCATAACCTCTTAAACAGTTTCAACAGAGGCTAAGAAAGGAATAAGCACGGAAAAATAAAACATATTTTTGCCCTAGCGTACTCCTCCAATCTGTTACGGCATATAAATAGAAAACTCATATTATCGTATTATGCTTGTTCTGTAGGCAAGAAAGTAGGTATGTCCATGTGGCTTTTTGCAAATCAAACTTGAGGTTACTTTGCTTGTGTTCTGAGCCAGTTCTAGTACATAAATTGTATCCGTTTTAGTGGGATGCTGTCCTGGAACTGATAACCCTTGTTTCTCTCAGGATTTATGAACTTAAAGCACAACACACATTAATGTGACCATATGATTTCCAGGCCAAAGAAGACAGGGAGCAGAGGAAACAGGTCTGTGTGAAATAAACAGATTGTTTCCACTGTCTTCAGGGAGTTGTGACATGGAGGATTAGAAACTATATCCATTTTCTTCATTGTGCAAAAAGGATTTTTTTTGGCAATCATTCTATCTTTATGCTCAAAGACGACATAGTAGCTTTGTTGCATGTGCTCTGTTATGCACAACCCGAGCAATCTTTTCAAGGCATACACAAGACAGACATGACTTATAACCTTGTTTCCTCATGGAAGTTTATTCATAGTTTTAACCACATCAAAGAGAAAAGAATTTTCAAATCATGTTTCCGTAATTAGTCTGCAGCTCTTCTTTTACTCACATGCTGAAACACTGCCAGGTCTCTAGGAACACTCAGAGATTACCAGTCCAATGAGTGTACTAATCACAGCGATAGCTCCGTGCGTATGTGTGAACAGCAAATGATTCATCTGCTCATCAGACTGGCAACATGCTGCCAGCAGCAGTGAACTCTTTGGGATTAGGAGGTATAGACTGTCAGATGCATGAATTTACAGTTGATCAGCCCCTGCACTTCATGCTCTAAAGCTGTCAATCCAATATCTTTAATAAGCAGCAAAAGCACTATAATGTCTTGTATCAAAGAACAGAAAATTTAATGCGTAAATTAGATATTCTAAAAATCATTTAAGTCTATAATTTTAAGTTCCTTAAAGTATAACTGGAAGAAAAAAGTGTACATACAAAAAAAACCTACGTAAGTTTAAAAAAAAAGTCACTACTAGTGTGGTAAAATTATTCGTTACATCAAAGAAAAAGAGGTGGTTTGACTTAAAATAAAACATAATCACATCATGACATTTTATACAGCTGGAGAGAATAACAATGTTTTCTCAAACTCTGAAATAAACACAGATAATTTGGTCCAAATTAAGTGACCTTTAGATCTCAGACAGACAATTATTTCAAAGCAAGCCTTTTGATAAATTTTCTCTACGTTAATTAATTTTTCATTTTAAATTCCATTAGTACTTGATCACCACAGCATGAGAGCGAGAGCGTCGTCCCAATACATAATGAGGAACCTGAGTACACTAATCTGCTCCCACTTTCATTAATATTGTAAATTATCTATTTCAAACCAACATGAAACATTTTGAAATAAGGTATTAATGCAGAAAAAGTCTCAATACAGTAAGATTAGATCCTGACATGCTGAGCTCATTTGTAATGCCACCAGAATTAAAATTATTACTTAGGAAAAAAAAAAATATATGTACAGCTAAGGATTTAAAAGATAAGGCCTGCTAAGACCTGCACTTGCTCTGTTAAAAAGCAATCTGAATTTTGCCATTGATATAAATTCAAACTCTAAGTGCTTCAAAGAAAGCTGTAGTTTCATAAAAAGGTCATTATTTATCTGTCTAGCATTAATTATCTTTTTCCATAAAAACTGTTAAACTTCTTCAAACTTAATACTATTCCTATCAGTTCTTTTGTTCAAAAAGAATACAGAACTATACTGCTCCTTCTCTAAGGAATCATTTAAGTCACATTGTTATGCTATCAAAAACCACATCATTATTAATTCCAAAGGCAATGCCTGATTGGTGAGCTCCACACTAGTAAGACCACAGCCTTGCAAACGACAGCAATGACTCCCTATTAGAGAATATTTCTAAGAAAATTTAAAAGCTTCAAGGCTTTTGTAGGGAAAAAGTAAGATGTTTCTAACTTTTCAAATCAAACAATTTCAAAAGACCTTATTAAAAAATCTCTGAACATCTCATGTTTAAAGACTGTCTACAAGGTAATTCAGAGAGAGGTGTTTCCGCTTCTCAGAATCTTTCCAATTAACTTGTAGATCCAAAGCAAGCTTGTAACTGAAAGTACTTCAATAGAACTTCATGACAAGTGTCATCTTTTGCTCCAAAATAATTCAGCTCTCCTCTCAAGCTTTGCAGCATTCCTGGCACATCATTCTTAATCAATATTAAAAAAATTATACATCCTGTGGTATTCCATATACAAAGAGAGTGGCAGAGGAAGTGGAGCATTTAGACAAAGCTGCATGTTTAAACTTCTGCACAAAGTATGGACAAAATCCCTGCAACCCATAAAAGCCGGGAAAAAGAAGACAGCAACAGCTGAAGAGTCTACTCTTATTACTACATGAATTAAATTTAAAAAAAAAAAAAAAACACAAACCAACCATATTATTTTGACTGGTGTACCAGAAATCAACAAGTATCAAAAATTTTGATTATTCTACTTAAAATACAAGGCAGCTATGACGAATATCCAAACCTATCCAAACAATCAAGATGCAAATACTATAGCATACTACAAAATATTCAGTTTTTAAGCAGGCACCCACATCCTGGAAAGCAAAAAAATAACAAAACCACATGATTTCTCAGCACTGCTGAAATGAAATGCTGATCATTTTTCATTGGACTCATTTGATCCATCGATAACTTCTGCAGTGTGGCTGGTTTCTAGTTTTCATCTGTAGCCAGTGGAGAGCAGAAAATACTTGAAAAAAAAAAATAATTGAATTCATTTCTCCTTAAAGGAGATGGCTTAAATAACTCATGTGAGTTGCACCCTGAAAACGAGTATTTCTCTTCAATGGTCACAGAAGAGGCCTAAGGTGACCACTTCAGGCTAGTAAATGTCTGGAGTTAGGTGAAATGCATACAGTGCTTCAAAGGTACCCATTTAGGAGCTCCCTGGAGTCAGCTTTCTTGAAAGTCTGTCCTTAAACCAATGGTTTGTGGCCTTGTTCTCAAGATGAATATATTTATTTGGTAAAACACCGTGTTATTTAAGAATGACTCGTGCTCAGAAGAGTTTTCTGGAAGTATATCCTGATATACTGGAAATATCTGAATCCTGACCATCTACTTCCTAACTCTCAAAGTAACACGGTCACTGAAAATATTTTACCATTCTGTTTGGAAGCAGTCGAGGGTTCTGGACATTCCCAATCTGACCAGGAAATTGCAGAAGAAGTCATCCATCGTTTCAGGTATTTCAGACACTGATTTCTCAGAAGTCAGAACAGGCTGCAAAGCCTGAAATTAAAATTTGATAATTGTTATTAAACCTGTAAGAGAAATATAATTATGTTACCTTCTATTTCTGAAGTCATCTAAAGTCACAGATCTGCTAGAGTACAGCTGAATGTTTCCCTTGTCTTTATTGATCAGATCTGTAATCACTGATCCTTCTAATGTCAAGGTCTGTGAAAGGTTACAGAGAAATAACTCGAAAATCACATGATTTAAGCAAGTATTCTGAACCTGACATACTCTCATGTAGACTTGAAACTATTTAAACTCTAGTTTATCTGGAAGATAAACGATCTCCTATCTCTGAGAAAATGTTAGTTCTCATACTTCTGCACCCATCAGCAACCTTCAGAACTACCGATAAGAAAAATCCGTACTTCATCTAACGAAAAATAGAAGAGTCCAAGGTGACAGTAAAAAGGCTTATATTCTTCTTGTAATGATGCATACAAGAGACTCAAAGAACTGCATCTCCATCATTAGATCTCTTACGAAGTTTCACAATGATCAATTCTCCCTTTTCTTCTCAACATCCATATGCAGACACGGAAGGAAGCTGCCAGACAACATTGCTACAAGCGTTAGCACAATGCAGATGGTGCACCGAGGCTTCATATGCAGCTCCCTTCAGTGCCATCAAGATAGACAGCTATTCAGATAAGATCAGCTCCTGGGTCAAGCACAGTTGCCAAAAGCAGAATCAAAACAAAACCGAGCAATCGACTACTGAGAAAAAAAACAGATCCCTTTCACAGCTTTTTGTTGCAATGCAGATTTTTTTTCCTTCACCCAATCCCATTCAGCCCACACAGAGCATAGCTTGATATTAAGCTCTCCTAGAGAAATTTCAAGATGCAAGGAGGTATGAAAAAAGTAAAATATGACCCAGTCTGAGACTACCCACCCTGCCTCAAAATACATTTAAAGATAACCAGATGAGAGAGACGACTGCGACTTGGCAGCCAAAGAGACGGCCTTAATTCCTTCAGACTTCAAATGGATTACAGCAACTTGACATAGCTAAGTGTGAAGCTCTCAGCGTTTGGGAACTCTACATGGGGCACAATGCTACAACGCACTTACTCAACACCACAAGCTACTAAGATACTGCACTACGCGCGCCTGCCTCCCGGTGAGAGGATGACAGAACAAATCTGGGCTTGACAACTATCACTTCGAGCGCTCTTGAAATAAACTCAGATTCTATGATAACATGTGCTACCTCTTAAAAAAAAAAAAAAAAAACAAAACCAAAAAACCCCAACAAACACCGTAGAGAACTGATGAGAAGCAGAAACAGCTTCCACTGATACCTACGTTCTTTTCCTTTCAATACTAACAAAACTGAAAAAAAAAAATTCCAGGGAGATATTCATCAAGACACGCTAAAGGCTGCGACTGCAAATTATTTCCTCCATCCATTTAAAAAAGAATCTGTAGGCCAGGGATTTTTGATAACTCCATCCATTTATGGCTTATTCATGTCCTTAGTGGGAGCGCTATTAACACGACTACATAAATTACCTGGAGACAAAGGCATTTCTCTTGATAAAATAAAAACACTGGGAAAATCTCATAGCCATTTTGTATAATACAGAAAATGTTGTGTTTAATTCAAGCAATCTACCTAATATAAACAGAAAGAAATGTACATGTACGATCGAGGCCATGTTAACACTGTGTTATGAATAAAACAATATGCCAAGTGCAATGTAATATTTAGCATATTTTCATTACTAGAGATACAGTACATCAGACAGGTCTATTTTCTAATTGTGGTAATACAAAACCCAAAGAGAGTACATCTGCAGACATCCAGCTGCAGCCCTTTTCTTGCTTCTTTTCTTTCTTTATTCTAAGTGAGGGAAATGTCTAATATTGTTGCTTGTAGTTTCCCAAACACATCTATAAAGGCAGTCTTCAGAAGAAATGACACGGTTTGATTCCCTTAATAAATGGAAATATGATAGGAATTCATTTCATCCGTGCAGAAGGGCATTTGTTAGCTAGATACTAGCACTGAGAATCATTTCAGGAACCGACGCTCGAGCAGGGAACAATATAGGGAAAAACGAATGCAGTCTAACAGGCACAGTATTGGAACAGGGCCTCAGGAAACCAGAATTAAATTCCTAGCTCTTCTGCAGACTTTGTGATTGATATTAGGCTAACCACTTTCTTTAACTTAATCTTAACCTTGGATGACTACCCATAAAATGACATAACAGTAATTTTTGTATATAGTTACCTATTTAAAAATGAGAAAAATACAATCTACTACTTGATATGGTACAGAAACCCTATAGTAGCTACATAGACAAAAACATCTTATTAAAGGATTCTGACCATTAAGTCAAAATAAACAGACTAAGTATTTGTTTCATTAAATATATCTTCGTTAATTTTTTTTAATTAAAATCTTCAAAACATTTTGAGTCTATGGATTGCAAGTATGGCCAGTAAAATAAGTTAACTGCTAACAGCTTAACTTTAACGACTTCCACAATACTCATAAAAATTTATGAGCAATTATGTGCAATGAAGAAATTAATACCAACGTCAAATAACACTAAATAAATTAATAATTTCTCTGTAAAACAAAATGAGATGTTCTTGCAAAACTTATAAAACTAAAAAAGAATACAAAGGGAATTAAAAGATTTTTAACAGTCAGACAAATCAGGCCTACATAAAATATAAGGTCATTGTGAATTCAGATTATCATTTGTGACATTAAGAAAATAAAGATCCTAGAATTGAAGCGTAACAGCTGTAACTACTGAAGAAAGTAATTCAGATGGCTTTCTTTTGTGTGTGTTGTTTCAGAGAACTTCTGCATCCTTTTCCTAGGGTCCCTATCAGCTTAAGATTTTACTTTATATGCAAAATATTCTATTGCTTGTGTTTAAAAATACTTTATGTTACTTTACACTGTCTCAAAACAAGGACAACAGAAAAAATATCATGAGTTGTAACTGAAAAGGGCAAATTATGACTAGAACAGGAACAGCAGGCAGAATCGCTGCTACCCAAAGCACGCATTGCCCAGCCCAGCTGTATTTTGAATCAGCTGCCATTTCACCACCACACTACAGGGAAGTGATACTTAGAAATTAGAGCTCCATCACCCTCATTTCCATGTTGGGACCCAAACAAAAACATGAACTCTAGTTGTTGAAGGATCCCCTTAAAGACCAGTAGTTTCACTGCACGCATGCAGAGATCCAGAAGGAAAGAAAACATGTCTCATTACCGCCTGTAGAAACACAGCCTTAATTCCTACACACTTTTTTTTTTTTAAAAAGGTGAATAGCACCATCTCTCATTTGCTTGTGTTTGCTCTTCTTCATTTAGTAATTAGCGTTAATTACTTTGGAAGAAAGTTTGAAAATAAGTATTTTTCTTAGCTTTTCCTGGCTATACTTGACCTTTTTAACAGAGCGTAAAAGAAACTGTAGTTACTCAATTTAGAAACTGTGGATATTTATAGTATCTGCATTTGGCAAATCAGTTAAATATTTTTGGATGCTCACTTGATTTGTGCCTTCTCCATATAATTTGTTTTCCATTACAAAAAGATTTTTATCTAGTATTGAAATCCAAACTTTAATATGGGATTAGGTATACAAGTTACTATGACCACCAAATACACACAATCACTTAAAACTGTTTATCACAGATTAGCTATTTCAGGATATGCTTGTTACCTAATTTAACTTATTTTAGCCAAGATTAGAAACTAATAATTGAAAAAGTGTACCAATTATTAATCATGTGAAGACAGCTTTCTACTGTGCTTCTTAGCTCAGAGTTTGGATATTGATTCAATATTAATTCACAGGAAACAGCGCTTCTAACTTGGGTCACCAAAAGTATTCACTGCAGCACTTGGTTTTTTCCAGTGAATTGGCATCAAACAATCTAGTCACTGAGCCTCATAAAATATACAGAAAATCTTTATGAAACCTGTCAAAGAACTAGCAACTGTATTAAAAGTTTTCTACTGATGTCTTTCCGTCTAAAGGCTGAACATATTATTTCAGTTTCAAAATTATGGAAAAATATTAAGTCTTCAAATAATGAGTCAAAAAGCAAGAAGGCAGACATCTATTAGCAGAAGCACAAAATCAAAGAGAATCTGAGTTAAGCACCCACATTCTTCTTCTGTTTTAAGGAAAGGTAACACTTTCTTCAGTTTGATAAAATGGGATAGATATTAGCATATTGTTTCCTACCATGCAATGTTCAGTCAACAAAGAAGTGAAAGGTTATTTAATTACAGCACCGTCAAAAGATCAATAGATTAAAAATATCCTTCCTTGTTTCACTTGTCATTTGAATGTCAACTCACACAGTAAAACAGACATAACTTTGGTTATCCCTAAAGAACATTAAGAATTTCCACTACTTGGTTACTGTTAAGCATGTTCAGTCTTAAAATCTTCTGCCATCTTTCTCTTCATTTTCAGGTATATTCAGCTTCAAAACATGAAAGACTCCAGTATTGTCAGTTTTCATTCAAAGTTTGATCTAAAATACAAAACTGATCTGTTCATACACACTAGTGCAGAACAAAATGCAAAAGTTAAAGGAAGGTGAAACCCAGGAAACATAAGTTGCCTTTTCCACTGTGGCATATGTTTACCTCTAGAAAGTTCTAAAGAACAAGAGACAACCTTTTCCTTACAAATATTTCATAATTAAAATAAATTATGATTTGTAAATTTTAAGCCACTAATGCCAACTGAACTACAGACAGAGTCTTAGAATGTTTAGGAAGTTCTTACTAAAATTTGGGCATCTTCAGCCTGCTCTTGAACAGTCTGCAAAGCCTTTGTCAGATCCTCCTCATCTTCCTGAAGACTAAATTCATCATCTGCTGGAACCTAAATGAAATTATTTAAAATTAGGTATCAACATATTTTATACATCTTTCCACTCCCAATACAACTGCTGAAAATAATCTTGTTCTTGTTAAAGTAGTATTTTGCTATATTTAAATAGAATTTATATTACTGAAATATTTGTTATAAATAAACTGAAACATATAAATAGAAATATCTGTATCCTTAAAAAAATATTTAACATTCAAATAAAAGTAAAACAAATCAACTGATATTAATCTTCTCTTGAAAAATATGCCTAACATCATCACACTTTATAAAAGGAGGTTCGTGTTATTTCTCCTAAGATGGTTTTGTGACTGATGAAGTAAAATAAAAGAATGAAACATGAATATTCTACCACATATATAAGAAGATTATCAATTTAGTAAATTACCTCTTCATACTGATAATCATCTTTAGAGTCATCTGTTATGGTAAATTCTGCAGATTTTGTTAAGTCTGACACAGCTGATGAATGTGATGAGTTACAACTTAAAAAAATGTATCATAAACCAGCTATCTATAAATCTGTTATCACCACCTTCACCCTCCTTTATGACAAAAGACTTCATGCTTTCAAGGCTTCTTTAAGTCTTTAGGTGAACATGCCCAACTCCAGTGAAAATTACATACAGAGATTCAAAGTTTTCATAACAGGCTTAAACACCATCATAATTTGCCTCATCAGATCTGTCAAAGTTAGAAGTCAAGCACTGTCATGAATTAAACAGTAGCTAAATTCTGCTCTCACCCACCCAATCATCAGTTTTCATAGAGGTCTTACTGCACTGAGACTTCCAGAGACTTTACGCTTCTAAGCATAAACCTCATGCTCTCAGAAAATGGCTTTTTTTTTTTAATCAAATTCAGATGTACAAGTTCAAACACAAACATCTGAGATCAAACACTGAGTACTAGAAGACCATTTACTGAAGCTGATACAAGTGCCTTAATAATTACAACACAGCAACAATAAAAAGATAAGGAACTTTCAAAATGTAAAAATTCATTTGGTAATTATCTACAGTTCCTCCAAATGCTTTAGAGTCAAACTTTCCATTAAAAATAACTACAAATGGTGTAAAATGAAACCCAAATAAACATTTTTCATCCACTAGCCTCACAGCCCATGGAAGTATAACATAAATGTTTTTAGCAAGATGGTCTGCTGACAGTTTCCCCAGGAAATCAGTTAGTCTACAAATGACCCATGTAAATAAACCAGAAATTAACTTCTGAAGAAAAGCTGGCAACTCAGTACTTCACATACAATAAAATTTAAATGGTAACTTTAATATATACAAAGAAAAAAAAAGATGCATGATTTTACAGCTTTGCATCAAGTTTCCCAAGTCTGAATTATTCTCTTTAAAAATAGGCCTTTTGCTACAGTTCTCACAATACAATATACATGTAAAAGTATCATCTGCATTCAAGACCCCAGCATCACAGCATCAACCAAACTAAAAGTTGAATTGTAACCATCTGGAAGGCTAACAGCTGAAGATCGTGCCCCAAAAAAGGGCCATCATCTGTTTTAGAGATGTGAGGTTTGAGAGAAAAGTTGGAAAGATGTCATTTCCTATTGTAAACCAAAAACAAACAAACAAACGGGGAAGTCACTGAGTGAACAAAGGCCTAACTTTCAGTAATCAAGTCAAAGCACATTTGTGTACCTCCAACTGTCCAATTAAAATACATGCTTACTACGAAAATTGTACATATAAATAGGAAACTGGCATGAACACTTCATAAGAACCTCCTATCTAGACTGAGTACATGAAAGCAAATGCCTGCAATACATATGCCCCCAAATTTGCTTCTCAAATTACTGCATCACAGACTGCAGACGTGGAACACAGGACTTGAATTCAAGTCACCACCTCTTTGCGTCTCAAATTTTGCTCTCTGCAAAAGCTTCATTTTGCTTCATCCCGCACAAGAAGAACGTTTTGGTCCTTGCATCAGGGTCTGACAACACCCTCATGAAACAACTCCTAACTCCCGGACTTCGTTCCTTCAACTCAGAGGGAGAAAAGTTCACCTGAACTGCTCATTACATAAGAAAAGGAAAGAACAGCAAGGCGGGCCTGTAAAGCAGAAGGAATAGGTTTTCTTTATTGTTTGAAAAAGCAAGAAGGATATTGCAGCAGGCAAGTCAAGATAAAAGACACAGTAGTACTGACTAATAGGGTAATGTTCTAAAAAACCTCTTTTTTAAATTAGATTATGATATCCTAGCACTAGCTAGCTGACTACACATTCTCTCTTTAAAGAATGAGACTTTAAAAAGTGAAGTCACGTTTGTATAGCGTGAATACTTGGGTACAACATTCCTTGTATGAAGCAAGGGACAATTTCTGTGTATATGTAGTAATTCTATGTACGAACTAAATATCTGGATACTTCTCTGGAACCCCAAAGCCTCCTCATTAATTTACAGCAGTATTTATCAACTTTAAATTAATTTAAATATAGTACGTTTAAATAAAATACTGTACCTAGCAATTTGATCAGAGGCTACTTTTTCTAAAGCTATCTTTTCTATGGGCTACAAATGACCCTTCCCCCATCTTGACTATTTCTTTCTACATTTATCAAAACTTTCAATGCAGATAGAAGTGTCACTGCAGTATACCCTTGATAAGTAAAGCACTTTCAAACACTGTTTTTTTCCTGAATCCTCTACTGACCTGACTATCCTTGCTCCATTATGTTCTAAACTAACGCATCACTGCAACCACTGTGCACAGACTAAAATATTACTTTTAAAATTCGGGGGTTTTCCTTCTTTTTTCCAAAAGCCATAGCCAGAAGCAAAATAAAACAAAGGAATTTATTTTCAAAACTATTGTATTTTCCCAATGAACACCTTTTTTTTTTTTTTTTTAAACACATGTCCTGATGCAGTGCTTTTTTAAGCACACCACATAGTGTGAAAACAGCTGTGCAGTTTCAAGGAGACAGAAACTGAGGCACAATCTCACAAAGGACAATCTTCCACTTTTTTAATTGCTTTTATATTGGCTTACATCTTAATTCTAGCAAAGCAGGAAAAACTAAGGTACTGGTAGGGTGTAACACTTAAGCTCTAATTATTTAGCCTCTAAAACAAAGCTCACAAGATATTCTTGATTTTGCAGCTCACAGTTACAAAACAGAACGGAGAGAGCTCGTCTGACCTAGGGAAAAAACTAGAATTTGGGTCACCTAACCAAAAAATACACGCTCAAAAGCCATAAACTCCTAACTTAACTTGCCACAACTCAATCGTGAAAAGAAGTCAAACTGATTTTTTGCCTCTAACAGCCACGGCAAACAAAATTATGTCTAGGTTATTACATCCTAATCTTTATAGCTTGGTCATACCCAGTACTAAACAAAAACACAATTACCTAGCCCGTTACCGTGCATGGCAGGCATTGGGAATGTCAATTTTACAACAGCACATGGGGACCGTGAGTCTTAATGACAAGTCTTGTCACTCCTCCAAAGATATTTTGCACTGACAGATCAACAACTAAAGCAAAAAGGGCGACAGGACACTTTCAGTTCAGAATTTGAACTCTTGCTTAGACTGCCCCTATCAGAGGCATGGGGGGGATATAATTACCTCAGATTTTCTAGGCATCACTCAGGGACTCATCAGCAATGAAAAAAGCACCTCTCAAGCGAGCAAGTCCCCACCACTTCTTCAGGAAAACCCCCGGGGGCAATAACCAACAAAAAGCAGCGACAAGACCGTGGGGTCTGGGGTTTTTTTGGCTTTCTGTCCCCCTTACTCTGTGAAATAACTTGGCAACCCCGCGGGTCTCCTGCTGGTTGGGCCCTGCCCCGGCTCCCAGCCCCCAGCCGGCGGCAGAAGCAGGGCCGCACGCCGCCGGAGCCCTGCCCGAGCCCTCCCCTCCAGCGCCCGGGGTCCGCGGAGCGCTGAGGAGACGAGCCCGTTCGCGCCGCTCTCCCCCTGAGGCGGGGAACCGGCGGAACCCCGAGGGCACCCCGCAGCCGCCCGCCTCAGGCGGGCAGGAGGAGAACCGGCGGGACGCCGAGGGCACCCCGCAGCCGCCCGCCTCAGGCGGGGAGGAGGAGAACACTCCGGGGAGGAAGGATACTCTGCAGGCAGAAGGACGCCTCAGAGCCCGCCGCCTCCTCCGCCATGGCCGTTCTCTCCCCGCCGCCGCGTCGGGCCGTTGCCAGGGGCGGCCTCTCGCGAGAGGGAGCAGCCGCCGCGGGGCGGGGGCGGGAACAGCCTCGCCCCAGTGGCCATTTGATTGAGTTTAGTCTAATTTAGAGTCACTCACGCTTCATTTTCTTGCTCCCGGAGGTGCTGTCTTGAAGTCGAGGCGAAGTTCCTCAGTGTTTTACCAGGGAGGGAGCGGCCCCGCGGGGGCCGTGAGGGGATGTGCTGGGGGGCGAGGAGATCTCTGGAGGGTTCCAGGGTGGTTGCTGGCAAAGCTGGGAACCAGCCTCAGTGTTGCCTCAGGGTCCTTCCCACTGGCTTCTGTGGCGTTTCTGACTAGGAAATACTGCATTATATTAAACAGAATGAAAAACAACAGGAGAAGGGAGGGGAAAAGGGCTCCGGTCTCTTACGAAGGGACTCTTTTCTTCTCCAGAGGAAACATTTTTGTAGGTGAAACAGGTGTTTGCTGGTTCACCTGAGCGCAGTGCTGTGGGACTGATAGCTTAAATTAAGTTCATAGAATGGTTGAGGTTGGAAGGGATCTTAAAGATCATCCAGTGCCACCCGCTGCCCTGGGCAGGGACACCTCCCACCAGCCCAGGTTGCTCCAAGCCCCATCCAACCTGGCCTTGAACCCCTCCAGGGATGGGGCAGCCACAGCTTCTCTGGGCAACCTGGGCCAGGGGCTCACCACCCTCACAGCAAAGAATTTCTTCCTAATATCTAATCTAAATCTCCCCTCTTCCAGTTTGAAGCCGTTATCCCTCATCCTATCACTACGTGTCCTTGTAAAAAGTCTCCCTCCAGCTTTCCTGTAGGCCCCCTTCAGATAATGGAAGGCCACTATAAGGTCTCCCCAGAGCCTCCTCTTCCCCAGGCTGAACAACCCCAACTCTCTCAGCCTGTCTTCAATAGGAGAGATGCTCCAGCCCTCTCATCATCTTGGTGGCCCTCCTCTGGACCCACTCCAACAGGTCCATGTCAAGTCCAGAGGTTGGTCAGGTCCAGCAGGTCCTTCTTACGTTGGGGGCCCCAGAGCTGGACATGGTACTGCAGGTGGGATCTCACCAGAGCAGAGTTGAGGGGCAGAATTACCTCCCTCGACCTGCTGGCCACGCTTCTTTTGATGCGGCCCAGGCAGTATGTTCTAGTTTAATTAAGAGCAGGAGTTTTCCCAGGAAAAAGTTTAGGAAAGAAGCATACTATATCCTATACGTTTGTGGAGATTATGTGTAATGGCTCTTTGGAGTTTGAGAAAAGGTTGCAGGAGTCAAGAGAAAATTTTCAGTACCTTTTCTTTTTTTCCTTTTAAAATAAGCTTAGAGGTCCCAGTCCTACATTTCCATTGAGTTAGTGGGCTTTGTAGGCAGTAGGAATTCAGAATCAGTGCTTGAATTCGTATAAAGTAACTGAAAATAAATGCCCAAAGTCTCTGAAAAAAAACAAAAATCAAAAAAGAAGTACTAATAGCTGGTCTGAAAGGAGAGGTGCCAGTTTTGCTTGAAGCTTTAAAAAAAATAAAAATCTAGCAATTGAAATACAGTCTGAATATCAGAGAAGATGGAAGCAGGTGAAACTGAATTATAACATTCAATCCAGTCTTTAGCCTGAAAAAAACCAAGATGCAATCCTGCAAGAGGGCCTGTTACTTAGGAAACTATTATTTTAGCATTTTTTTTTTCCAGACTGTCACACAGCAAAGAATAAGACTGGAAAACAATTCATAGTGAAGTACAAAAGGATTTGTGTCTTCTTGGTTTATTAAATAGTTAAAACAGCTTGATCAAAGTACACAGGTGATAGATTTGATAAGAAAGGCTATGCAAAGATAGAAACATATGCAACCATATTGAGAATTAAATCCAAATAAATTACAGCTAAAAACAAAGAGCAAATTTTAAACAAATAACTATTTGACTGCTTTTCAAGTATAATGGAAACTATTCCTGGTGGATTTTATCAGTGACAGAGTTCTTCATAAAAGTTACGTTCTACATTCAGACATCAGCAAGTTCAGGATGTCTCAGGGCTTGTGTTTTCAGAAAAGTCAGATATGGTCATTGCAATGGTACTTTCTATGAAAAAAGGTTGAAATGAGAAGATAAACGGTTCTACCATACGTGGAGATTTGCCAGTATCCTAAAGGACCCATAGAGTTTATTTGTTTGCCTTTAAAGAAGAATCGGTTGGTCACTGATTGTTATTTCCCAAAGGTTTAAAGCTTTGTTTGGAAACAGTGTTTGGTTGGCAACTTCCAAACCATTTATATCATCCCGTTGTAAGTATATAAATGACCTGACAGTACAATCATTTTCCTTCAAAAGGCGTAACAAGCCAACTTGTTTCTCTCTACCTTGTTGAGAGCCACCTACCATAAATACATTATATTTGGTTATTGCTAAGCTGAATTCCAAGCACGCGATTCACCCTGCTTTATAGCCTCATAACAGTCTGTGTTATAAATGATTATCATCTCCCAAATGGCAATAACCAATGTTGTTACTATATCCCGTAACTTCTCATGAGAAAGACACGGAAGCAGCATCTGCTGTGGCTTGAGCGTTTCATTAGACAGACTGTTTACCTTTCTCACTTAGCAAAGACTAAGCCATGCACCTTGGCCAGATACATCAGCCAGACAAGTTACAGTATTTGAAAAACATCATTCGTGAAAACTGGCTGAACTGGACTGCTCCAAAAGTGTTGCACGTGCTCCCAAGCCCTAAGGGCCAGATCCTTTTCCAGCTTTATACCACCAACTGAAGGATTGTGAGACTATGCCCTCATTCAGAGCGAAATATCCCTGCCTACTGAATTCCACAAGCAAACTGACTACAGTTCTGACAGGCTGAGTTAAAAAAACAGAATATCCATCCAAGCCACTTTCAGTGACTCTTCCTCCCCTGCAGGAAGACATCCAAAACGTCCAGTTTACGCACTTCTTCACAACAAAGAAGCAGCCAGCAAAGAATTATCTGCCCCACTGACTTTTACACACACATTTCTGATTGTTCTTCAGTGCAGCTTTCGGGGAGAGGGGACAAGGGAATGTCATCAATTCAGCTTTTTGAGTGAGCACATAATGTGGCCAGGAACACTGTACAGACAGTATCATGGTGACAGTCAAGAGGCCATTGTCCACATGGCCATGGTGGAGCATGGGACCACAGCTGGAAGCCAGAACGAGTTGGCAAACATCTAATTCCAACTTCTGCTGTGCCATCTGGCTTCCAGTTAGGTGACTGACATTAAATGTATTTTTTCCGTATAACCACCTGGCAGCTGCTTGTACAACAACAGAGTAACACGCAGAATTTGGCTAACGGTATCCTTAGAATCATAGCAAGGATACTTGCAACACTGAGATTCTGAAATAAAAAAAAGTCCTACAAAGAAAGTTTCTTTAACAGATGGCATTACATGCACAGAGTATTGCAGGTGGGGAACAGGGAGCGGGAAGTTATACAGCCTTATATTTTGCATGTATTTTTTTTTGCAGAGGTCCTGTAAAAGTTTCTGGGGAGTAGAGAGCACCCGTACAGTTTTCCACAGGATGTGAACATTGCATCCAATTAAATGTTTGTTCTTGAAAAGTATCAGCACTTCTGCCATGCTACGGGAATACATTCACTTTTCCAGAACTAGAGGAGCAGGGCTTTTTTTTTTTTTTTTCCGCGCCTTTTTTTCCCCCCCCTCTATAACGATGTATACCAAAGGTTGTTTTGATCAAGGAAACAAATTAAAGGACTTGATTAGTACAAACAACACAAAGCATCAAAAAGATGGAACTTTAACAAAAATTTGATCTAAAAATGTAAATATTACCAAAAGCAGTGTAAGTGCAGCATGAAGTACAGTGCTATAGCTGTAATGCCAGGTCTCCATATTTATAAAGGTCACATTTGCAAAGCTTAGAGGCCATAGTAACCTTGCTGGGCTTTAAATGTGACAGAATGGGGTGCTTTAAAATACAAAAAAAGGAGTAGGATTTTCAATAAATACAATCCCATGACAGCTTAAATCAATAAATCTTCTACTCTATCTCCTGCTGTGCTCCTGTGCTGGTGCTCATATGATTCTCAAATAATTTAAACCAGAAAAAACCTAACCCAGAAAAAAAAAGGTTTTTTTGAATGCTAGGAAAAGCAATACTAAAATGCTAGAGGTTTGGTATTCAGACTTAAGCTGAAGTTATCAAATGTAGTACTGTTTTGTGTCCACTCTGCAGAAGAACATTCAATGTATAAGCTTCTGCTATGTTTCCAGATATTTCTATAGATTAGATCTAGGATATACTAAGTCTCTGAAAAGAAGGTGTTGAGTTGAGATTGTATTGGAACAAGAATGTCTTTTTCCCAATGCATCAGCACTACTGCTGATGTTCATTCTCCTAAACCTTATTAAAAGCATAACTAGCATTGGTTGGAATACTAGTTGTACTATTTATTCGCCTAATCCAAAAGCTGTTTTTCTTTGATAAATTTCTAAAGTTTAGCCTGGCTTCAACTTCACACATCTTTTACACAGGACAGAAATGGTAAGACAGTGCTCTGCTGAAAACCCAACGATAGGGGTGCAAACAGAAGTATGAAGAGGTTTGACTCCACTTACAGAAAAAAAAAATCAGGATTGAACAGTCAAGCATTGTGTCAATGATATGGAGTGACATCGGTACAGTGGGATGACACAGCATAGGTTTCACAGGGCACAGTACTGTGAAGGGCAGGTGTCCCACTGCAGACACTGGAGCTGTAATGTATATAGTCTAGTCTGTACACTGTAATGTATTATAAAAGAGTTATTCTATCCACACTGCTGCTGCTGTTTCCAAGAACTACAGCCTCCACATCTTCTGCTGTTGTTGCCTTTGAAAATTCTCAGGAGCATTGGACAGATGGTACATTTTGGCTCTCCATGTACTAAATTTGTGAGTATTTCTGCATCACAGACAAGAATAAATTGCGCTAAGAAAGAGAAGAGAGGTGGCATATAGTCATTTATTATTTTAGAAGTGTAAGTGACCCATGTTCTCTCTAAACTCCAGCTTTATGAACACGAAGTTATTTATGCCGCTTATAGGAACTAATGATCATCTGTTCCTGATAATTAGAGGCTTTTCATTTCATATGTTCTTCTCTTCAAAATTAAATTTAGTTAATATGCTTTTCAAGTTTAGGTAACTGACCACAACGCAGCTAACAACCTCCTACTACAAGCTAAAAAAAAAGTTTAGAACTATTTATGACAGTTGTAACAAGGAAAGCCACCATCCTTAACACAAAAGGCCAGAGAAAACAAAGTGCTGTGTTGCCCTAATATGTGCTTAGTAAGAGGCAAGAATTAAGGTGCTGTCATGTCAGAAGACAAAAAGTTAAAGGATAAGCAACAGAAAAGCTAGCAGAAATTATTACCTTTTTTTAATTTTACCATGCTTCCAAGTAAAGCACTATTTGTTACCCAGGTAGTGCATCTTCCCATTGGAAGTCTGAGTCTCATACTAATTAGCACATGCCAGAATAATTTCAGCTGGTTTCTGGCATGATTTTTTTTCTTTTTCAAAGAGAGTATGTATGTGCCCACATTAAGGCCTGGCATGAGCGAGACTTTATAGCAGCCTTCCAGTACCTAAAGGGGGCCTACAGGAGAGATGGGGAGGGACTCTTTTATCAGGGAGTGTGGTGATAGGGTGAGGGTAGTGGCTTCAAACTGGAAGAGGGGAGATTTAGATGAGATCTCAGGAAGAAATTCTTTGCTGTGAGGGCAGTGAGCCCCTGGCCCAGGTTGCTCAGAGGAGCTGTGGCTGCCCCATCCCTGGAGGGGTTCAAGGCCGGGTTGGACGGGGCTTGGAGCAACCTGGTCTGGTGGGAGGTGTCCCTGGATGATCTTTAAGGTCCCTTCCAGCACAGACCATCCTACGATTCTATGAAATTGTCAAAGTCAGATTAAGAACCTACATAAATTAATATTTCTAGCAAACCCATAAATTATTCAAAACTGTTGGGTGCTTCCACAAAATTAACTTTTCTCCCTGCAACCAGTCCTGTGTTATCTGTATTGTAATCAGCTCAGCACAGAAGACTGCTTCTTTTCACCCTTGTTGCCCCAAAACATGTTTGCCTGCTCTTTGCTGCTTTCCTTAGACTCATTGCTGCTTTTTTCACTTCAGTTTTTCCTATTCTGTTCAACCTCCTTTGAAATCCGATCATTTCCGTTTGTGTTTCTAATAGGTTTCTTCAACATGTATCTTTTCAGAGATACACGTAGAAGATACTGTATATTCCTGGTCCAGGAAAGCAACCAGGAATTAAAAAAAAATAAAAAATTGGTCTGAGGGGTCACAAAATTTCACACAAGATGGGCAGGGACTAGCAGGGGATTTGTAGCCAAAAGCAACATTTGCTACCAGAGTATTTAGCCAAGCCTTCCCTAACTGCCTAAAGCCAGCTGCGTGGATCAAGACCGAGGATGGAATTTTAACTTCCTCTCTATTATTTTGTTTGTTCTTAGTGCAGCGTCACTTTCTCACATACAGAATGTGAAGATATAAATAATTAGAAGCCAAGTCATCCACCTCTAATCTGTTTTACCTCAGCTGAGGGTGACAGTGTACACTAGTTTCTTTATATTAATATATGATGAAGACTGCACAGTCTTTATGTCCTTCTTTTTGCTTTGTTATTAACAGAGATACAGGACTTCAGGCAACAATTCTGTAAAAAACCAACATTTTGGATAAGAGGTGATTTTTTTTTTAAAAAGTCTTTTTATTTATATCCAATACTGATTGCAATTTGTGATATGAAGGAAGCATTTTATGGTTTTCATTTTCACGTGTCTGATGAAAGCAGTAGTACAATATTGACACCCAATACTTAAATGTCAAAGCTTTGCTTCCTGGTTTTTGTAATATTTTGTTTAAATATTGAAGTGCCACAAAATTGAAGTCTAAAAATCCTATGTTTAAGTTCTTTGCTTTTACCTTCACATTGCTTATAGCACAGCCGTAACTTTTGCTATCAAGCCATTTGCCCATTTTGGTACAGAAGAGAATGAGCAAATATTGGTAATTCAGCTTCTCATAGAATCACAGAACTGCCCAGGTTGGAAGGGACCTTTCAGATCACCGAGTCCAACCATCGACCTAACTCTGACAAACCCATCACTAAACCATATCTCTAAGCACTGTGTCTGCCCGGCTTTTAAATACCTCCAGGGATGGTGCCTCAACCACTGCCCTGGGCAGCCTGTTCTCAACAATAGCTAAATCTAGGGCACCCTGCATTGCATTTGAAGGTGCCCAAACTGGTTTAAAACTTTCTAGCTCACACATTAGAAGCTTAACTTAATATAAAGTCTTACTATAGTTCCTGCTACTTTTTACTTCGTGTATGTTCCCAGTAATTTAGAGCCAAATCCTTAATATAATCTGCAAACTGAGAGAGGCCTAAAGGCATCCAGGCACCTGAAACCAAGAGGAAAATCCTCTAGATTTTCACTGACTCCGTCAGCTTTGTCCCCTTTCTGAAAAGAGCAATTGCAGTGCCAGCATCCAAAAGAGACTTGCTGTATGTGGGCCCCCACTCTTCTCCAGTGCACTCCTTGCAGTCAGGGCTGAGGTACCCAAGCCCTCGAGAAGGATATCATTTCAGATACAGCTCTTTCCAGTACTGTGTTTTGCCCAGATGAGACAGTTCCTTGCTCTGTGTGTTGATTACGATACAACCATCCCCAGGCAGACAGCTGTCCAAAACGTGCATTTACAAGGCAGTCTGGGGGCTGCCAATTCCTCTCCGCTGGTCAGGAACAGAGAGAAGTGTAGCCTTACTTTTAGTAGTAGTTTATTGCAGTGGAAGTTAAAATGATCTATCTATATAAGGACTACAAAATTTATGTTTAAATTAACCAGATTTTTTAACAAATACCTCCCTGTAAAGGCATTCTGACCCTTCAAAATACACAGCTGTATCAAAAGAGAAGAATGAGAATTCCCTCACCTAAATTCATCTCTGGTAACTTCTGAACACATATTTGTACTTTGCTGGGACATAATACAAGTATCTTTATAGACCAACATAAGCATCCGTCTGACCATCTTCTCCCTTACAGAAGATCCACAACTGTCCTTGCTGTGCTTTGTAGAGTTGATCACTCTTGAAATGGTTCCGTTCAGAAATGACTGTTCAATACCCACTTGACAATGTTCAGTTCCACATCTATTGCCCTTGTCCAGGACCAGAATCAATTCAAACCCCACATCAGAGTGTAGCTCCTCATAGTCCGTTCCATATGATAGTGGGAAATCTGAAACAAGGTATGGAAAGAAAAGGAAAGTAGGCCGAGTAGCTGCCCTGGATTGAGGTAAAACAGAGCCAATTTCCTTTTCAGTAATTTTACTTTTTGGCTAAGCCTCTTCTAACTAACTGAATGCTCTGAAATTAAAGACGTATTTGTCACACGCTGTTGGCCTCTAGCAGACCTGATTATTTCTAATTTATACTAAGGAGTTGTACGCAGAGAGGCTCCTGCTTATACTTACTGCTATAACAGCCAAGGCCAGCTCACTTTGTTATTTGCCTATTGGAGGGTTGGAAGAAGAAAAGCGTAGAGGGGTCGCAGAGCGGACAGAAGGGGTGACCCCAAACTGACCAAGAGGGTATTCCATCCCATCTGCATCCTACTGGTTCCCAATCCAGGAATCGAACATAGGCCGCCTGGGTTTTAGTGTCATTTGTTTTAGTGACCAGCCCAAGCCACAACAGCAGCCCATACGTATCCCTTTTAATGTTTCCATCACAGATGTGCAATTTTCACTTTCTACGCCTTTTTTTTTTTTTTTTTTAAAGTTTTTTAAAGCAGAAGGAAACATTACAGTTTTCACAAGTTAGGGACTACAGATCAGAATTTTTGAAAGTATGACAAGTGACTACATTTGTAATTCCCACGCTTGCAGAAGATAAGATCACTTGCTTAGACAAAACACACCACCATACCTTTGCGGACAAAAATCATCTTTACACATGAAGTTGGGTTCTGAGTGAACTGGAGTTGTTGCAGGAGTACATATCTGTCCAGACCCAAATTCCTTCTCCCTCTCTCTGTCTCTGCTCAGGAGGGAGCATGCATATATGGCACAAAGCAAAGTGTATGTCTGTCTATAGCTGTCCTAGCAGACTTCAAGACTTCACGTGGACCCATTAGCTGGAACATTTCTAAACCTGGACACTCCCCTCGCCAAGGCTTCACCCTCCTTAGCCCATGCCAGGTGATTTCACAGGGAGACAGCAATTACTCAGACTGGCATGTGGTCAGGTCATGTGTCAAAGACATTTATCTCATTTACAAGCAGAAGATTCCCCAATGAATAATTCAGGAAAAAAAGAAAAATCACTATTTTTCCAACCCAAGGCTCTGTCAACAAGCACCCACTGAACGTAGTGAGACATGTTGACTACAGAATTAACAATTTAAAAATCATTGCGTATACCATGCACGTAGACATCAGCCAGTGATTTTTACTTACTGCTAAAGGCAAAAAGTAATCTGTTGGCCCAACCCTCAGTGAAATCAGATTAGGTTTCCTACCAATTTAGGACAGAGCTGGACTGGATCTAAGAAAACTGAACCCATGATGTCCATCGTTCACAAGCTCTTGTCATCACAAGTTAAGTCACCAGCTTTTTGGAAGCTATGTTCTTTTCAACAGCCACAGGGCACATTGATTTACACAAAGCTCATAAAAATAGTAATAGGTACAATATGATATTGCCTAGCAAATCTAAGGCTAAGGAAGGTAAAATTGATGTCAGCAATGTTTTCTTCATCCCTCCATTTTTTTTAAATGAGATTTGCCATGCTTCATAAACACATGGCTAAGACTGTTTTCTCCTAATTTGTGCATGAATCTATTATATATTAAGACAGTGCAGAGGACCTATTTCTTACATCTGTATAATATCCCATGGGTTACCTTACTTTGTGCAAATGAAACAGCTGAAGTTTTGGTAATTAGATTACACAGGAAAAAGATAATTTGTGTTAAACAGCAGCTCTGATGAAAAAAGTATAAAAACAAAGCCTTTCTCCTCCCATCTTTTTTCATGCTGAGAATGGCCAGCAAGATCGGTGTAATCGTGATGTCTAGCCCAAATCCTCATATCTGAAGGAGAACAGGTAGGACCGAAAAAAGTGCATTTTTTTTAACTACATGATCTCATCTTATTCAAAAATATTATCATTCCTCTCAGCTGTTCCTAAAGAACAGCAGTTTTAAACACAGGAGGAACACAGGAATAACCCCTAAACTTTGGGCACTAAATCATGTTACAGGCAAAATAGCCCTATAGATTTTATCTTTATGGCAAGTGGCCTAACACTTGGTTGTCTATACAACTCTGAGCTGGTTAACTGAACATTTTCAGATTTGACATCTCACTTGCCTCAGTTTCCAGAATCCACCACGCATGAGAGTCCCTGTATGAAGCTAGGCTCACAGCATGATGGCACCCGAACACAATGGGTGGCATCTTGAGCTGCAGCCCTGCCGCTGCGCTCATTGCCCAACTCTAGAATGTAGGCGAATGTCCTTTAGCCAGCTTCAGCCTTTCTCCGATACCCGAGCACAGTCCAGATATGAGAAATATTGTGACCATTAACTTTGCCTGTTTCTTCATCACACAGAACCCAATGTCTTAATTAACATTTGGTTAACACTACCATTAGTGTAAATTGATATTAACAAGTAACAATGATTCTTAACATTGAGAAAACATTGATGAAATTGGTCCCCGTGTCTGCGTACGACAGCAGTACCGATACACACAGACCAAAAGCTTCATTCTGAAAATCCAGTCTGAACTGGCACTGAAAGCTGGAAACCAGCTCTGGTCCGGGTTTCACAGATGGACTTTGTAAAGTTAGCCAAAGACTCCATGTCTGAATGTTTCTTTTTGCACATGTGTGTAAATCTAGACCTCAGCTTTGCAGCTTAGTCTGCCTTGGAGTTATCAAGCAAGATGACATTTCATTGCAAATGCCGAGAGCCACCGGTTGTTAGGATGCAGCTTAGTTCACCACAGTTAACCAAACCGTCTCAATTCATCATGCACCCACCGTACCATAATTTGTTAATTAGAGAGACTCATCTTCTACTACAGTATTTTTGTAACAGCCGTCCTCCTAGGCAGGTATTCCATTATGTTTCTGTCACTGTACGGTATCAACTTTATGTTTCCACTGGTCATAGCTAATTAGGACTGAGTGAGCTATGCTATTGTGGATCTAAAGTGTTGCTGTTATAAGCAGCTCATACCCACCTCCTGCCTATCTCCCCAGTGTGAGAGGAACCTCCCGAAGAAGCAGGACCCTCCGTGGCAGCCTCCCTGCTCTCCCAGCCACAGCCACCGCTTTCTGCAGCCCCCTTAAAACTGCCCAGGAGGAAAGATGATGCAAAACTTGGACCAGGCTCTGCTGGTTTCAACACCAAAGCTTGTCCCCAGCTGCTGTGAAGCAAAGCCCACGTCCAGTGGATCAGGCATGAAAAAGAGAGCAGAGGGTCTCCACAACCAAATGCTTACAGAAGGGACCATTTGACTTGGTAACCATTAAACTATGCGCCATTATCAATGCTGAAAGCCTGTACGAGGAGCATTGACTTTGCCCATAAGAGTTCCCTGCTTTTTCTGTAATTATATCGGTGAAAATGAGGGCCCTTAATGAGGATATCTATAATCTTTGTCTGAACCATCCTCTTTACTCTTTAGCCATTATTGTATAAAAATCTTTACGTCTGCCGAGGGAATTTATATTCCAACTGTGTCAATTCCTCTAACAGCATATTGGCTGTTCCTTTATTAGAGGGAAAATTCAAGATCTGTTAAAATAAAAGATCCCATGGGGGTGAACAGTTGTTGGATTAGGTCCTTGTGGAAACTCCTGACAAAGCAGAGTAAGTTTCCACAGACCTAGCATTATTGAGGCAACTCATTAATAGCCAAAAAAAAAAAAATCAAACAATTGCAATCTTCTTCCCTTCTCATCTTCTCAGGTGTTGTCACATGAGGTTGTGTCCTGTGGCAGTGATAAACCATGGCCACTGAGGACACGGGTATGTTATCCACAACTAGAGAGACAGCGAACCTGTAACAAGATGTTTCTTTCCTCCAAAGCAGATAAGCAGTGCACATAGGAAAGATGTAGATAGAAGAGAATTATAGAATAGCTTGGGTTGGAAGGGACTTGGCATGATAGTTAAATTGGGCATTAAGGCACACGGTACCCCCTCCTCCCCATGGCACTTATCCTCTAGAGAAAGGAGAGCATCACTGGCAGAGGCAGGATGCCTGCCAGGCAGAACGACTTTGGTTTCTCACCTGTCCCAGGGAGCTGTCAGGGTGACTACCACACTATTTTATTAGTGCCATGCCAATACAGGTAGAGGGTCTTGAAACACTTTCCCTGAACAGCCCCCAGATCCTCATCCTCTGGTTACCTTCTGCAAGCACAGACAGACCTAAAAATTCCTTTTCCTTACCTCAGCTTTCAGTGCACTGGCTCGCATAATAAGGTCTTTTCAAATTATCTCCATGCATCACAAATCGTCGCTCTAGTTAACAGGAAAAATATTTTGTAGTGTTTAGAAAAAGCAAGGCACTTTTGAATTATCAGATATTTGGGTCTTAAGTGGGAGGCCATTTTGTAGCTCACGCCTTGAATTAGTTGCGGTATTTCCCCAAGGATGTTGTGCTACCCAGTTTCTTTCCCAACCAGCAACTTTACAAATTGACAAACTATAAGAAGGGCTTCTGCTACAGAATGAAGAATCAATAGCTGTCTACTTGGATAGCCTCAAAAAGTGCTTAACTTTTAATTGAACACTGGAAAAGAAATGGCAAAGCGCAAGAGCTCAAAACAGCATGAAGCCGGTATAATTATCTTTCTCCTTGCAGTTCCTTATGCAGACTAGAGACTAATTAAACACATGTGCAGGCTAGAAAATGATTTGCAAAGATCTGTGTTTTGTCAGTTTGCAAGGGGACCTAACCAGAAGGGAAGTACCAGCAAGGATCAGGAGCCATTGCCACCTGTCTTGCACTATCACATTCACTAGTACCTTGGTTTCTAATTTCACCACCTAGTGCAAAGACAAATTAGATTTCACATCGGCTTTGTGATGAGACAAACAAGGTCCAGGACAATAGTGAACTCAGGCCCCAGGATTCAAGAGTAATATATACACAGGAGTTTTAAAGTATTTTAGTGCTGCCTTCATGCACTATACAAATATATTTTTCATTCTAAAGCTACCTATCCTAACATGACCCATTCATAACATCAAAGGAAATAATTTCTTTTTCCTTCCTTCTGTTGCAGAAGGGCAAAAACCAAGTAAAGCTTTCAATCTTAAAATTCATTACTTAGTATTTATCGTGCCAACAAAAAGGCAAAAAAACCATATTTGGTAAGGTATTTCTCCAACACATAATCACTACCTACCTCTCCTCACTTCTTTCCAGGAGAGGAAAAAAACATCTCAGGCTCCTCACCAGGGCCTTAAATCATGTCTCTTCTCATGTCCAAAGTGAAAGCACCTGCTCAGGCTGGCGCTCAGCTGGCAGGATTGAATTAGAGCCCAGCAACCGTTGCCCTAATAGGAGGCAATATTATTAACTTTAATTCATTCACATCAGCATTGATCAGAAGCAGTTACTGAGTATCAGGAAGACATTGGGATGTCAGTACATGGTGTTCAAGGCCAGTGTAATTACCACAGAAACGAAGGATGCTGCGATCAGTCCAAACAATCGTGTGTAATTATAATGGGAAATTCTCCTCTTCTGCCGTTTTCATCCCACATGCACCATCTGAAGCCTCATGTTGTTCAAAGGCTTGTGGGTTTTGTGAGTCTGGACTCGAAAAAAAAAAAGCGTCAGCTGCTTTAAAAACTGTAGCTGGGGAGTACATTTTTAAGGTGATGATGAGAGTCTTCAAATGATACTTCCTACCAGTGAACCACTGTAGGGCAAGAGAAAGGAGACTACGCTGCTCATAAATGGTGCTGCTCCAGGCTTTCAAACCCCTGCGCAAATTAAAATGAAATTTTAAGTACGCTATAGCACTGCGCGGCTCTGGCAGAATAGTTCAATGCCACTTTCAGATCCCAAGAGGGTTGGTGGAATAAAACCGCAAGACTTTGGATATGTCAGTCTCTCATAAAGCATTGGGTTTAGATACCCAAAGGCCTGAAATGGCAGGTGCAGAGGGATGCCTTCCTGAAAACATGTTTGCTGCGAGAGGGGCTGTGGTAGAAGTTGGGAGGGGAGAAATCTTCCAAGATGAATGTCGCTTTCTCATCTTTACCAGCTATTGCACTCCATCATCATTTTAAAACCTCCCATGTAAATAAATGCACCGCTTTATCCTGTCTCCGGTTCTCCTCCATTTCTCCGGCTCCTCTCCTCCAACCAGATGTCCCCTTTCTCCCTCCGTGCCTGGGGAAGCACAGGGAGGGTTGGGGGGGATGCAGTGTTGGCAGACGACTGGTGTCTTTTGCTCGCACTCAAGTACCCTCCAGACGAAGTCCCTTTCATCAGCATCACGGCCCCACACCCCAGCGGGAACTTTCTGTCCCCAAACCCCATCCATCCTCTTTCCAAAATCCTGAAAGCAGGAGGGACAGCAAGGACAAGAAGGCTGGTTGCTCGCATGTGTCCTGGCTATGGCAAATACCACGCTCACACTCAGCTTGGTGAGCACCAGCTGGCCACACGTGGGCTGCCTGGGGCCACTTCATGCTATAAAATATCCCGCAGCTGTCAGAGAGTGACACTTCTCATTTCAGCATGGTGAAACATCAGCTCTGGAGGAGCTTTGCGGGGCCTGGTGGTGCTTCGTGTCCTCAGGCAGAGCCAGCCCTGCGCTGCCCTGCTGCGCTCCCCTTACAGCTCAGCACCTACAGCTTGTGCAGGACGCATGGCTCCTGCCAGGCCCCATCGCGTGGCCAATGCTGCCACCCTAATGCAAAGCAAAGAATATATCTGCAAAAGCAAAGAATTAACAACCCCATGCAGTGCTACAGGCTTGGGGCCGGGTGGCTGGAGAGCTGCCTGGTGGAAAAGGACCTGGGGGTGTTGGTCGACAGCCAGCTGAATATGAGCCAGCAGTGTGCCCAGGTGGCCAAGAAGGCCAGCAGCATTCTGGCCTGTGTCAGGAAGTGTGTCCAGCAGGACTGGGGCAGTGATGGTCCCCCTGTAGTCGGCGCTGGTGAGGCCCCACCTCGAGGGCTGTGTCCAGTTTTGGGCCCCTCCCCACAAAAAAGACACCGAGGGGCTGGAGCGTGTCCAGAGAAGGGCAATGGAGCTGGTGAGGGGTCTGGAGCACGAGTCTTGTGAGGAGTGGCTGAGGGAGCTGGGGGTGTTCAGCCTGGAGAAAAGGAGGCTGAGGGGAGACCTTCTCACTCTCTGCAACCCCCTGAAAGGAGGGGGTAGCCAGGGGGGGTCGGTCTCTTCCAAGGAACAAGTGATAGGACAAGAGGAAACGGCCTCAAGTTGCGCCAGGGGAGGGTTAGACTGGATATTAGGAAAAATGTTTACACTGAAAGGGTTATTAAGCATTGGGACAGGCTGCCCAGGGCAGTGGTTGAGGCACCATCCCTGGAGGTATTTAAAAGCCGGGCAGACACAGTGCTTAGAGGTATGGTTTAGTGATGGGTTTGTCAGAGTTAGGTCGATGGTTGGACTCGATGATCTGAAAGGTCCCTTCCGACCTGGACAATTCTATGATTCTAATATGTCTGCACCAGGCAGAGAGCCTCTGTCCCCGTCCCTGCACCCCCGCCACGCAGCCCTGTGTGTACGCACAGAGCCCATCAGGGAACCAAGCTGGGGGCACAGCCCTGAGGGCTGGTTTATCTGCTGATTTGCAGAGTTTCAAGAATGGGCGCAGTCAGCCTCCTGCAAGGTGCGGGAGTTCATGGGAAAGCCATCCCGGGCTGGTAAAACGGATGCCCAGCACTGGAGGAGCGTCCCTCGCTGATGGAGAGGGGGCAGAAGGGGCCACTTGCCCTCCTCAGAGCCTGTGCGGCCAAATGAAGGAATAATAATTCTCTTTCTCACAGCCGGATGATGTGAAAAATCGTTAAAAAGAAACCTTACAAGAGTATCTGGCAGAGCATTAAACTGATGGAAAAAGACTTAGCGCTGTCATTTTTATCCATCTTAAGACATTAGGTAATGTGAATATTTTAAAAAAGCATAGAAACGTGCAGAATAGCTAAAACAAATGCTCTTGCCTACTAGCTTAATATTTTCTCTATGTGAATATTTCACTAATTTCTGCTCCGATGAGAGTTACCCCCGCGCGCGGGCGGGGAGGCTGCCCGGGGTCGCGCTGCCGCCAGGGAAATGGCAATGCTGACATCTACTGTCCGAGCTCGGCATCGCCCGCTGCCTCTGCCCGCACACGGCTCGCCCCGGGGCCGGCTCTGCTCGGTAACCAGTCCGGCTGAGGGCGACCGCACAGACCAATGAACTGGGGAAACGTCACGAACGCCGCGATGCTGCAGCCCCAGAGAACCGTCTGAAGGGCAAATATTTATAGAAGGCTGAATTGCGCTCATCTCATTTTTGTTATGGGCTAAGGTACCTTCAAAATATACATACGCGCTGCAGGTAAACATTCGCTCTCTTTAGGAGACCCACAGGATTTTTATGCATTAATTCTCTCCACCTTCTAGATTTATTTTCTCTATTAAGTTTTACACTGTTCCTTTCATCCAATTAGTACTAAAATCTTTTTTTCATCACAGTGCAGATAGGAAACATGCTTTATTTCCTGCAGCAAGAAAGAATAAACTGCCAAAAAAAGCGCCTTAAAGATTACAAATGAAGCTTATAACAGTGTTTGTGCCTCTGCTGCAGCGTTTGGATGCTGCGTCTCTAATAACATTTAAGTGACATTCGGGAGCCCCTTGTTGTGTACATTATAGGAACCGTCAATGCGGGGAGGGATAAACCTTGAAGCTGCAAACCAAATGCAATACTGAGAGACGCCGGCAATTAATAGGAACAGAAAAATTGTGTACGGCTGTGCATACATTAGGGACGATAAGCAGAATCCACCGTTTCCGCACGCCACAAAGCAGGCAAAGTGGCTTTCAGTTGTGCGTCAGAAAGTTGCTGAAGTTTATTGTAGGATGAGCTATTCCTAATCGCATTTTAAAGAATGCCCTTATCAGAACATTCCCAATTATAAGCAATTAATTTATTTATAACCTGGTACTACAGCCCTTCCCGCTGGCACCTCCTCGACACACTATGCACAACAAGCAGCTATTGGTGCAAAGTACAGCAGTCTTCTGAAATGATCCTGCCCTTTCTGACATATCTCATCAAAAGCCACTTGAAAATAACAGTGGCGTGAGGCTTGTCTCTCCTCTGGCATCCTTATCGATATTCAGCGCTGGCATGTATGAGGCCCAGCTGTGGTGCGTTGGCATGAAACTATGTCAAATCAACACCTGATGAGCATTTTAACTATAATACAAGGTGTATTTAAGCAGGGATGGTGGTTTTGGTGAGGCTCTTGGGAGGAAGACAAGAGGGCTGGTCAGCAGTTGTTTGACAAAAGACCTCATCAAGAAGAGGAACTCCTCAGGCAGGTTGGTGATGGTGGGGCTCTCTGGTATGCCGAAGAGCTTGAGCCAAGCCCTGCTGTTGCTCAATTTGAGCTCAGATCTTCTTCCTGCTTCCTTTGGTGTTGGCTAAACTGGAGGAGCAGTGTTTTTCCCCCCTGCTTTGATGATGTTGCACTCTCCTCAATCAGAAAGGGAGAACCTCAAAAAAAGCCCCCTTTTTGCAAGATTAAAAAAATGGTATCTCACTGAGCTGTTTTCTATCCTGGTATTTACACTGCAACACCATCTGCCTCTTGCAGCATGTTTGCTGTAGTATGTAGCACAAGGAGTTGTTTGCTTGGTGGATGGATGTGGGAAGACCAGCAAGGTCATTAATCTGCTTCTTTCCCAGTTGTCTTTTTGTGATAGCTCAGATTGTTCTCCTTGTGGGGGGCTCCCATGTCCCTCCTGCGCAAGAGCGCAATGTCTCCTGTGATGGTGCTCACTTGTCTAAGGGGAGCATTTGCAGATCCTCACTAGGGTGGAGGACTTTATGATCTGGGCACTGAGCACAGAAGAGCTCCCAGGAAAGCAGCAGGAAGGATGGCAGGAGCCAGTGAGGTGGGGGCTGGCAGCCTGTGGGATGCTGGTAGCCACAGGCCACTCTGCCACCACCCAGCAATGGGGACTTGAGCTAATACTTCATCATTTTGGCTGAAGGCCCCTGGGGAAAAAAGGGATTTGGACAGTCTCCTGGAAACTCCAGCCCTTTCCCTGCAGCACAGAAGGTCCCACCTGCAACCCCTAATGTAGGGGAGACTAGGGGCTGTGGGGAAAAGCTGCTTGGAGGGAGAGGTAGTCCTTTCCAGCAAATTAAACCCCAGCTGTCTCTAAATGGAAAGAGGAAGAAAGCATGGAGAGCAATGCTCTTCTGCCCTAATTCAGAGTATTCTGCCTTACCTGCATGCCAGGGTGCTAAAACCAGGGGTGCATCAGCGGAGTGCAGACAACGTGGCGGTGCTGGACTGGGGCTGGCTGCTCCAAGTCTGAGATCTCCATGGGGTTTGGGGGTCCCTACAGCCAGCACCTTCTAACTTTAGTGGGGAAAGATAGGGGAAAGTATTTTGAAGTGATGATATAATCCCACTCTCTTTTTTTCAGTGTATGAGGTAATGAGCATTTTTAGTGCTTAAAGGTGCTGTGAGAAGCTGCAGGGCATGTGTGAATGCCAACGTTTTATGGAAGGGGTGGTTTTACTGCCAGCAGACTTTAAAAAAAAATCCCTGCAGTTTATATTAATAAGACTGGATGTTATTGCGTGTCAGGAGTTATTGTGATTTATAAAGTGCTTCTTACTTGGTGTGTAATGAAAACACTTGGCGCTCAGTCCCAGTTAGTAAACGGGAGATGATAGTAGCTTTATCTGCAATAGCCAACTTGACCTGGAACCTTCTATCACTTTTAATGATATTTTAGTGCTGCCTTTTGCTTTCACCTCAGTTTAGAGTAGCCTCAACTTTCCTAATGTGAATAAATAATAGAATCCTTTTTATGAAAGAAGGAATTTAAGAAGAAAAGGGAGACAAGTGCACTGCTTGGTATTAATACCCCAAGCAGCCCTGCTCCGTGAGGGCAGATCCCTATTGTGCAACACTGCGGAGTTGGTCCTTTAGTAACCGGCTCCGCTTGCTGTTCCCAAGCCTCTTGTTCAGGACTATTATTCTTCTGTTGAGAATTTGACATGCATTAAAGATGCCAAAAATATAACAGGGGGAAAGGGGTGGAGATGGGTGTAAGTAGATGGATGGGTCCAGAGCTAAATAATTGTTCCCAAGTGTGCTGCTTTGAAAAACCACCCTGTATTTAGCACCGAAAGTGTATTACTGCAAAATAGCTGTGAGTGAGAAGGCAAAAAGGCAAATTCAGAAGGGGACTCCTCAGGACCGCACTGGATTATTCTTTGCCCCCAAAGTGTGTGCAGAGATATATAAATTTTAAAAAGCAAGAGAGCTGACATGCGCAGGGCTACCTTTGCTACTACCCTGTTCAGCTGTTCTTTAAATCACATGGTAAGGTATGGCTGTAGCTTGATAACTGGGGATGGCTAGCCCTGCAAAGGTACGGCTGGCTCCTAAGATAATGCCTTCCTTATCACTGGTTCCTACCATGATAATACAACCCAGTATAAAATATTCTACCTGTGCATCAGCTTTGCAGCGTGAGCTCTTTCAGTACAGTCCTGTGGCATCCCTAGGGTTAGAGCAAGTGGGAATGACTGGGAAGGCAAAGAGCTTGGCAAGCTCCCTGCATGGAGAAAGGCGTCAGAAGTAGTGCGCGCTGGAGCTTTGCTCAGGCTGGAGCTAATACTGCACTGCCTCCATCTAGCTGCAGGGAAAGTTTTATTTAAAAAAAAAAAAAGGATGTAGCTAGTGCATCCTGCTGGCCTAAATGCAACGAGGCTTCTGCCACCTTTCCCAGGGAAACTGGGCATGGAGACCCTCCTGCATGTGGCTGCAGGGGCAGGGGGACCCCTGCCTGTCTGTCCTGCGGTGCCTGTGGTGACTCGGTGCCTGCAAGAAGCCTGGCCCACCTGGCAGCAAAAAACATCATGCCTGGGCTGCTTGTTACGTTGGATGCTGGAATGAAGTACAATATAATTCTTTTCCAGACTAGGGAAAAGAACTTCCCCCTTGGAAGGCTGAAAAAAATCTCATAAATATCCAGAAATGTGGTCATTTTTGGCCAGGAAGATGGGTGATGTCACCTGATTGGCTTTGGAGCTCTTGTCCCTGAAGCAAGGCTGGCCCCATCCAGCCCCACTTGACGTGGAAAAAGCTGCCATCAGCCTCTTGCTGAATTTCCACACCTACAAAAACCCCCTGAGCCATTTCACTGGCGGCGGGGATATGTGATAGGGCCAAATCAAGAAGCTGGGAAAAGCTGGGTGAAAGGAGTTGCTACTAGATATCTTGCCATTGTACTTGTCAATCCAGTTTTTTAGGTTGTGCTTATTTTATAACTAAGTTCAAGGCAGAAATACGATGTAAAAGGAGAATAAAGATAAAATATACTTAACTTTGGGTGATGAGTGCTGTCCTCCTTTGAGATAGGAAGACGCGTCAGGAAAATGGCAAGGAATAGTCTTCTATAGAATCACTGTAGCAGCCACAAGAGGCAAGTTCAAGGGACAGTACAATTACCTTGTAGAACGGCAAATATTTTACAGGCAGCCTCCCTCGGAAATGCGGGTGGAGAATGACCACAGATGCTTACAGGAGACTTAATTGTCCTTGCCAGCAAGGCTCATTATCCATACATAAACATATGGGCTGCTTCTTAACAGCAAAGTGCATTTTTTTTTTCAAGAGAATATTTTAAATCTGAGCTGCTTGATTGTCAAATTAGTTGAGTCTGGCTTCAGTTTAATTACACCAGCCATTGGATTGTGCGGGAGGCTGAGGGACGTGCTACTTCTGTAGGCAGAAAAAGATATGTTTGCAAAATTACTACCTATAAAACATTGCTTTAGTGTTCAGCATTGCCACAGGAGCGATGTTAGAGGTCAGTAATGAGTCTTAATGCCTGTTGCAGTGGGGTTTTGCTTGGAGCGTCAGCCAGGGTTACCTTTTTAAGAGGTTTCTGCCTCTCGTTGATTGAAACGATGTAAAGTGAGAGCTGCACCTTGGGCCTGTTGCCCTACACCTCCTGCAGTCCCTTGTACCGGAGCAGGCAGGTGGAAAACACAGCCAGGTTAGACTAATAACTTTTTTAATCCTCATTCCGCATTTGTGTAAGGCACTGGAGAGCTGGACCCGAGGGAGGCAGGCAATTTCCTGCAGGTATTTAACAAGGTGCGGCAGGAAAATGGGGAGAGGGCAGCGGCTCCAGGGGCAGAATTGCCAAGAAAGCAGTTTTATCTCCTCAGGCTCTGTTTATAAGCGCCGTGCTGGTGAGGAAGATGAGGGCCAGGTACTTCAAAGCATGTGTAATGTTGGGAGTGGGCTCAGAAAGAGCAGCCTTTGAAGTGAGAATTGCACAGTGGGTTGGGCACGGGACGAGAGGGGAGAGCATCCTGACAAGTGGAACAGGTTGGGTGAAAGAAGGGAGGGGATTTATTTATTTTTTCCCTAAGCTCAGGATCAATGTTAACCAGGAAACCTGTTAGCGTCTCTTCAGCTTGGCCAGATTCTTCAAATAATAAAGTTCACTGTGGCATTAATCAAACTGCTGGTTACTCCAGTGGGTGAAGTATAACTTAAACGTGCCAGAACGTGGCCTCTGTCGGGTGGTGCTCAGTCAGCAGGAGGGTTGTCACGGGCTGGTGTTCACTCCCTGCTTTCCATGGGCAGGAGTGAACAAAACACACTTCAGCAAGAGAGCTGGGCTTGGCTGGGCTTGATACCCCAAGCTTGCAGAGCTCTGGCAATCCTGCACTTCCCGGAAAATTAAATAAAATCACCAGGGTTATTTTGCGTGTACCCTGACTGTGGTGAAGTGCCCTGGAGATCCCACCACCACCACAGCTCAGCAGCATGAAGGGACACTGCTAACACACAGCCCCTGCTGTCCCCCCACAGAGTGAGCACGGCATTTCTAAAGCACAGTTTGTGATTTTTATGTTTTTTTTATTTCCTTGGACTGAAAAAGATGCTCAGGACAACACAGATGCCTGTCAGTGTGAGATGCATCCTTGCAAGGGTTGCTCCCATGAGCAGGATGGCAGATCTCACAAGCATGTTATTGGGCTGTCTTACTTTTTCTAATAGCCAAATCATTACATTTGAATGTGGATTTTTGGGGATGATGAAAGCCAAAGTTACAAAGCTGAAAGCCTTTAAAAAGTCCATCTGTACTCGCACTGTAAACTAAGCAGGAAAAGCTCTGAGCGTGTGGGAATGGAAACCTGATGCCTGCAGCAAGTCTCCTCTCAGCTCGTACCGTTTGCAAATAGAGGTTAATAATGTTTGAAATGCTTAAAACTCAAGGTTCAGTCTACCACCTTAGGTTAACAAACAAAAAAAAAAACCCACCCAACCTTTAAGAATTAATTCAGGATTTCCCTTGTCAGAGCAAGGCCATGAGCTGAGGCTCTCGAGTGCTGCTTACAAAATCTCAAGCCCCTTGGTGGTACTCATAGCAGACTGGGGAGGGGAGATATGTGGGTGATGGCTGTTCCTTCTCAGTCATTAGTGGAGCGAGGAGACCTGCCTGCTTGTGCCAAGTAAAACATGTTGGTGGGACTGCTCTTTGCTGCGTGGTTCAGGCTATGGCCAGTGTCAGACTCCACGTGCAGAAGAAAACAAGTAGCGCCTTTTGTCGCAGACCAGTATGTACAATTGAGACCAATTAAAAAAAAAAAAGCACAAAGCCAAACTATAAGTGATCAAGCAGCAAGAGATTAAAACCAGAAAAAGACATTACAGTCTGTCGTATCCTCCACCTCTCTTCTTGCTAATGTTTCAGTGTTTAAGGCTCACATTATCACTTTTCCCAGCTGAAGGTGCTCAGCTTTTACTTTTTTCTACCTCCAGGAGCGAGCAGAGTATAAATAAGGACAATAATACTCCTTGTTTGTGCTAGTTTGGATTTGTCGATTTCCTTGCTTGTAAAGAGACACCTTGCCCCACGTGCCCAGCTTTCTGCAGCGGAGCACTCACCTCTGTGCCCCACAGAGCCCCATCACAGTCTGGGTGGAAAAACCTCACTTGTGCTAACAAGGTCATAGATCTTCTCCAGTCCCACACCAGGCTGATTGCCCTTCCGAGGAGTTTGCCCGAGGCCTCTGAAATCACTGGAGTCTCCCACCATGTGCCGATCAAAGGGAGCAGCTCTCTGCGATAAGGGTAGGAGCTATGAGGATGCCAGCGGATAAATTGGATTTCTGGCCAAACTGTCAGAGCTTGTGTCTGAGCACAGGGTGGGTGACAGCCAGGCACTATTGTAATTACAGAAAACATCATATCTGAGCTTATATTCCCCTGATCCTGTTCTCCCAGGTGCTGTATGCACCAAAAAAAGGTCTCTCCTTTGAGGATGTCCCTGCAGAAGCAGGGTTACGCGGGGAGGAAGGGAATTGCTCCAGGTTACATGACAGCTCAGGGCAAAGCTAAGGCTAGACGTGGGCTTTGCCAGTTGGTGTCCAAGCAGAGCCTGCACGTAGTTCCTGTGACAGGAGTGGGCTGTAAGCTCTCGTGTTGCCTGTGCAGGGGAGGGACGTATTGCGAAAATAATCAACAGTTTCTCTTTTCATCTATTCTTGCTCACTTGCCTATTTCCTAGGGGACTTCTCCTGAAAATACCGGTGCTATAGCATTTGTGCACGTGGGGCAGGCTTCCTCTAACGTTTGGTCTCATCCCACCGAACCTTTCTTTTCGTGTCGGCTGCTTCCCTGGCTCTCCTCCTGCTCGCCTTCCCGGGGAGTGCGGGCTGCAGCCCCCTCCAGCTGTGCTGCCCCAAGGGGTAAAGTTTAGCCTACCAATTTGCTGTCGTTGATGTTTTCTTTGTTTTCCCCTTAGCTGAATTATTGTGAAAATCTAAATTTAGTAAGATAAGAGCCTCAAAAGCATCAGCTTCTGTGCTCAGGGAGAGAGATTTCTGCTTCTTTTAAGGTTTTCCTAAGAAGTGCACGTTGCAGAAGGAAAAACCCGTGCAACTGAGGCCGGCAGCTGCCAAAGAGCTGCCTGCTTGGCTCCTCTCTCTGCCGGTTTTGGGATGCTCAGGTGCTGTTCCAGGGCACACCAACGAGCTCTCCGTTGCCAGCGAGCCTGCAAGCAAAGGCTGCTCCGCGTGGGTGACTGTTTTATTTTTCTTTCCCCCGCCCCAGCCAGAGCCTTGGCACAACTTCTGGGTCTCCTACGTTGCCATCTGACTGCGGCGCATGCCGTGCGTGGTGCTTGGTGCCCACGGAAGGGGCGTCTGGGCTTTTGGGGAGGAAGCGTGAGTCTCTGCCACACCAGGGATGCGGCAGCCCGCGGCCAGCCCTGGGGTCTGAGATCCCTGCTGGGGAGCTCCTCTCTGCAGAGGAGAGAGCAGGCAAAGGAAAGACAGATTTCAGGCTTACACAGGATGTACCGCACACCAGCTGGCTTGCTATCAGTGATTCGGGGGGATATCAGCATCCTTTTACCTCTTGCTTATTTTTGAGACCAGACAGAACTCCTTCCTTGTTTTATCATTGAAATTGTATAACTGCATCATTTCCCTTCCTTAAAGAACTTGCTTTAAAAATCATCACTTTTTTTTTTCTTTCAACTAGTGGCAAAAGATGCTCTTCTGTTACTGAAACATACTCACTGGTTAACTGTATGCACGTGTACTTATGAATTTGCTCAGAGGGCTGTGATAATCCCCGAATCTGCTGCAAAAGCCAGCCTGGTCTCCCCATCCTCTCTCCTGGGGGCAGCTTGTGGCAGCCTGAAGTTTAAATAGCTGGGGGCACCCAGGGAAGGGCCATCAGGACATTTAAACGTTTCTCCTAAATGCTAGGAAAGGCCTCAGTAGGGGGAACAAAAATTAGGACGCTTAATTAACTGACCAAATTAATAGAGGCCTGCAGGGAGGGTACCGGCATCAATGGGAAGAGCAATGTGAGATTTGGCAGATGTTAACCCTGCGCTTTGCCTGCTGAATTAGCACTGGGATGAGGCTGCACGTGGGGCGTATAAAGCCCCGGTTAAGGGATCTTCCAAGCTTGAAGGAGGTTGATTTGGTTTAATGCCCAAATGTCCTTTGCCTGTGGACCCAGCTATTAAATAACAGTGGTAAAGCCATCCTCCGCTCCACAGGCGGGGCTCTGAGAAGCGGAGTGGAATAATGGCTTTTATAGCTGAAATTATTAGGATATCCTGTCTCTCTTAGAGCATCGGGGCTCAGGGGATTTTCTGCTCCTGGCCTGGAGAGGCTTCCCACACAGGGCAGAGCCCGTTCCTGGGGCAGCGGATGGGGATGCTGAGCCCCACCAGGTGCCTGTGGGGAAAATGCTGCCAGGCTTGGGATCTGCCAAGCTTTCCCTGTGGGTAGACTGGAGGTGAAAAACAAGCGGGTTTGTTCCATGCCGAACGTGCCCACGTCTTGTCACACAAATGTGCAGCATGGATGAAAACAAAAAACAAGCTACAGATGGACACTGGCAACCTGTCGCTAAGCACAAGCCTCTAAATTCAAAATAAACATAATGCAGCAGCTCGTGTCTTCTGAATGGGATCTGCTGAACTTCCATTGCAGATACTGTAATGTCCTGGTCGTCGTCATTCGCAAAATGGAACTTAATTTCAACTCAGACTTCATCAGCATCTAAAATAAATTCCTGAATGGGTCATAAATTCTTACATTGGTCATTAGTGCTGCAGAGGAGCGTCTGAGTGCTGGTGAGGTATAAGGCCCCTGGGAATTGCAGCAGGCTTGGCCAGAGGAGACTCCTGGAGGTGGCTGGATCTGTCCTGAGAGTTGCAGATGCTGCTTAGGTCACTCCTGAGAAGGTTCTCCAACCTTAAAAAATGCCAATAACACAGACACCGCAACCTCCACGGGTAATTCAGCTATTCCCATGCCTGTGTCCCCCTGCCACTAGAAAGTTTTTCTTTAATTCTTCCTCTCCCAGCTCCCCTTCACTGCAGGTGGCACGTCCTGCTTCCCCTGTCCTGTACTGAACAAGCCCAGGAGAGGAGGCAGCTCTCCCAGGAGGTCTTGGCAAGCTGCATGCGACAGAGAAATAGCCAAAGGAAACCATGCAAACATCACTCTGGATGTATGTAAAACCGTCCTGGCTGAACGGAGTTGTTTCTGGAGGGCAGGAGCTGAGAGCAGCCCGGGGAGGCGAAGGCATTTCTCTAGAGCTGCGGCTCCCCTGGGCTGGCTCCCACGCAGAACTCTTTCTGGAGGGACTTAAGAGGCTTTGATTCCAGCTCCTCGCTGGTGCCAAGGCTTTCTTCTCCTACCCAAGGAGATAAGAGCAGCTGCGCCTGGCCAGACCCGAGCTCCCTCTGGCCAGGTATTTTGTCTTCGGCTGAGGTGAGAGGTGGCCGAGGGGGGAAGGCAGGCTCTTTCCCTCACCTGACCTCCTCCCCAGCTGCACATCGCATGGCCCCAGCTGCTGGCGCACCAAAAACCCCCTTGCCCACCTTCCCCTACAAGGGGGCTTCCAACCAGGCACAGGGAAATCAAGGGCCAAATTGTGGAGAAAAGGGTTTTGTTGACTATGGTGGAGTCCCTGCCAAGTTCACCGAGCTCTGAGTAATTAATCGTGGAGCACATGTATTTGTGTGTGTGCCCAGAGTAATTAACTGAAGTGAAACACATGTATTTGCAATCTTACATGCTGTGGTTAAGATAGAAATGAAGATGACCGTCAAATTGAATTATCTCTCTATTAGCAAGGCTCAGGGACATCTCTATAGCTACATAATTAATTTTAATTGTGCATATGAGTGACTCCTGTCAGGGGTTCGAGTAAGATACTGTATCTGTATCCCACGAGGAAGACCATTAAGTGTTAGTGTGTAGGAAGGTATATGGGGAGTGAAGATTTGGTGACCTGTTTCTCTTTCATGTTTGAAAATTTTCAAGCTGATGAAAATAGAGAAGTTCCTCCTGAGAACGACCCTCTTCACTGATGGACTGAAGAAGGGATCTCTGCACATCAGTATGTAGCTTAACGTTTTCCTTGGATTTACACAAAAGAGACTGAAAACAGAATGAATGCTCTGGTCCTGCAATATTTTCTCAAATGCCACAACTAACACCAGCCACTCCATGGTGAACATCTGTGAGGTCCTCGCATCTCACTCTTGTTCACTTTGATTTGTTGGGGCTTATCACCCAATATCTGCTCCTTTAGGTGGTGTGTAGCCCCCGGATACATCAAGGAGTTTCTCCAGTATGTTAACATGCATCCAGAGAGCAAGTGACAGCACAGGGAGGACTTCTATAGCCACAGGAGGACTTTATTCTGTTCTTCTCTCTGCCATGAAGTTGCTAAAAAACCTGGACAAAGACCACAGCAGCTCGACAGCTTTTCCCACCATTAAAAGATGCATCGTTCTGGGGTCTCTGCGGCACCACATAGGGATGCTCCGAGGTCTCTGTTGGGTAGAAGCGTCCGTGGTTACGCCAGTAGAGGGGACGCACAGGTGAGTGCAGCACAGTTACGGTGGGTCAGGGAACACCGAAACGGGAAACTCGGGCAGAGCAAGGAGATTCCTGTGGCCTGAAGCAGGTATAACCCTTCTGTGCGACACACACTTTTTCGTTATCTGCATAGTAATTTAACATGAAATATTTTTCAAAGGGCTAGGTGTTAAAGCACAAAGCAGAGTTGTAAAGTATAACCTTTATCGTTACCGTTGTGGGGAAAATATTTACACTGTCTTAGCTTTCATTTGCTGATGAAATACCATCTAGTGGCATCGGGGGGAAAAAAAAAAACCAAACTATGCTACGTTTTAATTGCAGCCTGGCTTTTGATCAGATGTGTATTTTTGGGGGGGGTGGGGGTGGGAAGAGGAGGAGAGAGAGAAATGTGGCTTTGTGTGTATTTGGTGTACATTATTATTCAGCAAGCCCTAAACCACAAAAGCTCCTACGGGAAGATTCATTATCGCATTAAGCCCGAGGTAGGGAGGGGATGCCTTGCTGGCAGGCGCAGACAATGTGTTGCTGTTTTAGTTTGTTTGGGTTGGGCCCCCCCCTCCCCTTTGGGGGCCGCATGCTCTAGAGAAACAGTTTAAGACAAGACGCAGTTGGACGGAAAAAAAAAAAAAGAAAGAAGAAAGGCAGAAAGAGGCAAGTGACCGCAGTGCAAAGCGCTGGAGGTTTCTAACGGCTCCCCTCCGACTTCAAACACCTCCCCAGCCTGCAGCGAGCCCTCGCCCTGCGACTTCGCAGCCTGAGAAGCATCGCCCCTGAGAGACGTGGTGGTCCCCGGCATCCCCCCGTGGCCCCCGGCCTCGCCCCGCGGGCATCTCCCTGTCCCCCTGAGGAGCCGGGCTCGCCAGCCCCGCACCTTCTCTGCAATGCTGGGGTTTCTCCCCACACCCCGTGTTTTCTTCTCCGCCTCTCTGAAAGCTTTTCTGGCCTTCCTTGGGGAGCCGGGTGCTGTGGCGTGATGTGGGGGTGATGGCCCAGCTCTGCCAGGGAAACCACTTTCTGGAAATAACCAAAAATATTTGCAGAGCACCCCTATCTCTGTCTTGCAACTAAGAGGGAAATGAAAGTGTTTTCTTCCCGGAATCACTGATTTAGAGTGGCTCAGCTTGCGGGTGACCCATCTGAGCCAGCAGCAAAAAAAAAGTAGTGCCGAGATTTTGGAAAATGCTCAACAGCTGTCTTCTGACAGGGGGCAGGTTTGGGGCACATCATATGGGATGCTCACTAATGAATAGCCTGGCAAGCGGGGTTTAGAAAATAAAAAAGTGGAGGCTTTGTTCTCAGAGTGATGATACATTTAAAAAAAGAAGAAAAAAAAAAAAGATATTAAAGCCCATTTATTCTGCTTTGAGAAGTAAAATCCATGTGATGGAGGCCCTGCCTGGATTGTTCTTTTGGTTACAAAACCCCCATTCTTCCTGCGAGGGAATTCCGCAGTTTCAAGACCGACTGGTTCCCTAATTTGTGTCTTTAAAAAAAAAAAAAAAAAAAAAAAAACCACCAAAAACACATCACTTGCACGTTACATTTTATTGATGTTACTGTAAAATACATATTTGCTTGCATTCCTAATTGGGGAAGCACAGATGGCAGTGGCTTCTGCTAGAGTGATATGCTCTTTAAAATATCTGGTAACATTACAACAAAGTGTAGTCATTAAAATGAGCGTCTTCGTCTGCCGCAGGAGTTTCATTCTTGGGAGCAAGGCGCTCCTGTTTTAAGGAGGGAGGGCTTGGTTTAACCCTTCCCTGGGCTGGTACCTGCCATGGCAGGATAAATCTGGCACAACGGGATAAATCCGGCAGGGTTCACCTGAGCGTGGTGCTGCCAAAACTGCTTCTCGAGGGCAAATTTCTCCTTTCTGCACAGAGGTGTTCGTAAGGGCGCCATGTGCCCTCAGGGTCTGGAGCTGGTAGAAGTCACAGATGAATTTATTTTGGTGTCGTGTTCCCTGCGCGCAATACAAGGGGAGATGAGAAGCAGCCACTACCTCCTTGAAGACGCGCTGGTGCTTGTGGTGTGGTGAGGACCTGGCCCTTGGAAGGACAGCGCTGCTTGGAAAGAAAAAATGAGAAAGAAAGAAACAAAAGAAAAGGCAGCATTGGACGCAGGTCGTTCATCTTCTTCAGAAGATAGTTTTAATTCTCTCTCCTCACCCAAATCACGCCACCACGAGCAGCCGCAGAGCAAGTGAGCAGCGTTTTGCAGAGCACTCGCGACGTGTTGGCAGCGAGCAGGGAGCGTGCTGGCGGGGAGGGAGGGAGGGAGCCAAGGGAAGCTGCCGCCGGGGTGTCCCATGGTCTTTGATACCCTCCTCTTCCCCCCGGCAGCTCGCCAGCCCAGAAGCCCACTGCCACCAGGGCGTTTTACCGCTGGCACCTCGGCCCCTCTGTGCCAGGACAGCCCTGCGCGCCTCGGTGCCCTTACGCCTTCCCGCACCTGAAGGGGGGTGTGTGTTAAAATACTAACAGCTCATCAGGAGCTGGGGTTTCATTAACTTTATGTTTTAAGAGGCCCCACTCCAGCCGTGCGCTGAGGTGCGTGCCTGGCGTTATTAGCTCTGTGCTCTCTGGGGAGGTTCATGGCGCGCCTGCAGCATCCCTGTCGGCCGGCGTGCTTTTGGGCGCCTTCCCAAGCCGCCGGGGGGGCGGACAGCAGGGCCCCCTGCCACTGCCGGGCTGCCAGCAGGCATTGCGAGGCATTCAGAGCCATCAGCTCCTTCGGTTTTAATTAGAAGCCTTAACTACCCAGCTTGCAGAGCTGCGCAGTGTCGTGGTTCACTGTGGAAATTAAGGTTGGCTGGTAAAAATCCAGGCCTTTGGCGTAGCAGGGAGTGAGCGGTGTGATGGCGAGGTATGGAAGCCATATATCGCTTACCCACCCCTGCCCGCTCCGCTCTGCCTGCTGGAGCGGGGGAGGTTGCCGTGGGGTCCACGTGAGGGCTCTGGGGTCCTTACGTGACTCCTAATGGCGGACTTGCCCTTTGTTCGGTTGTGGCGGGATTGAACCAGCCATAGGGAATGCCCTGGATGTGAATACGTCTCATCGTTCAACACAAAGTGTGATTTACTGACCGGGTTGGGGTTCCCCCTTCCCACACTGTTTGTGGGCCGCCACCAGTGGGTGTGTGAGGACCTGGGGCTGCGGGAGAAGAGCAGGCGGGTGACGCCACGGGGAAGGGTCTCCCTTACAGCAGCACACCTCCTGTTCCCCTTTTGGAGAGGGATGTGTTTCCCGTGCCTGGGACTGGGGAAGGTGGCCCAGCTGAGCCTCTCCAAGTGTCACACGTGCCGTCGAGGCCCTGCTAAGAAGGAGTCGGCCGGGCAAGAAGAAGAGGCCGGCCCGGCTCCCCGCTCTCCCGGGCAGCGTCCCCACGGGGCATGGCGCCTCGCTGGCAGAACGGGGTGCGCTGGGGGAGCGCTCAGTCATGGGTCCTGCAGAGCAGGGAAGCGGCCACCGCCGCACACACAAGGCTGGTTTTGTCTGAGGTATCGATACGCCTCCAGCCAGGCAGGCGCGGGGGGGAGAGAGGGGGGCGAGGTACCAGCTGCGTTATTAAGCCGAATCCCAAACCCTTTGAAGTCAATGGAAAAAATTATCCTCGACTTTGATACACTTTGGATTGGGCCTTTTAAGTCATGTGAAAGACATTCGTGTTATTAAAACAGCAGCAGAAGAACACCGCCGGTTACATCTGCTTTTATTTTTTAATGGCAATGGTAGGTTTAGCCGTGGGCACTATCTGAGACTCATAAATAACCCATGTCAAGTGTAACACACCTACTGAACAGCCACAGAAGACAGAGGACTTGGCTGTTTATCTCCCTGCATTTTTCAGTAACGAGCCACTTGTACGTTAGGAGGGGTAGATGTCCTCTAGCATTCATTAATAAAGCATCCTTAAACAGCCAGGCTTCTCCTTGATCATGCAGGGCTAATGCGATAAATATCTTCTTTCCACACTCTCCTGACAACTGAAAGGCAGGAATGCAGTCTAACTTACAACGTTGGTTGTGCAAGAATATTACAGGGCTTATTTCTTGTACGCATGTGTCGCGGTGAGGTACGGGACCCCCTCGCTGCCGGGATAACGAAGGCAGAGCAGGGAGGCTTTCTGAAAAAGCGCTCCCAGTGCAGCACTGGGATCACCCCCCATGGTTATGGGATGGGTGAAACCCCATGTCACATCTGGAACAGGCTGCCCAGGGAAGGGGTTGAGGCACCGTCCCTGGAGGTATTTAAAAGCCAGGCAGACACAGTGCTTAGAGGTATGGTTTAGTGATGGGTTTGTCAGAGTTAGGTCGATGGTTGGACTCGGTGACCTGAAAGGTCCCTTCCAACCTGGGCGATTCTGTGATTCTAAACATTATTCTGTAGGTGCCCCGAAGGACGTGCTCTGCAAGCCCCAGCCTGCTTGGTCAGCGAGGCGCAGCTGACGATGGATTGATGAAGGTCAGAATGCCTTGGGGACCACCAAGGAGTCAAAGCAGGCCTGCACTATCTGAATCTGTTCATCACTGCTTTCACCCAGTGTTCGGGTTTCTCTTTCCCGATGGTTCATTCCAGCAGGAAGACCTTACGTAAATAGATATTACTGTCCACACTGATCCCGTCTGTAGGTACCAGCCGTGCAGCCATGGACTTACGGCACCAGCATGTCCCACAGCAGCCGCAGAGGAGCATCAGTTTAATCCAGGCAGTGCAGAATCACACCCGAGATCCAGTGGAGACCATCGCTTCACTTGCAACAAACCAGGCCTTCAAAGTCCTGCATTTGTGTGAGCTCGCATTTGGTTTTTCACTTAACTAATGTGTTTTACTTCCACCTCATTGCAAGCATGTGGGCATCTTGTCTGAGCTCTCTTGTTTTTGGAGAGGTGGAGGGGACATAGATGCATTTTTATTTTTTTTCCTCCTTTTTTTCCCCCCCTCTGTTGTTACTCATCCTCTTTTTTCCCCCCTGCTGCCACCCGCTAAAGGCCAAGGGGAGCTCTACCGTTCCTGAGCAGCCCGGCAGCTCCGGGGCTGCCATTGCTGGGTCGTGTCCTCTCTCCCCTATTTTAATGTTGATTTAACAGCAAGGCAAAGCCAGGGCTTCCCACTTCGGAAGCTGGAGATGTTTGGTGGGGAACAGGTCTGCGACGAGCCGTGTTTGCAGTTAAAGCAGCAGGATGGCTGGGGACTTCTGGTCTAGAGCAACCTGAAACGCTGACCCAAAGAAGGTTTGGTTTTAAGCTATTTAACCCCTTTAAAAGAAGAAAAAACGAGGTCAACCATGAAAGGGAATTTAATAAATGCAGCTCATACATAAATATTTGCTTCTGCTCCCAAGTGCCTGATTCCTCTAGTTTCTCTCGTTGTAGAGGAATGCCCATGGGACCTGCAAGTTTAAAAATGTTTCTGTTTCCAAAGCTTTTTGAGGACCTTATGTCCGCACAGCCCGTACCACTCTGGGACAGGGAGCGGGGCCAGGAGGCACCTGCGTTTGCAGAAGCAGCTCTTCAACACCTCCCCTCCTCCCTGGGTGGGGGTGCAGAGCAGACCCCCCCTCCTTCCTAAAAGCTGTTACCTGTTTTCTTCCCTTCCCTGGCAGCAAGCCGAGGTCTGTAAGACTTTCCCCCCGCCCCGGGCTTTGGGAGCAGACCCACCCTATCCTCAGGGCAGCAAAATTCTCTGAGGAGCGGGGTGAAAGAGCATCCTTGGAGCTGGGAGCGTATTTCCAGGCTTCCCCATGAGGGAAGGGGCGAGACAGAGGACGGGCTTGGGCGACAGCGCTCTGCCCTGTGAACCGGCTGCGGGGGCCGACACACGATGGGGCAGGCAGGGCTGCAGGCAGGAGGCTGCTTCAGGGGAGCGGGAATTAATCCCCCTCCTTAACCCCTGTTTAAATGGTGCCACGCTGGAGGGTGTTTCAAAAGCAGCTAAAAGGCAGGCGCTTCACTGCCTTATCCCTACGGCTTTGGATTTTCAAAGGGATTTGAGTATCCAGAAAGGTTCTTACTCCACGGAGGCCACACGTTCTCAGCAGCCTCCTTTTCTCACGCTCTTTTCAGCTCCCTGATGCCTTTCTCCCCATCGCTGTCTTTCCTGAAACCGAAGCCTCCATAAAAAAGACAGTTCAAGCATTCAACCTGTGCTTCCCTCCCTGACGTTCAGGTGTGCCGTGACAGTCCTTTTCAGCAGAAACCCTAGAGAAAAAGTGTTAATTGCTGAAGATTTGGGGTTTGGGTTTGCTAACCACAAATGCAAGTGGAAACAGCCTCGTAGGATGCAGTTGCGCAGAAAGCTGGCAGGTGTTAAATAGCACACCCAGGGCTTCGGCATCCTCCGGCTCCGCAGCTTTGTGGTGGTTTCTGACTAATAGGCACCAGCTTCATTTTTTACCTTTGAGGAGCCTTGGCAGGTACTCACTAGACCCCCCCGGGGCTCAAGCCACACTGAGCTAAAACCTTAGTTAAACCCTCGGAGGCACAGTCCGTCCCACAAACCAATGTATCAAATGGGGCTGCTCCAGCAACGGCTTAAAAGCAGCTTTCCACTCCCTTGCATGTGGGCAGAAACCCCGGATCCTAATGACACCTATGTGAAACTGCCTCTTTCATGTCAAGCAGTTTCCATCCAAGATACTGAACTGAAATTTTATTTTAATGTACAAAGTGTACCTGAGGTTGCTGTCTTACAGAGCAGGAGATGGTCGCTTCCAACCATGGAGAAGCAGCCATGAGATGCTTGGTTCCACTTTCAGAAAATAGCTCTTACTCGAAGACCATTTAAACATCTCTCTTCTTCCCCAAACCTCCTCTTTTCACCTCCTGGTCTTTTCCATAGGTAGAAACAAAAGTTTGCTGACTTTGCTGTATTTCTAGCACCAGCTGCCCCAGTGGGACATCTGCCCATGTGCCGGTTGGGAGAGCCAAAGCCTGGACCTGTTGAGTTTTACAGTATGGGGCTGTTGGCTCTCGCACACACACGTGTGTCTAGACTTTACACATTTATGATTCTGTGTGTGCAACAGGCTTTCTTTAGTACAAGAAGTTGGTTATTGGGCCTTGAAAGGCCCTTGAAGGATCAGGAATGCTCTAACTTTCCCTTTTAACTTCTACAAAAAATGGGACAGTCAAGAAGCTCCTGATTTTGCCAAATCTCACAGCGTTTCTGCTTACATACAGAGAGGGGGTTTAAATGAGAACTGTTCTAGCCCTTGTACTTCCAGGCAAAAGGCCGAGGGCAGGACCTGCCTGCGTGCCGACAGCCCAAACCAGAGCAGTAGCAAGGACCATGACCACAAACTGAAGATGCGTTTTCAGGTGGGCGAAGGGAGAAGCAGCTCTCGCCAGCCCCAGCGATGCAGAGTGCTGCTAGTCCAAATGCAATCAAACCGGCATTAAATGGAGGACAACCACCTTGGGTAGAGGGCACCTTATCACCACCCCCTGGCACACTGTAGAGGAGACGTGACCAAGGTTCTCCACACAGAGGTGATACCAGCACATAGGCCGTGGTACCATGAGTGGGGAAGGGGCTGTGTGCTCCTTCTGCCCCTCTCCGATACAAAAATGGCTCCTTAAATGCAGCTTTTTGCATTCAGTGCCTCATCCTGCCCCGTATCTCTCGCCTCCTCACCGTTCCCCTTGCACACCCGCCTCTTTCTTTTGTTGGTGGGCTTCCTTCCTCTGCCCATGGGAAGATGCCAGCGCGCCATGCTGGGGGCTAGGGGACACCCCAACCACGTGGCATCTCCCCTTCCCTCCCTCCGCCAGCCCCCCGGGTGCCCCTGGCAGCATGTTGGCCTGGTTTGACAGAGGGGTGACCACCGTCAGAACGAGCAGCGCCCTCCGTCTCCATGGCTGGGAGCAGGTGGGGAGAGGGCAGGCGCCCAGGTGGGTGCCCGCTCTCCACCAGCACATCTGGGGCCCACAGCTGGCAAGTGGGGGCCGCAGCTTGCCCTGCCCTCAAACGGAGGGGGCTCTTCTGTTCAGAGATAACTTTTGGGGGGGGGGAATGGCAAGAAATGAAGGAAGCAAAAGAAATACATGTGAGGCTCAGAGCAGGCGATGAGGGGTGGTGGCACCGGCGCAGGGCAGCTGGGGAAGCCACCATCTCCTGCTTCTTGTCAACCCTCAGCAGTCAGGCTGGTGGCCCCCGAGCTCGGGGGTAGGCACTAGCTCACCCAGCCCCCTGCTTTCGAAGGACCTTTGAGACCGGTTTTTCATGCCGTGACCAATACACCCCTCAGAGACCGGTCTGGCTGAGACCTTCTGCAGGAGCCTGGACAAGGGGTTCCCCTGCGGAACCCTGTCCCAAACTCTGACCGCACAATTCCCACCTTCTCCCTGCCTGCCCTCCGTTGTGTCCCTTCGATGCCACAGCGCTCGAACCCCCCTCGAGGGTGTCAGAGCCCGAACACCACAGACATTTTGGGTCCCCCATGGGACCCCCACAGGGACCTTTGGTACCCCTCAGGGTCCAGCAGTAGGTGATTGAGCATCAGTACTGCACGGCCAAACTCATCCTCTAAACAAAATTAGACTCTTAAAATGCCACGGGAGGGGAATAGGTGAGTATTTTGCGGGGGGTGTTACTACGGCATTTTTGCATTGATACATTTATTTTCTTTTTCTTATAAACCTTGAAACTGAGGACTGGATTTTAGCAAAATGTCCCTTCTTGCACACCTGGCAAGAGGGAGGAAAAGAGATAAATTTATTTTCTTTACCTGCAAAACGTGAAGGAATTAAAACATCTCCACAGATCTTAAAATCCGTATTACTCCTGCGTTCACTCAGAAGCCGAAGATGAGCAGTTTAATTTTAAAGCCCTCGTTCCACGCCTTTGAAACAAACACTCTCTTCCTTCTGATAAATGATTAAAGTACCACCAATTTATTTTTTAAAGGCAAAGATCACAGGAATTTCTGAGCTCCATACCCTGCCAAATTTATACCCTGTATAAATTTGTCCTTGCTGAGGTGATACTCCCGTACTTTAACCGTCGTTTACTTCCCACCGTAGTAACACAGGGAACAAAAAGGGGTTGCCCCAAAATAATATATGGCAACGAAATTGTGGCTTTAGTAAAGTTCTCCTTACGTGCTTGATACACCAATTTCCACCAGTGACTTTGTGACTTTGGATCCAGTAACAGTGAATTTGGCTTTTCTGGGGTTTTTTTTTGTGTGCTTTGGCTTTTAAAAAAGTTATTACAACCAACGTGATGGAAAAACTTGAAGGTGTAAGATTTTATTCTTCCTCTGCCACCACAGATAATGAAGTTTTATCAACTCCCTTTTATTATAGTAATCTAAAACTGTATCTTGTAATAGGGTCATAAACATTTAATGAAACTCTATGCTGTGTGAATTAAAAAAAAAAAAGAGAACGAGAGGGTTTAGGGTGGACAAATGGAGAATGAATGGGAGTCCAAGTAGCTCGGGTGTCTCTAGTCCAAAGCCTCAGCAAACGATGCTCCTCCGTCCTTGGCTCCGTGCCGGCGGTTAGCCCGGGCACTCTTGCCTGATTCCCCTTAGTGGGATTTTGCCCTGGATTTCCCTGGATTTCCACTTTCCCATACCTGAAGTGAGGTGCAGAAATGCAGCCCTGGTCTCTATGATTTATTATTTGTTTTTCCTACCGTTTAAGACTTTTCTGGTATGTTCTGCGGGGACTTTTCATGTATTGTTTCATCGCGTACTTAAAACGAAGGGGATGTTAATTACGCTGACACCATGAAAAGCATAAATCCTGCCTAACTGACATTCACCGGTGCATTTCAAAGAGCAGATGTATATTACTATAGCACGGCAGTTACATTAACTCTGCGCAATGACAATAGGAAAAACTGATAATAAACATCAAACTCATCTGCCTCTTACCACAGAAAAAAGAAAGTTCAAGAGCAGTGGAAAGTTTTGGGGGTTGTTTTGTAAATTACCCCTCGCTTTCCTGCTCTGAAACCTTTTGCCGGGGAAAGTTTTCAGTTTGCAGAAGGCAGCAAGCAGCTCACGAGCTCCCTAATTCTGGTTTTGCGAGAGGCGGCTGTGAACCTGCTTTCCTCTCGCATGGGGGTTTTATCAGGATACGCTCACGAGGATGGTGAAGAGGTGGGGAAGGATGGGGATGAGGGATCTGTGATGCCCTTCACGGGTGGATCTGGAGAGCACCGGGAGCTAAATTCGTGGAAAGGCGCAGCGCGCGTTTTGCTCGGGGAGGGATGCTGGAAGAGATTCCCCGCAAACATGCCCAACTGCAAAGGCAACATCCGCGGTGCAACGTCTCGTCGTCTGCTTTCAGTCCTTCAAAAATGCACACCTAAAAATATCCGTCATTAATTTGGGATAGCCAGCCTACTGTGAATATTCCCTCACTGTGAAATAGCTGGTATTAGACAAAATATGATACTATGGCCTTTGCCATGCTAAAATTCGCTTATAGCGCTCTAAAATAAACAAACAGGCATGCACAGGGGTAGGAGATTATATATCACTTCTCTTTTCTTACTGGCAAACATAGAAATGGCCAGGAATATTGCAGTTCTCTCTGTGTAAGCTCTTTTTGGGAGGTTCACACTCAGCAACGTGACCCTCAGCTTGTGCGGGGGGTAAAATACGCAGCGAAAAAAACGATCCTGATATTTGTGACTGGGGCCTTGGTTTCATTGTTAAATATGGTGGTACGAAATCACTGAGTGTTGGAAACTTGGTCAGAATAAGGCAAATAACATTATTCCTTAGTTACTATCCATGTGTTTTCCTTTCACAGAGCCTCTGCTGGGGACTACTTCTGTCCTCTCTTCAGTCTGTTGCCATGCCTGCAGCTATGGACTAAAAGCAAGAGTAAAGATTAAATCTAGGTGAAAATTTTTAATCAAAATCTTTTAACAGAAAATTAGAATTTTAACTTAAAAAAAAAAAAGACAATTAAATAATTTCTATTAACTGGGCTGTTTTTTTTTTTCTCAAGAGAACCGGAGACCATGAATGCAGAAATATGTTTCCAAAAGTAGAAAACACGAGTTTAGGGTGGACATTTTTCAAGTTCAACTGGCGGAAATGAAAATGAAGGAAAAAAGCCAACAGTGTGGGTTTTTGATGTAAAACATTCCACCAACTTGCACATTCCTCTAGCTGTTGAGGTAAATAGTAGGGGACGAGTCTTCAGGTGCAATAAACTTGCATAGCTATTTTTTTTTTCTGTTTCTCTTCTTCTGAACTAACGATCTCGACAAGTTTATAGTAATTTGTACTAAATTCTAGCTTTCCCCTATTTTTTTATCTTGGTATGTGTGGTGTAGGCTGTGGCCCAAAAGGACTAATGTGACACTGAAAGCAACGTGGTGGAAACTTCGTTCTTCATCTACACAGGTTTCCCTTTAGGTGGGCTTTTCTCTTCCCCCTTTGTTTTAGTGAAAATGGGGAACATGGTTGTGCAAAGGGAAGCTCTAAAGATAATGTGTGATCTGGAAGTGTGAGTGCATAAATTATCAGAGCCAACTTTCAAACCGCGCGTTTGCAAGTGTTACAATCCGACACGTTTCCCAAAGTAAACTGTAGTAGTTGTAAGATAAATGGCTCCCCAGAGGAAAGCAATAAATAGTACAGCCGCACGCTCGCTGCGCCTCGCCTGTGTATTTCCATTATTTATGAAAAGGTAGAAAGCACGCTGCAATTCCAGAAAACCCTTTGATCGGTGTATTTATTTTTGCAACACCTTTAAAAATAATAATTAAAAAGACCCAAACCAGAAGAGTCATTGAAAGACTGGAGATTGACTATGCATTTTAGATAGGCACAAAGGGTGAAAAATTGGGATGAGTACACAATTTCCCTTGAAACCTCACCCTGAAAGGCGTGATACTGCAAAAAATTATTAGACCACTGGAAACCAACTATTTTTCTGCTCCTTATGTTGCCCTTTCTTTCTCTGTCCTTCATTCTTGTAAATGTGGATTATAATAACACCTTTGAGCCTTTCTGTTCTGTGATGGCCATGGGAGGCTCTTACAGAAAATGAGAAGTACTGTTACTATTCATTGGGGGGGGGGCGTAATTTAGGTTGGAAGGGACACGTCTGGAGCTCCTCTAATTCAGCCTCCTGGTGAAAAAAAAAAAAGGGGGGGCGGCTAACTTCAAATGAAGATATTGGCTTAAGTGCTTTGTTGGATTGGGACCTAAACCTGAAAATTGAAACGAAAAAGTCTGCACATTTGATGCAGCTGGGAGGAAGACTGAAAGACCAGGGAGGAAAAAAACCCAACCACATCTGCAGTTCTTAGTTATCAAAGTGAAAAACAAGCACTTGTCTGACAGCAGAAACATAACTGGTAAAATCATGGAAATACTGGTTGTGAGTCGATAAACAAGTTTGCGTTTAAAACACAAGAGGATGGGGCCAGGCTCTTTTCAGTGGTGCCGGGGGACAGGACAAGAGGTAACGGGCACAAACTTGAGCATAGGAAGTTCCACCTAAACATGAGGAGGAACTTCTTTCCTGTGAGGGTGGCAGAGCCCTGGCACAGGCTGCCCAGAGAGGTGGTGGAGTCTCCATCTCTGGAGACATTCCAAACCCGCCTGGACGCGTTCCTGTGCCACCTGCTCTGGGTGACCCTGCTCTGGCAGGGGGTTGGACTGGATGATCTCCAGAGGTCACTTCCAACCCCTGCCATTCTGTGATTCTGTGATATATAAACATATAGAAACGTATGGGGTATGTAATTAATCTTTACCTAGCAGGACAAGCTCGCTGGGTATCATTTCTGCCTGTGTATGATCCCAGCAAAATACATTCATAGATGACTTCGAAGGTTCTCCAGGTTGTTTCTCTCTGAGGGATTTCAGTCAGTGTCAGTTTGCAAAGGGCTCCTGCATGCATTTCAGAAGTGTCCTCAACTCATTTGTTGCTATGTAGGAAAGACTACTGTTTCCGTTGCTGTAGATATATCGCTCGGTATTAATATGAGAAGATGGAAACATGGGTAGTAAGATGCCAACCTCACAGTTTATGGCACAGTGCAGACGTCTCAATAGGATGCAGCAGGGTGGATACGATGTCTAGCTTTAACAAGTCAAGCATCAATAAGCTCAGGGTTGTACATCAACACCATACGCTTAACATGGGCTGGGGAATTTGCAAAGCAGAGACACCCCGCCATAACTTGCAGCCAGACAGGCCTGGGCTTCCAGAACGATACCCTGATAGCATGGGAGAGGGCAAGGACTCTGTGCTCAAACACAACGACAAAACACAACCAAAAACGGGTCCTGTGCCCCTGCAAACCTGCAGCCTCTTCTTGTGCCCCCACGCTGAGAGCTGGAGTGAATTATCCCTCTTTGCAGGCCTTGAATAAGCAAACACTCAGGAGGGCGATGGGGTGGGTCCTTTTTCAGAAAGTGCTTTGAAAAATGAAATTTGAAACCGAAACAATGTAGAGTTTGTCTATATAAACAACTCTTTCCCCCAGGAATCCCACTATATAGAGACAAATCTAGTCTGAATAAGGAAAAGAATATTCAAACAGAAGCCAGCAGAGACAGCGTATCATTTGTGTGGGCATGACTCGAGCTGGGGACTCACCGTATTCTCACAGCCCCATCATTACCTAAGGCATAGCCTGAAATCCCAGGACTCTGCATTGAACATATTTTTTCCCCCTCCCTTTTTAACATAAAAAGCAATTTACTGAGAAATCATTCTGATGTAACGGAGTTTTGCATGCCTGAAATCATGGCTAAGCTTTAAACAAGGAAAATCAATAAATGATGTGTAGCCGTCAGCCATGTCTACAGCAGCTTAGTATTATTTTAATAATGTTATCACTGTGTTAAGAAAGGCAGGGAGAGGAATCTGCAGCTTCACTCCAGCACTGAGCGTGACCCCCCCGCAGAGGGAGCTCAGGGAGCCCGGTGTCCCCAGCAAGGCAGCAGGGTGTCCCCTCTGCCCGGCCAGTGGCCACCACCTCTGGGAAATGGTGACGTCTGGGGATGAACGGGCTCCATGTTCTCCAAGTCACCACCTCATCCTCTGGCCATGAGGCTGTGCATTTTAGTTTGGGAGAAACTGTAATTCAGGCAAGGCTAGAAACTAAAGCAAGATGCAGTAAAGAATATTTGTACTGCAATGGACGGGTTCCCGGTTGGCTGTTTCTGTAATAACTCTGCTGAAGCCGTCAACCCTTCCCGGTATGTCTGTGCGCGGGTAGGACCTTCCCCGCTGCTCCCAAAAGCTTGGGCAGACAAGGCGTCCCTGCGTGCTCACAAATGACACGGTGCAGCCGTGGGCCAAGTAGTTCTGTCTTCTTAACCCAGATCCACAACTCGTGCTGTGAAAGGCCAACGCTTCAGAGCTGGCTCTGGACTAACAACCGGGCTGAGTCAAAGCAGTCGGGCCCTGGGCTTGGGCCATCGAGGTGGGATCTTCCCCCCTTGTAATACTGACACTGGGCACGTAGCAATGAGGGGCCCTAAAATCTTTGGCCGGTTCCCCCTGACGGCACTGACAGAGGTATTTGTGACCACCCAGCCTGGGATACAGCCTGTCCTGAAGTCAGGCCGTGGCCGAGAGGAATTGGTTAAGGCTGAAGGGGATATAAACAGCGTTGGAGAAATACAGAGCAACACTGGGGCCTCGATTCGTCTTAGAGAGGCTGCTGTGACATGTTGCCTTCAACTTGTAACTTAATCGGCTATTGAACATCCTCAAATAATCCTGTAACTTCATCGAGTTCCACTAAAGCAATGCAAAGTGATGCTTAGCTCACCTGGAGAAGTTAAAAGCTAAAAGGAGAACTTTAAAATGAAGTCAGAGTATTAATTTCTGTTGGGGGGGGGGAGGTGTCTCAAAAAAAGAATTCTTTAAAATACTAGAGGACCTTGCCTATTCTTGAAAACCCTTGTGAGACGACGTTCAGTATGAGTGTTCAGAAAGGGAGAGCAGAGCTTACCCCGCTTTCCTTTTTCCCTTGAGGCTGAGCCTCCTCCGTCAGCAGCCCCGGCAGGGAGAGCGGGCAGCGGGACGCGCTCCGTGGTAAAGGACATTCTTCCCTGTCTAACAGCAGAAGTTACTCTACACTGCCTGGAAACCGCGATAAGGAACAGCACAGCGCTTTAGAGATACCACGCTTTAAATTTTGAATAATGTACTAGCGGGATGTTTAAAATAGCTGAAGTGCAAACTGATCAGGCAGGCATAAAAGGGCAGGCTGCTTACATAAAATATAATAATGTACCCTTCAGCAAAGTGACATGTTGCATGTAGGATATAATGTACTATATGAAATCGGTAACACACAAGAGAGTGGAGAAGAGTTTCAAAGACCAGACAGGAGCGAGGAATAATACCAGAGAGTAGCACATGATGATATATGACATGTGGAGGAAATAAGAGAATTAGATTGAATCTCGGGGAAGATTGAAGTTCTCCATGAGGAGACAAATATAATCTAAAACAAAGATATTTGGTAGGAAGGAGCTACTTACAAGGCAATCATGTTGGAAGTGCCTAAGTGGATAGCAAATCAGATATGAGCACGCAATGTGATTGAAAAATAAATGTATAAATGCCAATGTAATCCTGGCCTGTGCTGTGACAGGGAGGCAGAAAGGGACACTTCTTCCCACAACACACAGGCGACAGTACTTTGTAGGAAACATTGTCTTTGGGAGCCTTGATAATAAAGCTCCGGCGATCGGAGGCGACAGCGTGACGAGGAATGAGGATACCACAGAGAAACGTGGGACGCAGAAGAGACGGAGCAGAATTGGGTACGTCTGGCTGAGTGGCAACCAGCACATGGATGGCTGCTCGCAAATAGCTGGTGCAGGGAAGTGTGGCAGAGCACGGGCACAGCAAGCCCGAAATTGATCAAATAAAATGTCTGCTTGGATTTCAGGGGGAAAATGGTCAGTAAAGCTGGTCCATCTTCCTTCAGAAAGGGATAGGAGCCCTGTCACTGGTCACGTAAAAGTTGATAGGACTGATGCCCTAAGGAGCGAAAAGGAGCCTGAGCGTTGGGTCCTGCATCGTCCCGCTTCATGGCAGTGGGGTGCTGGGGCTTCCACTGACGACGCGGAGGTCCTTTGCTGGAAGGAAGAAGGGCTGGGATGAGCTGGAAGGTTGATCCACCTCTCGTTTCTCCTGCTCTGCCCTGAAGCAAGGATTGCTCAATAGCTCAAAATGTTTCAAGTACTGGGGGTGGCCAGTGGGTGTCAGTTTTGCTCTATGAAGCAGCCGATGTAGCTTCCCTTATCTAAAGTGAGAAACTACCTCTTAAAGGAGGCAGTGGAAAAAACATGCCCATGGAGAAATACGAGCTCAGCCCCGCAGTTTGGCATTTTGGTCTTTTCACAGCTCTGCCTACTTTAAGAGCGTTCACAGATAGTAACTCTTAGAGAAGTTGTCGTCTTAGTTTTTCTTCTGTCGGTATCTCTGATTTTAGGGCGATGACAACTAAGGGAGGGTTTTCAACAGAGCTCTTTTGTCTTACAAAAGAAGCCACCATCTACAGCCAGACAAACACTTCATTTCAAAGGGTCATCTGTGCAAATGGGCAAAAGTCTTGCGTGAGCCATCTAGGATAACCTCTCTGGAGGGTCATGATTTTCTTGTCAGCCAATTAAGACAGCTCAATATACTGTAGAAATCTCTTAAAGATCAAGTCAATGCTAAAGACCTATAGCTACTCTGGATACAATTTCCACGGAAAACATCTTCAGATTTTAAGGATCGTTTTCAATAGCTATTTTTAACCAAATTTCAGAGCCGAATGTAAAATTATACCCTTGTTGAATTAAAAACCATCCCAACAGCACCAAACCAGCAGCGAGCCACTGCAAAAAGCATTTGCCTTTCTAATGCAAAGAGAAAGCTGGGAGCTGGTACCTCTACGGGCTTCATAAGGAACTCAGGGAGTGTCTTGGGTGGGGAAAGTTTTGTTACGAGAAGAACACTCTTTGGCAGCATATGGACGCAATAAACCAGCAAAAGCAATTCAGAGAAGAATTTTTAAGACAAAGATGGTGATAATATATGCAAAAGTTTTTCTATTTGTGTCCTCATTCATAACGCTGTAAAATTTGAGTATTTTTTTACTTTCGTAGATTTTAGACGGGGTCTTTTCAGCAGAAGTCAGTAGGAGAATTTCTATTGATATTAGTGGTATAAGCTAAGGCCTGTGCAGTGAAGAAAAGATCCCTGATAAAATGACATCTTCTTTAGCCATCGTTCCACCACTCAAAATCTTAATTAGAAGAATCCCTCGTGTTGCTAATAAACAGAAAGTAACATTTGTTCTTGCAGATCTCCAAAAAAAATGACAGTGTATTAGCAGTAGCCAGGAGTAAAAGATTGTCTCTCTAATATAGAGAGCGAATGATGTCTTCATTGATTTAAATCCCCAGAGGAGAACTAAAAAATAGAAACGCCTCCCTCTTAAAAACAAACAAATAAACAGGAAAAAGGGGGCATTTTCAAACCACAAGAATGAAGTTATGTTTTCTTTGCTTGCACAGTTATGTGCGGGTAATGGCTGGATGTAGAGCAATGTTATTCCTTTCCTGGAGTAAAATAAGAATAATAAATAAAACTTTGAAAAATGAAGAAATCCTCTACCACTAAATGAATCAGCCTCCTAAAAAAAGGCTGTGGAGCACTCCATCAGCTCTGCTGCTGGAGTGAGACAGGGGAATGCTTCACCATAAAAATTAACACGCAGCTTTAAAAGGCTGTGGTCAAATGTTGTTTCATGTAACGTCGAGAGGAGCGTAAAAAGATGCTAATGTTTTAATTTTTACGATCTAAATTGTTGCTTATGGTTAATCAGAGTTAACCTGGCTCCACTTTAAAACTGATTATGTGGCCAGTTAATTTAAGGTGACTGTATTTTCACAACCAAACACCAGGAAACTTCTATGATGACATTTGCTTACGGACACAAAGGAGGTGTACAATCCCCGTATTTTTTAAATGTCTCCCTCTCGCACGCTGGCACGGCCTCCATCACAGCTCTCTCCAAGTCCCTGCCCCTCTTGCTGAGGTGTTCATGACTCTCAACACAGTTGACAGAGGAGAAGAAATACTATCAGCTGTATTTTCTAGGCGAAGAACGCAAGTACGAAAGGGGATATTCACCCACTGTAACTCATTTAGCCAGCCGATACCTCCAGCCTCCCTGTGTAGTGACCAGAGAAAGAAATTCTCCTCTGGAGAGTGACTACAAGCAGGAATCTGATTTCAGCGCTTGGAGTTGCAATCTGGACGGATCAGTCTTTTACGTGGGCTCCAGAAGCAGCCGAGGAATAGGAGGCTACACAAGGTGCCTATAGCAGAATGCCCCTTGTAAATTCAGGTGGAAATGACTATCCTCCTCCAAAGCAAGGCACTGAAAGTGAGTCACTCACCGTCCAGACTCGGGCTTAGTCCCCAGGCTGTCCTTCCCCTCTGAGATGACAGTGTCAGCCTTTGGCTCAGCTGTGCCACTTCTGGAGGTGGAGGGCTGGGCGTTTTTCTTTCTCAGACAATTTTACATTCTGACTCTATTACTGCTGAGACTCTGATGACATACCATTTCCCCAACGATGGAAAGACTGGTTTGGATGGCAGATTTTCGCCCCCCCAGCACTCGCTGTAGAGGTGGTACTTCACTCCGAACTGCTCTCTCCGAGTCCACGCATTGCATGGAGTGGCACAGAGGGGACTAATCCCTGTCTGGGGACAGCCGTTCCTGTCCCCTGCTTCAGGTTGTTACAGAGCCCCACACCTGCAGGAGCTGCTGTCAGCATGGAAGATGCTTTCGCTGTTTAGTCCCTGACCACCAGAGCAACTAGTTTTCGACCCAGCACCACTGCCTCTCCCCGGCTCCCTGCAAGCACCAGCACGATGCTGGAAAAGCAGTGAACGAACAGGGACAAGGATTAAGGAGGGTAAAGTACATGCCAGTAAACCCGTGCTGACTTTTTTGTAGCAATGCACACTGAACAGGGGTGGTGTTGTTTTTGGAAATGTGGTGAGTGAGGAGTGACAAGAATAAACAGGACATCCTTCACATGTTTTGAATAAAGGCCCTGGGACTCTGAGGGAAATCATGCAACCATCCAGGTAGAATCAGGGAAAACAGCCTGTTTAACTTCCAGGCAGGTCTGTAAGCTCCTGCAAGGTAAAGCGAGACGTGAGTTTAAAACACGCCAGTTGCTTCCCTTGCGCACAGTATCACTCTCCAGCAAAGGAGGAGTGGGACGCCTAACAGCTCCAGCTGAGCAAAAGCGTGCAGAGTCAATGAGACTAACTTTGTGATAAGGTCATCTGTCTGTTTCCTTGTTTGAAAACTGCTGTCAGAGTTGAAGCAGGTTGGCAGCATGGGGACCCTGAAGGCACTACAGACCTCCATGACACTGATCAGCCTCAGCTGGGGCATCCACCCACACTTCTGCCATTGGGCCAGGAGCCCATTTAAGCTCAGCCCCATGCTTTGCTCTCTGTTTGGGGAGTGCTGGTCTCCTGCTTGGCCACGGTTGTGCCTCCAGCTAGCCATGGACCTTGCTGGTCCTGACCTGCAGATTGACTTCCTGGCTTGACCCCAGACCTGCCTCATCATTGCAGACTTGCCTGAAGATCAGGGTTCTTGGTTAGACCTGGCCATTGCCTCTGGCCTGCCCTACTCCCTTCCTGTGGGCTGTGGGACAGACCCTGGCTGGTGAGGTTCCTGCCATGCTGGCCTGGGGCAGCCCTGTGGCTCCTTGCCCCCAAGGAGCCACTGGCCTATGCTGTGCACTGACAGGTAGGTTGGATTCAAAGAGAAAATGTCCTTATCCCTCAATTCTTTCCCAGGTTTTAGAGAGGTGGAGTGGAAACTCTTTTGAAGTTCAGGAAGGTATGCACAGGGTGGCCATATCTATTCTATATTTCACGCAGGATGAGAACCACAAATATAGCTTTAGTATATCCGGTTGAACCCAGGAGGTAAGTGCCAGAAGCCTTACAAGACCTGCTCCCATGATGTTTGCAGCCTAATTTGGTGGGAGTCTTCTGTATTGTAGAAGCCCTTTCAAACCCAAGTGGCAACTTTTGACCTTTTGAGGTTCAGCCTTCATGTTAATCCTGTCACAGAGAAATGGAAAACCTCCATTCCTGCCAAATCTTCAAATGCTGCAAAGCCATTAGCCTGGCTGTTTGTCACTGAGTGTTCCCTGGTACTTTGCAATACTCCACCTGTAATTTTACCAAATTTCAGCTCAAGTAACAACTGTCTATCTGCCTAAATGCCCACACCAACTCTAGTAATTTAAATAAATCCAGCACAGTTTTTTATCTACTGTTTCATGAACTTCATAATTCTGTGTTGTTCCCTGTTCAGTGTTGGATGTATTTAATTCTGATGATACTGTGTTTTCCAGCCATAAGCAAAGCAAGAGTTAATTCTTATTTTTGTTGAAGCACTAAGTGGGAAGCTAGGTCATGCATAAATCCTCATTGTGCTAGGTGCTGTACAAGCAAAGAATAAAAATGATCCTAGGCTCAAGGCTTCTCTGTTAGTAGCTTGTGTCATAATTAAATTTTGTTAGGACACTTTAGAATTGCCCTTCCTCATAAATGATATCTCCATATACATTTATATCTCCATAGTAAAAGAGAAAACCTGTACACTTTTATTATTGATAATAAAACAGAAAATATAATACTCTTTTCCAAGTAACTTAGATGTAGCAATTGGAATACATGGGGGTGGGGGGAAAAGGATCTTCTTTTTTTTCTTGTATACATCTTAAGTTGTCCACTTTCAGTATTTGTTTGTGAAAATTGTCTCACACAGAGCACACTGAATTCAGGTGGAGAGCACAGAGCAGGAGCTGGTGCCCTTTTAAGAATCAAATATTGTGTCTTCATGAATAAAGCTCTAACAGTAAAGATAAGAGAAGAAAATGCAGCAACCATGTGATATATTAGCAGAATGTTTTACAAAGTCCCCCACAAAGCATCCGCTGCTCTTGAAAAGCCTAACCAGCCCAAGTGAGAAACTATTCACAAATTTAGTATTCAGATTACATACTCTGCCTTTTCAACTGCTCTCCGTACAATGAATGCCTGTACAACTACAGTAACAGACACAGATCTACAGTTTCTGTGGCCTTTGAGCTATTATGAGTATTGTGCCTCTCCATAAATTACATCTGCATGTTCTGAAAATACCAACTGTTTTAATAGGAATTAATCTATAGGCTTTTATCTTGGTGAAATACAAGGGGTACAGTATGTTGTGTCCCTTTTAAAATTAACAGGGTATGCTCTGAAGATATTCAAGGATGTTCATTATTTTCTTTATAGGTCTCTTTATTGATGCATATAAGCATAAAACAGTCCTTTATTGTAGTAAAGAGGAGGAGAAGGAATAATGAATAGATTAGCGCTTATATGGTTTTTAGATTGCCCAATGCACAGTGAAGTAAAGAAAGGTCCACGTTTGTCCTCTTCGAAGTATATTGGGATTTGATCCAGTTTGTCTTCAAAGTGCCATTTCTGTGGGTAGAGAAAAGAGGGTTCAGTCTAAAGGCAAGAAAGCTGATCCAGGGGTCTGCAGCTCTGTGGTGTTCATAGCTGTCCACAGCAAGAGTGTGTTAGATGCGTCTTTTTTTAATTTGCTAAGTATAAATAAATCTGGAGCTTTTGCTGTGGTGGACTGTTATTTATGTGAATATCTAATACAAGCTTTTTAGGAGTGAACCCCTAAAGCACCTTGACCTTATACAGGCATATAACAAAGTAGAATTAGATAATTTAAAACAGAATTTACATAAAAACATAATAATAATTCTCACATGCATATGCATACACACACATACGGGTTAAATGCATATATAGTTTAAATATTTTGCTGAAAACAGGCTGAGCCCATCACTGATGTATCAAAGCACGCTACTGACAAGCGATGAGGAATTAAATTCTCCTCCCAGCATCCCTGTGAGATGGGGGAGCTCTGTTATCTCCAGCACACAGTGGGGAGAACTGAGGCCCATGGAGACTGAGTAAAATGCCTGGAGGGACATCACAGGTCTCAAGAGTAGGTGGCTGTCGGCGCAGCCTGTGATCCCCAGGGCAGCTAGGCTTGTGTGGCCAGACACTGTCCCAGGGCAGACAGTGAAGGCTACTTAGGTCTTGCCAATGGAAATGGAGGTGAAAGGGGCTGCCCACCAGGCTGACAGGAGCTCCAGAGCCGGCTCTTTCAAACATGTGCTGAAGTGACCTCTATAACGTGGCAGCAGTCTGCGGCAAAGCTGAGAATTGCTCTTGGCGCATTGCTCGGCAGAGTAAAAACTGTGTTTTAGAAACTGAGAACTGAAACACAGAGAAACAATGACTTGACTGAAGTTACGTGGAGGACCTCTGACCATGGTTGGATGTGAACCCTGGTCTCCTGATCCCCAAACCATCACTTGGTCCTCAAGATCAAGACGGCTGCTCTGCTGAGCATCATTTGGGGGCAGGTGCGGGGTTAATGTAAATCACTGTGGAGCTCTTGCTGCAGCCCCGAGTTGAATTTTGTATTGAAACCAGTGATTCAGCCCCGGGTTGCTGTAGTGAAGATGTGCTCATCTCTGCAGTCCTTGGAGTTAACAAGACTATTTTTAAAGGTAAACCCTCTCACTTTATTCCCCGTCTCTTACTTTTCCCTTGGTGACTCCTCCTTGTTTTCACAGCTTCATTTGGTTGTGAAAGCTTATGAAGCAGCAGGATTAAAAACTCTGAAATAATTATTGTAGAGGATGGGTCTGGCTTTTCCCATCAGCTTCGGTGGCTCAAGCAGGTTCCAGCAGCTTTGGGAGAAAAGGTGTTAGCTATTAAATTATTACCTGTAAGAAGAGCCAGCTGGAAGCTTTCAGTTTTCAACATTTTGATGAAAAGCACCATAAAAATCTTGACAAGACAACTTGTAGCATTTCAATGACATGTTTTGCATTTGTCCCTGCTTTTCAATGGTCTGTAAAAGTCATCAAAGGCTTCAAAATGCTGCCGAGACCCATATCTTGGGAATTTTGACACCCCCCAAAATGAAGATGGGGATGGGGGGGAAGGCAAAACCCAAAGTGTGTGCTGTTGAGTGACTTCATCTGGACAGCTTTTGGGAAGTCACTTTCCATCTGGAGGAGAATGTCCGCAAGTAGAGTTATTCCGGCATAAACTGTTATGGTATAATTACACAGCTACAGCTTTGCCAGTCTATTTTCTAATGTAGGCAAGCCAAGCCTAGTTGTTGAAACGTAGGCGTGGGAAACAAGAAGCCTGCTTTCTAGGCTCAGCTCTGAGTGCTCTTTGTGGCCTTGGGCCAGTCCCCTAACCTTTCTGCCTCCTTCCTATGCAAAATAAGACGACATAAATTAACCCACATCACAGATGTGGCGTAATGACTAATTGGCTAAAATTTGTAGCGCCGGGGAGAGGGTTGTCTATTACCTTCAGTCTTTTTGGCTGGCTGAATAATTTAATGTATTTTTGAAAGTGGAGTTTGTCTCCCTCTCTCAGGATAGGGTGGCTCTGCCACTACAAAGCAGAATGTCATTTGATGTGAAGTGGCCTGAGCTAATTAAGCCCGGGTTTTACTTTACTGCCTCTAACAACAGTATTGCGCCTGCGCGTAGCTGGAGCAAGAGTTAAGGCTGTAGTTAGGATTTTGCTTGAAAGCAAAACTTACAGGTACCAAGAGCCTTTGCAGGCTCTTGATACACAAAGTATGCGGGTATGTAGTGATGAAGGTACTTTCATTAGTGCAACCCACGGGCAAAATATGTGTGAGTTATTCCCCTTCGGTACCAGCGAAAATAAAGGATAACTCCATATTACTCCAGTTGGCTGCTCTGTCGGGTAAATAGGCTCAAGAGTGTACGGGACGCCGAATTCTGATGCTTCCCTAGTGCTTGCATGCTTAACTTTGCAAATTTAAATTTAATAATATCTGTGAATGTAATGCATGACATGCGCCACCAGAGCTTCTTAACAGACCGTTAACTCTGGTGCCTAATAATGGCATTACCATGATCACCAGCATCCAGCAGTTCGGCTTCGATGAAGAGATGCTCAAAGACGAGAAGGATGATGCTGTTGCACCTGAACCAAGACCTGCAGGAGGCAAGGGAAAGCTCCTGTGAGAAAGCACACCAAGGGCTCGCCATCGGCATGGAAGACACCGGGCAGCGCCTTGAGGTAGAGGGGCTGGGGTAGGTCTGGGTCAGGGCCCCAGGTGGGGCCGTGGAACTTGGTGGTGCTGCTTCAGCCTTGGCCGTGACACACAGCAAGGATTTTCCTCAGGAGAATAACGCTATTTTTACCCTTTTCCCCACCACGCTGACTTCTCAGGAGAAAGGGGGAGACGACGGCGTAGAAAGGCTTTTATTTTAACGGGGCTTTCCCTCTAAGCGAAACGCTTACGAAAAGGCAAAGAAATTACCTCGCGTGTACTTTTGAATGTCCAATTCCATAACAAGCAGGGCGGCTCCGAAACCTTCCCCTCTGGCTTTACACCGCGCCCCCCCCCCACCCCCGACCTCGGCGGCAATTAGCCTATAGGAAGGGGGGCGGGGGGGACGGACGGAAAGACGGGCCTCGGCGAGGGGAAAAAAAAAAAAAAACACACAACAAAAAAACAATTTAAAACCGGGCGTTTAAAAATAGAAGTGCTGAATCATGAGTCCGCCGACAAACTTCACCCCAGCGGCTGTGAGGGGAGGCGGCGGCGGAAAGAAGTGTGTGTGGGGAGGCGGGGGGGGGGGGGGGGGGGGGGGGGACGACGCGGCCGTTGCTCTGAGGGGGGCGGCGCGCGCCCGCCTGAGGCGCGGAGCGCACGCGGCGGCGGCACTTGTCCTCTAATCGATTGCCGAGCGCGCTGAGCGGCCCTGCCGGCGCGGGCACCCGCCCCCCGCGCCCCCCCGCACACCACCACCACCACCACCCCCCTCCGCCGCCGCTGCTTCGCCGCGACGGCCCCGTACGGGGCCGTCGCGGCGAAGCAGCGGCGGCGGAGGGGGGGGGGGGGGGGGGGGGGGGAGGGTGCGTGCGCCCGCGCCGGCGCGTTTCCGTGCGCGTCCATGCGGGTGTGTGTGAGTGCGTGTCCGTGAGTGCGGGCGGGTGCTGCCGCCGCCGCCGGATCGGTTTCTCGGGGTTTGACCAGCTGTCCCAGGCTAACCCCCGTCTGGCTGAAGATGGAGGAAGTAAAAACAGGATTACCCTTAGCTACGGCTCCGCTGCCTTAGTTGCCGGGAGCCGACGGCCGCGCACACCAAACACATCCAACCACCCCTCCAACTAGGGAGCCGACACTAATAAAAAACACAAACAAAAGGGGGAATGGAAGTGATTCACTGCCTGCGCGGCTGAGGTAAATCTGCGCCTGGCTTCTTTATATTTCTTTTTATTTTCCTCTCTCTCCTCCCCCCCCCCCCCCCCCCCCCCCCGTCCTTCCCACCTTCTTTCCCCTCCTCACCCCGGTCTTTCTTTCCCCGGTGGGGAGGACACCTCCGAGGCGGCGGCGGCGGGGACGGCGGGGCTGGCTCTTGTCTGTGTCTGTTTGTGCGCTGTGTCCCCGGCTAAAGTGCGGTTGTGCAGCATCTCCCGCACGGCGGTGGGCTCCGCTGACTTGTTGCTGGTACCCCACCCCCTCAAAAAAAAAACAAAAACCAAAAAAAAGCCAAAAACAACCAAAACCCACCTAAAACCTAAAAAAAAAATGCCCCCAAATGCACCCCGAGCGGGCGGCGGGCGTGCGTGTGCCGGGGCTCGCTCGCTCCGTTAGTCAGCGCCGGCCCCAACTGCCATTTCCCTCAGCGCCCGCCGCCACCTGCGGGCCCCCGGGGGGCTGCGGCCTGGCGCGGCGGCGGGGGGGCACCGGTGTGTGTGTGTGTGTGTGCTGGGGGGGTGTGTGTGTGGAAAGGACAGGGAGAAAATGGAATAAGCTGAGAAATGAAACAGGACTTCCATGACTTTGACAGATTGTGGTCTGGGCGGGGAGCGGCAGGGATGAGGCGCCCAGGGCCGGAGCAGCGCTCCGGGAAGTTGGCCTAGGTCTCCTGCGCGGGGTGTGAGAGCGTCTGCCGGGACCCCCCCGTCCCCTCCCTCCCCAGACCCCCCTCGCCCCATCCCGCCCCGCATCCCCTCCTCTCCTCCCCCCCCTCCCTGGTTTTCGTGCCGATCCGTAAGGAACCGGTGGATCAAGTTTTCATCTCTCTCTCTCTCTCTCTCTCCCTCCCCGCTGGTTAATCGCATTGCTGTAGCACCGGCTGACCTCCCTCCCTCCCTCTCCCTCTCTTTTTTTTTTTTTTTTGTTCTTCATCTTTCTTCAAAGTATGTGCCATTCCTGAGCGCCTTTCCCCGCCGGCTCATCCCCGGGGCTGCCCGGCTCCGCATGCCCCACCTGTAAGTGCCGGGGGCGGGTTTCTCTCCCCTTCCCCTCTCCCTCTCCCTCCTCCCCACCTTCCCCTCTTTTTAAAAAATATTTGCTAAACTTTCCCCATCCTGCCGTGTCTTCAGCCTGAGCAAAACTCTCTCTCTCCATTCGTTGTGGAGAGGGAGGCTTAGCAGCTGGGATTTGCCATCACCAGCCTAAAAACGGTTACCAAACTTTTTCTTTCCCCCCCCCCCCCGGTCCTCCTCCCTCCCTGGAAGAAATAAAAAATAAAAATCAAACCGTGTTTTAATTTCGGTTATGGATGGTTCTGTGTTTCTTTTTGTCGTCCTTTCTCTTCCTCCTCCCTTCCTCCCCTTTCTTTCCTTCCACTTCATTGGCTGGGATGATCTTTCCCTGTTGCTTCTGATGTTTCTTTCTTTTTCTCAGTGTGTGCCTGCCTACCTGGACTAGGGGGAAGATAAGGTAATTTTGAAGGGTTTGAGGAAGCGGCTTACCTGTTTTTAAAACTTTTTTTTTTTTTTTTGGGAGATCTCTTTTTAAGAGTCCTGTGAAAATCAGTAATTGAAGAGTTTGGTAGCAGCTGGGCAGGTTGAAATTTAAGTGTTATGTGCTGAATGCCTTGGGAATTTGATCTGCTTTATACCAAAGAAGAGCACAGAGAAAAGTATTTATTTATTGGGGGGAAAGGCATGGGGGAGAGGAGGGGGAGGAAAGCAGGTTAAGAGAGGGGGAGGGAAGTGGTTTTGGAGACAAGAAGTGAAGCTGCCTGTTTTCCAGTAAGTAATGGAGAAATTCCAGGAGCCAGGGCTAAATATACTTGGCGATCAATACAGAAATGGCTCATTGTGAATAATTTAGCTGCCTGGTGCAGTGAGAGTTTTGAAACTAAAGGCAAAAAAGAGGCCGTGGAGGGAGAGAGGAAATAAAATTCTCCTCTGGTCATGTCAGATTCTTAACTTTTCCACTTAAAAGAACATAGTTATGATTATTGATCTCTCTCTCTCTTTCTTTTTTTTTTTTCCTCAATATATATCAAATGATAGCTAGGGGGTGTCATTCTATACAGTTACTTGGGTTTCTGGAAAGTAATAGCTTGTTCTGTGTCAGCAAAGTGCTTCCAGAAACTTTAAGATTGCTTCATGCCACAAAATGCATGATCTGGGAGTATTAAGTGTGACGTTCGGCCCCATGCTGTGACAGATAAATGGGGTTAGAGTGAACAGGTGCGTGTACAGGTGTGCGTGCGCGCGTTCGGTGGTGTGAGACAAAGAGTTGTAATAACTGTCTGGAAGGGGAACGGACGCAGGCGGGCTTTATTTTGTTTAGATCAGGATGAAGTCTCTTGGAGCGCCTGTGAAAAGAGCAATTGTTAATTGTAGCCATCTCCTCAAAGTCTGTTCTGGCTGCGAGAGTTGATAATTGATAAAGCATTACCATCCCGGCTTGAACAAAACAAGTGGAAAGTCAGGGGAAAAAACCTCTCAGATCAGGTAAAAATGCAAGTGGGGGACAGAGAGGGGTACGGTCAGACCAAGGTGATCCCAGTGCCCCCTGCCCAGGAGGCAGCTGCATTTCTCTACGGGGATAATTTGCAGGAAGAGTTTCAGTGCTTTGCAAATGAGTACATGGCGGTACACTTGCGTTTCTCTAGGCAATGGTTGCAACAGCAGTAAAATGGGCAACTACTTAGGGCTTTAAGTAAGTTTAATCATCTAATGGTTGATACTGACAGGCGTCTTTGAGGGTGTACTTTTCTGCCTTGCAGCACTGCACTTTGACTATGGAAGCAGAGGCTGCTGATGGATATATAACATGTAAGTAGTCATTTCATTTGATTATTCTGAATTAGTTTCCTTTTTCCGCTGCCCTTTCTATAATGCAGACGCCTGAAACTTTAGCTTCCTTGTATATGGTCTTTGCTTTGAGATGATGCCGAATTAATAGCATTTAAACATAAACTTTGTGTGTGACTGAAAAATGCATGGGGATGTGTGCATGGGTGAGTAGCTCTAGGTTTAAATATTTGCTGAGGATGAATGAACTTTGCAAATGAGAGAGAGTTCATCTTCAGAAATTCAAATTGCAGCCAAAAACTTTTTATGCCTTTCACTATGCATTTCTCCCATTTTCTGTGTCAGGGCAAAATGTCTTAGTTTGAGTGCTTTGTTTAACTGTCAGTTAACCGAGAGCTTTGAGGGGGGAAAGTCTGTGTGGCAAAGTGCTCCTTCAGTCTTCTGCCCAGCCCCGAGTCTCAGCCTCTGCTAATGGAAAAGTAATCCTAACTTCTCTTGAGACAAAGCAGCTGGGGCAAGATTTGTCATAGGTGTGTGCATAGAAGACGGGTGGCAGTAGGTTTGAGGGGGCTGTTAAAATCAGTCAGTCAAACATCTGCCTGTGGCCACTGAGTTTTTATAGTCTCTGAAAGACCCCGCTGGTAAAGGAGGGAAGGGCAGGGGCGAAGGGAGTGAGCGAGGCGCGCTTTTTTAATGGTTGTGTCACTCTGCTGAAGAAGGGGATGGAAACTTACAGGGGACTTGTTTTGTGAAAGCAGGTGACAATGAGCTTTCGCCAGAAAGGGAGCGCTCCGGCATGGCCATTGACCTCACCTCCAGCACACCCAACGGGCAGCACACCTCCCCCAGTCACATGGCAAGCAGTAAGTCTCCTCTTAAACATCTTCCTAGCAGCCTCTTTGGGTTAGTCGGGTCCTCCGGGTCTTCAGTTTGCTTACTGGGTCTGTAGGAGTTGATAATAAAAGAAGAGAAGGACAGGATAGATTATTTTTTTTGTTGTTTTCCTTTTCTTTTTTTTCTTGTTCATGCTGGTGTCTCATCTAAACATGAACGGGATTGCTAGTCTGAACTATCCCAAGGTGGCATTTGAGAGCTGGTCCTTACCTGTTCCAGGTAGGAAAACCCTAGGTTTGACATGTGCTGGTTTTGTTTCATCAGGTTTTGAAATCCGAATGGAAATTGTTGTTGTTATTATTATTACTTACTGTGCTTCCCAAAACACCTTGAAGTAGCTTTATTTGAAAACAAACAAATTTTATTTACAAAAAGACTTTACTCTGGCAAAAGTATAAAGTTAAGGTGTCTGGGTTTGATGACAGGTTGTATTTTACTATTCCATGTAGAAACTTCAGCATCCTATTCATTGCCTCAGCTTTGCCTTGGCAAGTCCAAAAGCGGCTGGGATAATTGGAAGTTTATGGGGCTCGATAGTTGACTCTCTAACAAACTGAAAGGATTTTGGTTTAGAATGTCGAGGAGAAATTAAGAAAATGTAGAGATTTAGGCATCTACTGAGAGCGTCACATGCTGATAATATTTTTGTAATTATTTTCATATTATACTTTGGAGGTGGATAAATGTAGTTTACCCACATCTCATAAAACCAACATCCTTTCTTTTGTGAGTGAGTGCCATGGCTTGTTTTACTGTTGGTTACAATGTTACATGAAGATATTTGCCTTAAAGTACCTCTGTACTAGTATTCAAAAATAACTTAACATGCTTTGCTTCCAAGATAATTTCAGAGGGTTCCTCTCTATGTGATACTAATTTTCTTTCCAGTGTGTGTACTATAGTTCCATATTTATCTTTTTAAACTGAGTGTGTAATACCCCACCGAAAACCGTGAAAGAAAAAGAGGGCTTTTAGGGTTGCTTGCTTTAAAATACAGTGTGTTGCCTTCAGAGTCTTTCTTGCTGAGAAAAAGATGTTACTTTCCTTTAAGAATTCTTCTTTCCTCCTGCAAATTATGAGTAAAACGCAGTTTTTATGAGCCTTTAAAACTGAGGGTTATTATGAAGATCTCCCAATTATATACATGTTGCTAGAGAATATGATTGCTAATACTCTGGACTGAACTTTATATGACAACCGATCATAATTCAGCATCTTTAGACAATTCCAATCCTGCTGCACTGGGATTCTGATATATTTTATTATGTTGTAAAAGTTTTACTACTCACTTTCTTCATTTTCTTTGTTTCCTTTTTATTAATGGGAAGCCTTCATTGGAAGGGGGAAAAAAAGCTCCCTGTTTTAAATCTTCTTTATAATCTAGACTAAAAACCGGAGTCAAATTAGGGAATAAAAAGATCTAGGATGAAGTCATGCAAAAATACTTTAACACATTCAGTATTTTCATGCTCTTTGTGTTAACGTTTTCAATGATTTTTAAGCTTCGTTAATTTTTGCAACACACATGTATCCGCAGCCTTGGTGAATATCTTATTTTTTTAGATGTGTTTTTTGGCCTCTCACAGGTGTCTCAACTGCTTTCATCAGCGCTGCTCTGCGTTAAGCATGTACTGCTGTTGGAAAAATTAGGGGCTCTGCCTGGGTTTCCTAAGCCAAGCAAAACTCAACCTTCTTAAATTGGTTGTAATTTATTTACTCTTTGCAGGCATAAGAATGTTTTGCAGAAAGGCGGTTTGTTCTGTCTTTAACATGGAAGGTATTGATTAGAGGTTGTCGGCTTTTGTGGCAGCTGTTACATTGGTTCATTTAAGGTTTTTGGCCAAATCTTGAATCTGGCATGTGTAGACTAAATCGCCAGGCTGTGCTTTAGAGCTTTCCACCTGTTTCGTGGGGTACAGGAAATCCTTTTAAAGGTTCAGTAACTGAGGGGCCCATGACCTCCTTTTTTTCTTTTTTTGTGTTTCTTCTTCTTTTTTTCTTTTTTTTTTTTTACTTTAATTTTCTTTTTAGGAGAGGTGGAGGTGGGAGGGTAAGGAAGAATAGCTGTTTCAAATATTTTGTATGAATTTGGTAGCTCACAACGGATTGACCCATCATAGGAAGTGCCTGCATTGTGTTTCAGTATGGTTTTAATTTCTAGTGGAGTCACTAGAGACTGATGTGCTGTTGGCCTGCCCAGGGCATGTCATTCTGGCTGGGTAGGGTTTGCTAACGGGAGAAGGTGGTACGTGGATCAGGCCCCAGATGTTTCACTCCCGATTTTGTTGCCAGTTGCCCCAAGAAGGTGGATGGCCCTATTTATCTGTGCGCTCAGGATATGCACCTGCAGGGTAGAGATCTAAGTTTTGACCTTTGTTCTTGTGTTCCATTGAATTGTTTTCAACCACAGCTCTTAATTTAGCCTTAATTTGCGTCTGGCTCAAACAGAGACAAAACCATGAGAAGGAAATTTCTTGGATCTGTACTGAAATGACTGAGCAGTGCTCTCCCAGCAACAGTAAAATTATGTGCTAGGTAAAGAGTTTTCTATGTTCATTAGCCCCTGGCAATCCGTGTTAGTAGGAGTTCTGGCTGGGCTACTGATATTTTCAGGTTCTGTTCCAAAAGGTTTCGGGTTAAATATTTTGGCTTGTGTTGGAAAGTTGTCTACTGCATCCTTTAACCTATTATCGTTTTCAAGTATCTAGACGGGATATATAGGTTATGGATGGGGCTTACACTCAATTTTCCTTGTGAATGAGATGATCCTGAAAGATAAATCACAGTAAATCGCCTGTCATAGCTAACTAATGATCTTACATGTACCTTACGGTATGTATCTGCCTTTAGCAGAATACAGTATATATGTTGGCAGATGCTGTGTTCTAAAATACTTTATTGTCATTTTATGTAAGCAAAGATTTAAAATATGTGTAAACAGCCAAACTGAATAGGTTGATAGATCATCTCACTTTCCTCTACAGCAAAAGCCAAATTAGTGCTGTACCTGCTGGGTACAGATGATACATTTACACAGCCCCAAATCTGGAAGTCCAGATTTTCTTCTGATCTTTGGTAGGAAAACTCTTCCAAGTGCTGACACGCAGAGCTGGGCGTCAAAGGCCTGTTCAATTAACTTCGCGTTGGTACTAGAGAGTTCCCTGTATGGCCCTAAAAGCCCTCCTCTAGACCCCACCGAGTTCAAGGGGGTCTGTCTTGTTGCCTTTGGTGAGTGTTGAACTGGGTTATAAGTGATCAGGAACCTCAGAATAGGAACTGGCATGCTAATTAAAGGCTGTTGGGGAATCCTTATAAAAGAGGCTTTAAAAAGAAATAATTCCCAGTTGCCTCCTCATAATACCATGCTGAGTTCTTACTGTAGTTATTTGAGATATATATTACTTTTTTTTTTTCCCTGCGGGTTAAAATGGACTTAGAAGAATGTCCCCTTTGGAAACAGAGTTGTTTGGTTAATTGACTCAATGACCGCTTTGTATATGAAGGATACTTCTCTAAGACCACTTGCCTGGTGTCGCATGGAAAATAGGAACAGCAGCTATTAGCATCTGACAGTTAGTGGCAAAAGAAATTTCCTTTTAAATTAGAGACTTTACAGTGCATGTCCTAGATAACTTTCTTATCTTTGCTTTCATAGACAAAAGGAGCCATTAAATGAAACAGAGTCAGAACAATCATAAATATCAAACTCAACATCTGATGTTTGAAACTGATTAAAATTGTGGTACGCTTTCAAGATGTGTTTATAGTAGCTTAAAGTGTTACTAAGTTATGAGAAATAATTTATTAAGAAAATAAGCATTGTCAACTGACTCTGCTGAAAATAATGAGACGATTGCATTTTCTCCATGGCGGGGAATGATCACGCAGTTATCTGACAAGATAACTGTTGGGACAACAGTATTAAGTTTGAGTGATTTCAGCAGCAGTATTTAAAGAGAACTCGGGCAAGGTCTTATAATGTAGCCAATACTCTATTCCCAGTGATCGGGGTGTACTGGGGTAGACTATCACTTTTTTTTTTGCTAACTTCAAAGCCCCAAATCTGTCTTGATTACTTTCATTTTTCAACTCTAAATTGTCATATAAGCCCTGTTTTGTCACAGTTGTGTTGCCCTGAGCAGAAAGTTTCATGTACCACAGCAGCATCAGCACCACATCTGTATGGATAAAGAAAATGTAACCGTGCAGTCTGCCTTTTGGAATGAAAATGCGTAAAATTAGAGGTTGCTTCATGCCTCAGCTACGTGGCAAACAAGCATTGCCATCGCCAGGGTCTACAGCACAGGCATGTGAGGCTGGACCTTGCACTGGGATTCTTTTTGGCTCAGTATGTGTATTTTTTCAGTAGGATGAGGTGATGGAGGCTGAGCTTCTGCAGGCAGCTTTTCTTCAGGGAGGGTAGTTGAGGCTGGGCTGGGCTGCAGGGGGGAAAACTGAATTAGTACTTTGAGGGAGTCACTCCCCTGACACGTGCACTGGGGCATGAAGAATTCTGGCAGCCAAACTGCTGTGGTCTGAAGTGGGGATTCAGGTCTCCGGTTCTTCCAAATATCTTGGAAAGTGTGAAACACTGCATATGGTGCTTAAAAACTTGGACTGGAAAACCTTAAGATGCTGAGGAATCTCTTTCCTCGGTGGACTTTAAGGAGTAGGGTAGGCAACATTTATTGGTCTGGGTATCTTTGGGCGTGCCCCAGTGAAGGGAGGTGGGCTTTTGATAGTCATTTGAGAAGTCCTGCAGTCCTTTGTGTCTGACTTTCCAAGCCTGACAGTTGGATGTTTAGAGAGCTCAGCTGTGGAATTTCACAGTGATGCCCAATACAGATGTACCTGTGGTTTTACAGGTTGATGGGTGGCGAAGACACGTTTTGCCAAGATGAGCTTCGACATAAGGGATGAGCTCAATAAAGCGTGGCAGGGAACTGCCCGAAGTGAGCTACTTTGACACTTAGAGAAGCAATGACTTTGTTTCAGTATTTTAACCTCAGACTCCCTGAGGATTGCCAGGGAAATAATACTCATGAGAGTTTTAGCCACTGGGTTTAGCTTTCTTGAAGTTTAAGGAGGAAAAATAAAGCAATAAAAAATAATAACCAAAAAAGAGGTGAGGGTTTAAACAGAAATATAAAATCTAGGGTTTTGTCCACACATGTGAAACCGAAGTTCTGCACAATAGTGTTACGCTGTTTCTTTTTTTTTTCTTATTAAAAAAAAAAATCACCTGGAAATTAAATACCTGTGGGATGCACCTTGGATTGTTGTACCTTCATAAACGTCACCTTATATTTTTCACACTGGTACGGTTAAAATCATGAAGTAGTTCCTCTGATACAAAATCTGTGTGTAGATGAAAACTGAGTAGCTGCTGAAACTACTAGGTGTTTAAGTAACTACTCTCTGTGGCTCACACTTCAATGGTGGAGGGTTCCCCCGTGTGTTTTTCCATATCTTCTGTCACGGTGTCTCTGGCATTCCCTGTGGAATCAGGCACTCGGCTGCAAAAACATTCCTCTCTCTCGGTGAGTGTTATAACGAGGGTGGAGCGAAATGATCAGTTAATCTCATTAAATAGGTTTTTATTCATTCTGATGGAAGTCTCCTGAGAGGTCATCTGCCAGGACTTTGTTGCAGCACACACCTTTCTTGGGGAGCTTCTGTTATTCTCTTGGACTGTCAGGTTCGGTTAACTTTCCTTGGTACACACCCTGTTACAACACTCGGTGCTCTTGCTAGCTTTGTAGTCAGCAAGTTTGCAATGTTTGCTTCTGGAATTTCAGTTCCTTCTCAGACATGCCAACAAAAAGAGCAATCCTAATCTTCCTTGAAATGTGTCACTTTGATAGCAGCTGGACGATGAGATACCCATTAGAGAGCGCTCTGTCTTTCCGATCCCTGAATCTGGGGGAAGGTGCCACTCCTGTTGAAATCGATGAGTGTGTTTTTCCTGGGAAATTGGATTGAGGGCTTTTCTCTAGTCCTCTGGCTAAATGGCAGTTTGCGGGACTAGGTCTTACAGGTGAAAATGCAGCTACCTGCATCATTTTTGTGCATTACTGAGAGGGAGCAGTGCTTATTCTCCTTCCAGTGCCAAGAAGGCATCTTGGAGGAGCGATGCTATTCTAGCCAGGAGGAAAAGGCATAGCCCTCTTCTGCTTTTTCCTCAGTAGTTGCAGTGAATAAAAACTCCTTGGGGGATCCACCTTGAAGCAGCTCTGTAGAAAATTTAAAAGAAGGCTGTGCCACTGCTCTCTGCAGTAACAAGACCTGTTGCCAGCCTGCGTGGAGAACCTCTGTCACGGCATGTTGTCCCTCGCCCAGAGCGGTGAACACTTGTTTGGGGTCCAGGCAGCCGACTGCTGCGCCCCAATGGAAGGCAGCAAAGCTGCGATTATCCCCAAGAAGCAATGAGACTTGACAGGTATGGCTCTGGGCGAGGTGACCAGAGGCCCAGATTTTGTCCTGACTCTTGTCATTGGAGGGGAGTCCCTTCATGTTTCTGTGCTGCTTTTTTCCTCTCTCGCCTTTTTTCTGAGTGACAGAGGCCGTAGATCATTCAAGATGGAGGTTTAGATGGCACATGTTAGGCCTTGTCAAAAGTAGGAATTTTATTATGATAGCTGCTTTGCTTAGGGGATTGTTTTACATTTAATTTTTGTAGCCCTGTAATGAGACATGTTCAGAAGTACCTTAATACCGGCGTAGCTTATTTCCTGTTCCGCGCAGGAATAATTGTGGTAGTCCTAAAGCACCCTGGTCTGGTGTGATTACATTAGAGCAACCACAGCATTTTAACTCTTCCCGTACAGCTGAGCGTTACCAGGTCTGTGTGCAGACAAACCCCTATTTACACCGCCCAGCAAAACGTGCCCTTGATCCGGAGCCAGGTCTACATTACTGGCTTCTGTTGGTACCACGGTGTCAGCCTGTGGCTTTGAAGAGCTGTAATCCCTCACAGGTGGAGTGATGCTGGCAGAAGCTCCTGCTATGAGCGTAGTCCTGGCTGGCAGGGTCACCTGCAAGTGGTGTTGCAGGCGGTACACTGGAGCGTGTCGTAAGACAGCAGGCGCTGTTCCTGGAAAAGCATGGGGTTGATTTACCCCCCTCGTTTCTGATAGGTCATTTAAATTTCTGTAAATTAGAACCTCCAATTTATTTTTTTTAACTGACTTTTGCTTTCTTCACACCTCTTATTTTTGACCCTGCTTACGAGTTTTTGTGTTTGTTTCTTTAATGCTGTGTGGCCAAGGCATAGGACGACAGAGGTGGTGGGCTCTGTGTGTGTGGTACCCACTCTTTTAGCTCACAGCTGTCCGGAGAGGTCAGAGGGCTCTCGGTCTCCCCTCTGGTGAAGCTGAGATTGCCTGTCAGGTGCCTGTGCCCTCTCAGGAACAGGGGGAACACCTGTCGGTGGTTGGAGGTCAGTCCTAGGGCCAAACTGCACTCCCAGCCCTGGCGTGGAAGGGATGAATATCTGCATCTACCAACCAGTGGAGAATGAAAAAGACAGCAGAGTTGAAGTGCATCATCTCCTAAACAGGTAGGGGTCCCTCTTCTTGGCAGGCTGTGGATTTTATGCAAGGTATGGGCCAAGGAATCTGGTTCACTCCAGACCTACCTCCACTCTCCCCACCATGGCTTCTTGTTACTTGGAGAAGCTGCACAGACTGGTTTTTGTTGGTTTTTTTCCCCACCCCCTCTTTCTGCTGAGGCGTTGGTACCACCTGTGAGGCTCTTCTGGGCACAGGAATAGTCACTGCAGTAGGGGAGGCAGAAGGGAAGACTAGTGGGAATATTAAAGTCCATTCCCTACCCCTGGGCTGGAGATCTGAGGATTCAGGTCTACTGTCCGCCCTGAAGCTTTGTGCGGTGGGGACAGAAGACCCAGCCGCATCTTTGTGCTGTTGATGTCAGGTCCATTGTCCTAGGGGGTGGAGGTCTGAAGCAGTTTCCAAAGAAGGTAGGACGTACTGAAGCACAGAAAATCCATTCACCTTGTCTGCCTCTCTCGTCTGTCACCTTTTTTCTCATGAAGTTTCCTCTTACGTGAAGAGGTAAGACAGTACATGCTTCATCTCCAGCTAATGGAAGATCTGGGCAGGGCTTGCAATAGAGGTGCTCCGTTTGCAGTTAAGGCACATATGCAACAAAGCTCGAGTTTCTGATGCGGGATATTTTCTTGTTTATTCCCTTTGTTCCTCTACTTAAAAAAAAAAACCAAGTGTTAACCTAAAGGTATCTATGCTGTGATGTTCAACAGTAGGCTGGAGTCTTCTCAGCTCTTTATTAGTCATGTTTCCCTTACATTCCCCTAAGCCTCCAAAAAATCACGAATTCCGTCAGAAGAAAGTGATGTTGTCCTGGTATTTCTCAAGGGACATGTGCTCCCTCAGTCCGTGAAAGGTGTGTTGGTGAGTGCCGCAGAAAGCTGGCTGGAGAGGCCTGTGATATGCCCAAGTCCATGTTAATTTTTCTCATAATTACTCTTTGATTTGGGAATGTGTGTGTGTGTGCAGTCGTATGAGAATTCACACCTACTCTTTCCTAGTCCCCAGCTCAGCCTTTGGACATTTTATGATTTCCTTTGCAGGCAAATGTGCTCTCTTAGGTAATGGTCTAGCCATAAATCACAAATGGGGAGGATTTTTGGTAACTGTATCTGTGCATCCTTTAAACTCCAGCAGCGTGAATTTAACACCCGCTTCTGTCCAAAGAGCAGCAAACAGGATGGCATGAATTCCCTTCTTTTGAAAATGAAAGAAGTTGTCTCTTTCTGTATGAAAACAGCAAGTCTTTTTACACAGAAGAGGTATGAGCTCGATTCATCTGGGGAAGAGTAGCTATTCTCTTTAAATCATGGATGGCTTAAAAGTTTCCAGGAAAGAGTTGCAGTAGATCGAAGACCTTGTTCTGGTTAGCAGCCAGGTCTGTGATAAAGGGGAGAAGGCTCAGGCAAAAGAAGAAAACGGGGTTTGGTTTTGGTGAGTTTTATTTCTTGAGAAATTAGTATCCTGCAGTGTGCGTTTTGCCTTGTCCAGAAAATTGCCCCGAAGGGTAACAAATCTTATTAATTAGTGGGTTTGCATACTGCTTTTAGTTGTCCGTTCCTAGGTACGGTCTTTGTATTGCACGTTGTAGTATTGTGGTGAGGGGCCTCTCTCCCTGCACCTCTGGAGCTTGGTCTGGCACGTGCGCAAAGTTTGCCCCAGTACAGAAATATTTTAGAAGACACTGTTGTGCCTTAAATTCACTCAGTGCTTTAATCCTCATCACCTTTCAGATGTAGGCATGTCCTAGACATAGATGCGTGTAATAGTTTTACAGTTTAATCTCCCCAAATTGGGTCAACTTTACCCGTTGTTTTGACCTTGTTACCAGAACAGGTGGTTCCTGGGTGAGTTTAATACACCTCCATGCAGCTGTGTGGAACAATCTGGGATGTCAGCTTCACTTGGAACCTCCCGTTTGAAATTTTTCCTCTCACTTAAATACACAGACCTCTCTCTCCATCACTGTTAAGCATTATCCTTTGGATAATCTGTTCTTCTAGAATGTAATGTAATAATATCTCCTCATTATATCATGCTTTTTCAACAATAAATCTTTAAGAGCCTCACAAAGGATGCCGGTTACAAGAGATACAAATGGGTGAATAAAATTATAGGATGAAGAGGTGGAGAAAAATTAGAGAAATCAGTATTAGTATGAATTCAGCTCCTATAGGTGGGAGGCAGTCAGCTTCATCATCTGTGTATTTGACTTCAAAATGTCAGATTATAGGTAGCCCTCAAGAGTTCAGAAGAATTATACTCTAGTTTTGTGTTTAAGGGTCAAGTAGTATATGACATTAGCAGACTATGACAGCACTGTGAGCTTTATTCTTGTGTTCTCTTTAATTTGTATTCTGTCAGTTGCACAATTTCTGTATTTCTCCAAAGTCCCATGCACTCGTATGTGAATCCCAAGGCAGAGTGTTCTCAGAGTATAAATGTTATCACCAGTCAGCTGCCCCCAAATTACCTAATACCAAGTAGAGAAAGTTGGCAGCTGGAAAAAAATTTTGAAAATGTGTCCAGCCTTGGCTTATGACAAGCCTGTACATGTGCGATGTGTGTAAATACAAACTGAAGGCACTTATAGAGAGTTTTGGTCACATACAATAGAGATGTATAGGCTTGAAAAATATTAGAATCATGCAAGTCTCATGAAATTAGGAAGCCAGAGAGAGGAGGGGTATGTGAATTGTGCCTCTGCTGAAGGAAAAGCTATTAAGCGCCACCCTCTTCAAATGTCAAATGCATGGGAAAAAGTTGCTGGAAGCCAGTCTCTAAGTCTGCTGCTCCAAGAACCTACTTTTTGTTAGATGTTTGTGCAAAATCACCTCGCTGGTCGGACTGTGAGACCAGACGTGACTCAGGCTATCAGCACATAACATGGTTTCAGGCTGCCTTCTTACTGCGCTTGCATTAAAATCCTGTAAAGAGGCATTTGCTTTTCCTCACACGTTTAAAGTGCTTCGTTTATTTAATGTCATTAGCGCTATTGTTACTTAAATTTAGCTTCTGACTGGTAACCATTAAATATTTATAGGAAAATCGATAGTAGTGAGATTTTTGCTATAGTAAATATATATCACATATGTATTCAAAACCAAAGCAAACTGCAGTGCATTCCAGGAAATAATCTATAATGATGCTCTGTAAAGTACTTGCTCATCTTCATGTCAAGATGCTTTATCTGTGTCCCAACTGGAGCCGTTTCTGCAGTGGAACCCTGGTTGGTGTTTTTTAATAGCTTACAGCAACAGAGTACAGTGCCTTAGGAAAAGAGTAAAAATAGTGTTTTCATTGTAGCAACATGAATGATAATTGCAGTAAAATTATCCAGGGTTCCTTAGTGACTGTATGTGGGGAGATCCCTAAGTTTTGTGTTGTGTCTGATAGACAGGACCCCAGCACCAGACAACTGGGCTCGCAGAGGACGGCTGTGCTGAGGTATCGCTTCTGCTTTGCTTATGCTGATTGCTATCATCCCTTCTGTTTTCTCAAACACGTGAATGTCGTTGGGTGCCCCAGCTTGTCATGTTTTCCTCGCCTTTGCTGTGGCATCCGAACACCCTTATGAAACTAGTGGGGTGTGAGAGTCCCTTTGAGGAATTTCTGACGTGTCTCCTGTGAGTACTTGGGTCTGGGTGGAGGCAAAACCAGCCCTGCGTTTGGGAGGGGGAAAGTGGTTTTGAGAGAAGGGGGCAATGTGGCAACTGCAGGTGATGATTTAAAACCATTTAAAACCAGTGTCTAGTTAAAAAACCGGGACTGTGACCTTAATCGGGCCTCAGAGGCAGGCAAGAGTTCATTGGAGGGGTGCGGACAAAGGTGTGAAATACAGGACACCTGATGTGTGGACAAGACAATTTCTTCTCCAGCTTGGGTCTCTGCATCATTTTCTCATGTAAATGGAACAGGTCTTGGTAGACCATCGAGGAGATGACCCGAGTTAATTGTTCTGTCCAGGTGTTTCGGAAGGGGGAAAGCTTCCTTATGAGCTGGCGACAAAATTTCAATTTATAATTATGACTGTAGTTTATAATAATAATTCTAATTATATATATAAACAGTTTAATCTACTATAATGTAATATGGTAACATTTGCTGCGCTTTGGCTGCTTTCAGATAGTGAAAATGTGCTGGTGGTTGTTGGCTAGGATTCAGAAACATTTGTCAAAATTTTGTGCGCTATGCGAACAACGAAATTTTGTGTGGATTAAGCAATTATTAATTCTTATCCATTATCCATCAGATAAAACTACAACTAACTCATTAACCAAAATTAATCGTAAATAAAGCTGATCTGTTGTTGAGGAGGCTAATTAGAACAGTAATTGTGTAATGATGATGCATTTAATTTCAAAATGCGGATTTAAAAGCTACTCCTTTTGGCAGCAATGGAGCAAGGTGTTCTGAAATGAAGTGGGATGCTTATCGCTATCGCTGTCACTCTCCTCTCAATTAATACCACCGGGATTGCCCGTGTTTTCAGTCTTATTAGTGTCCTAGGGGACGCCCAGAAATGTCCTAATTCTGCCCGCATTGAAGCCAGTAGTTAAACTGGGTTTTTTTGACTTCAATGGGAAGAAGGTGCTCCCTGGAAGCACCGTTGTAAGATGTTGCAGGCTCCAGGGTTTACTGCCGGAGCAGCGCATCTGCGGGCCTGAGCTCTGGGAATACGGGCTGTGGTTTGGGATTTGCTGCTGACTTGCCATGGAGATAGAGCTGGAGTTTCAAGCCAACAAAACTGAATTGTGACTCAATGTTTTAAAAATGATTGAGTGAGTAATTTTCCATGCAGTTTCATTACAGTATCTTTTGCCCCGAGGATTATTTACTGTAGATTAACTCCCAGCAGTTTTTCACTGCTATATGTAATCTGGAATTTTAATAAGAAAGGAATTGTTTAAATAGGATAGTGGTTTTATCCCAAATTGCCCAGTTCTAATGGTAAAATTGGCATCGCTAGTAAAATCAGCAGTTGTACCTGCTAGTTTGGATGCATAGTTTCTTAATTTATTTATTTTCTAATCTGCTGTCAAAATATATTTAATGCTATTATGAGGTGTTGGGTTTTTTAGCGTAGTATGTTTTATTTTAACAAACTGCTGTTTGAATCATTAACATAGAAATGGGCACTGGATAAAGAATATATGATTCACCTTGTTTCATCATTTGTAATCACTACTGATTTTTTTTCCTTCTGACTTGGTTTAGAGGGAATTACTGAGCTGAAACATTACATTGATCTTGAATGTTCCTACTAATCACACTTGATAGGAATATTGAGCATAAATACATTTTACCTATTTTATTTTTAACTTTTCCTCTGTGAGTTGTTGGGTTGGGGTTTGGGGTTTTTTTTGGTTTGTTTTTTTTCCCCCTTGTGCTTCCTGGTTCATGGGGAGAAAAACCCTACGAGCATGTTTTAGTTACATCACTAATATTAGAACTGAGTAATCGGGTGGCTTTGGCAGCAGTCTCGTTTATAAATTGTTGGTGAGCAGATGGCTCACCAAGTTGGCATGCCAACTCTCAACTTTCACAATCATGAGTCAAGTTTTAAATCGCAAGATTGCCTTGCATGCCATGAGATTATTTTGTGTGTGTGTTTGTTTAATAAATGTAATTCTTGATGTACCCTCTCGTTTCTGAGCTGTGCTTTGCACTGAAGCATGGCTTTTCAGCCGTCTCTGGGGTTGGGAATGCCTTTTTTTTCTTAATTTAATGAAAGTGGAGACTTTTGTAGTTGCTTATCTGGAAATCTTGCTGCTAAGAAAAAACAGTAAATACCGGGCTAAGAGATATAAAAGTGAGACTTGGCAACACGGGCTAACATCAAATAGTTCCAATGGCTGAGATCCTTTAGGATTACACTTTTAGCAGCTCCTGGTTTGTAGGTGCAATGATTTGCTAGAAATTATTTGCTGGTATCTGTAATCCTGGGTATGCAAATCTGTGCCAATTTGTTTGTTTCCTGAATGCAGGGCTGAAGTCGTTAGGCGGCATGGAGTGCAAATGTTACATTTTGAAATGCAAGAGTGAATATTTTCTGTAAGCAAAATGTAGCGATAAGAAAAGAGAGCTGAGCTGGAGTGCTCAGATGTTCTCACTGAGAAAAGGGTCAGATCTTGAGAATTTGGACAAATATTACTGAGAAAAGGGTCAGATCTTGAGAATTTGGACAAATATTACTGGAAGGACTTTTTTCTTTTTTTTCTTTTTCTCTTTTCTTTTTTTTCTTTTTAAGCTATTCCTTCAGCTAAAATTAACATGGTGTATGTGGGTTATAATGCATTGTGGGACCTGTTACAGAATGATAATTGGACCTTATTTCTAAATGATTCCACACAAAGTGTGTGGTTGTAAATGCTGAACAACTGCATTTTATCCATAATCATGTAATTGGTGTGTGCAGCTAATTAGTGTGTGTTCAATTTAGGCCTAGATTTTTTGGAAATGTCTCCTGTTGTGGTCCTGATTTAGCAAAGCTCTTAAACAGATGATTAACTTCCATTGGCTTTAATAGGACTTAAGGACATTCTTAATCAGGGCCATTGTGTCAAATCGTGTGTCTTGGTGACAATCGGAACAACCTGCCAGAGCCGTAGTAAAAATATCTGTGGGTCCTCCTTAAATTTAGATTAATCATTTCTTTAACCTGCGAAGCATTTTGGTTCAGAATCTGAAACTCTGTGTGAATCTCGTGCTCGTTCTTTTTTTAAAGCAAGCAGTTATTGTCACAATCTAATTGTACGTATAAAGTTTAAAGATTTTAACTAGCTTGGCAGGAGGCTGTTTACATCGAATCTGCTCAATACACCTTTGAGATGGAGAAGAAGAAAATATGCATCTGAGAGCGCCTCGCTGGAATATAAATGTCAGCGCTGATAGATATCTATGATAGAAAATTTGTGTGGGAGTAATAATTTAGTAATAAAATAGGTCAAATTAATTCTTATGCTGAAGGGGATACCTTACAATAACCATTTTGTAGTTTTATGTTTGACAGTTTGCTCTGCATTATGTGGATAGGTGGAGCTGAGATAATGTAATCCATTTCCAATTGTAAACAAGATTGCTTTAAGAGCTGCTGTAGTAAGATGCGTGTTGGCTGACTTTAAGCTGAAAGGTAATTGCCTCTGAATATTAATGTGCATGTGGGGATTTTGTTTTTAATTCTGGGATTTCATCTTTGCCCTATAGCAGCTCTGAAGAGGCCCTTGTTTTCCCAAACCCCACTTTGCTGCTAATTGAAGCTGATGGCAAATGTTGCACTTTGGGCCCTTTGCTTTTATTTTATGTGGCCTGTGTACCTTGGAGACAACGCTTCTTTCTTTTGCTGTTTTATTTTTTTGTTAACCACCTTTTGAGTAGATTAAGGTTTTTTTTGGAGATGTTCTTACCGTCCTGGAGCAGCTAGGACTAGTTCCTGGGCTAGGGGAGGAATGAGAGGTTATGAGAAAAGTAATTTAATTGTAGCCACTAATTTAATTGTAGCTTCTTAGAGAAATGAGAGTTAAGGTACTGATCCTGTGCTGTGTAGCTGGAGAGCTTCACAGAAGTCATGTAGGACTTAGCCAAAGCCCACTGCGCTTTGTGGGAGATTCTCCATCTTGATTCCACACGTTCCTGGAGCAGACTGCTATAATGGGGGCACGTTGTAGGCAGTGACAAGCTTACTCTGGGGGAACATCAACTGGCTGTGTTTGTATATGAAATTGTTTTGGGCATGTAAGGGACGGTAAGGCAGATTACAGTCAAGTGGTACCTTGTCTTTCCATTTAAATTCTAGCACTTGGCTTCTACGAGCTGTTCCATTGCCCACTGCTTGAGCGAGACTCAGTGCTGGGTACCATGGGACTGGTGTTGAGGAGGGTGTAACTGCAGCTCTGCTCCGGAGCAGAGCGCAGTCGAACAGCGCTGCAGGCACTCCAAAATCTGTTGTGTGCCAGGTTTTAACCTGCACGTGTTTTAATGGCACTGGATGTGTGGGCTGTCATTAGTTAGGGCTGTTTAAAGATGTTATGACTGGCAAGTGCCCCACATGCCCTTCTAGCGTTCAAAGCGGAGTTCAATGTGCCTCGTTCTCTGTGGCAATGCCAGCAGGTTTTCTAAAAAAGAAAGCAAACAACAAAATGGGGTATTTTTAGCCTGGATCGATTCGCTGATCCAGTTTACTGCATGGTCTCACGCAGCGGGAGGGTGGTGTCTGAGCAGGGGTGGGAGCTCCTGGTGCTGGTGTTTCTGCAGAGGCAAAGGTACGCAGAGCTGTGCTAATGCCTGGAGCTAACAGAGCTGCAAATTGTGTTGGTCAAGGAGGCAGGGTTGGCTGTTCTGCCGCTTCTGCCCTGCTGCAAAGGGTGGTCACCTCTTGCAGAGAGAGGCGGCCAGCAGCTCAGAGCCGCTGGCTTCATAACCAGCCCTTTTGCAGGTTGCCGGTAGCTTGTGGCTCACAGTTGGACTATAACCTCGTATAACGTCTCTAGTTAAACAGTGGGCTGAAAAGAGATGGTGTTATGGGTGGCAACCACTAAACAGAGCCAGACTTGAATCTTCCACATTCCTGCACCTTGCACCAACTTTGGGCCACTGAGGTTTCTGTTTTAGAATGATTTTAAATTTCCATTGTGCCCTGTCTCCAGTGGTTTGGTCTGACACTTCATGAAGTCAAGGGGAGTCCTTGTGGTAATTCAGTCATTTTTGCAACGGGATGCTGCTTGTAGCAAAGCTAAAAAATTACTTAGCTACAGAAACATTCGACTGTAGGCTGGTAAGCAGAAAAAGTGAGGGTGTGTGGGTTTGTGAATGTATGTTGCCCATTAAGGAGTCTCACTCTTGCTGGGGCTGCTTCATTACTGTGATAAAAATAACATAAAAGGATTCTAATAACTAATTAACTTGTTCACTAATGGATCAAGCATTGTCTTAAGGGCAGCAGTTTAATAGAGTCCGTTTAATGAAAGTTGACTGGAGGTATGTCCTGTGGCTATTACAAACTTTGTTTTATAATAGCATGTATTTTTCAGTAGCTCCTTGCTATGCTGTAATGTGGTTGGAGTGGGAGAAGTAGAAAACTGGCCATTTCCCGGCAGATAACGATAAGTTTCTACTCAGTCAGAATGCTCTATACACTGTGATAGGTTTATAATTATTATCCTAAGATTGATGTTTTTTGGGGGGAGTGTAAATTTGTGCAAGAGTAATCCATTAAGAAATCAATAATCATTCCATCCTGAAATGCAGTTTCTCTACAACATTATAAATACACACCAAAGATTTGAAACTGCTTGTCTCCCGTTCTCCGCCCCCCTCCTGCCGCTTCCCTGAACTCCAAGTTCAATGTCCTTTGCTGTGTTGGAGAAGCAATTATGTGGTAGGACTCTTCTGCTGGAAAAAAACAAGGGCGGTAGTATTAGCATGATCCTGAGAGCCAGTAAAACTTTTTAGTGTGAACTTTGCTTTCCCTCTGGTACCCATTCAATCTTGGGGAAATCCCCCTCTGCTCTGCCTTGGTTTCATCCCTGGTAGATGGGGCTGATGAAGATTCATGCCTTGGCTCTCTGTAGAGGACTGCGAAGCCGAAATGTTGTATGAGTGTGAAGTCGTGGTATGTGTGTGTTTCCTTTTCCTCACTCTTTCTCCTCATTCAGCCTCGGTTCCTCATGTAACAGTAGAGAGGTTTGACTATCAGCGGCCAGCACATCCTGCAGGACTTCCCTTTTTGCTCTGAATTCTCCCCAGTTGGGCAAACATGTTTTCAAAATGCTGCTATAAGTTATCCCTTGATCTAGAGAGCTGGAAACCTACTTTATCTCAGAGTAAAGGTGTTTGTAGCTGATAAATAGTAGACTGTATGAGGGAGACTGAGAGTATTATTTACGTTTCTCAGTTCAAGTCTAAATTATATGGAGCGAAGTGCCGGGCCAGTCTGGTTTTGATCTTGCAAAGAAATTTGTGGATGGGGCAGGGAGATGCTATTACTGTAGTAAGAGCCACAAAGCATGGGGTACTTCTAGTATTACATTTCCATGTCTTTTATATTCATTCTTCCTCTACTTCCTTTTTGCTACAGCTGGTTGAAAAATCAGTTTTAATGAAAAACATCTCATTTTTCTGTTTGAGTTTAAATTACTATTACTTTTAGCCAGCTCTGCTGTTGATTGAAAAATGGGTCATTCTTTAAGGTTAAAGTTGTATTTTACATCCATGATATTTGTTGTCCAGGCTTAATTTCACTCTGTTTTCTCATCTGCCCCAATAAAAGGTGTACTTGGCTTGGGATGTGTGTGGTAACTCCATACCTGCCTTTTACTCTTCTGAGAACGTTGTCATCTAGTGCATGGATGCTCACCAGCCTTTTCACCTTTGAGAGGGACAAAAAGACCAGAGTGTTCATCACATCTTCCCTTTTGAGATTTGAGAATCTCAGGTTACGTCCAGAGGTCTAGCAAGCCTAAAGTGTGAGGTTTTGCTTGTGATTTGGCACATGTATACCTTGACTTATCAGAGCCAGGCCATGGGAATACCCACACGGATAGAATTATTAACGTATTTCAGCATTCATAGGCTTGCGTCTTAGGCAGCGGGTGTGGAAGAGTTGGTGGTGAGTGAAACTGGACACTTAAAAGCCAAACACTGCTTCTCATCTGCAAAGTTGCTCTAAAACAATTTAAGGCTACTGTCGTGGTGAATTCCCTCACTGTAATCCTGTATGGGGAAGAACTTGCACACATGGCTTGATTGTGGGGCAGCTCGACTTTCACTGGTTTGCATTGGAAAGCGTGAAGTTGCGACGCTAATAGGAAAAGGCCCAGGTGCCAGCAAAAAAAGTTGCTCTCGTCAATTGTGTTCAGTAGGTTTCCTTTCAGCATAGACTTTTTGTCTGGTGAATTGCTTTTTTTCTTCTTTAGGGCCACAAACCCCATACCGGGTTGCTTTCCCATCAATAAAGAATACTTCTTCGTTTACCTAAAACTGTCCGTCTTGCTCAGATGCTGGCAGCCTGTGAGTTTAGTGAGGGCTTGCACTTTGTGGGTTTTGACTCTTCTTAATTCAAGGCCTTGTAACTTGCGTCACTTCTCCGTTGGCCCACGTACTGATCAATGGCTTTTATACATCAACACAATTCTTAATTTTGAAAAACACTTCCCTCCCCCCCCCCCGCCCCCAAGTCAACTTATGATATATAAGCAGCAGCTGATTGACAGCTGATTTTTCTGCAATGATTTGCTGACTTGTTCATGCAAATGACACGTGGCTTTTCAGCGAAATAGGAAGACTTTATCGCATCTTTTTGGGTTTTACCCATTACCATTTTTTTCCAGTGGTTTGCAGAATGGTGAGTGCTAAAAGCCCAATATCAGCTCACAGGATGCTGAGTTTAACAGATAGGGCTTTATTAGCTCTCAGTTGCATTTGTCTTTACTTCACAAGTCTCTGTTTAGAATTACCTGTGAGTGGTTATTTTCCAGTGTGGTTTTCTAAGACAAACCTCTTTTTTTTTTTTTTTTTTTTTTTTCTTCTTTTTGTTGTTGCTGCCGGTTTTTTGAACTACTAAAAGCTCATCACCATGTATGTAACTGTTATGAATGTGTATGCATTCACCGATCGCTTGAAAGGGAACTTAGAGAAATTGTTATAAGTGGCTCTTTGGAAAGAAAATTCTTCAAAGAGAAATATTTAACAAATTGAACGATTAAGAGATGCCATCTCAATCAATAAGGTTGAGCTAATTGGCTGGGTACAAAGCATTTTTAAACAACTTTCCTGAAGATTCTGCATATTAGAGTGCCTCTCTAGTGAGGCTAGACTGCGAGGCTACTTTCAAAGGCCAATTTCTTCTAGAAAGTGCTTATTTTCAATATCTTTTTTTCTAATTTCCAGACCCCCAAACCATTTTGCATTGTAGCTATGGGTCTCACTGAGTGAATTGAATATTGTTTAGTAACACCTTTCTTCTTTTGTGTGTGTGTGTGCCCCCCAGGAGTATCCCATGCTCTAGTGACTGCAGACTGCTGCTCTAAAAAACAGTCGCCAGCCACTCTCAGCCCACGGGTAATAACAGTGCTGCAAACGTATTGTATTCAGGTCTCTGTGTCACCTCATTTTTCTGTTTCTGCTGCTGTGAGCATTATCAAACTCTTCCAAGTGCAACACGTTGACCACAAGCCACATGTTAGGGCCAGCAGTCCTAAACTGCTACTTCAACTTCGTGCTTGTAGACATGGCTTAAAACCCTATCGGAATTAACAGGAAAAAAGAACCCCAAACTAGTGCTAGCAGGCTATGTATAAGGTTCAGAAAGGGCATTTCATCCAAGGATTTCAAAGCCCTCTTTTACAACGGACAAGCAGTGTCCTCTGTACTTTCAGAGGATGGAGATGGGAGAAGAGCTTACCCTCTGTTTTAGCAAGAGCTGCCTGTCTGTGGGATGCCTCACTTGGGATATTGTAGGCTTGCCTGACTTTTAGAGATGATGTGGGTTGCTAGACTGTTTGAAAATGGGTCAAGAATACATGAAGTTGGACTCTTCATGAGTTGGTCCTGAGTGACTTGGTCGACGACACGCAGCGAGTCAGCGACTGAGCCACAAACAAGCTGAAACGCCTGTCTGTCAGCTATGGCTTCACTTCACCAGACCAGCGTTTCTCATTCTGTGGCTTGTGTAGAAGTATTAAATGTGTTTAATGAAGCTCCCTCCCTATTTTTTTTTTATTTTTTTTATTCCCCCAAATGTCATCTCTAAAACTGTAGGAAAGAAAGAAATCCCTAGCATAAAATCAGTAGAATTAAGTAGTTCAAAGCAAAATGCTTTCTCTTCCTTAAATGCTTTTCCTTTAAGTTGTTCTTTGCTTTTGGCCCACCAAAGGTCACCACTGAGACTCAAAAGCTGAAGGAGGGTAATCATTCTCGAATCATTTGAACAATGCTGTATTCGAATGGAGAAATGTTAACAAATTTTGTTCAGGCTAACGCTCCCTAGCTCGGTTGGGAAAAGGAGGGGGGAGTAAATCATTGAGTAGGTATATCTCCCATTCAGCAGGAGCTGCACATGATGGGATTATTAGTATTTCTAAACTAAAGCCCCTGACAGATCCTTGGATGCTTAAAGCTGTTGTGATGCTTTACCAGATGGTTCAGAAACTCAGACTGGAATATCTCATTGGCTGGTGCTGAACAATGACATTTCAAACCCACACGTTCATTTGGATTTTAATTTTCAGGAGGATTAAAGCTTTTTGGGATATGGGCTGTCGCTTTCCATATATATACTCAGCACCTTATGTAGTTTAGATGCTTTTGCAGTGTCTTTATAACTCCTCATGTTACTTAGGAAGGAGCAGTTTGAACGGTTGCATGTTGTTAGCCGTATACCTGGTCCAGCAAAGTGCAGGCAGGACGGGCGTGCGAGCTGCTGCCTCAGTGCAACGAGGATGACGATGGCAACTGCTTTATCTGTATCTTGTAATTGTGTGAACAGGTGACTAGGCTGAACGTGCCATTTTTGACCCCATATCCTTCTGTTCCTTTCACTTTTCAAATCTTGTCTTTGAAGCCCCAGTCCGGCAACTAGTAATGCGTTTGCGTAGCTTGTCTCCAGTGGAGCACTGGTGTTCGCTCCTGCCGGCTGTCGAGCTGTTCGGCCCTGACCCCGCAAAGGGCTTTGAATGAGACCCCACTGCTCTGGGGGAGAAGATCAAAGGAAATGGGTTGGGTTTTACTCCCTTTCAGTCCCGTGGCGTTTTCAAAACAGGATAGAGTGCCCCTCTGGCAAAATCTAAGAAATTTTCAGGGCCTGCCAAGTTAGGCGGTCCTCCCCGGCTGCCCGCATGGCTGTCCTGGTTAGAACTAGGACCTTTCTGCTACTTCTGAGCTGCCCTGAAGCATGGATGGGAGTATCGCTCTTAAATGCCCTTCTAAATTCCTTAGGGCAAAGATTGCTATTTTGTTGTGTGTAGATATATCAGGTGGCAGTAGGTTACTGTGTAAAAATGTAAGTACACAGATGATTTTTGGGATCGGGGGAAGGATTTGAGCTTAGCGTTTGAGGAATGGAAAACTTATTTTTTAACGCTTGTTTAAACAACATGTTAACGCACATTTTAAGAACAATGAACCAGGATGCTTTGCTGTCAAGCCTGAGACGTTTTGCTTTCTTTCTGCCCTCTCTTGCCCCTGAACAACTCTATTAAGAGAAAAGCATCACTGGGGAAAGGGTTTGGTTATGTTGAGAAGAAAAAGGACGTTTTATATAATTATTTTATGTGTTAGACTGGTACATTCAATCCCACTGTTCTCCATATGATTCATTCTATTTGTACACGACTGTTGCACAGTATTAAATAATGTGCATTTTTTCTCTCTTAAACAAGTATTCCCTTAGCTTGTCACAAAAAGCTGACACATGTTCATTCTTCACTCGGGGAGTTCTGCATCTGTCGACACTTCAGACATAATCAGTTTAGATTTCAGCAGCTGATTAGTGCTCACCTCTAACCAAACTGAGAAGCTGCTCCTCCAAATGGTAACAAATAATATCCTAATTAGTCCTCTGCATAACGATAGTGGGAGTCTTAGCTGAAAGCTACTGATCTCTGAGGCCTTTCTGTTCTAGTCCACTGGCTTTACAGACTGTTATATCAACACTTATGCTGAGCTTTTATTCCCCCTGCCTCAAAATGCCTCACGGAGCAATTAATTATGCACCTGAAGATAGGCATTAGGCACGCAACAATATTCCACACACAGTTATGAACATTTCATTAGTGCCAGTTAATTTATGTATGATTATGAAAGCAAGAGGAGGAATGCCGGGCAGGACTCCAGGATTGTCCTATAGATGTTGAGTGTCCCTGGGAAGCTGTTTGACCTGGCCCAGCCGCTGCAGACGAGTGCAGCTCCTGCCACCTTTGATACTGGTTTGCTCAGAGCAGGAACCCCCAGAGTGAACGGAGCAGAAAATGAAGGGAGGAGGACAACAGGGAGAGCGACTCCTCTATACCCCAGTGACGGGCTGGTTGTGACAGCACCAGGTTTCACCAGGAAGTTTTAAATGGGTTTATGCTTTTCTGAGTCTGATTAGCTAGTTAGCAAAACATGCCCATCCCTGTCTATTAAACTCTGTGTACTTCCTCTTAGCTAACGCTATTTTGCACGAGGCTGGAGTTTTTAAATAAATAAATGGCCACAAAGGCATAATTTAATAAATACCACTCACAGGGACGGCATAGTAGCCACTGGCGTTTCTCAGGACACAAGTCATGTGGGCAACTCTAGCTGGGTTAGTGTGACCTCAATAGTGCAAAGAATTGAGGAAAGAAAAGAGGGAGAGAGGATGAGGGGGGAGGCGCCTTAAGGTGCCTTCAGGAACATCTGCAACCGGAGTTGTCCGAAGGCAGGCTGAGCGAGCTGAGCACCAGAGTACGTAAACATCCGATAGCTTAAAAAGGAAGCTTTGAAATGTCAATTGGATTTTTTGGGTCCGATTCAATAACTTTTAAAACCCTGCTTAAGTTTGAAATTGAGAGAACCTATTTTAAAACATAAATCGACTGTAATAGAAAAATCACTTGAATAACAGCAGAAGTGCTGCTTAAATATTTGCTGCTGAAATGTTAAAGAATGTCTAGCTGCTAAAATTGGGGATGTCACAAAATCAGCACCTAAAAGCAGAGCTTTTTGCTGAAAGTGCTTTATTACTATAGTTGTTGCTTTTTCTGTTGGTACGGGGATATTTTCTTCAGTTTATTCAGAGTTCAAAGTGGGTAAGCTGGCTAGGAGATTAAAAAGCAGAAAGATTTGTTCTCCTCGGCAAGCTGGTGAATAAAAACTGGTTTGAGAGGTTGAGGCCAATTCCAATTTGCATTCAGGATAAGGTTGACATAAATAATGAATTTAAAAATCATCTAGGAAATGAAGCTGTTAATTATCTTTAATATAGTAACATGTAAAACAAATGTGTGAATAAATGAACGTTAAGCTTTTTTTAATAAGTGCATGGTATATCCCCTGAGGTGATAAAAAGAAGTGCCTGATCTACTATAAAGCTTACATTTATTTGCAAAATGACTGGTGTCTGTGGCTAATAGTTTTTGTTTAGAAAACAACAGAGAAGTCCAAATACGAGACAAGGTTAAGCTACAGTATTTCAACTGAAGCTTCCTGGCTATTTTTTTAAACCCCAACTTTAAAAGATGATTAAATCAATTGATTACGAATTGATTCACCATGTCTTTAATAAAATATATTTCTCTTAGAAACAAGAAACACAGTATACCTAATCTATCGGCATTTTGGTAGAGCAGCTGATATGCTACCACTGAGAAAGTTGTCAGTTAAACTAAAGATAGAAATTAATACGGTTATTATAAAGCACATGAGAAAATGTCTAACTCGAAGGCTATAATAGATGGGAATTATCCGGCTACAAGAAGGTTGCAGGCTTCTTCTGGTTCAGTCTCAAAACGGTTTTGTTTCAAATATTCATTAATAAATTGCCATTTAAAATGAGGAGGTACTGAGGTATCTTCCAAGTCAAAGCAGAAGGCAATAGCAACATGAAAAACAATCAGAAAATTGCATGGAAAGAGTTGACGTGCTTGGGCTGGAGCAATGAAAACGAGAGGAAACATGATAGTGTACGGTGTGAGGTCGGACACACAGGGAGTAACAAGAATTTCTGTTGTAACCTGCATGCTGGAAAATGACAGAGGAGAAAAAAGCTCTGAATGTTTTTAGGTGACACAAGATGTCTGTCGGGCACCAACATGATAAAGTTACGAAAGAGGCATGATGTGATATTGCAGGTAAAGCGTTTCCAGTGGAGAAGGGAAATGTTGACGGTGTTTTACAAGCCTGAGAATGAGGGTAGTTTAGCCCACGCAGAGGTCTGTGCTTCATCGACTAGACGTCTTCCGTTTCATGAACTCCCTTTTAAAACTAGTTCAGGAATCTCTGCTCTCTGTGAGGAAATGAAGGTGCCCGGTCTAGTCAGTCTGGTAAATCAAACCTTTTGAAAGGGCATGGGATTGCGCCCATTGAAAAGTACAGGAAGGGGTAAATATCAGGTAGGGTGGCAAGCTATTTAGACTGAAAAAAATGTCACGAGAAGCAGCAGACAACGAATAAAGCAAAGTTACCCTTTTGCTTCTGCTAGAATGTGGGCAGGAGTCTGACACATTTCTGAATGGGATCATATGGCATGACGGCCTGACGGCAGAGCGCTGAACATCACGTAGGGCAACGAGGCACCTTTTCACTTTATAGAGGTCACCAATTGTGTGGCCTGTCTGAAGCCATAAGCGACACCTTCCTCATGTTCTCAAATTCTCACTCAAAGGCTGATGTCAGTCCTTCTCTACTCTTAACATCCAAGGCCTGCAATGTCTGTGCACTTACACAAGGTCTTGCTTTTCATGGGCCAAAGTTCAATTGCGCAGCAGCAGAAGCATCGTTTCCGTGTACTTTTCATGACTTTCTGCAACTCTAGCATGAATTTGTTACCCTGTTGATTGAGGCGAGCTCCAGTAGGAAAGCCAAGGTTTTCCTTGGCAAGACCTATACTAGGTCTACAACAAAGAAGCAGTTGCCTACCCTAAGAAGCCCTGACGTGGTCATGAACTCCCTTTAGTTGGACGAGATGTTCTATGTTTTACTATAGAGCTGGGGGGGACTTTGGAGTAGTGAGGACTTAAGAATCTGTGTTTTCTTTTTCTTTTTTTATGTGCTGCAAGACAACGCAAAAATAAAAGTCTTTGGACACTTGCATTTCCTTCTCTCCTTAAGAGAGGAAGGTGAAAGAAGGAAAGTCATCTCGCTGAGCAGCTGTGTAAGGAGTCTAAATGATGTGACGTTTTGGCACAGTTCAGTGTTGCTCTTTCCTTAGCTGTTGGGAGCAAGGTGACTTCACTTCTCTATAATAACCGTTGCTATCCAAACTTGTGGCCAGCCATGCGGCAAGCTAAATATTGTGAGGAGAGGAAGAACGAGTAGAGAAAAAAGAACATTTTAAACAAGACATATTGTTTGTGATTTTAATACCGTCAAAATATGTAGGTTTTAGTCTGACATTTTTCCCCTTGAAAATTATGTTTCATACCCCTCATGTGCATTTTAATTGACTTTCATATTATTTTCTATACTTCTATATTCAGAACTGAATCTTGAGTACAAGGGAAAAGTTAGACGGAACAAGTAAGTCTGAGGATTCAGTGTTCCTCACTGGTGACACATGGAGTCTGAAAACCCAGTGCGCTCCTTTTTCTACTTACTTTGCTGAGGGCAAGATTAGGCCCATCTTCAATTTTCAATGAGTTAGTGGCAGCAGAAATCGTTTATTTCGACTTTAAAAATGTGCCATTGTTTTTGTTTATGGTAAAGCTCTATAGCAAACCCTTGTTTGGTTTCCTTTCCCATATGCAGAGAAGGAATGCCATTCTTATGTAGTATGTATGTTTGAAATCGTGATTTCACTCCAATGATCAAAATTCAATTTTACAATCTACCTCTCCTCTATAATGAAATCGGATGGTGTAATGTCACTTCTGCCAGACAAACAAGGTATGCTGCCCAGATAGTAAATGAGACAAGGGATTAATTGCAGCTGGCTGACTGGAAGTTTTGGACAACAGTTAGTAGGCCAGTGTTTTCTTACCAAGAATAAATTATAATGTCTTTGAGATTTGCAAATGTGCATGCTAATGCCAAAAGAGTCCGGGGTATATTTTGAAAGCAGTGTTTGGTAATCCTGTTAACAAATAATAGGATTTGTGCATGTACCTCCCATGGGCTGCTTTGAAAACATACCCATAAGTGTCAAAAGTTTTCTGGACACACGTTTAAGACTCACTGTATTCTTTAAAGACTGAGAATAAGAGTTTCCCAGTGCTCTCAGCTTTTATCGTATCTAAAGTACACACTAGGAGAAACTACAAGAGATTCTTTAAAAAAAAATAATAACGGACTACCTCAAAATTATCTTTTAATGCAGAAATTTCATGTTTCTGAGCTGCCTGATGTGACAATGAAAGAGGCTGGGCTTTTCTAGGAGATAAGTATGTTTATTATATTTCTGTAAGAGAGTATATCTGCAGTGCTATTCAGGAGAAAGGCTATTCTAACCACCCTTACCTCGAGATACCTTGTCTGTCAAACCTGAACAATAAGAAATGGTGCCTCTATCTGCATTGAATATAATTTTGGTGTTTTGGTGGGCTTTTTGGGGGGTAAGATCCACCACAGATTAATACCTGCTCACCCTGAGGGTTGGTGCTTGGAATGTGATAATGCATTATCGCATGGACAATGTGACAAACGGGGATCAGTTCTTGCAGATTTGGTTCTGTGTCTACACCTGCTTCCCCTGCCCGGTTCCTGTCTCTGCAAGGGCTGCTTGGCAAGAGGAAGGAAAAGCATAAAGTTGAAAACTCTCACTGAGAGAGTTTTTGCCCATTTCCTTTAAATGTGAACATAATGTTACTTCCATTTTTATAAAGGAATTTGTTTGCTGGAAGCAAGCTGAAAAATGGCACCTGGGATTTTGGGGGCACAAATAGACCTCAGTTTAATACAGGATCCTTTGCATTAGCAATATTAGCGAGAGCAGACGGGTCCAGGATTTTTCTGTGCCCACGGCCTGCAGTAAAGCTGGAGAAAAGCAGAACAGTTGACTTCAGAAATATCTGTGTCTAAAAGCCAGGAAGTAGAGAAGCGTGGTACTCTGTTCTCATGGTAGTTCTGCTGAATAATCACTTGGCAAACAGCCGTGACATGTCAGAGAAGCTCACGGTTGCAGTTTAGGTACAGGATATTTTGAGAGGCCAAAGGCTTTGCTAACAGTTAGCTGGATGTAAGAAATGCTGTGTGATAAGAACGTTGTTTCCTCTTTTTCTTAAAACCTGTCAGTGATCTGCAGCATTTCAGGCACTTGGCTCAGTGCAAACCAGCAAAGCTGATCTTTTTGTCTACTTGATGATGGTAGAACTGGCAAAATTGACGATGCTTTAGGGAAAGGAGACAGTCTTTGGAATAACTTTATTTTTCACTTTCTCTTCTTTCCTGCAAAACGTATGAGGTGGCCTATGCTCACTGTCTTTTATTCCCTCTGAGCTCCTGGAGCTGGATTTTTGCTGTTGGCTGGGTTTTCAGCAGAGATGAGTCCAACACAAACCAGTTGATCCATGAGCTTAGGTGGATTCATCCAGAACTGCTATTTAGAAGTCTCCTCTAAGCTCAGTTAAAAACTTCAGTTTTCTTCTCCAAGTTATATTTGCCCAAGTTAACCAGGCATTGAAGCAAATCTGTTTACTTCTGTTCTTCTTTTTACACTGCTCCTTCAATTCTGGACCTTTTACCACTGTGAAACAGTTGGCGTGTGAACGATGTCTGTCCCTCCTGTACTGATAAAAAATTTCAAAAAGGTCTCCTAGAAATTGTCTCTTCCGCTGGAAATCAACCTGCCTCCTTCAGTTCTTCATAATGTACAGCGTTTGGTATTTAGCATCTTCCCAATTGCTTTTCATTGAACTGTTCAGGGGAAAGTAGTAGTATGTCCTTGCGGAACTGAACTGGGATGTATACAAGTTAATCAATATGGGTATTTAGCAAATGTCTTAGATGGGAATTCAGTAGCACAATATTTAGTTAAACGGTTGTGTGCTTGTTTAACTTTGAGTAAACCTCCCTCCATTCACCAGGGGTCTGAAGATGCTGGCAAGGCCCTTTGGCTTGTAGAGGATTTGAGTGTGCGCCTAAGAGCCTTGTTGAATGAAGCCTTGTAGAAGAATAACCACGTACTTTGCTTTTTTACTGGTTGCCATGTATGGTACTGGAATTTCTGAGCCAGGTTTCTGCCATGATCCCGAGTTAAGAACGGAGGAGCCTTTCTGCCTTCTGTGCTCTTTTAGCCATGAAATACTGTCTTTAGCCGTGGTAGAGGCAACTGTGTCTCAGTTCCCTTAAGCTCCATCTTGAATTCGGTTAGGCTGTTTGCCGCCTCTCCTCCACAGGTTTTCTAGACTTTTTTTAGTGTCCAGAACAAATGTCTTTGTGATTTGTGTAAATGCAGCCTAATCTTCCCCCCACCCTTGACCAACGTGTACGGGGTGGTTGTTTTCAGTGCTTGTGTATAGTGACCCCCCAGTACGAGCTATCGAGGCACACATGGCTGGATACTGGTGAAGCTGCTTCAGGCTCCCATCTGTCAAACATCGCTCGATGTATGATGGCTCTGTTCTTTTGCTGATCTAGTCCTATTTCAATTTAGTTTCATTATTTTGCTTTTTAGCAACAGTAACGTGATGTGCAAATGTAATGCACTGAAACATGGAAGGGAAGAGTGAACCAAAACCACATTATGGACTTACTATACTTCTGTCAAACACATACATAGGCAAGAAAAGCCTGTATAAATAAATGAGTACCTATGTATTTTTTAAAAGAGGTTTAAACTGACCGCTGGAGCGATCTTTTGATTTCATTCCAACCTGAAATAATTTCACTTTTGGTACCCTTTGGCTCCTGTTCTTAATTCTATTTACTGTACAGACTCCTACTTTAGATCTTCTTCCAAAACTCTTCACCTTAGCTGTTGCTGTCTGATGCAGAATCTTCTGAAAAGCTTTTTACCGCTCCGCGTATACAACATCCCCCGAAATTCCTTCGTGTCACTGCAGTGCTGTCCCTGGGGAATTCCTGAGGCTTTGCTAAGCGTGACTTCTGCTGCCTCAGTCCAGCCACCGCAGTCTTAAGCACATCGCTTTCCATGTTTTCCTAGCATTTCATTCTTATGGCATGCAGTGTCCAAAACTTTCTCCCCTCAGTTGACTTTCAGCATTCTGGCTAATAATGTTACCGCTTATCTCTTGACCTGATATAAAGTGATGCATAAACCGAAGGCTTTTCCAACGTAATTCACTGAAGATTAAGCCTGTGTTGTAGAAATCTTGGTACAGGGCCATTTGTGTGACAGCATCATTCTTGTGATGGACTAAAGTTAAGCTACTTTTTATATATAAGTTCATATTTCTTTTTAAAGTTTGACATGAATAAAAAAGTTTTTGGCTAGTTACTCATGGGGGGGATGCAAGTTTGTGGCCTTCCTTTGTATTTTTTGGATGGTATTATCTGAAAACAACGTAATATGCTTATTTCTGGTTTGCACAGAAGGCATTTTTAGAGCAAGCTGATAGTGAGCCAAAGTCTCTGAAACCTTAAAGTTGTGGTTAGCAGACAGCCAGGCTAGGAAATTAGGTCACCATTACCTCACTATTATTTTTTTTTATTTTTTTTTTTTTTTAATCCTGTAGTTGACACTGTGGCTGTCTTGCCAGTGACACCCAAGATGGATTGGATCGCAAACTGGCAGTGGGAAGGAGAGTGAAGGAAGGCTCTGAGGCTTCAGAGGGGTGAATTCAGAATGTGAAATCAGTGCCAGCAGCAGAGCGGCAGCAGAGGGTGGCCGGTTTATTTGGGAAGGAAGGTCTGGGCATCAGATGTCCTTTGACACCGTAGGAGTGGGTTTGGGGATCCGGGTGGTTTGCAGAGCTCATGGTAGGAGTTGCACCCCCGAGGAGAGCAGGGAGGAGGCCAGGTGCCGTCGTGGTCCTCGCGGGGAGGCAGTTGCAGGCGCTGCGCCTGCCTGAGTGGGTATTTGCCTCTGCGCTCTCGGCTGTTACAGCCTCCACTGCAGCAGAACTCATCCCCATGTGGGCTGGTGGGATGAGGTGGGAGCAAAAGTAACTCGAAAACTCGTACCTATTTATATAGATATAAAAAAATTTTTATTTTTCTTCTCTTAGAAATGCTATTAGCAGAGTCTGTGAGTAGCTGAAAGCTTTATTCCCATCTGTTACACTGTGCATGGCTCTTCTAAGGTGTGACCTTATCAAAGCTGGAATCAAAACACAAAGTAAAACTCAAGGCAGGCTCGATCTAGTTCTTCCTTTCAGTAGACCATGGCAATGGGGAACAATGGATGTGCTGCTGAAGTTCATTCTTCCCTTAAGTGTGGTTTTATCGGCAATTAGTCTGTAAAAATAGCACTTACTGGCTTCAGGATCCTTCCCCCTGCTTTCAGACTTGTATTTGCTCACTTTACCTAAAAATAAAGTTTCTACTCCAAGTGTAGTACCACCTGAGCCAGTAGAGTCATAACCGCCACGTTAGAACACGTATCTGTGCCTCAATGGCATTATTTGTTAAGCTACAGCTGCGGAACTTTTACTCTTGGTTGTTTTTTTTTTCACAGGCCAGGAGGAAAGCAATTTAAATCTTGGATTAGTCTTCCAGGCCCAGGAAAATAAATCTGTTCAGAGAAAGCTAACATGTAATTGTGCAGAGCTGGATTTTTCAGTTGTTTTTCAGGTGTGCTTTCAGTGCTTTTGTGAGGGCTTTCATGAGTCAGTAGGAATATTGTGATTAATTCAGTCATGATACATTGTAGGGGAGAAAAGAAATAGGGAATGGAGGCATCCAGTGGGCAGACTTTGTTATTTGTACTTGTCTGTAATCCTCTGGCTCCGGCAGAGTAGCTGACTACTCCAGCAGATAAAGGTAAAATCGGCATCTCCTCCATTAACCTGAGTCTCAGCCTGCCCCTAGTTTCTGGGGAAAATGTTTGACCCCAGAGGTTTAGTTTTATGGAGAGGGGCTTGTTTTGGGGGAGGCAGGTCTCGATGCAAGTTGGAAGATGGGAACTGCGTTGTGTATGTATTTGAATTTTTTCAGGACCTTAACAAATACTAAAGCATCAGCCTTTGCTTTTTTTTTTTTTTTTTTTTTTTTTTTTTACTACTCCACCTGTGACAGCTTCAGTTTACAGACTCCATTCTTCTTGTGGAAATTTTATTGTGTGACCGTTTCCTTGTTTAGTAATGCAGTTGCTTGGGAGGAAGCAACTTTATACTTTTGATCTAATTTTAAAGCCTCAGAATAGGTCATTCGCTCCTCCAAACAATTTCTAAAGATTTTCAAATAAGGCATAACTTGATTTAGAAGGCAAGGAGTAAAGTGTCAGGGCCAAAACTTTGAAGGAGCTTTTATGTGTAACCTTATTGGGATTTTTAATGGGCTAAATACAGCATTGTAGGCAGAAGCTGTAAGCTGAGAAGCCCTCCATCTCAGCAGATCCTTGGGGATATGCCCTTGGGAGGGTTTCAGACTGCAAGAAAATGTGGAAAAACAAGAAGATTGCTCTGCAGGGATGGACATAATGTAGGGAGAGGTTGGGAAAGATAAATCCTTCTGGCCCCCTTCATTATGAGAGTAAAACGACACTTTTGGCTAGAGGCCAGTGAAACCTGGGAGATCTAGGATGGCGCAGACAGGACTAGCAACAAGTTTTGTCAGGGAATGGGTTGGATGAGTGCAGATCTGCCTCGCCGTTGTGGTTTTTGTTCTGAATGCAGAGCATTAACCCCTCCGTTCCTGCTGCTTTCCAGAAGCAGAGCCCAGGCAGAGGCGCTCAGCCTCGCGGAGCAGATCGGGGGGGGGGGGGGGGAATTGTGGTGGATTTTAATTAAACTTGGAAAAACAAGCGGAGGTAGAGGAATGCTCTTACAGGAGGTGTAGGATTGTCGGAGGAGCGTGTTGTTGAGACGCTGACCCGACGACACAGAGATTAACAGCCACCCCATCCTCCCCACATGATCCAAATGCAGCAGTGCCGGGGAGAGGGGGCTGCCAGGCAGATTTGCTTACTCACAAAGAGCGTTCCAAAAAACCAAATGTATTTCTTATCTAAAGAAACTGAAAATGATTTTCGGCAAGAAATGCTGCAATCCGTCATCTTGAAAGGTGGTGTGATTTGGATTTAAAACTTTGACACACCCTCTCAGTTTCACCTATGTTGGCCCACCGAGGTAGGGCTGAGGTGGTGCTTTCAAGGAGACGGGGGAAATGCTTGTGATCTTGAAAGTCTTAACTCTTTAAATAAGCTAAAATGCAGCACCTTTCTTATGTTTATGGAAACTCATTTTTTCTGTAACCATAAATTTGTCAGGTCTGCAATGGGTGAAAAAAGCTTGTCTTTGAAATCAGACTGTTAAGGGCTAGTTTGTTTTTTTTTTTTTAAAGAATTCGGGGTTGCTCCGCTACCCTCAAAGTACATCAACAGTATGGTCAGGGGCGTGAGCGCAGCTTCTGCAGATGTACCTGGGCTGGCTGTAGATGAATTTGCACGTACGCGTAGGGAGGGCCAGCAGCGCAGGCGTAGGATGCTCTGGGTACCGGCCCTGAGCGCGACCCCGGGAGCCTGCGGGCACCGCCGCCGTGACGCTGGTACCGCCGCAGCACGGGACCGACGGATGCTGCCTTGGAGGCACCTGGCCAGGCTAAGTATGCTTGGCAGCCCCTGTGTGTTTGCACCATCGCATCATCTCCAGGGGACGGTATTTCATTTTTTTTTTATGCATGTAAACATGGGAGTGTAGAATTTGGCCTGTAAATAGGATCTATTTGGGAATAAGCCTTTTCCAGAGCTATATAATGATAGTTTTCATTTCTTCAGTTAGAAACAAATGAGGGCCACAATCCTAAAAACACTTACATCAAGGCTTTATTTTAAGATTCACCAAGTACTTAAATTAGCCCGTAACTTCAGGGCTTTTAAGTTAAGCGTTCTCTTTTTCAGAGCCTCTGGCCATAAAGCATTTCACCTCAGAATATTTGTACTGTTCCAAGTGCTGTAAGTCTAGGCATGATATCTTTCTGTTTCCAGAGACTAAGATTTATTTTAAAGTCCAACTTTTTACAACTGGGAGATAGCAAGGGGCGTTACTTTATAATGATAGGAGCTACAGCTGGCTGGTTTATTAAAATTTCCTGTTTCTAACTAGGAGGAATTAGCAGTTGTGTTTTAGAAGACGAGGTCAGAACAACGAAAACACTGACGGTGGATAACTCTGAGCAGCATGGTGCCACTTGAACCTTTCAGCAGCCAAAGCCCCTAGGAAATACACTTTACAAGATTTAAGGACACAAGGCATTTAATTTTACATCCTTTGGGTTTTTATACTGGCAATGCCCTAAGGAATGATACCATTGATAAAGACTTTTTTTTTTTTTTTCCCCTGAAACTTGTAACTAATCTTTTGCTGCAGAAAGAGGAAAAATGTGGGGAAAGGGTGCTGAGATGTTAACTTGGTGTGGTACTGGGGATTCATGGATGAAATCCAAATTGCCTTGTGTCTGAAGGCTTCTGAGGGCACTGGAGAAGCGCGAAAGGAGTTGCTGTTTGCAGTCAGGTCATCATGCTCAGCACAGCACCTTAGCTCCACTTCTAATTTTATGCTTTTACCTACTTGCTTTCGAATATCATTGGCCGCCACTGTTCTCAGAGTGCTCGGTTATAAATCACACCGAACCTTTGAATCCTTGAGTCATTTTTCGCTATGACTTTTCCTCCTCTGTGGTATGAAGTACATGTGTGTTATCTGCTCACCTGGAGCAGATCTGAGAGGTGGTGTGGTCTGCAGGAATGAAAACTGGGTTGGGAGGCAGGCGGTGGTGAAATCTAGTTCTGGCTCACGAGGCAGACTGAAGCAAGCTGCTTTACCTTTCTGTTTCATTTTTCTCCCCTCTGCAAGGAAAGGACGTTTCCCCACCTGCCTCCCAGGATGGGTGTTGGGCAGAATTGTTAATTAAAGCCCACCTGAATCTTTTGGAAACATCAGCATAGAGAGCATGAATATCCTTTAGCAGCTATTAACAGTGGACTGATAGACCGCAGTGCTCTGTCCTTATTTGCTTTCCAGTTGCTCTGTGCGGTGCATGCGTGATCGCCGTTTTCTGCGTTACTGAGCACGTTTACCTGTGGCTCTGAAGAAGGAGACTTAGCAAAGGTCAGCCATCTCCGTGCATTTTAATACAGACCAGTATAAACCCCAGTTTTCTGGTGTGGAGTGCCTTTACGCTCTGACATAAGCTTTGCTTGTTTGACGTGGTCAAAATGCGGATGTCCACCGAATGCCGAAAAGTCACTTGGGGGAATCCTGGCTCTCATTTTTTTTGCTTTTCTTCTGCAGTTTTACTTTATGAGCACCTTTCCTCCAGTTGGGGGAAAAGCTGGCAAACAAACACCCTCACACCTGCCAGCAAGGACCACACCTTGGGCTTCCTGAGAGTCAGAGCAGGCAATAATTTATTGCAGGGAGCACAAATCTGTTTTCCAGCTTTGCTCAGGCAGCAAGCGAAGAACGCAAACCAACTGGTGATAATGCCTATTAGAATAGTCTCTAACCTGAGAGCAGCCATTCTTAATAAAAGCCAAATAGTCATTTTTTCCCCCCTTAAATAGCACAGAAAACCTGTTGAACCTTTGCAGTTTCAGTGTAGGAAGAAGTGATTATTTTTTCCATCTCTCAGATCACGACCTAAGCTCGCGCGGTGTTGCCATGCTGCTGTTCCAGCAGTGGTGCTGCTGGCAACAGGGAGAGGACAGGACCCTCATCCCTTGCCTGGTTCTTCTCATGTCCGTGCTACTGCAGGCTGTGCACCGCCTGCTCTTCTGGGTGAGTTATGTGTCACCAGGCTGTGCTTCAAAAATTGGGAGAAAACCTGGACCTGTGAGAAACCAGAGTTTAAAATCCAAAACACAGTGTTTTCTGGGAGAGGATTTTTTCATGTCTAATTTCTGTGTTGCAGATCTGGTTTAGAACTTAGCCAGTACAACTGTCTTGAGTACTAACAGGCTTTTATAACAATTAATTTTAAAAAATAAGAATTTTTTAAATTTAAGAAAGCAGTTATTTTTCTCTATTACTTTTTTTTTATTTCCTAGTAAATATCCAAGTGTAGATATACTCTTTGTGTGTTTCTTTAGGACCTTTTTTTTCTGTCTGTTTTTTTTTTTTTTCTTTAGGCAAACCCGCATATGTTTTTTTTTTCTGTTTAAGTTTATAGGTCTCTCTGACAAGGTTGCTTCTTTCAGGGAGGGTGGGGTACCATGTGAGTCAGCTTGCAAGACTTCTGCCCTAGCAATACTTGTGAAGTTAGGAGGAACTCCAGCTTCTATTAATCTGCTCTTTTCCAGTGGTATGCTCTCCTCCGCGCTCATAACCTGGGATTAAACCTGGCCTTGCTCAGTGTCCTGGCTGGAAGCTTGGTGGGAAGGAGGACTTACCATGGTGGACAGCCAAGTGCAGCCACGTGTCCCAGCGTTTTCAGGGCGGATCACAGCACGCCTGTAACGAATCCTTAGTTAATTCCATTGGTCACATCATCAGAGTTCAGGACTGTCCTTAGAAAAGCTGTGTACGTAATGTGCTTGTCGTTTACGAGGGAGTGAAACAAGTTGATAGAAACCTTTGAACTACCTGCCTCTGGCACCTGCAGAGAAAAAGCGTCAGTGGTGTAGGGAAAGATAACAGCCAGCAGGCTGTGGCTTCTGTTCAGGCATTGATAGGAGAAGCTCTCTGGGTAGAGAGGTCGGACTAGAAGATCATAACAACCTCTTCTGATCTTAATGTGTCTGAATCCTGACTCTGGACTTCTCAAACCATCCTATGCTCTGTTACTGGTAGTTTTCCTTTTATTGTTTCACAGTGACTTAACGGTAGGTTCTCACCATATGATGCTTTGCATGAATGCTTGTAAACTTGTTGCTAAGTTGTAGTATATGAAAGCTTTTGTAGGTGAGTGAGTCTCTCCACGTCTTTTTGCTCCTGCTGTTTCTCTGTAGTTGTTTCTCCCGTGGGGATAGGGGAAAGCAAAGGGTCTGGTTTTTACCACTGTAGAGCAGAAGAGTAGATCTTGGGCATTATTAAAACCAGCGTTGTTGGAAGGACTTTGAGAAAGGGGCAGACAAGCGCGTGTTGTCTTTCCCTCTTCCCAGTTTGAGTTTGTATTTCTTTTTCCAAGAAATCAGTAAAGTAATTAAAAGAAGTATAAGACTTTCTTCTGGCATAAATTTAATCTGTGATCTGTAAAAGGGAATTTGGTATAAGAAATTCCAGTAACACAAAATACTCTGATTAAAACTTTGTCAAATCCAGACAGGGCGTGTAATAATCTAAGAACTCGACTTCAGCATCACATGGAAAACGCGGAAATGAAGGCATGGGTAAGCCATGTACTTCTAGGATTTTTGAAGGGAGAAAACAGGGAAGAAAGTAGAACCGAGGTGGTGGTGGGCAATCTGAGTGTCCCTCCCAAAGCTGGGAGGGACATAGCAATATGGTCCAGCTTTGCGTGATATCTCATGAAGATGACTTGCTCTGGAGATGATTTAGGACAGTTGTCTTAGTAATAAATGGTTTCAGCTGAAATGGCTGGTAAAGATTTTCCAACTTCTGTGGAAAGATCTGTGAAGTTCTGCACCGAATAGTCCTGTCCACGTGGAGTTCATTTAGAGGAACTTCAGCCTTGTAGAAGCTAGATAGCTAGTCCAAACTAGTAATTTCATCTTACTCTATAGGCTTCTCCAGAAATCATCATCTCACAGAACAGGTGGGATGAAATTATTTGCCCTCTGGAGATGCTTATTTATTTGGATTGACTTCACAGGGAACCCAGACAGTGCTAGCTGGGACTTGGCTAACTAGCTGTTAGATGTGTAAAACTAGGTGGCATAAATTTGCCCTCACAGCAGTAAATGGTGAGGTGATAGTTAAACTCACCATGGGGAAGGACAAAGACAGATGGGAATGCATGCACAAAACCATTCTGGAATTTGAGTATGGCAAGGACATCTCTCATGTTGGTTACTTTAAATACAGTGGTTGTTTTGATATAGTATATGCCCATAACAGTAATGATCTTTGTAGCATCATCCTGGGGTGCTGTCTGCTAGTGGAACTCGTCTGCACTATAATGAGGAGGAGTTTGCTTAAATACATGCACCACCAGATGATTATGTCTGAGATTAAACTGGGGATAAAAATGACAGACTTCTTCAATTGCTCAAATAACAGAGACGTAGCAACTAGTGTACAAGCTTGAGGATACTTTTTACTCCTTCTGGTATTACTGTGGTACCTGGAATCCTTATGGAGGAGCAGTCCTGAGAAGTATTTGTTGAACTTGTATGCGTTTTGTATATATGTTCCATATAAATATGGAACACTCACTTTTCTCTGCTTCCTTTGCTGAGATGACAAACTAAACTAACCAACCCCACTAAAACCCTAACATTCCTCATGCAACACTTCCCTCAGGCTTATTCTTCCACCATCTCCCATTGCCCATCTCTGTTCTGGGTATTTAGTCTGTGGACTTTGGTTTTCTGTGATTTTTTTAAGGAGTGAGGGAAAGCGTCTGGGTCTGGAAAGGGCTTACACTTACATGTTATGGTCAGAAATATGTCAAGGGTCTTCCTTGTTCTTATGTGGGCCCTGCGTAGGAGGTGTGCCAATTTTTATCTCCTCAAGGAATTGACCAAGTGGCCTCACTGGATGGAGAGACCCTGGCCCAGGTTGCCCCGAGAAGCTGTGGCTGCCCCATCCCTGGAGGGGTTCAAGGCCGGGTTGGTCGGGGCTTGGAGCGACCTGGTCTGGTGGGAGATGTCCCTGCCCAGGGCAGGGGATGGAACTAGATGATCTTTAAGGTCCCTTCCCACCCAAACCATTCTATGATTCTCTGATCGCACCCAGCTGCCTTTGGTTCCCTGTCTCAGATAAAGCAGATCTCCATGTACAGCTGAATTGATTCAGAATGGCTTTAGGCTTCATCTAGAGCAAGGCTTAAGCGTCTGCCTCTGGGTCTGCAGCTATTCAGTACGGCCACTTCGCAAAGAGCTGGTTTCACCGGAGGAGCCTTGTGGATTAAGATCCAATTTAGCATTCGTAAGATTGTCACAAGTACTATTGTACAGCCTGACAAACAGCATAGTCAATAAAATAATGCAGTCCCTCTAGGTACTGTAGTTCTTTGCGCTAGATGAGGTGCAGGGTCTGTTTTTGGAGTTATTAGGTCTGAAGCTTGTCTTGTTCACTAACCTGTAAATTCAGAAAAATAGTTTTGTTGAAGGCAGCAGGATGTAGGCAGCATATCAGACCTGCCGCTGCCGAGGCTGTGCTCGTGAGTGTTGGGCCTGAGTGTGAATGGTACAGAGATTTTTATATTTTTTTTTCAGCTCATAATAGTGTCCTGCTTTCTGCTACTGATAGCTACTGGGCTTTTTTTTTTTTTTTTTTGTGGAATTTCTGCTGAAAACATGAAAAGTTTGAATAAGTAATGAAACATGAGGCCAGTCTGTTATCTTCAGTGCATTCCCCACTATCTCTGTTGCATCTCCAGATACGTAGTTTTGCAGACTGACTAGATCTTTCCCTCCTCCCTGTCCCCTTATCCATCAAACTGTGTCCAGATTGCTACAATTCTGAGGTTTTCTGTTGTTGCTTGGTTTGGTTTTGTTTGGTTTGTTGTTTTTGGTTTTTGTTTTTTTTTTTTAAATTGGGACAAGTCCATATTCTCAGTAACAAATACCCTGACACCCAGCCAACACAAGTATAGAGCTGGCTACTAGTTATTTATCTTCTGTTGCAAACTCTTTTTCACGAAGTTCTCTCACTAGACCCACAGTTCCTTAAGGGAGCAACCAGGTGTGAAAGCAGTGAGCAGAAAGTGTGCGGAGAAGCTGCTGCAGGCTTTGACCAGTAAGGAGCAGTCTCGATAGCATCTGTTGTGCAAGGATAAGGATTGGAAATGGCAAGGCCAGTTTTGGAACAACTGTATCCTTGTTTCTCTACCCTTGAGGACGAGGGGGACAAGTGCCTACATGTGTTGGATTTTGTTAGCTGGATCCAGTTGCTGTGTTGAGTTAATGAAGGTCATGTTAGTCTGTGGAATGCTGGGAAAGCAGGAGAAGCCGAAACCGAGCTGGCCCATCCCCAGGCAAACTGGTTTTAACCAGGAAAAAGTCAGAGAATGCGAAGAAACTTCTTGTACATCACCTCAGGCGGTTATGTATTCTGTTTCCTAGTTACATTTTTTTTTCCTGGTATCAATTCCAAAACAAACAAATGGAGAGAGAGAGGAGGGAAAAAAAAGCATTCCTTAAAATAACCCTTTAACATCTTGGGCCAAATTCTCTTCTCAGGCCTGAAGATACAGTCTGTCTGTGCTGATATATGCCTAGAGAGCACCCCAGATACATGCCGCAATGACTGTAAAATGAAACTGATCCCTTTTTATTCATTCAGAAGTAGAATCGTAGGACTGCGGCATATATTAGGCACTACACTAACTAACAGGATAGATAAGTGGGCACTGCAGGTACGGACCTCCCGACTTGCTGCTATTGAGCCTTCTTTCTGTGCTGGGTAAAATAGAGCCTGCGGCAGGAAGGGACCCTGGCATTACTTAGGATCCGTAGGCACAGCTCTGATGGAAGGGATAGTAGGAAGCCTGTTCAAACAGTAACTTGGGTATTTAGAAGTCATAGTTCAGCACAAGTGTTTCCTGTTGGGCTTACTGGGAGAAATGGTAGAGCCAAATGCAGTGCCGTAGTTAGCTGCCCTGCCTTGTGAATGCTGAAACCCCCGGCCTCCAGCACTGCCTGCAGGTTTAACTTCACTGGGGCATTTGCACTGCGCGATTGTCATACTGCAAGGCTTGAATAAACCTTCTTTTTTTGTCTGTGGGTGATCACATCCACTTTCCCCTCCTCCTGTGTGTTATTCTAGTCTTTCAACTAACTTTTGACTCCAAAAATTTAGGGAGTTTATCATTCCCCACTTTGGAACCAACCATTTGATCTGCTTCACAGCCAAAGCAGAAGACATTTCTCAGCTTCCCTGCACCACTGCCCTCTATGTCATCCCGTTTCGAGCTCCTCTATACAGCTCTTAAAGTGCTATATAAGGTTCTGAAAAGTATCACGTTGCTTGGCTCGGTGCTTAAGGCAGTAGGGCACACAGGCTCTTTGGCGTGCTCCAGCAGCCAGTGGAAACAAGGGTAAGCCAGCTCGTGTACATCTTAGCTTTGGCAAGGATGATCAGAGCCATAGCTCAGCAAGAAATCAGCATTCCCTCTGCAAGTGAAAGGTCAGGAATGCAGAAAGCTCACTGCCTTTTTAAGAAGGTTGAAAGTTTGACGTCCCTTTTTTCCGAAAAGAGGGCAAATAGGAGGATAACAATCCCGCTTTCTGGTTTTTGTTTGGCTGAGAACGTGTCATCTAATCTATTTAAGGAATGGTCGCGCGTAATATTTTGAAAGGTTGATAACCTCTGGGTCAAATCCGTTCCATTCAGTCCTGCCATTTGCTTGACTCGCCAGTGGCCGATGATGCCTGGTATCCAGCTGACATCCATGTTCTTTCCTGCACCTAAATTCTCCAGCCAGCGGGTAAAGATATGGTAGAAACAAAACCTATCGGCATTGGTGTTTCCATTAAAACCTGTGGTGCTAGGCTCTAGGGTGGATGGTGTTCTGATAGCTCACGATGCTGTGATATTTTTCAAGCCAAGGCGTCCAAACCCAAGCTAAGAAGAGAGCATAGCTCCACCAGCAGAAGCACATGTGTGTACATATATATATATATACGTGTGTGTGTACCTTTTCTATCCAAAAGCACAGGCAAAAATGTACTGTTATCAGTCTTGCTGCAAGAGTGGGTGGGAAACTATTCAGAGAAGCTTTTTTCCCCGCTGGAAGCCTTTGGCGTCTAGAAATCAAAGCTCTCTGCAGATGTGTGCAAGTCTTGATGAGATCTAAATTGAGAAGATTTCTAAAATCCAGATGGAATTTCTGATGAAAACAGAGGCGTGATCAACACCCCTGCCAGCTTAGAAGGCAGAAGCTGCGGCAGTGCCATGGGGAGCTTGGGCTCAGTCAACCTGAGCAAGTGCCTGACGTGTCACTGTAGACCCCAAAGGGGGCAGGTTCTTCCCTGGGCTTGCGTTGGAATCTGCCTCGTCTTCAGGACTTTCTCAGTGACAGCCTTGACATTTCTGTCTAATGCAACTCCTCTTGAAAGCCAGCACTTGTCAGGCACTGTGTTTGTAGAGGGAGAGAATAATATGTATTAAATATTAGATAGGATTTTGTTCCGTGTCTCTTTATTTTAGCAGATGTAGTTACTTTTTCTTTCCAAATTACTACTAATGGCCAATTTTACCTTAAATTAACATCCAGAGTCTGGAGTTTTTTAATCAATGTATTCTGTTTGCAATATAAGAAAAACTGGCCATAGAGACACAAATTAATTTTCCTTCTCAGCATAGTATCCAGCCATGCTTTTCTTTTAACATTGGAAATAATGAGTCATGGAATCAAGAGCACGTGACGTGGTCTTTGTGAAAGACATCTCAACTGGCATGGGGTCATGTTATAAAGACATTAGTGCTCGAAATGTCTTCCCACTCGCTTGAACAATTTCTCTTTTGTGCAAACATACGCGAAGCCCTGCGTGCCTTTCTTTTTCTTGCAGCCTGTGTTAAACTTCAGTTGTCACTTGAATTTACATTCCAAGTTTTTCTGCATCAATTTCATTGAACCCGACAGTAGAGAACTTAAAGGATGTACGGAGATATTTTTTCTGAAGGGCTCATAAGAGCCAGGCTGCTACTGCTAGCTTGAGCCAAAATATACCAAGTAAAAATTGTGCAAGTTTCTTTGCAAGCAGATGTATCTTGTCCCTGACAGAGAAGGCACTGGCTTTACAAATGCTGGGATTCCTGGAAGCAGTGTGTGTCACTTATGCTGAATTAGGATTTCTTTCTGCTTCCATTGACTTCAGCACACAAACATTAATCTCCAACATTAATCAATTTATTGTTGCTGAACCCCCATAAGATAAAGAATTACAACCTTTATTTTGTAGATGAACTGAGTTGCAAAGAGATTTAGATTCCTGTTTAAACGTGTGTTCAGGCACCTAAGGATGCAGCTGGATGCCAAGGAAGATTTATGAAAGTGCCTTAACTGATTTGGAGTGGAAGTTTAGGGCCCAGAGAAGTGAGGGGCTTTTATAAATTGGGTACTGGAGTATTTGGAGCAGCCTGGTGCTGACTGCCCTGCTCTCGCCTGCGTTTGGGAGCAGAGCTGGGGCTGAACCCAGACTTGCACCTCCTGGTAGGCAGAGAGTGCTTGCAGGGGATGGAAGCTGGGTCCTTGAGGACTGTGTGGCTTGTGTTTGGGGACAGCACTACTCCGGCAGGCATACACAGCCACTCTGCCCCCTTTCTGCTTGTTTGCAGCCTCGAGCTTCTGTCAGCAACCCCTTTCCCACCCCAGGTTATTTTTCAGCTGGATCAGCTCCAGCCCCAGCAGAGGACACGGCTCCAGCCCCCATGGAAGTGCGGTGGCTGCAGAGTTCCCGTATCCCTGGCATGGCTGGGCAACCAGGAACACAGGGAAGGCTTCTGAACTGATCATCTGTGCCGAAGAAAGGGATAGGAGGCACAACTCTTTCATTCTCCCAAATAGTACAGAACTATGCCATCATACAGTCCAAGACATATACAGGTTTCAAATGCTTGCTTTTTTATTTAATTAGTTAGTTTTAAACAATGCCTGTTTTGGAAGTTCCTTGATTTAAGTGAGTTCAGTGCTTCCCGGGTTCCTGATGCAGAAGACTAGCTCGGGACCGGTTTGCATCGTTACCGCCTGCTGGGAAGGAGCTCGCTGAAACCGCTAGGTGGAAATGACAAGTAATAAATTTGTTGAAAAAGGCAGCTTGTGAGCAGGACCAGAATGAAATCTGAGTCAAGTTAGATGGAAATGTTGAGGGAGAAAACACTTCAGCAACATTGAAATGGCTTTTGGTGTTTGAAAGTAGGAAACATTTCCATGTTTGTTTCAAAATGATGTATTTCGGCTCAAAAAGGCCAGCACTTGAAAGGGGGAGGTTATACAACTTCAGAAATGGTTTATTTTCTTTTTGCTCAAATCAACGTCTGGAGTCAAGTCAAAATTATTTTTGTAGCAAATTAAATGTTTCTGTTTGTTTGACCCATATGATTATTTCTTTTTGTCTTCAGTAGTCACTGCAAAAACTCTATTTGCCTTATGTCTCCCACCAGAACTGAAAGTTGGAGACTGGAATATTCCACCTCCATGTGTGCGGGGTGCAGCTGCCTAAAATAAATCTCCAGTCTTTAAGCATCTCAGGCTCTGCCTCATGGAAGATGCTTTATTCTTACCCTAGAGTGAGAATCCCCTGTTGATGGTATCTTTAAGGAAGCCAACGATCCCAAAGCCCCAGGTCAGAAGCTTGACAACAGAGTAGTAACGAGGCATTGCTTATATGAACAAGTCACGCTCTACAAAGACTGTTTAGCATATATGCATGACTAATGGTGGTTTTAGATGTTCAGGAACATTAAAGGAAATCGATGGATCCACTATGCATATGAAAGCAGATAAATGAAGCATCACATGTGATATATAAAATTCTATGTCCTACCTGGGAGTATGCATGCTGCCTTCCTGAACCCTTCAGATCAAATTTGGTACCAGGGTAGTTGAATCTGACACAGTTTCTGATCGTAACCTTTGCAACTCGAAGTGTGCGGGTACATACACTTGATGAGAATGTGACAAGAGAAAATGGAATGTAAAGTCTGCTAGACAGGCAATAAATTTGGTTTATAGCTTTATCTTTTCCTTGCTTGGCAATTATTTCAGCAGGTGCTGAACTATTTTCTGCTTGCTGTGAGCGAGGGTACTCAAATGACCTACTGTAAATTCTTGAAATTTCCTGTACTTATGAGAAGACATAATCATAGAATCGTTTAGGTTGGAAAAGACCCTTGGGATCATTGAGTCCAACCGTCAACCCCACTCTACAAAGTTCTCCCCTACACCATATCCCCTAACACCACATCTAAACAAGTCTTAAACACATCCAGGGATGGTGACTCCACCACCTCCCTGGGCAGCCTGTTCCAGTGTCTGACCACTCTTTCTGTGAAGAATTTTTTCCTAATGTCCAGCCTAAACCTACCCTGCTGTAGCTTGAGGAACTTGTGTAGTTAGTGTGAATTAAGACAATTTTTTTAATAATGCCTTTTTTTTTTTTTTTTTTTTTAGAAGACCAAGATTGGTCATAACTAGTGATAGGTTACTTAGCACTATATAACTGAAATGTATTCGTATTGTCACCAAACCCCTGTTACCTATTTTTAAAATAGTGGGGTGGAGTTGTTGCTCAGGTCCTTCTACATTGTTTGTTGTAATTCAGCAGACTGTTAATGACAGCATATCGTTATTAGGTTATAGCCCTCCTAGGTTATGATTTTTAGAACTGTAAAGCAAGAGTTGCAGGGTTTCAGAGGTTGATTACAGAGATAAGTTTATTGTTATTTCTTACGCTTAAATCTGCCAGGTAAGTTAAAACCAGCCAAGTAGGAGATCTGGAATAGAAATGATGTGCAGTTAAACACTGAAAAATCTGTGCTGCTTCAGTACGGGAGAGCTATTAAACTATTGCTTATTGTACATTTAGTATTCTGCATTTGTTATCAGAAAAGCTACTGCAGGCAGTAGTTCGAGCAGGCCATTACCATTTCTAACTTCATGCTACAGCATTCTCGCTTGCCTGCACAGTTGACCCGATCCTGTATGTCATCAGGGAGGAGATGTTTAACTTGTGACACTACTAATCCTTTCCTGAAGGCTTTTCGTTCTTCCTGCACGTTGTCCTTTCATTGCTTTTGTGAGCTGGAACATGCTTGCTCAGCCCAATGATGAATTCATGTAATTACCTATGTATGTACCGAAGTCCTGTTGACTTTAACGTTAAAGATCAGTGATTGCTTAAGTATTGCACTGAATCAGGACCCCCAGGCGTTTTCACAAGCTGACTTGGGAATTGGTGCACCTTATTGTAGTTCTCCACCGATGGGAAGGACGAGCGGGTTCGGGACACTCCCAGAGCCTGGCCGTGCCCGGGGACAGCCTGGGAGCGCAGCACATTGTTTTCCCCCAGGGAAATCTGCAGACCACAGCTGGCCTGTAATGCCTTTGCGTTAACACGAGTGGGATGTGTGTAAACAAAACATGATGTTAGACAAAGTTCAGAGTGTGTATTTGGTTAATCCAATTCCAGATAGCCTCATTAGTCTGTGTGCAGGTATGATTTGTGCAAAAGCATGTGTCCGTGCCAGGAATCGGCATCCCGGTATATCTCTGTGGATGTGTGTACCTCTGCAGAAACACCGTTTGCGGGAGCTCGTGGTGCAAAGTCCTTTCTTTCTCAGCCAAGCTCTCACTCAAGGATATGGATGATTTTCCGTGCACCTCTTGAAAATGTGCTTGGCTCGACATTTTTATTTTGATGGTCTAAATACACCTAATGCGTTGTGGTAGTGCTGTGTGTTATAGAGAAGGCTGAACTGCTGTCAAGCCCAAAGTTGGTCTTGACCCTGGGTTGGTCTTAGTGTAGGGAGGCATCAAGCCTTCAGACAATATGATTGTCCTCAGCTGGAATGACTGACAGTCCCAGGAATCACATCTGAATTACAAAACAACGTGGGTCTCCAGTTGCTACGTAGTCATAACCCAGTCGACACAGTATGTATTCCCTGCAGAGGCTCATTTGTGACCTTTTCTCGTACAGTTTGTGCTCAGAACAGCGTTAGCCCTTTGACAAGAGGGGAGATGCTGCTGTTAGAGCTGCTCAGTCTGGGCTTCTGCCAGAGCTCTGTGGCATTGCTTTCCCAGGTTGATGATGGAGTGGACTTTTGCTTTCTCCATCCCTTCCGAAGCCATCCGTGCTGCTTCCTCAGTGCTTTGATATTCTGCCAGCTGAGGGAGGGAAGAGCCATTTATAAATATTTCTGGTAATACAGTAAGTACTCGTACATGTTTTGCTCACTCATTTTCCGTATCCAGAAATCTATCCGACCAGAATCGGTTCACTCTCTTTTATTAGCAGAAATAGATCCACAACAATTAAAATTGATTTAAAAAAAAAAAAAAGGAAAAAAAAGAGAGAGAAGCAGCAGCAAGCACAGCATCATATTGACTGACTGTGTGTATATTCACACTGGCTTCCAATCCATGGATAATTACCCCTCAGAGATTGTGTGCTATGTACAGTACGGTGATGGAATTACGCACTTTAAAGAGCTTTAGTGAGGCTCTTAGGATGCCAAATTATTTCCTTTTTTTTTTTTTTCCTTCTTCTTTTCATTGCAGTGAGTAATGATTTTTAAATGCACATGACCCATCCTCAAAAACAAAGTAAGGCATGTCAGCGCTATTTTGTGTCTCTGGGTCCTGTTTTTCTTCAACTGACACAAGAGCAGCAGCGTACCCATGAGATGAAATGAGGGGCACGGTCAGAGGATCTTGGGGTTGCCGGCCTTCATTAGTGAGGAGAAAGGAAGGCAGCTGGAACTCGGGTGTTACTCATGCTGTTTGGCAGCAGGTAACCCAAGAGGGGTCACTGCGAGAAAAGGGGGCTTGAAAGAGACTTGAAGGTACAAATCTGTATAAAAAGCGGCTTCGTTAGTTTGGACTGTCGTGGATCACCTTACTTGAACGGTAAGAACCAGCGGTGGTGGTTTCTCCGACCTCTTTGTCAGAGTCAGTTGAACTGTTTTGCTTTGCAGTTTCACATAAAAAACTTAAAATATTGCCCACAAATTTCAGCCTAAATTGTTTTTGGCAAAATGATAAGCAAGTGAAAAACAGGGCCTTATCGTAGGAAGTGTCAAGCAATCTTAATTTTAGGCAGAGATACCAGCTCCTCCTAGAGGAAAAGAGCCAGTACGTAAATAGCACCCAACAGATCCTTTACCCAAGGAGACAAAAGGTTGACGTGCAGAAGTTGCTGCTAATGCCAAATTTAAGCTTTCCAATGGGAATGTGTTGTGTATGTGAGGGTTGAATTTGTCTACAAGATGTGACTTGATGTTTGGGCTAGAGTGTTTCTTGATATTGTGTGATATTTTGGAGGTATTAACAGTTCTCCAGATCTGTTGGAGCTCTTTGGGGGAGTATCTCCAAAGGTACTCTCCCAGGATTTGAAAAAGGAGGTGCATTTTAAACCAAAGCAATCGAGAATGAAGTTGCAGGGCCGCTGTACACCTCTGTGGCAGGCACTTGTTCTTTGACCGTCCCTGTGGCTGAGTTTACGGGTTTTCATCTTTTATTGACGCCTTTAATTGAATGTTTAGTAGCAGTGAGTGGTGCTGCATCCCTTTCCACCAGCCTCGACCAGCGGGCTGGTTTGTTAAAGGGAGGGCTCCCAAACTCAACTTGTTGCCCAAAAAGAGACTCTTTAACCGGATCAGACTGTAGCAGCCACAAGGTCCCTGCAGCTGCCCCGCTCCTGCTCAGGGATGCAGGAAGGTGGACCTGGGAGTGTTCCCGGGGTAGGTTTGTATGTACAAGGCATAGAAGCCAGCCCTCTTCTCCCATCCCACCTTCCTTGTGGCCCTGTGCCCCGGGAGGAGCAGTGTCCCTGATCTCCCTGCGTAACCTGGGCTGCAGGAACCAGAATAAGGCAAACAAGGACCTTCCTTGGTGCTGCCCAGCCTCAGCCCCTTAATAAAACAAAGGACACACACTGCTTTACAGCTAACCAAAGACAAACACATGGAATAGCTCTGCCGTCCATCAGAGGGGCTGTGTGCATGGCTGTACGTGGTGGCTGAACGTGCGGTTTCTTATGGGGTGGGTTCAGGAGAGCGCTGTGTGTATCTGCTGAGGAAGTATCAGATGCTTCAGTCTATCAGTCTGTTATGTCTCCATCTTCTTGACTCTTCTGGAATAATTAATACTGCGAGGTGCTCAAAGCCACTTGCAGCATCTTTCAGCTTGTTTGGTGATGGTATGACCTCCTCAGCAGGCTGAAACGTTCCAGCCTGGGGTTCGGTCCTGCAGCCCCTGGTCCTTTCTCCTTTGAGCACCCGATGGGGGTGTCGGCTCAGCACTCCGGGTACTCTGGTGAAAAAGTGGTGGCTGCTTTTGGGGTTTAAGTGGTTGATACAAGAAAATGTGTGTCGCCCCATGTTTTAATCTAACTTGAGGAAACGTTCCTTACTTGTTAGATATGTAAATTTTTACATACCTAATTATGTGTTTTACTCGCTAACTCCCTCCAGCCCCTTTCTTCCATGATCCCACCACCCTCTTTTTTTCTTATTCCCTTAAATATGTGTAGATGATGAATAGCAAATCTTCTCATAGAATTCTTCAGGAATATTTACTGTAGGGTTTTGCTTTTGTTTGCTTTTCTGGTGACTTGGAGATGGCATGGTGAGAAAAGAAACATGTGAGCTAAACCTGTTGGTTTGAACATTGTGTCAGAAAATATCCATAAATTGCAAGTTACTACACAGATGTATAGATTTAATGAGACTGTGTAATGCCATTTATTTATGCTAAAGAATCTGATACATACGGTACTGAAAAAAAGTTAATACTCTAAGAGTTATTTTATATTTTTCCATTGCCATCTGTCGCTGCCTACATAATAATGATACAGGTGAAAGCCTAACGTTGCTTTAAAAAAAAAATCAGAATGAATAGTCATTTAAATATCTTGCTGCTTTAATAGCTGGTGTGTTTTAAATTGTGGGAAGGAGGCAACAGAGACACCCTCCCCCCTTTTTTAGTATATCAGATTTTGGGTTTAAACAGATTTAGTTTCTTGAAGTGACTTCTGAAAGTAGAAAGTGATTATAAGATGCTCTGTCCTTTAAATTTGGAAAAGTTAAGGGACTAAACCAGATTCTGCCATCCTTACAACGTACCGTCAGCGTCTGGTTTTCAGAGTGGCCCTTTCATGTGCATCGTTAGATGCAGGTGAATTTTCTTGCTCTAAGTCGAGTCTTAATGTGCTGAATCCGATACTGCTGGGGTCTCTGAACTGTGAGCATGTCTCTCTAGATCCCAGATCCCCAAATCCTGGTCCCCATTGTCCCTCTGAAATCAGTAAAGGAAAAAAAAAATGTAAGGGAAATACCCTTTTTCAGCCGTCTCAAGTAAAAATCCATGTCTCAAAGCAGCACCGTGCTGACAGAACTCAGCGTTTTCAAAGACACTGGCTTTTAAGAGTTTTCCTTCAACTTCATGCAGTCATACTGTGGTTGGGCAAAACTGCTTTCCCGTTTTTCTTTTAATCCCAGTGGAGTCCGATGCAGCAGTGAGTGAAGTGCCCAGCGAGAAGTCCCAGCGCTCAGGTGTGTGCAGTGACCCAGGGCTGCAAATGGTCCCGTACCTGGGGATCTGCCCATTGCTGAGCATCGGCCACCTGCCTCCGAGGGTGCAGATGAGGCTTTGACTCAAATGAATACACAAAACAGGTTTTATTGTTAATCTCCTTTTACAATGTCGTGACAAAGACAGAAAATAGTTTTGTGGCAGGTGCTTATCCTATAATTTTCCATGGGTTGATGAGTCAGGGGAGGTGGCTCCCTTTAGAGGAGGAGGAGGACATGGCTGGGTCAGGTCGCATTAAGATGATTTAGGGTTTATATGATTGAAAATAAATACATCTTTTCCTGAAAGCTGTGAATGATCCAAAGGTGTAACTTTGGTAATGAAAGCCTTTCACTTATTAAAAATAATGTCTCTAATGGTAAAAATGCCAGAAAATGAAGCAAAGTACCTGGTCCAGACCCAGGGAAGTCATTCCATTGGCGTCAAACAACTTTGTCGAGTGTATTTTCAAATATAGTGCAGATCCCTAGTGGAAAGTTCCTTATAAATGAAATAATCATCACTGTTATAATTACTACTCTTTGCGTACGTTGGAAAGCATTTTAGGAAGTCGTGCACTTTTTAAGAAGCAGAGATGACAATGAGCGAGCAATGAGGTTTTGGTCACTTTAAATGGATGTTATAAATCACTTTATTTTTGTTTATAAGAGATGATCTATATATAGCTGTAGTTTGTCAGCATTTTCCATTGCAAACTTCTAGTTTTGGGTACCATATAGAGCTCTCAGCAGCCTCTTAGAAAATCTACTTAGAGGTGAACGTTGTGTCATTGCTCAATGGAGATATGTTTCTTCTGCTCCCTGATTAGAATTTGAACCGGTCTTAAAAATAAAGAGGTGTTAATGGCTTAATGTTTTGAGAGACAGAGTGTTTCATTACAGGACTGAGCCTGATTTTATTTTTCCTCCTCTCTGCTTTCCAGTGTGCATCAGAAATAACTCTCCTGAAGTAAAAAAGCGCTGTGGTAGGAGAGGAGACTGGCAGTATTTAATGTACATGTTGCAGACAGTAAGAGACTTGCTTTCGATGGGCAAGGGACAGGGCTGTGAAAGTCCACCCCCGTCACCGAACCCTGCCTCCTGCAGCTCACGCTAACTGTGAAATAGGAGTTTACAATGAGGAGGGGCCCTGGAGAAGACCTGCTATGCGCCACAGCCCCCCCAGCATCACCTGCCCACATGTAACAAGTGTAATGTCATTAAGACAAAGGCAGAAAACCTTAGTAATTACAGCACGCGGCAGGGGAGCGCAGGGGCTGGCCAGGTGTTGCCAAGGCAGAAAGTTTGCTAGATGATATTTGCCCAGAAAACCATGTTTCATACAACAGAAAAAGGAGACAAAAAAGAAAAACTCTGCTCCCTCTCACCCTGTCAAAACAGCCCAAAAAGTAGCAGAATAAATAGAGAGGTATCCAACAATTGCTCCTAATTTGGCTTTAGGGAATAATCCATGACTCCAAGCTTAATTACTGGCTTAGCTTGAGCATCTGTAGAGGGGGACGGCAGCTAGGAGCCGAGTACCGCTGTGTTCCACTCGTCTTTCGCAGGGACCAGGTTCTGACATTGCAAATGGGTAGGGGGACATGGGGGCGAGGAAGCTCTTCCTTGTACCCATAGGGAATCAGTAGAAACCTGGTATTATGTTAAGCACAATACTTGTTGCACCATAATTACTTTGTGAGTATAGGCGAAAAAGGTGGGGTAGGACAGGTCATCAAGAGTACTTTTCCTACCCTGGGATATGAATACATGACTCTTACTTGTGTATGTACAAGTTGCATAGATGCATTTGTGGGTGAAATTTGGCCTGAGGTCCTTCTGGAGAAGAATCTTGCGACACTGAGCAATCAGATATATATTCAATTAGGAGTTCTTACTCTTGCCAGATGGAGGTATGCAGCATGGGTGACTTGTGGTGAGCAAACAGTCATGCCTAAAGGCTGGGCAGCTGGGGCAGATTCTGGTCAAGATACTGCCATCCTTACTTACACCAAGGTACTCCTGACTCAGCGTCTCAGCCTTCAGACTTCAGCAGGGTTCTCACTGAATGCGACTCAAAATTGATTGTACCCAGCAGAGTTTGGTCCTGTGATAGAAGAGAAATTTCATGTTGAAATGCTGCACTTGCTGGGATTCTGTGTGCTTAAATCGGAGCCCTTCCAACTCTAACTGTGGTCTTTTCAGCTTAATATTTGAATAAGCTTGTATAGCCATTTGAGCATAAAAGTTGTTCCACAGGTTTCACTGCTGCAGTCTTCATTCCTTCTGTCTGGCTGTGGACAGCCGGGTTGGGAGAAGCCGCCTGGTAATTTAAAACCATTGCTTCTGAAAGTATGCAGTGACAGCCAGGGTGCTGCCCCACATCAGCCAGAGCTGGTTCTTGTGATGGTCAGGGGCCTGATCTGGCTGAAGATGGTTGATTTTTCTCAGGAAGGTTAGTTTTCAACCAGATTAGTTTACCACCCAGTTCCATGATTGCTGGTGCCAGTATGAGAGATGGAAGGGGTGGGGAACGAGAGGATGGCAACCACAGTTTGTGTCAGCTAAGGCCTGGCTGAAGCTTGGCTTAGCTACACAACCACATCCGAATATAAACTACACTTGGGTGTAACAGACCTGTTAGTCTACACTTACTGCACACACCACCTCCAGAAGACATGAAATAAGTATTCTGTTGCATTTAGTGAGTGTTGAAATTGACTTCAGAGGTAGCAGGCTTAAATTGAGATTCTTCAATGCGAAACCTAGAAACTTCTAAGGATGCCTAAATAAGCTGATCATTTCTCACTGAATTTCTGGTGTATTACCCACCTCCACGTGGTCTTGAAGAATCCCGTTTGTAGCATGCAGAAAAGGACTTGGCACAAAGCTTCTAAATCTTTCCTTTTCCTCCTTTTTATTACTTATGAAATATTTGATTTCCTTTAACTGTTACAAATGCACGTAACCCTGCTGAGGTCACCGTGACAAGGTGGTGTCACCGTCTAAGATTCGCACTTGCTCAGTGGCCAAAAGCTAACTCTTTGGCAGCTTGCGATAAACAAATTTGACACCCAGCATCGGGGATGTCCGTGTGTAATGTAAGAGGCCCCGCTTAGGCTTTTGTCGCTTGACTCAAGAGAGGAGTTGGGTAATTCCCCTTTCTTTGCAGGTGACGCTCACCCTCATTTGTTCCATCCAGATACACTTCTCTTCTCTCTAAGCCTCCAGAAAGTCTCAACCCACTGTGAAAGCAGAATTGCCTCCCTTGAAATACACCTTTCTAACCCCCAACCGAAACATTTTCCATTACAGTGGTGTTAGGGCAGCCTTGCCCACAGGTGTCATTTAAGAGACATCTTTGTGATCTTCAAGATCGCGCTTATCAGCCCCTCAGCAGCAGATGCGCCTTGAGCAGACCCAACTCTCCTTATTCCTCAGCATCACACCTACACAGCTTTGGAGCGATACCTGCTTCGCACCCGTGCAGCACGAGGAGAAGGGGAGGCCTCTTCATTTCTCAGGAGCTAAATATAATTTCCAGCTAACTTGCTTTTTAATGTTAACTTGTTTGCCAAGTACTTTGCGGCTATGAGGCGACAACAGAGCAGGTTCCTTGCCCAGGTCTGCCGCTGCTTGCCTGGCATTCTCACCCTTTGTATGCCTGCCTTTTTAAAAAGAGAAGATTTGTCGGTGCTCCCTTGTTTACACATTTAATAGTTCACAATTAAGCCAAAAATGGACTTGGAAAGCCCAGTTAGTTAAGACACAAATTCTACCAGCAACAAGAAACTGAAGGATGAAGTTTTCTTTTCGCTAAGACCCCTTTATACTATTCCAGGAGGCAAGTATGTTTAAACATGCATTAAAGTCTCACTACGGTTCTGGAGTGGTCTAAACACCCTCTTTAAGGACCTTTTTTGCTACCAGAGTGCTCTTAGACGGAACAAGAGTAATGGATCATTGTTTCCAGCTTTTGGCATTCCTTACCTTAAATTTTCAAAATCTTCCATCAAGACGGAAGAGTTGTCCCTCCCCCATCCTTAATTTTTATTTTACAAAGCACTTACTGGTTTGCCATTCCAGCTCTTAAAATTAACTGTATTCCACTCACCATTACCAAGTGCTTTTAATAATATAGAAACGGGGCATTTAAGAGTATAGAAACACTCCACATCTGAGTCTTGTGATGTGCAAGAACTAGGTACCCAGGTTCAAAACATGCAAGAAGCTGGGTCATTTTCTCTTTGTCTTTAGCTGCCAATTAGCAATGTCATTAATCCACTGCCTAGGAGAAGTTCATGATTAAAATAGACGGTGTCACTGACCATTGACAAGACGACGCACAGAAGGTTGTGCTGTAGCTGCCTGTCACCGTGCTGTGGTAGTTACAGCTCGGCCTCATTTTCTGGAGGAAAGTAACCATTTCTTAAGTTCTTTGTGTTCTGGGGCAAAGGCAGACACGTTATCCAGGCTTTGAATATCGCATTATATTGTGTTCTGGACAGGGAATCTGCGGCAGACCCCAGGAGAGCTAATGCACCCTGTTACCAGATGGGGGTGGTTAGAGGACACGCTGTGTCCGCCTTAGCTGCAGCCGTCCTTTGCCGTGCTCGCCCACAGAGACACCCCAAGGCTCTCTGGGGGTGGCAGATTTGAATTTTGCCTCCTCAAGGCTGAGTATCTGAAGCCGGGCCAAGGCTTTGTTTCCCGCTGAGGAGAGAAGAGGGCCAGGGGAGGAGGCGCAGGAGGGCTTTGAGGGGTCAGCCTTGCTTTTTCTGCTCCTCCGGGGGCAGCAGGAAGAGGCCGGTGGTGCATGGCCGCTGCCAGGAAAGGCTAACCTCCAGCAGGAGACCACAAACCCTTGGTGACAGTGGCCAGCCTGGTTTTCTAAGGCCGCAGATAAAATAAGCAACAACGTAGGACAGCAGACAGGGGAGGAGACAGGGGGGCTCGGTCCCGCTGCTTTGCTCTCTGGCGTGTTGGACAGGATTTTTGTTCCGTGTCCAGTTTTGGGCCCCACTACAAACAAAATATTGAGGGGCTGGAGCGTGTCCAGAGAAGGGCAACGGAGCTGGTGAGGGGTCTGGAGCACGAGTCTTGTGAGGAGCGGCTGAGGGAGCTGGGGGTGTTCAGCCTGGAGAAAAGGAGGCTGAGGGGAGACCTCCTTGCTCTCTGCAACCCCCTGAAAGGAGGGGGTAGCCAGGGGGGGTCAGTCTCTTCTCCCAAGGAACAGGCGATGGGACAAGAGGAAACGGCCTCAAGTTGCGCCAGGGGAGGGTTAGACTGGATATTAGGAAAAATGTTTACACTGAGAGGGTTATTAAGCATTGGGACAGGCTGCCCAGGGCAGTGGTTGAGGCACCATCCCTGGAGGTATTTAAAAGCCGGGCAGACACAGCGCTTAGAGATATGGTTTAGTGATGGGTTTGTCAGAGTTAGGTCGATGGTTGGACTCGATGATCTGAAAGGTCCCTTCCGACCTGGGCAATTCCGTGATTCTGTGAATTGCACTCTAGCTTGCTTAAGAAAAAGATGACCAGAGCTTTAATTTACACCTCACCTGGGGATCAAATCTCTCAGCAAGACAGGAAAGGGATTTTTTTAGATACTGGCCTACCAGTATCTTAAGGGGGCCTATAAGAAAGCTTTCTTGAGGGACTTTTTAGAATGTCAGGTAATGGTAGGACTAGAGGGAATGGATTAAAACTAGAGATGGGACGATTCAAATCGGACATTAGGAAGTTCTTCACCATGAGCATGGTGAGACACTGTAACGGGTTGCCCAGAGGTGGTGGAAGCCCCATCCCTGGAAGTTTTTAAGGCCAGGCTGGATGGGCTTGGAGCAACCTGATCTAGTGGGAGGTGTCCCTGCCCAGGGCAGGGGGGTTGGAACTAGATGATCTTTAAGGTCCCTTCCAACCCTAACAATTCTATGATTCTATGATTTTCCCAGATCTCACTTTTGAGGGAAACAAATTTCCATGACAGAGGATGAAATGCTAGGAATATTTTTCTTAGGTGGATCTTCCAACTTCTGGTTTGCAGCTATGCTAATTTGCGGGTGAAGGAAATATTCTGGTACTGAAAACTTGCCAAAATGCTGTTTAACAGAGAATTGCAGTTTAATTAGCACTTATGAGACATTAACAATAATTGTATTCAATTTGACCACTCAGGATAAAGTGTGATTCAGGATCAGCTGGTTGGTGCTCTGGGGAAGAAGAAAAAAAAAAGGGGGGGGGGGGGGGGGGGGGGAGGAAAGAAACGTTGCTGTGTGGTCTGCTGAATATCTGCCATTAGCTCCGTGTTCGTAGGTAGAAGCTTTTGTGGCTGCTCGTCTCTCTTTCCCACAAGGTGTTGTGCTGGACTGGGAAAAAGTGGAAGGAAGTTGTATTAACTGGAGGGAAATGGTTTGCCTTCAAGTTCATGCTTCTGCAGTGAGCTGCAGAGCAGTTTATCCCTGCTATCTCTTTTGCTGTGATTTTTAGGAAAAGCGCCAAAAACTTTAAAAATTTTTTCCGTTTACTTATTTGTGCTTTGCTTTGCCAAGGAATGAGAAAACCTGCCGCTTTTCCCAAGCGCGTGAACAAGAACGGCCAGGGAACCCAGGGTGAAATTTGACGTGGGGACTTGTGTATGATGCAGGATAGCCATAAACATCCCCGGAATATTTCTTTTTTTCTTTGCAGCAGAGTTCATTATGCTCTCTGAGTTTGCGGCTGTAGGTGGAAACAAAGACAGTGCCACAAAACGCTTGTAGTTTCAAAGGCTGTTTGAGAACAGAGAAGACAAACCAGATGCAATTGAAGTGCCTGTTTGTGTGCAGGCTACCACAGGAGCCTAATATATACACCAGTATGATGTAAGGCAGCGGAGATGACCTGATTAGCACAGCCCTCGCAAGGAGCCGAGGAGATCCCTGCTGCACCAGTGCTCCCCTCCTTGGAGACCCGTGACTAGTCCCAGCTGAAGGAAATCTTCCCGCAGCAAACAAGGGCTAGCGGAGGGTTTCTGAAAATGGCACCGGCGGCGCTCCGGGTGCGTGAAGGTGAGAGAATTAGGAGGAATAAACAGGCTGCGCGACTGCGGAATAGCTGGGATTGCGTGAAAGATGCAACGTGAATTACTTGGGCTTTGTGAGCGACGTTAGTGGGAGTTCGGGAGCCCCGTGTGTTTTGGAAGGTTGCATTTCGGCAAACAGCTCGCTCTGTTTTCTTGTGCTGTTTATCCTGTTGGATGAAAGCCATCATTCAGCAGAAAGAAACGCTTGGGCAGGATAGCGAGTAAGTGATCTTCCAGTTTGTAAGCTCTTGCAGCCTTGCTTTTGTACGTGTTGAGCCGGCAGAGGTCCACAGACTTGAGTGGGAACTCGTGGCGCCCAGCGCTTACTGTTGTCAAGCGTTTATTATCCCACGTCGGAGAAATAGCAACAAAAATATATATGTGTAAGAAGACACGTGAGATACAAGCCTTCGTCTTGTTAGTACATATACACAATTATACAGTATAAGTTTTTTGGTTATTTTGTGCATTACTGTGCGTGGAGAGTGTGTAGGCTTGTGGCAGCAACCCGGGATCTTAGGGGAGGAGCCCGGGGCACTATTTCTGGCGCTACCCTCAGCTACTTGTGTGGCCAAGTGTATTAAATCCTGCTCCTGAAGACAGCAAACTGTTTATTCAGGCTTCATTCTTAGACTTGCTGAATACCCCGAAAGGCTGCTATTATTAGAGGGAACTGCCATTCCTTAGCTCTGAAAGTGGGCTGTCCATAAATCACCAACATGTGCTTTCCATGGGGAGGTGGGACTAGGACCTCGGCTTTCTCCCTGCTGGCCCATGGAGCTGGCAGAGCTCCCACTCTTCCTCCCTTCTGCTCAGCCTGTCCATCGAGGCTGCGTCCTCCTGGTCACGAGGCTGGCGGTGGCTGTGCCACCCACCGTACCTTGGGCTCCGCACGAGTGTAGGGTGGCTTCCCATTGCTTCTCTTGTTGCCTTGGTGGGGCAGGCCCCCTCCCGCTTGCCATGCGAACAGCCTCCTGTTGACCTGTTTCCGCCTTTCTTCCTCCCCTTGTTGAGGTGGTGGTGGCCTCACAGGAGAAGCTATTGATGTATCTTGTCCTTGGGGGATGATCTGCAATTACATAAAGTTTACAGCATCTTTTTCACCGCCAGCCAAAGGTTGCTTTCGTCCACCTATTTCCCTGTGCACTCTGGTGGTGCCAGGGTTAGCCCTGGGGCGCAGAGAGCCATCCCCAGGGCACTGTGCTGTTCCACCACACTGGGTGTAGGTGGGGATGGCCATCCTGCACCCAGGCCAGCACAGCCGCGCAACGGCCCCGGGCAACCGGCTGGGGCCAGGTCATGGTCAAGCTCTCAGTCTGTGTCGTTGTTTGGTGTTTTTTAAACAATAAATGCATCTCAGTGGCAACAAAAATATCAGTTCCCTTCTATAAATGAAGCGCTCAAACATTTCCTAGTTACAGACCATTTTGATGACGGTGCCTGGGCTGATGCTTGTCTGCTGTGAGCTGATCCGTCTGTGTCCTTGCTCTGCACGGGCTTTGCTGTAATAGTACTTCATTCCTTAGCTCCCATTAGTGCCTTGAAGAATAGTGGAAGATATGTTTCAACAATTTTCTGATTAAAAAGCAACATCTTACCATTGTTTGGTCCCTGGTGCTTTTGCCCTGTTCATTATGCTTTGCCTTGGAGTAACAGCAGTGATTTAGAGTTGCAACATCAACATCAGTCTCTGAACCTTCTTTAACCGTAAATTCTGGGGAAGGAGGAGAAAGGAGGATGAAGGAGGAAGTCTTAAGTAGTAGGGTTTGTTCTTCTAACGTTGCCAGGCCTGCTGTTTGAAACTGTGATGCCTCAGAGCAATCAGACACGTTTGCTCCTAACTCTCTCGTCGGGTTCCTGGACAGGGTCCCCTTGGGCGGCTGCTCAGGAGCACACCTGGCTGGGGATCAGAGACACCGGCCAGGCCCAGGGCAGGCGGTGGCACTCCGGGTCCACTGCTGTCACCCACACTCATGCTGATGGCCTTAGTACAGAGGTCAAAGACTGCTTAGATATGAAGGCTGAATCACCTCCTTTTAAAGCCCTCAGCAGGATCAAGGCTTAGGGGAGCAGACACGTGGGCTTGCCTTCTGGCCGGCTGTGGATGGAGAGTGTGACTCTGGCACAGGCCTTTCAGCAGTTTCAGCCAACCGTTGAGGCATTGAAATGGGGATGTCTGGTGATTAAAGCACCCCTGCACCAACACCCCTACGTGAGAAAGCCTGATCCATTCATTTGTTTTAAAGATTTGCTGATCCCACAAGCTCTTGCTAGTTAGAGGAGGTTCATGCTGTGACCCAAGGATCCCAGGAGTCAGCAGTCCACCTAAGAGATACGTGAGGAGTTCCATTCTGGTGTTGGCTAAAGCATGCGTAAAAGCAGCTAAAAGGTTTCCATGTTTAACCAGTCAGATAAGAAAGATCTTCAACAATATTTCACTTGCAAATATAAATAAGCCAGCGTAGGTAGCTTATTTATAAAATATATATATAAATATATTTTTTTAGATTTTTATATATATAAAAATAAATATATAAGATATATAAAATATAAATAAGCGTAGGTCTTGCTTCAGACCTGTTTACCTTGGCAGTGTCCCACTTAGGTGAATCAGAAGATGGTGGCAAAAAAGCACTGGAGGCTTATCCAGCAATTGGTCTCCCCTCCGTCAGCAAACCTGCCTGTGCAGGCAGGGTGATTCGGAGATCGTTTTGAACAATCCTGCCTGCAAAGGGTGCTTGTTTCCGTGAGCTGTGTCCTGTCTTTGGACACCCTACGTCTTGGTGCCCTGGGCAGGAGAGACCTGGAGGAAGCACCTTCGGCTGCATCCTTTGCTCCTGTGACTTGGGCTCTGCCAAAGGGATGGGGGGCTCCTGTGTTTCAAGCTGAGAAGCAGGAGGCCACTTCTTAAGCCTGCTGCATCTCTGCAACTTTTGGTAGGCTTCTGGATCACACAGTGCCTTAGTTTGAGCTGTAAAATAGGGATGGAAATTGGGATTTTTTATTTTATTTTATTTTTTAAAAAAAAAGGCCTTGAAGAAATACATAGTTGTAACTTGCAGTGCTCTCACCACCATGAAGCCCTTGTGTTGCTTTGAGCTTCCTGGCTGTGCTTTTAATATTGATAACAGTAGACATTTTTCATGATACTACCAAATGGGAACTTAGAAATACACACTTTTAATTATTTTTTTTTATTTATTTTTATTTCAGCAAATTCAGTAAAGCTAGAAATGCAAAGTGATGAGGAATGTGACAGGAAGCCCCTGGGTCAGGAAGATGAGATCAGGGCTCATGATGAAGGAAGCAGCCTGGAAGAGCCCCTCACTGAGAGTAACGAGATGGCGGATAACAGAAAGATCCAGGAGCTATCGAGCGAGGGAGGAATCCGGCTTCCGAATGGTAAACTGAAATGTGACGTCTGTGGCATGGTTTGCATTGGGCCCAATGTGCTAATGGTACATAAGAGGAGCCACACTGGTAAGCAGCTGAAAGAAAATCTGATGACTGCCTGTGGCGTCTGGTGTTGCTATTGCCTTCTCTCTTCCCTTTTTATTCATGGGGTAGCAGGAGGCTGGGGAGGGGAAAGATGGGCTTTGTTGTTTTGGTTCTCCCTCTGCTCCCCGAATTCCGGTGATGCTATGTTTTCTGGCAAGCATGCTGCTTCCTTGACATTGACTTCCAGCCTTTGGTTCTTAAAAACAGCACAAAAGTCTGGAAATTGCCTTTTTTTTAATTGTTCTTGATCAGGGGCAAGATGGTGAGAGTCATCCTCTGGCATGGGTGTCTGTGTGTTCATGTGTGTGTGCACGTGCAAGGGTTTTCAGCCTTTAAGGTGGGTCTTAGATGGTCTTCCCTTGCAGGCGCTCACAGGCGGACAATGCCACCTTTGCGAGGGGCTGGGCGCAGTGCCCCAGTTCCAGCAAACCCCGCGGGGGACACACATTACCTAGCGATCCTGACGCCGGGGTGGGCTTGCTGCTCATCGCGTGACAGCTCCATCAAGGAAACCTCACCTGAACCACTCTTGAGGGCTAGTGCTTGGCTCCCCCTCAACATCCAGATACTACGTTTGTGGCACCTTTCAGTGCTTGCCGCTCTCCATTCATTTATTTTTATTACTGTTAGTACTCCTGCTGTTTAGAGACCACACCAGCGTACTAGGCTTATGGATTTGAGAATTCAAGAGGCAGACAAAGCCTGCAAAGGCTTTGAGCAGGTCAGCTTTGAGCATAGGCTGATTCAGCAGGTCATTGGGGTCTCAAAGATGAGGTCTCAAGTTCAAAACAGGGAATTTCAGGGGAGTTTTGGCTGATAGGACAAACCGGGGTGCCCTAGAGGCTGGTCCTCGCTCGCCTCTGCTGCTCCTCAGGTGGGAGTGACAGTTACCTCCAACAGGATAAAAGTCTAGATGGTGCCAGAAGACCACGCTCTCCAGTCTTGCAGAGGTCTACCTGCCAGAGCCTTTGGTTCAAAAAAGCACTTAAGCTTGTGCTTAACTTTTATGAGATTTAAGCACATGTCAGTCACCTGAAGTGCTACAATATATGCTTAAGATACACACTTAAATCTTATTAAGGTTAAGCACAGGTTTCTGTGTTGGAGCCTCAGCGGGTGTTTGTTCTTCATATTTTTTGGACAAAATGAAAGACATTTTGTTTTTTATCTTCCTCTGCTGTTATTTAATGAGGTGAGAGACTCACACCGCCTGAGAGATATCTGCTAGGATATAAAGAGAAAAGTGGGGTTTTAAGGTAGAGTAAGAAAGACTTTGTGTAATCCCTTTGTAAAGCTGGTAGTTTGCAGTCAAGTCGTGTGCGCTGGATGGGAAAGAAATCAATAGAATTTCTGTACAGAGGAATAATAAATATAAGTTACATAGTTAATGCTCTGTATATAAGTTGTATTGATAATAACTTAACATAAATGTATAATGCAAAGCATTGCAGTATCATTTATGATGCAGTCATGATTTTAGACGGCAATTACGACAGGGGAAAAGCATTAGCTGGAAAACCGAAATCTTGATTAACAATTTGACATCCTACTGCTAAGAAAGGGAGAGAGACCAGAGAACGTAACAGACTGAGTCCCCAGCTTTCAACCTCCCCAAAAGTTTTCACTGGCACTCGCACGTATCTGAGCATATGTATTGTAGGTGCATCGGAGTCCATTTATTTGAACTTGAACAGCTAAATTAGACCTGCTAAATTTAGATTTAGGTACTTAATTAAATGGTCTGCGGTTTTTGAGATACTGAATAGCTAGCGCATCTTTTAAGTACGGACGAGCTGCCTCGTTCGTGTTAAAGGAGAACGTGCAAATTCAGAGCGAAGGGAACAAAGTCTCATCTGCGCGCAGGCGAGAGGGCTGTCCGCACGTGTCCGGGAAGGAATTGTGTAACCGGTAGCTTTTTCCTTCAGGCTGCTGCGGGCTTCTCGTAGAGCTCTGACTCTCTTGCCATCTGAGCAGAGGAGCTGCTTTCAGTAAACCAGTTGGCAAATTTTGCAGATTTTTTTCTTTTTCACCCCCACTTTGTTTGTTTGTTTTTTGGTGTTTTTTTTTTTTTTAATCCACGCTGCTACTTCATTGTCCACAACAGAAGGAGAAGTTTGCTCGGATTTCCACATCCTTGATTCGAAGGAGTATTTTTAACATACTGGTATCTGTCTTTTAAAATCTGTCGCCACTTCCTCGGCAGCGGGGTGCGATGGGCTGGCCCCAGCTCTGGAATGAGCCCTGGCCTGTGGGTAGTCTGGTTTTGCAGCCCAAGGGAGAACAGTGGAGGGAAGGGAGGTTGTCCCTAGTGAGTGGAAACAGATTATATTCTTTATCAGCTAATGCAACTGGCATGTGAATCCTTACCTCTCAAAGCCAATTTAAGTATGTTTTGGGAGCTGAATCCCGCCCTACTCTCCCCTTTATCTGTAGGAAACCAAAGCATGGTCTGGCCAACTGTTTGCATTGGCAAAAACTGAAGTCTTTTTCTCTTCCCCCAAAAACTGATGGAATTCTCTGTAAATCACCCAAAACGCTGCGGTCCATAGCGGAGGCTGTAATTTGAGTGTGTGCTGGGATGAGAGTGGCTTTCCTTACACTGGGGACCCAGGCTTTGCGAGAAGCTGCGCTGGATGGCTTTGCCTGCATTACGCACGTAAAGTGGCACAGTCTTCTCCAGCCATTGTTCCTCAGTTCCTGAGGAGCAGTTGTCCTCCCTGCCACGTTATGGTAGTTCAGGCAGATATAGGGATGCGGAAAATATTCTGTGGTGGGGATGAGGCCAGGGTAGATGAGCTCAGTGTCCCATCTCTCATCCTCATGGGCTGTGGCATCCGTTTCCTCTGATGCCTGCAGTCACCCCTTCCCCTGATAGACGGAGCTGGGGATTTCCCATTCATCTTTTGGATCGTGCATGTGGTGCAAGCGATGCTTTGGTCCACGGCACCTCCATCACGGAGCGCGTGGCCCTGCTCAGCTGATACCACCGAACACAACATTTCTTTGAAACGCTGTCAGTTCTGGTGAAGCATTTTTGTAATCTACCAGGGCATCAGGAGAAGGCCTTTCTATTTATTTGTCATCACTGACAGAAAATAAATAAAAAGCGCAGTGTGGGAATTAAGGATGATACACTCCCTGCTTTAGCGAGCAGGGTAACCCCCCAGCCTCTCCCTGCCGTCCTCCTCTCAGAAAAAGAGCATGTGTCAGGTTTGATTTATTTTTCTCCTTTCCCATACTATCTTCTTTGGGCCCAAACTTCATATTCCACAGCACATGCCCCAAGTTGCAGCATCTTTGGCAGAGTTTTCTGTTACTGCAGGAGATGACTGGTAACACAATATTGCCACGGGATACTCCAGGGGCTTTTGCTTGGGGATGTTGAGGGAAGAGGAGAGGAAGAAGATAAGGTCAATAATCCAATTTGTCTGAGGTAATGAAAAGGAACTCCAGTGATTTCTCACCTCTTTAGGCTTTCTGCTAGCAGGCCTGAATTAAAATTTCCTTGCTTCTCACTTTTGGTGAAGCAGAAACCGCTTGCTGCTGCAGTTGTGCTGCTGCCTCTGTGACCTGCGAGGTCCACGCGTTCTTCTCCCTTGCACTGTGCATTGTGATTTATTTTTTTCTTTTATTTTTTTTTTCCTCCACCCCAACGTCCAGTCCTTTATCTGCTCCACCGCTGGATTCTGAAAAGCTTTTTATTTCGAAGGGCGGGTTGGGATATCATCCTTGTTGTTGAGGATGCTTAAATGCTTCCTCTGCGTGGATGCAGGGGGCGAGCAGCAGAGTCGGGTCCCTGGGCACGGGGCAGGATGCAGCAGGGACAGCAGCCTTGCCCCACTCTCATTTTGGGCTGCTGGTAGGTTATTTTGAGGCTTTTTTGTGGTGCTAACGGCAGGAGGGTCTCAGATCTTTGCTCGCATTCCACATGCATTTTAGTACGTTGGGTGCCGGTGAGGAAAATTCTTGAGTTTTGCTTTAGCATCTATAGCGTTATAATTGAACATGTACAACACTGGAGCTCTGAATGCCATTTAATTCTTATTTTTCATGCGGAGTTCAAGTTTTTTTGCACACAATTAATTGATGAGGAAAAACCCAATCATGCTGTTCAGCATAAAAGGCTTCTATGCCTAAAGCAGCTAACCAGCAACAAATTTAAACAAACGGTCATATTAACACATTGCAATTAACTCCATTGGACTGCCCGTCTTATTCTTTTAGTAAAAAGGTTTTATTTGGTTTAATTTGTAATTCGTAACCTGGTGGAGCCTCCTGTCTCTTGCAATATGAATCAATTTGGCACTGAATCAAAAATTGTAGGGCCAAATTTCTAAAAGTGATGTTTTCTACTTAGGTTCCTAAATCTAACTTTTCCAAAAGTCTCATTTTCTACTTTAGCATAAGGCAGGAGAGCTTAGATTTTCAAAAGGACCCCTCTGCATAAGGATGTGTTTTACTCACAGGACTTAGTAGCTAAACTCTTCTGATGTCTTTGCCAGTTCGCTTAAAGGATTTCTCTCCCTAAAGGATACGGTCATAAATTTGTGTACAGGGGACACTTGGAAATCACCCAGGATTTCCCAGGAATTTTTCATGGGAGATTTGTCGCTACTGTTTTATGATAAATTGCCCAATCTGGAAGTAGGTTTTTCCCAACAAAAAACCCTCATAAAATCACTGATGTTAAGTGATGTGCAGCCAGTTCAGTGAAGCTGATGGAAGAGTAAGTAGGTAGGCCGGCTAGACAGTCCCCAGAATAACAAATGCAGAGACGGAGCGAAGGCTGCTGCTCTGTTTCGGTGTTTCTGTAAAGGCAGGCTGCAGCTCCCTGCCTGTCAGTTGATATTTCACTTGTGCTCCTGGGACAGAGCGGAATCGGAGCAGTTGCAGCACCTGATGAATCAGGAGAAATGTTTCATTTTACCTGAATATTAACAAAAAGCCTACTACGGAAGGGTAAAAGAATCAATATTAGTAGTATGAGCAAATACTTTCTGATGGCAGCGTGGGCACAGTAAGTTTGCATTGAGGTTTTTAAAAAAAAAATGCTGTTTGAGAAGTACCTAAGCTATCCTTTGCATACCGAAAGGATGTGCCAAACAAAAAAGGCTGAGATCTTAGATATACGTTTAACCAGGACAGATATTAACTGTAGTCCCATTGGACTCGGTTCTTATATTTAGAAGGACTCTGTCCGGGCTTTTCTTGTTATTGTGAAGAGACTTTAAAACCAACGTGTGTTTATTTTAAAAAAAGTAATTAAAACCTTCCCAGAAAGAGACCCGAGCGCTGCTGTAGAAATAACCAGGCCTCACCGTTAAGGAGAACATCACTATTTTGTGAGTCGCTCCGTTTGACTTCAAGGGGACCAAAGTTACCAGCCAAGGGTTACGAAAAAATCTAAGTCTCTTTGGTTGTGAGGTCTGTGGGCTCCTTGTCCTCAGTTAAATTTCTGTTTTGATACAGAAAATATCGGCACTGTGTTTTGCACCAGTATGAAATTCGAAGAAGGGTAACTCATACTGAAACTTCTGCGCAGCACTTCCGTGCTGAGGCGGTAAAGGAGAGTTATTGTGCGGGGAAGCTTCCAATTAAGCAGAAAAAAGGAGTTGGTTTGCTTTTTTGAAATAACATTTGACATATACACGGTAAAATATGAAAGCTATTTGTAGGAAGTTAATCAGTTCATTTGCCTGGTTTCAGGTTGTATCAGCGAGACAGCATTCGTGGCTCCTACTATGAAGGCTTCTGCCAGCTGCCGTATATTAAAGATATTTATGAAACGACCGTGTTGTGCTAATAACCCTGACTCAGTCGGTCCACTTCACCTTTCATCTCAGTATTTGTTTACACAACAGCAAGTTAACTTGTGTGCTTTAGATAGCGGTGTAGCCAAAGAGCAGTAATATTTCATTATTATTTTTCCTGGAGGAGACATAGCTGTAATGGAAGCATGTTCAAAAATGAACTGTGACGTTTACTGTAATTTGGAGGTAAATATTTGAAATCGTACCTTTTAATTAATACTTTATTTAAGTGTAAAATGATAAAACCCCATGGATTTATTTAATGAATTAATTTAAATATTAGAGCAGTTCCCTGGCACAAGCCCCTCTTATTAAGCCTTTAGGATGGGTAATACTTTGCAGCTCTGGCTTACCTTGCCTTGTCCATTCCTGAAGTAACTTTAGATAATTAAATTCCCTGTGCTGGAGAGCAAGGCTTTTTCGGCATTCTTGGTTTTGTCTGGCTTTGGATCTTAAATCTGGAGTTGAAAAGAAACATCTTTTTTGTTTGGTTAGCTGTTCTTCCCCCTCGCCTTTTTTTTTTTTTTTTTTTTTTTTTTTTAAATCACTAAGGTTTGAGGTTTTTCTGCCCTGGTTTAGCTCTAAAATAGAGAAAAGGTTTGATACTTCAAGTAGACTAAAAATATTTTGCAGTCACGAAGTTCCCAGTGTTGAAAAGCAAAAAGCTTGCTTAGTAACTTTGCAGGACATGTCCTTCTTACCAGGAGTTCTTATTTCAATAAATCAGTGCGAGTTTGTTAGAGTCAAACAGTAAATACATAGATAGGTATAACTGTGAAATACACACCATGCTCGTTATTATCAGTAGCCTCTTGCCGTCCTGTGTGCCACTTGTTTAATAGGTCTACAGTTGCTGGTGTGTCTTTGCTGCCGTCACCCCCAGAGACAGGAAAACATTTTAAACACAGCCAGGCACTGACACGTAGAGAAGAAATGTATTTAGGTAAAGACTTCTCGTGAGTGGATGTTTAGTTTGAAGTGTGATTAATTGCAGCCTATGAATAAAAACTTTTACTTTTCACAGAAGCATAAGGGAAGTGAATAAGGATGTCAAGGTTGTTATTTTGTTATTAGGAAATAATGATACGGAGAACTGCTTACAAACCTACTAGGAAAAGGCGGCAGGAGAAATAATTGGAAAAGAGTCGTCTCGAGGCACTGAAGTGAAGAAGAAAGCTGGTTTGCTGCTATCTGGAGTGGGCATCAGACAGCGGAGTTCTTGGAAAACCAGCAAAATCTTCTTATTATTCAGTTTTTGTGCACCCTTCTATTGGGTAATTGTCTCTCAGATTAGCTGTGCTAAATGTAAAAGCTGCTAATGAATAGCGTGGAGGTGGGACTAAAATTACGGCCATCCCACAAGCCTGCAGTTTAAACAAGGAAGAGGAATCAAATGATTGGGCAAAAGTATAACAAGCAGATCAAAGGAGTTATTTACCCAGAATTAAGCCAGTAAGAATAATGAATTCATGCTAGCTTTAAATAGACCCGAAGGTTATTTAAGGTAAGATGTGCTATTGTGGCAGATTCTGTCTCTTGCAAGAGAGGAGCACAGCATTGGTGACTTAGTGGTATGAGGGTTTTCATGTCATCTTTGCCACTGAACTGTAGTGCGGGGACTGTCTAAATTCCTGACCAAAGGCTTTCGGCATCTCTCCAGCTGCCAGTTTATGGAGGAATAATACCTACTCATACGTGGCTTCCAAAATATCAAAGATAAGTGGGTGATACAGTGGGTAAAACACATTAACTGCATAGTTTTAAATACAGCAGGAGTAAAAGGAAAGACTTTAGGCCTGGTAAGAAACTCGCTACCTTCTTTAATGTTTGTCATCCTGAAACTGAAGCTATCATTCCTGAATACTGAGAAACGTGTCAAAGGAAGGGGTTTTGCCTGTTTTCTCAGACAGCGAAAGCAAAACAGAAAAGAAAAAAACCCATATTTTTCTACTGCAGTCTCTTTACATATCTCTGCTATGGACATTTTGAAATGATAGAAAAGAAGATAATGGCTAATCAGATCTTTTAAGTATAGTGTGGGAGTTTAAAAGGGAAACCACAGACTCTTATCAATTCCAATGAGCTCGTGTTCTGAAGAGCTTCATGCCCTGATTTTTTTATTTTTTTTTTTTATCGTTACTCCATAACGTTCTTGGCAAGACTGTAGGAACCTTAGTATCTTTTTCAGTGCATCTGCAGTGGTTTCAGCTGTAATTGCAGCTCACACGTGTAAAGTGAAGTTGCAGAGGTATGGCATATGTATGGCCTTCTGCTGCCCTCCTGGCAGGACCAAAACGCTGGCAGTGATTTCAGCCACTGAAGCAAGAATTGCTTGTGGACATCTGTAAGAGGTCTCTTCCTCCCGCTTTCCATTTGAATGAATAGATGTATGTAGGACTTTACACTAGACACGTGACCTACTTTGATAAAAACATAGCCTTGATTTGGTCTAGCAAGGGAGTAATCATTTTAAAGCAATTGAAAAAGGCTTTGGAGAGATGTGACAGATCACAGAACGTGTTTGTTTTTCATGAGAACTGTGCTTCAGGCCAGTGAATTCAACCTCAGCAAGTCCCACCAGGCATTGACCAAGGCTCCGTAATAGGTGATATGCTGCAAAAAATGAATGAGACTGCATACAGCTGAAACCTGATGTTCAAGACCTTGTTGAAGTGGGGCCCTCGTTGATGGAAACATTTCAGCATCTCGAGCCCAGCTGCGGTCAAGCGCTTAGGCGAGGGGCCAGCAGGAGGATATGCTTGTGCCCTACTGATTCGCACTGTCCCTGGTGGGACATGAGGAGGTGATGAGAGCTGATTGCCTGCCCAAGAGTGCTGGAACAGACCGAGTGTCCTCAACAAATGTTGACATAGAGAATGGGTTCGATAATATTTTACAAAACCTGTGTGAGTTTATAGCACCATGGAATGGTTTGGGTTGGAAGGGACCTTAAAGATCATCTAGCTCTAACCCCTCTGCCCTGGGCAGGGACACCTCCCACTAGGCCAGTTTATCAGGGGTCTTCCTCTAAATAATAACATTTTTTTTGTTTTTTTAAATGGACGTTTGTTGTTATGGACCCAATTCCCACTGTCCAGAGCAAATGTGAAGGATTGACATCAAAACAAGTTCTGCATGTGTGTGTGTGAATGCATGGGGTGAAGGGAGAGGGGGGAAGGTGTAGATTTTCTGATTTATTTATTTATTTATTTCATCAAATAAGTCTTTTCAATTAGTTTTATTTGGAATATAAATTTGTTTATTTCACAGTTTAATGGCATAAGATTTTTCTCAGTGTTTGCTACTGCCCAAAGTTTGTGGGCCTGATCCTCACTTGCATCGATTCTCTGCACGCCACTCTAGCAATGCGAAGCAGCCTTTAAAAAGGGATTTCAATTCAAGGATAATGTAAGCAAAAGATCGGTTTGAAGCAAAGACCTTAACTTTTGTCCGAGTCCAATTGTTACGATGGGTTCTAAATACTCGTGTTTATTGGACCTATACTAAAAATAAGTGCAAAACCGTAGAGATAAATGCTACAAAACCACAGTTATGGATCTAAATTTTGAGCAGAGCTCATTTTTTATGAAGGATAAAACCTCTGAGGTGGAGAACTTTATGAAAATCAGGCTGCGTTAGTCACCTCAGGCTGATGCTGCAGAAAAGCCCCAGATCACTACGCGGGAGGCTTTGCCCTTTGTGCAAAAGAAACGGCCTCTGACTTTAGCAAGTGCTGTGTGATGGTGGTCGTGGGGACCATGCCTGATGGCACTGTTAGGAAGAGCGAGGTAACGGGTTCCGTGCATCTTCCGGTGTTTCTTGACAGCTCCCTTCCATTTCCCTTCCAGGTGAACGCCCCTTCCACTGTAACCAATGTGGAGCTTCTTTTACCCAGAAGGGGAACCTGCTGAGGCACATCAAGTTGCACTCTGGGGAGAAACCGTTCAAATGTCCCTTCTGCAGCTATGCCTGCCGACGGAGGGACGCCCTCACAGGACACCTCAGGACGCACTCTGGTGAGCCCACCTTGTCTTCTCTTCCCTCTTGGTTTTTTTTCTTTGTCGTTACCGTTCAAGTGAAGCGGGTTGTGAAAATAACTGTGTTCCTGGTGGCTCTGGGTCTGGACCATCCTCTTCAGATAGCACAGCACGGAACTTTGGGAAAGCCTTGACATGAATCAGAAAAGTTGTGGTTCAGCCACACCTCTCCTTTTGTGTAGCTGAACCCTTCTGCTGATGCTATCGCACTTCCCTTTGAATGTCTCCTTGGGTGTATCCAGGCTTCACTGGCAGATTGTTTTGACACTCTCGGCCCCAAAGTGGCTGTGAAATTCCAAAGATCGCAAAGAATAACTGTGTGCTCTTGGGAGCCTCCTTTGCAGTTCATACCCATTTCTTCATCTAATAAATGCCATATGCTGGTGGAGTCCATACTTGTTCATCTTTCAAAACCTCCTAATTGCACTTTTGGTTCAGTTACATCTTGCTGTGAAGTCCTAATTCATGGCAGCCACAGCACTCAGCCTGGAGCAGAAGGTCGCGGAGAGAGGTCGGGTTTGTCTTGCTTTGCCACTCGGTAGCGTCATGTCTATATCAAGTCTACTTGATAGAGTTTCTTGATGTGTTCTAAAGAAATACAGGTGGCGTAACAGCATGTTAGTAGTCATGTTGGTAGCCCTGATGATCAGGATCAGATGTGTTTCCAGTCCCTGTACGCTACACCAAGGGGCCGCATTCTGCCTACTTACTCATTTGTGTCGGACTCCTGAGTAAGATCTTAACTTGCTGCGTTTTCTCTCCCCTGGGATGTTCAACTTTGTGTCCGGGCCACTTACAGGGGGCTGTGTTTTTCATTGTTGAATGAGCAGAGATAATTGGCATGGATACCAGTGACAGCATTACAGATGAACTTTTTTTGAGGTGTTAGCAAACGTGTGACTGCTGAAACACAGTGGTTGAAGTGCAGCCTCAGGCAGAAACTCTGCGTGTGAAAAATGTAGTCATGGAGCTTCCTGACTCTGTAGACGCATCTCTTCTACAGGGTCAGCCCCGCTTCAGCAGAGGGTTCTGTTTTATGAGCATGAGGTTGGTCTTAGGATACAGAGTTGCCTTGACATTTCCAAGAATCAGAAAGGAGAATCTAGAAAGCATCCGCAGGTAGGCTTTGGAGTACGCAGGAGGCTGTATTGATGCAAACAGACTGCTGACAGAAAGCACATGCTTCCAAGGGAGTGAGCAAGTGTGGGACGAGCCCAAGAGAGAATCGCTTGAGAGTCGTCAGCTTGAGATGATTAGATCTGAAAGTCAGAAGGGAAAAATGTCTGTGGAACTGTAAGTTGTAATTTTCACGTATCTGACCATAACTGTAGTTTCAACTTAAAATTTAGTAAAAAAGAAAACACGATAAATATATTCACGATTAAATACAAGAGAGAGTTGTGACATAAAATAGCCCACATCACAATACATGAACATTGTGGTTGAAGATTGTTTTCATAATGTGAATATAGATTTTGTTACCTCGATGCAGCCATCGATAGAGATTGTTCGTTCTTCCTGGTAGAAAAGTACATGCCTGATGTTTCTGCTTTTTGCAAGAGGATGAAACGTCAAGGGGTGGGATTTTCAGAAGGCACCTAAGCTGCTTAGACACGAGTTGCCCTGCGGCTCCTTCCCTAGCTGACTTAGCTGTGCCCAATTTGTAATTTTAGGTTTTGTTTTTGGTGGGGAAAGCTTCACCTCTCTAAGCAGTCAGCTTACAGCAGTGTTCAGCAGAGGGCAAGGGACGAGTGCTCCCACAGTACTCCCCGAGAAAATTCTTAGAGTAGCGCTCAGGGATGAAGAGTTACCCTGAGGCATTGCCCTAAAACCTGGCTCCCACCTACAGAAAGGGGAAATGCTAATCTGAACGGGAGCATGGGAGTTAAGGTGTCTTTCTGTCCCTGTCATATAGGCAGGCGTGGTTGGTTTATGCATACGTACGTGAACATGGTTCATGGAGAAGGTGGGTAGATGTTCCCTAGAGATTTTAAGCAGTTTTGTATCAATGTTCTACACAAGCACTTTCTGCTTTAATAAATCACACATCAAAGTCCCTAAGTAGACCTTGAAGGTATAGCAAATCTAGTAAACTTCATTGAATGTTTACATCTTCTGCTAGTTCTGACCATAAATGGGGATATCGGATAAGATATAGAAAGAAGAGGTTGAAAACTATTTTTAAATGTGAGACTTCAATCCAGTTTCAATCTGGTAAACTTAACGTCTAAATTGAGGTGAGTCTGAATATGTTTTTATGTTTGTAAGAGGAAAGCTCTTTAGATCAGATCCTCAGCTGATATAGATTGGAGTTACATCCCCTAAGCAAGGAAAGGACTGCTGTTTTGCACCAGCTGAGGATCTGGCACATGATTTCATAAATGCAAGACCAATTTCCTCTTTTATGTTGTATGTCCTTTTCCTCCTTAAATAAGAGAGTGCCATTATTCAAAAAAGCCCCACTCTTTTTTTCCTTCCTAAGAAGGTTTTTAAACTACTCATTTTTTATGGAAGGCAGAGTATGCAAGAAAGAAATTGAAGAATGTTTTTATATTTATTTTTTTTTCCCTCCCAGATAGTTTGATGTGTGAATTTGAAAGCACTTTGTTGGTGTTGCCACTTAGTCAGTTACACCCTCTCACTACAGCCAGTTAGTCAACTTTTCCTGGGCTTCGTGCAGGGTTTTCATAGAGTAAGACAGGAAAGGTGAAAAAATAAGGAAATGTAACTGCAAGGAGAAATCAGCAGAAGCATCTTGGAGATGTTTGAAATAGCTGAAACTACTATTAACTTAAAAAAAATAATAATTTGTGACAGCTTCTTTCTTTTCTCTTTTTTTGCTTTGGATAGATTTTTTGTTCATGCTTTTTAATATTATTTTCTATTTATTTGAAAATGTTTCTAAGCATCACAATCCACATTTTGCTTTCCTTTCTTGAATAGAATATCTTTCTATGTAAGTGGTCCCAGGATGAGTCTTAACAAAATATTACTTCACATCTGTAATGCTGCTGTTGTTTAACCCTAAATAATTAAGGACTTATCTTGCGGTGATTTACTCCTGCGATTATTTACCTTTTACTGACATATGGAGTTCTGATGAACTTTGTGTCTGTATTTTCCTCCCACATGCAGCCTCTTTGATTTCAGGAATATAATGATGCCTTCAGGACATCAGTAGGATAATGCCTGGGGAGAGATTCATGCACTGAATTACACTAAGAGTGGGCATGAGCCTCAAGGTACTTACAGGGCTTTCAGATGGTGTTTTCAGAATTAACTCCGTAGTTCCACAACAGAGATAATACAGGAGAGGTGCCCGAGTGGGCTTCCAGGGCGTGAGTGTAAGTACAGACTCTGGAGGGGTGGGGCAGATGTTGGTAGCCCCCTTCTGCAGGGTGCGCTTGAGACACCAGCAGGGATTGGCTTCACCTTGCCTGGCTTTTCCTGGTTTTAAAGAGGAAAACATTCAGACAACGCCAGTCTCCTGACGGCAGTCACAGAGTACCTGCTGGCTCACCCTGAGACCTGCCCAACTTCTCCAGCGTCTCTAGAACTGCACAACGAGACAAAGGCAGATACGAAACAGGTGAGACGAATTCTACTGTAGGCAATTAATGAACAAACCCCGGAAGCTTTAAGGAAGACAGATCGATCTGATAGTTAAAGCACCTAGATGTTGACCTTCGTACTTTGAAAGATATGACGTACAACCCGGTGCTGTTTTACCCTGAAAAGCCAGGCATCCTCGAATGGGCACGTGAAATTGGCAGTTATGCTTTGATATGAATTTCTCTCGTGTCCAAAATGGAGCCAAGTTGGCCCTTCTCTCATAATGCTATTGTAAACATAAATGCTTTCATAGTTCTTAAAAAAAGTCAAGGCTGCAGTGATGAGCAATCTGGAAGAGCCCATAGAAAACATGAGTGCATTAGTTTTCCGAGCGGGGCTTGGGCAGTAAGCCATAAATGAGGGATAGGATCACTTGCTGAGGGGAAAACAAAGCACAGAATAGGTTTTCATTAAGTGAGCACCATCCCTCCATCCTTTGCGCTAAGCAAGAGTGGTCCTGTGGGCAAATTATTTTGTGATTAAAAGACTGTCTCATCATGCGTACACACAAACTGGCTACAAGAAGCCTTCTCAGGCAGCCTTAATTCTGGAATTTCCTGATTTTTCTCTTTATCTTGGCAACTTCAATCATGTTCCCTTACTGGGGGCTTATATAAGTGTTATTCGTATATGAAAGTGCTTTTATTGTTTATTTCTTCCTAAAAAAAATGGGTAGTCAGATCATTATTTTTCCCTGTCACAGAAGCTTTTCCTCACGATACATTTTAAAATTTGCTTCCAAGCTACTTCTTTCCTGTTTAGAAAATGCCTTTTTTTCCCCTTTTATGCTTTTAACAAATATTTGCTTTTTCCTCCCCCTCTTCTTCCTGTGCTGCTGCTGCTGCACATTGTTTGTTACTGCCCAGCTCTTCAATAGCACTGAACTAATGGTATGGTTTTATTTGCAAAAGCAAAACGGTGAAGCATTTGTTTTGAAAAGCAAGGCTTAGGCAAAAACTCCCAAAAGCATGATCTTAGCAAACTATGTACAGTGCACAAGATAAAAGGCATGTATAATTAAAAGGGTAAATGCCCTGTTCATGGAAAGGTAATTTCATAACTCTTTCTATGTTTCTTGGTTGGCAAGTCTAGCTTTCTCCTCTCTTCTTCTCCATAAGGACTTCTCTTTCAGCTCCTCCCGTGTGGTAGGGAGCCATTCGCCGTGTCCGGCACGTGTGCAGTCGCGTTACTGGTGGGATTCCTGTGTGCGTGACTGTGCTCAGAGGCAGAGGGGACCTGCATCCTGATTCTGACGACGTGCCTGAGTCAGGACATGTTTGGGAGGGTCGTTCCACCCGTGAATGTCTCAGTCCAGCTGAAAAAATTGGATGAACAAGCACAGTGCTAAAAACCCACAATGCTGTGCCTAAACTCCTGCCTGTCAAAAGGCAGAGAGAATTACTGAAACGGCAGCAAGGATGGTTATTAAGAATAATAAAGAGTCAATGATTTAAACTGTTTTTTTCACCTGAAGAGACTTTGACCACTATTAACATCTCCACTCCCAAAAGGCCTGATATCTACTCCATAACCATGTTTTTGAGGATGGGAACATCGTAATTAGAAGAATCTCGGGACCTGAAATTCTCATTACACTCTGAGCTGGACTGACTCAAACACATTTTGAAAGGGGAAAAAAAGATTAAATGCGAACAAGTAGGGTACTATCGGTGAAAAATGAAGCGAGTATGTGAAGGGGCGGAGGGGATATTTTGCATACAAATCCCAGTTCTGCAAACAGCTTTGCAAACAGCATCTTCCCTCAGCTGTGATGAGCCGGTGGACATTTATTCTGTTGATCTGATACTTAGAGCTCTGTTTAATCAGGCAGAGCTGCTCTTTCTCTCAGGTTTTCTTCTGCTGTTTCAGTTAAACTCAGTGGAATTAACCTCGTTGCAAAATCATTTGGTGTTTTTCTTATCGGACTCCAGGTTCCAAACTGTTATTAGCATGTACACAATACTGCAGCAGCTCTGCTTTCTTGTTAATGCTTCCAGTACCTAGAGGCCTTCGCTCTGCGTTGCAGAGTGTCTAAAATCTCTGGTATTCTGCTTCCCGTATTGTTTGTGTGTGCATTTTTGGAAGGTAAGATCAAAATGTCTACAAGGGTAGGAGTTTGTTATATCACCCCCCTAGGCATCCTTATTTAAAGTTTAATCCTCTGTAGAGCCAACTTGTATCCTATGCTTCACTAAAGCCCCATCTGAACCTGATCCTTGAAGCGGTGAGGTCCTCTTCACCTCCAGAGCACCACTGTGACAAGTATTAGTACCAGCTATGTGAAAAGATCATCTCTTACGTGCTCAGAATTATCTCAGTGTACAAGCTTGGTCGTGCTAAGCCTTTTCTACAAGGTGTAATTATCACTGAGAAGCCATCTTTGATTTAAAGATGCTGTAGGATCATGATCTTTCCAGAAAAAGTACCTTTGGGGTTTGTTTTTGGGGGGAACTCATGAAAAGATATGGTTCCACCCAGAGCATTAAGTGTTCACTTTTTTCTTGCCTGGACTTCTAAAAATCTTGAAATTCCATAAAGATTCCTGTTCTTATCTGCAGTAGTTACGGATCAGTCTTTGACTGTTCAACCCAGGAGATGTGTTCCCAACAGGAGAAGTGGCTCTGCCGAGCAAAGGGAGATGTGCTGTGTGCCAGCCTCACGAATCTCTCTTTCTCTTAGGACTGGGTATCAGCTTTTCTCCCCACACCCCGTTTTGGTTTTTTGTGTGGTTTTTTTTTTTTTTTTTTTTTTTTTCTGCGGGGAGTGTGATTGCGATGACAGGGTAACAGACACCTGCTTCTCGTGGTGCCCCACTGTAAGCAGGAGATACCCGGTTCCTCTGGTGCTTGGGGGCTGCCTGTAAATCTGATGAATAGAGAAAGACTCACCCACTCTGCTAGTGATGAGACACCCCGACACCACGGCAGTATCCTCATTCTAAATATCAGCTCACAGCAAGATGAGTAGGTGCTAAGATTTACCATGGTATCTGTGAGACAAGTCTTGTGCCTCCTGCTCTGTCTCTCAGTGGAACGTGGCCTTGCTATGTCTCTGCCACCTGCAGGTCTACCAGCAAGTCCTCCGTTCTTCAGCGGAGAGGAGGAGAGCAGGCCTCAAGGTAGGCTGCATCGTCTCCTCCTTTCCCTGATCATCCACGTTTCCTCTCCTTAATGAGACAGAGTGGCAGAATTGTGTGTTTGGTGTCAGGTTAAGCCTCTGGACCCTTGGCAAGGAAGAGTTTTGTGTTGAGACACCTGCACCCCAAAGTGGAGAAGAGTACTAATGCCCCAACACTGTGGCTTCAGCATGAGGGAACGTTCCCCCAGGGCAGATTTCAATTCTGCAGCCTAACAAGGTGCTCACAAAGAGGGGACAGGGCGTCCTCTGCCCTTTTCTTCAGACCTCCTGAACCTGCTGTCACCTCATGCAGAAGGTCAGATTGCAGTACCCCAGTATTTAGGGGTAACAAGGTCCTTGTTCGGACGGCGCCAGCACGTTCTAAGGTTCACATGGCATCATCCCGCATTAATTTTGACTGGTTCCTTTCCTCCGCATGGGATGCCTGTGCCGAGATGGAAGCGTGTGTTTGGGACAGGACTGCCGATGTCCAGTTTTCTGCCTGTTTTCTGCCTCCCCTCCACATTAGCAATTCACATCCTGGCGTCATCAGCCAGATTCTGTCCCTCTTTGTGTTGCCTCAGGCCATGTACAACCAGAATGAAGCACCCGGTCCTGCCCTTCTGGGCTGCTATTTGGAGAGAAAACAGACATTTCTCCACTGCTGGGTGATGCCAGTTCTGTCGCCAGCCATCCTGCTTTGGAGGAGCAAATGAGACGGTGACTTTCTTCTTCCTCTGGGCTTTTATTCTGCCACAGTGCTATATGAGGGATTTCACTGGCATCAAAAAACCAGATGAATGTGCTAAGACTGCTGCATGTAGAGCAGCAGTCCTCCTAAACAGCATGCCTAACCTGTTTTTTAAACATCCAGAGAGACTGTTTTTCTACTGCCTCCCTAGGGAGACAGTTCCACTTCCCATCTGCTTTTTATAGCTGTGCCTCTCATCCTGATATTTAACCTAAACTGTCCTTTCTTCTGCTGTGATTATTGTTCTTCCTAACACTGTCTTCTGTGCCTGTGAGTAATTCCCGTGCTCAGTTTACACTGTGATGGGCTGTAGTCATGTCTGGCATTGACTCTGTTCTAGGTTGTCTTTATCTTCCAATCCTCTCATCTCTTTTTTTTTTTTTTTTATTACTAATTTTGAATTTTTTTGCTACTTGTACTCACTCATTTACGAGGGATGTAAATTGCGAAGTCCTATTATGCTTTGGAGACACGGGCCAGTCCTTAACCTCATCTCTGCCTCAGTTGCCTGCCAGTGAAATGGAAATAAGAGCACTTCCCAACCTTGCCGTGGTGGCGAGAGGGCAGGATGCACAAGCGATTGCAAGGCACACACGGATTGCTGCAATGAAGGTCGTGTAAGTACGGAGCAGAGTATTCCAGCGCTGCTGGCACCCCTGCCGCATAGCATTGCCTATTATCTCCTTAGTTTTACTTAGCCTTTGTGCAGTAGTGAAATGAGATAATTACAAAGTGGAAGGAATAATAACTTTGTATTGTTACGGTAACCACTGAGGTATTATACCCTGATACTGGTGTGATTATCGTAGACACAATAGTAAGGTGATTATTAATAATGCTAAAGGACTTATACTTAGCCTGCAATTTTTGCGTCTTGTTTCTTTTATGAACCCTATCTTATTTCATCAGTCGAAAGCCTGGGTGAAGTGGGTATGTGTTGTTGCCCCGTTATCCGTTTTTCAGTGATGGGAAAATGAAATAAGAAAAAACCCAATTTGCAAATTTGGGTACCTAAGCACCAAGGTGGCTTCATGTGAGTCGCTTCTCTTTCCGCACCAGCACCGCTATGGACAGGCTGGCAGCTGGGGGTCCAGGAGCTTAGATGTTTAAAGGTGTGTAGTCTTTTGCTCCTTTAAGTTCAAGCTACAGAGGCCTCTTTTGGCCTTGTTTTCCTTGTCATCGGGGATCATATCACAAATCCAGTGTTTTTATGCTCAAGTTGGCACAGGTACACACAAAACCAGAACTTAAGGTGCAGCTGTGAACACAGGCGTCACACGGCTGGGCTGCAGACCGGCTCTGGGAGCTGGGTGGGTGTCCCACTGCGTTAGGATAAGCTTGAGGGACGTCGTGCAGCGCATCAGGAGTCCTCCTGCTCCAGAGGCAGCCTTCTGAGGTAGCTGCAGTGGTTTTTTGCACAACAGAGATCCAAGAGGTGACTGAAAGCTTTCTTGTGCACTTGAGAGGAAAACATGGTCTTGACTTGACGAAGCCGTGTCTCAGCAAAACCAAGACCACTTCTTGCTTGTAGCAACAAAATGCTACAGCAGCTCCCAAGGAGGAGCTTTCCAAGGAGGAAAAAAGTATTACCCCTCCCCCTGAGAAAATTATTTTCAAGGGCAAAAAGCTTTTGCATATTGCCTCTGAGGAAAGAAGATCCAGCATTTGCACCTGACCTTTGTCAGTTCTTGAAGGAGTTTGTGAAACCTTTCAGCTTGAGAAAGTTTCAGCTTGGAATCAAACGGTGGTTTGAGGCCATCTTTCACTGCCATCTCAGAGCTGGTTTATGGGGCAGTGCGAAATGGAGAACAGCCACTGACGTTTTTGATAATATATGGGTGCTTTAAGGTGTAAGAGAGGTATTTTTGCCATCTGGAAAGGAAGCCAAGAGAAAGTGAAGGGGAAAAAAATAACCGAGTTAACACCACGCCACAGCAGAGCTGCAGAAAGCTGCTACTGATATATTCTCCTGAGCTCTCAGCAAGCTGTAATTATGAATTGGCTTACAGCTAAGATATTGATGGATATCACTCAAGAAGGAAAATGAGAATGTCTAGAATTTTTTTTTTTTTTTTTTACAGTGAACCTGTACTGAACTCTGCGTGACTCTCCTCCTATTTATAACCCTGTATGAAGTTCAAGGAAACTTGTCCTGGAGGTTTCCCATGAGAGGGAACTGTGTTTTTACCTGACTAAAGCTCTCTGGATATTTTCCCATTTTTTATTTGATCTAAGTGTGAACTTTCTCCACCCTCTGCCCCTCCTTCCTTTCTGGAGTGGTTAGAGAGGTTGATTACAGCCGGGATTACACAAGAGATGCCAGTTGCACACATGTTTTGCATAACTCCGCTGTGTTGATTTCAGACAGGGTGCCCCAAGTTCCCTCCGTGCCTTGCAACAGAGAGACGAGATCTCTATCTTCATTCCTGAAGCTGGAGAAAATGCTGTTGAGGCCCTGCCTATTGAAACTTTGACAAAGAGCACCTGGCTGGGACGCTCCCCAACCACACGGTTATCCGCGGGCTGCAAAGCACTCGCTTTTGGGAAAGCCTCGACTTAAAGGTTGTTCCTTATTTTTTTGTATTAAATACGCAAGAGCCGCTGTACCTCTGCGGGAAGCGCAGTGAGGGGTCAGCGGAGCACTGTCATTCAGTAGGATTTTCAATGTCAGGCAACAGAGTCCCCCGGGATGCTGCTGCCCCGAGACGTCTCCTGCCTGGAGAGCCAGTGACTCCGTATTAGGGATGGGGGAATGTGCTCCCTAAGCACGTGTCCTTCCCTTCCAGTGAGACAAGCCTGAATGCTCTCACGCGCTCTGAAACAGTTGAGAGCCCATGGTAAGGATCCTGAAAAGTAAGACGAGTTCATCCTAGTGCTGATTTTGGGGCCGTTTCACTGTGGCTCTTAGTACAAAAGCGCTGAGGTCTGCTTGATTTCAGGGAGAATTAGGGGCTTTGACAGTCTGGGCCTGTGTTTCTGTTCCTTTTGCTGGGAAATAGGGACTTTTTCCTCCTGCCTCATCAGTTTGGAGTGGAAGGCTAGGACAGCAGAGAGTCCCCCCCCAGCCAAGCAGGAGCGGGGCTTTTCTGAGCTGCCACGGCACAGTATCCTGGGATACAGCTGACCTTACAGGTCGGCAAAGCCCAGGCTATTTAAGGGCTTCAAGCTCTTCCTAGAAAATAAATCACATGCAAAAGATACACTGCCGAGAATCTGATGATGAAATTTTTATATAGAAAAGTGACATGGGCTGTAGACTCTCTCTCACTTGGATACCCTTCGTGTGCGTGCATTTTGCTCGTCTCCTTGGAGACAGTGGCTTGTCTGAGAGCAGCTAGCCTTGGCTAGGAGAGGCCTGACGTTTCTGGTTTGTGGGATGAAGCTGTGCTGCTGAATTTTCCAACAACCACAGAGACACGATTTGATACGAGCATAAGCAGCTCTGTAGAAGGTTATCGAGGGAGCGTCTCTCTCTAATGCCTCTCTGGGGACACCGCTTGAGTCCCTGGTGTGACAGACAGGTTTGAAGATCCTCGAAGAGAGCCTGGCGATCTCCGTCTCTCAGATATCAGAAACGTCTGTGAAATTTCTCCCTTCCTTTTCCTTCTTCCGAAGAGCTGAGTCAGCGGGACTGGCATGTCTGGAACTCGGTGGCACCGCGGGCAGGCAGTCTGCCAGCGGCATTACACACCGCATCCAACGGAACACGTCACTCCTCTCTCTTCCCCCCCCCGCCCGCCACCCTCCCCCAGTCTCCACCCTCTCCCTTTTATTTTTCCTTCTTGATCCGTGTAGGTGAGTCAGAGAAACCTGCTCATCCACAACCTGTTCCTTCTTGCCAAATCCTGGAGCAGCACTCCCAGTTCTTGTCAGGTGTCAGGAATAGGTTATGAAAACAAAAACTGCTACAGGCAGCGTCCTGGAGGTAGAGCACATACTGTAAATGAAAATTAAATGCACGCTGAATGTGCTCCTAATAGAGTGATGTCTTTTGTAGGAGGCTTTTTATTCTGTGATTGGTATATAATATTAGTTTTCTTCCTATAAAACACCAGGGTGGAACAGCGAAATGATTTAAGGCATAAGTCAGAGCACTTTTAGGGAGAAAAGCCATCTTCACTCCACTGGATTTTTAAAACAACAGGAGAATGGAAAATTTCCAGTAGGAAAATAGGTGGTTCACGAAGGTGTTTTTGAACAAAATGACTGAGCTTTTGATATCAATTGTAGTTGTACTAATCTGAAGAAACTCCATTGATTATTGGCATGATTCCTCAGAGTTATTGACGTGTTTCTAACCCCAGGAATTAAAAAATCATGAATCTGGATCCCCCAGATCATAGACACTTACAAATGAGGGTAGTGAAAGGTGATAAATTTGGCCTTTATATTTACCTTCTGATATTTATTTCATGAGTGGGGAGAGAGTGAGAAAACATGCAAGCTGATGTCTTTCTCTGGTCAACTGACTCCAGGAACTGGAGCCGAAGGGGAGCGTAGTGTCATATCTGAGTTGGGGTCAGGTAGCGCTGTAGGACCAGGTCTGTCTCGATATCCATAGCCCATAGCTATGTTTTCATTGAGCAGCTCCAAAGGATGGATTTTTGGCATGTTTTCTTGGAATGAAGCTGCTCAGCTTCAACAAATAGATCAACCACCAGGAAAAGTGCTTTGTTTGATTTTTACGTGCCACAGTAAAATGTCCACGTTAGCTATATTGTGAAAAATGTATCCATTACGTTCATATCATTAGTCTTCTACGAGCAATGAGTTTGTCCCAAGGGCTAACGATGGGCCAACTTCAGGAGGCTGGAAGTATCATTTTGGTGGAGATGTATGAGATTTCTGCCTTCATCAGCATGAAGCCCAGGACAAGTTTGACCTGGCTGGTGTACAGTTTCTTGCGTAGCATCGCACCATTGGTGAAAAGAAGGGAAAGGACCATTTTATGTCAGGTAATACATTACTCATAGTGAGAGACAGTCATTTCTCGGATTGTCCAAGACAAGAAGACAGCAAGGTTTACTGCCCAGCCACCTTCTGCAGAGGATGAACCTAGAGTACAGACAAAAAATGACTTGTCAAAGGCATTCAAGTCGTCAGTGTCGCAGATAGAAATGAACCCAGATGTGCTAAATCCCTGTCTGCTGACTCAGTTACAAGACTCTCCACACACAAAGGAAAAAAAAAAGTAAGAAAATGAGAGAAAGAGAGATTTTTCTTCTCCCAGGTATCGAGAAATGAGTTGTTTTACACTCTTTCACTCTTGATTCAGACCTCTCAGAGACCTCTTTTTAATAGCCTGGTGGAACCTTCAATATGAATTTTTGTTTGGGTTTTTTTCTGTCAAGGAATGGAGTTAAGTACATTCAGAGTTTCCTAAATTTCCTGTTTTTACAGGAAACCTTTTTAAAGTACTTCTGGATGTTTAGAGAGCTCTGTTTTGTGTTCTCCAGCTTTTCTGTCTTTACTTTCAGCCCAAGCGGTTGCTTTTTCTTTCCTTCTTTTCTTTTTCTTCCTTTTGGTTTAATTTCACACCCATATTTAATTTCCTTTCATTTTGTCTGCCTCCCTTTCAGCCACGATAACAGTTTCTCAATCCACCCAGGGCTTGTAGCGCGAAACTAATTGCACCAAAAAACCCCCATCCTAAACCCCCAAATCCTTCCTCCCCCCCGCCCTCTCATTCTCTCCACTGAGCGAACCTAAAAAATCCTGGGTTTTAGGAAGTGCTCTGGAACTGTCGTTATTTGGTTTTTGTGTTACAAAAAAAAAAAAATACAACTAGGAAAGATATAGAAGCTAACAGGAATCGCTGAATTTTATTATCCAGAAAAGATTAATCTAGCTTCAGTGTCAGACCCAGACACTTGACGTAGAGGTTTGCGCTAGAACAGAAGCTGTCCAGTATCCCAGATTTCTCTCTTGGACAGTTAAAGGATCCCATCACCTTTTAGAAGATATCTTTACTGTTAATTTTTGTTATGCTAAGAACTTTTTTCATACAAATGAAAAAACTGGATATTAGGAAAAATTTCTACATGGAAAGGGTTATTAAACCTTGGGACAGGCTGCCCAGGGCAGTGGTTGAGGCACCATCCCTGGAGGTATTTAAAAGCCGGGCAGACACAGTGCTTAGAGATACGGTTTAGTGATGGGTTTGTCAGAGTTAGGTCGATGGTTGGACTCGGTGATCTGAAAGGTCCCTTCCAACTTGGGCAGTTCTTTGATTCTATGATTCTGTAAAATCGTCCTGACTTCCCTTGCCGAATACTGTGGCTAACTTAGAGCAATGAACGCCGCAAGTGTTGGTGCTGAGCATGGTGGGAAAAGGAGGCGTCTGCCCAGTCCTGGTGGCAGCAGGTGCATTTGCCTTGATGAAGCTGGAGTAAGTGCTCTGCGTGTTGGGAAGAGCATTTGGGAGCAGCGAGCTGGCCCAAAAAGCCCCATGCTGGAGCAGCCTTTAGTGTATGAGATTTTTCTGAAGTACACAGCAGAGCTTGGCTCAGCGCTGTCTGCGTGAGAAAAGTCCCACCCCTATTTTTGAGCTCCTCGGTAATGTTGGTGGTAAATATCTGTGTTGTCAGGCAGAGAGCAACAGGAATAGGAAAACTGCATAGGTGAAAGGAATCAGTCAGCTCTTCTTCTGTTTGACCTCACTTGACGTCTGCGCAAGACATGACAAACCCACATGCTTGCACAAGCAGGTCTTCAGGAGGGTAACACAAAGGCATGGGCCGTGCTGGTTCTTGGGCAGTAAGGAAAGTATGAATAAAAATTTTCACGTCCCGAAGGAGCCCATTAGTTTCACAGCCTGACCTGGTTTTGGAAGCAAGGTTCCCTTCGCCGCTGGCCTTGATGAAAATAAGTGAAAACTCCCAACTTCAGTGGTTGGGAAAAGAAGAGGAGCTGTCAATATTATTCCTCCCGTGTTGCTATTATCTTTATGACAGCTTGCTCCTCATAGTCTGTTTCCAAAACTTTGTTTCTGACATTGACAAGAAAAGGGAAAACTTACTTACGTAAAGGGAAACCGGAGCACAATCTTTGTATCTCCTAATATGAGATACAAAATTGAAAGATGCCAGGTGCTCGAAAAAATACTTTTTCTTGTGCAGGAGGATGTAGTTGGAACAGTGGAGCGTGTTGTCACGGGATGAGAAGTGAGTTCAGGGCTTGCTCAGTGTTTCCATGCAGGAGGATACTATCTGGTGCTACAGCAAAAGTTAAATGTCATGTGCTCTCTCTGTCTCCCTTTGTTTATATAGTATAAAATAACTGGTACCACTGCGTTTGGCACTGCTTGCTTCGAATACCTCATAGATTCTGTTGCCTTTTTAATGCTGAAGGGCTTCTGCAAGATACGCAAGGAGCTGTGCTCGGAATAAATGCAAACTGTAAGCAGCTGATGTAAACAGATTTAAGTATTACTTCCATTGATACTAGCTACGAATCTGGCCCAACATCTACACTTGTTTTACCCGAAAGGGTTTGGGGGGAGACAAACCAGACGAAAGGGCTTCTGCAGGGAGTGTTTGTCCAGCCGCATTCCTGACCTGCGCCGAGGTACCCGCACCCCGCGCCGCCTCTCTCAGCTCTTTCACGCTGTCTGCAGCCGCTGGCAGCCGAGCTCGGCTTGCGATGGCTCCCGTCACCTCCTTACGCTCCTGCCAGGCTGCAGCACCGACGGGGAGCAGGTAGGGCAGGGAGGATAAGAACAACAGACCCACTTAAAACCTGGTCTTGTTTTTCCTGCTCGCTGTGTCCGTGGAGAAAGGGTTAAAAATAAGAGAAGCCAACAAGCTCCTTTTGGAAGGTTTGTTTCGTGAACCAATTAGCACTCCACTTTATCAAGTCGTCTTTAATATAACCTTAAAGGTCTGAAGCGGAGTGGAAAGTACGGAGCTGGTCCATACGGTTAAGGTTTAACCTCCGCCTTAAGCCGGTTCCCACCCGCACGCTCGCAGAGAGTGCAGGGAGCAGGCTCCTTTCCCAAGTCCCCTCTTCTGTTCCCTGCAGGGTCTCTCCCGCTTGGAAAGTACGTTGCCGTAAAGCTGGTTGCCTTTAAGCGATTTCGAAGCTAGCCAGGTGATAAAACACCCAGTTACTTTCTGGACTTCCTGGTTTTTGTTAGTTTATTTCCCCGCCAGAGTGCTATTTAACCAGAGTCCCTTTGTAATAGTGCTTAACCGTTTTGGAGTCAGTGTAAAATTCCACCGCTGCCAGGGAAGAGTGGGACACGACGGTATGGGACAAGGACAGCGTGCCTGGTTCAGTGGCCTCACAGAGCAAATTCAGAACTTTTGCACATGAAATTTTTGAATATATATGGGGGGGGGGGATCTGAAAGCTCTGTTGCCATTAATATAAACTAAAAAATGAGTGTCAGGTGCCTTTTGCCAACTTTGATGCTCTTACATCAAAGGAAGCTAAGGTAAGCCAAGAGAGATATGTGAGGGGAGCTCCTGTGTCATGCAATGTATGTTGCTTGGGACACAGAATTGGAGCAAGGAACTGTGAATTTAATCTTTTTCAGAATTAAATACCACATCAGTGGTATTTAATCTGTGTTTTCCTTGATTTAGCATGTAATTTATTTGCATGTATTCACACAGACGAGTACATTTTCCTTTGTTTTTCACACCTACGTAGATACAACATACAAAGCTACAAAGTGAACCGTTTGTATTCTGTGCTGCAAAGGAAGAAAATGAGGTGTAGGATTATTGCTTTTCTTTTTTTTTTTTTAATTAATGTAATGGGTGCTGCAAGACTGTGGCAGGAGTCCTGCAATTGTCTGGACGGTTAGGGAGATTACAGTAATTCTGTGACTGTGCCAATGAAACGGGAGTGAGTTTGTTTGTTTGTTAAACTTCTGGCACAAAAACGCCACCTACTTATTTATAACTCTTGTGGCAGATTGGAACATTGTTTTATCTGTAAAGATCCTGCAGATCAGTTAATAAATAAACACAATCTGATGAATCAGATTAAATAACAGACCCACCAGTAGCTGCAAGATAAATCGTAATAAACTACTAAAGTAATAAAAGGCTGCAGACAGAAACATCTTGAAGGTACAAATAAGGACCCCAGCCCCTTAGCTGTTGTACAGGAGCACTAAAATTTACTGATTTACACAGTATTCTGTATTTAGAGGAGGTATAGAAGCTTCATAGTTTCTCCCGACTGTTGTATTTACATGTGCGCACGCCTGTGTTTTTGTGGATCCTTTCTAGCCAAAATGAAGCACGGATGAAGTCCTCGGAGTTTGTATATCATCTGACGTGTAATACAGCAGGAGATGGCAGGAGGAGTGAATGCTAGCAGAGTATTTCACTACTAGCCGCTTATTTTACAGTACCGTAAACAACTGGCAGGTGGATGCAGGTGTCACACTGCTGGTTTGTGCCCTGGAGATATTTATAGGGAAGGCAGGCGTAGGTGTGTAGGTGCAGCGTTTTCTTATTGTTTTACCGTGTGCTGATGTACCACAAGCGTCTGGTGGTGTCTCACTGCTAGCCACCTAGGGCTACTGCAGTAGTACCTAGTACTTGTCGACAGAAATAACTTCTCATTGACTGCCGTAGTGCAAAAAGTCAGGACAAGCCATTTTTCATTTGCTGGGAGGCTCACAAAATCTTGAATGGGCGCATATATGTCAATAGACAATTGATAATAATGTTTACTAAGACGCATTGGGCCACGAGGTCGCGAAGCGAGACAAGTGCTCTATTTCAAGGCCCAAGTCAAGAAAGTAGGAGTTGCTTAAAGGCGTGTATGTGAGCTTCTGTTGTAATGCTGCATTGGTGTTTTTGAACCTTTTGAGGTGTTCAGAAACCTCGTTACGCACAGATTTAAGTGCGTCATCTAGTGAACCTGTCCTTTACCACACGACTTCACGAACCCTAACACTTGGCCAAAAATATGAAAATGTAAAAAGTGCTTTTAGAATGGAGACATCGGAACTCCACAAGGTCCAGAAACATGTCTGCGCCCCATGAAACGTACCCCCCCTATTGCTGCCTCTGCTCGGACTGCCAAGCATTAAAAGATGAAGGTGCAAAGTTTTCACAACGTGCTTTGAGATTTTGTTCTTTCTGAAAATCAGACAGCTTTAAGATGTCACAGGTTGGGCCCTCAGAAGTGGAGGCACTTGACACTGCGTGTCGCCAGCGTGTGTTTGTGTGCTCTAGCAGCCGGCAGCCTTATTTCAGATGTTTATACGTTGTGACTTCTGCATGCAGGTTGTCTTGGACAATCTCCCATTAGCTGTGGGACTTGCTGTTATTTCTGAACTCTGGTATGTGCTGAGTTGTGTGTGTGTGTGTGTGTGTGTGTGTGTGTGAGATCTCCCAGGCAAAAAAAAAAAAAAAAAGGCAACAAATCAAAGAGCCCCCATGAATTTCAATGAACACATTTACAGTCATTAAGCACAGCAGCGAGATACGGCATGGGAGTGGGAGGCAGTTTCCGTTCAAAGCTACGTGCTGCTCAGAGCCAGCATGGGCTTAGGTCTCACTTCAGGTTTTTTTTGGTGTGATTAATTCATTCAGGGGTCTATTATTCATGTAAATATTTTTGTGTGTGAAGCTTTGAGCTCAGCAGCTCTAGAAAAGCCAAAGTGGGCTATTTAATAGCAGTAGTGAACTGGGGGGGACACGCCACGTGTCGCCTCTCAGCAGCCTCAGCCCTCCCACCGAAACCTCGGCTCTCCCAATCGCTTCCTCGGCTCAGGGCGGCTGGAGGTGGGAAGCACCGCAGCAGCTGCTATATCCACCTTTTTGTGACTATTGCACACTCACTTTTTCTTCTCCTGTGTGGTGTGAAATGTCACCAAGCTCAGGGGCATTTTACAGTCCCGTTTTGTGGCCTGAAAGGATACCACGCCAGCAGATTGCCTCATATGCCACCTATTTTTTTTCCCGATTTGATTTTCTGATTCCTGCTTGATCCTCTGCTCTGCTCTGTTCTAAATATCTCCTCCCGCTCTTTAACGTTCACTCCCATATCTAATAAGATCACGCTGTATTATTAAGTCCTTAATTTCTCTGTAGAAATACAGGCCGTATTTTTCCGTGTCTCCCTACTTGTGTGAGCTTCACCAAATTAGCCTCTGCGCATCTCGCAAAGTGCGTGAATTCACTTACATGCTGTGAAGAAGGGAATTATTACCTTAATCATACGTATGAATAATTGAAGCACAGGAAATCAGAATAACTTGCCTGCAGTCACAAAATTTGTAGCGTAACTAAGAGCTGAACCCTACGCTCCCTAGTCCCAACCCGGCACCTTCATCATGTTTCCTGCCTCTGTGTTAAAACTGATCGTGCTGTGATAAGTCCCGTTCAAGGCAAAGGGCTGCTCTGTGGCAGGCCCTGTGTAACTGCAGAACAGCTCTCCTCTCCCAGGCAGCTTCTAGTTTTAAGGAAGAAAGAAGAAATAATGAATTAATGCTGGTTATGATCATGACACAGTTCTGCGACCTCACTGATAGGTGCAAGTATCAGCCCAAAAGAACATTTTAACTTCTTCGATGCTGCTTCAGAAAGCTTCAGTTGGAGAGTGCAGAGGTTTTCTCCAGCTCTGGGGTGCTGGGGGCGAGGGAGAGTTCGGGTTTTACAGAAATTAGTGGCGCTTGGTGTGCTGCTGTCGGAGGAACTTCCCTTCCGCAAACCCAAAGTAGCTACATCAGGTGGCCACTTAGAATCACAGAATTGCCCAGCTTGGAAGGGATGTTTCAGATCATCGAGTCCAACCATCGACCTAACTCTGACAAACCCATCACTAAACCATATCTCTAAGCACTGTGTCTGCCCGGCTTTTAAATACCTCCTTAGTTCAGAAATCTTGGCTGGCTTCCCTTCCAAGGCCCTGATGGGGCAAAAATAATAAAAGTCTGGTACAAAGCTCAGTGCAAAGTCTCTAAACCTTTGATTGGGCTGATGGAGGTCCGACGGCCATAGTGATGTCCTTTCCTGTATGAGCTAGTAAGTCTTAGCATGGAGCTGCCATGGGCAGATGGATAAGAACGTGGTACCCAAAATAAAGAAATGTAGGAGAAGTTAATCCTGGCTGCTGAAACCCATACGTGTTCTGTCGTGGGTCTTAATGGAGGCAGGATTTTAGCTCAGTGAAGTGTATGGTTGCTCTTAACCTGCTCTGTAAGCCTTTCTCACGTTACGTGCTTATGGCAAGATATTACCTGGGATCCCTTGTTATTTCCCTTTGACTTACTTTATATTCTGCTATGCACTTCCATCTCTTTTGAGAACAAAATGCTGCGCGAATGCCTTACGGACTCTTTCTCTTTCAGTGACCTTTTTTTATGACTTTAAAGAAGTTTCCCTAGGTCCGAGTCTGCTTTCTGTGTTGAATATTGACCTTAGAGTTACGCCATCTCATTGTCGCTGCACGCAGACTTCTCAGCTATCAGAGCTCACCCACAGGACTCAAAGTATTCCTAACTCAGAAACACCTTGCCTTTTATGTCCTCCTGCTCTTCCCCCTCCTCGCTCCACATGAGCGTTCTAATTTCACAAGCAAACTCCATTTCGCTGTGAATTTCGATGAGCGGTTTACCTGTTTCATGGTAAAAATTGTTCTTCAAATTTAAATGTCTTTTTCACTGTGACTGTCATAATATTTTCCATTTGAGGCTGAGACTCCACTGTGGGTTTTCTGTGTCATCTGTACAAATCTGAGCTTAAATGCGTGGAAATTCTGACATTTCAGTAAGAAATATAAAGTGTTTTTTTATATTGTTCAAGTTAGCTGTTTCATAGGTATGGCCGCTGGGTTTTGCCCAGTGCCCTGGTCTTTCCCAGTTCAACAACAGATCGAAGGTTTCTCGAGATTTTGGGCTTGTTTGCATTCACTGGGTTGTGTCATTCCTATAAGAATGAGTTATGGTAATTTTTTATCAGATTGCTTACCCTGAAAAGGCAATAAAAGAATAATTACCCCAAACCAGGGATTTCCAAACTGACTTTGCTTGGGTGCCACTGCCATTGGCAGAGGAGGTTACGTACAGTGCCGCGTGTGGTGTCTCTGTACCATGGTCGTCAGTGAGGATCTCGGAGGAGGCTCATACCAAGCAAGGTGAGCCGAACTTTGAGTCATTTCCACAGTGGAAATGGCTCCGTGGTGGGAAGAGCTGCCTTCAGTGGGGGCTTGGGGAGGGTTTTGGTAGGCTTATAGCACTGTTGAACTCTTTGCCTTCAAGTCAGTGGCCTATAGACCAAGACAGCTCATGCACAGTAGTGCAAGCCACGTGTTTTGAGGGTAAATTTTGACTATTAATGTTTACCTACCATACAGTATTTACTAAAGGCTGATATCTCTTGTGGCAGGCATGTGATTTCATATGGTGGTTTGTTATGTGGAACAAAGTAGGCTGTTGAGGAGATCACCAGAACTGAATTCTCGTATACGCTTTTACATCTTTCTGTTGGGTTATATGAAATATGGAAAAATGTAGACACACTGTCAATGTTTGTATCCACAAATATATATATTTTTTGTCATGAGTTACTTTGAGGATATGAGGGGAAGTTTGCAGCTGTCTCAATGACTTGACATTTGTCACAACGACAAGGTTTTTACAATCCAGACCGTAATTGCTACCTTGGCTAGCTGTACCTCTTACCAAATGGGTTGTGAGAATTGCTGGTGACACAAACGGCTGCTATCAGAACCGATTCCATTGGGGTCTGACCTTGATCAATTGTGCTGCAACCCAAGTCACAGTCACTTTGTATCATTTTATAGTATAAATCAGATTGTACGCTTGTGGGGCTATGGCGTGATTGCATCTGTAGAACAGGCGGGACAGAATTTGTAAATGAACCCAAGGGAGTTGTATTCCATTCTACTCAACTGGAGCTCACAAACTTTGTTCTTCATGGTTGAGCCTGAGCCAGCTTCCAGTTGTGTATTGGCAACATGACTAACGTTTGTCACATGTTGTTTGCCCTCTTATCTTCTCCCCAGAGGAAGGAGCATGTGTGCTTGGAGTATTTCTTTCCTTCGGGAGTTACGTTCCTCAAATCCCCTATTGCATGTAGAAATCGTGCCTTTATCATCATTAGCTTTTATCATCTCTCTGAACCTTGAAATTTGATGGAATCTGAATAGCTGACCATCATTGGAAAAGCTCAGCCTTGTTGGGTGTGAATGGTTTGTGAAATTGTGGCAATGCAGGCAGCAACCATTTGAAGAGGTGTAATACCAACTTTTTTGTGATTGTTGAATCCATTTTTTGTACTGCGAGCTTGCAGGGGAATATGCTTCTCTGTGCTAAATGATAATATAGTTAATTAATTGTAGCTACCTCTGGAATAGCTGAAAGCAATCATCCCTTTCCCTTGCATGTTACAGTTTGTCTAAGTTGCTCGATAACTTACTGTAGCCAGATCAGGTGGGTTAACTCAGCCCTGCTTCACCTCGGTTAACTTAATCCCTTCAATTGCATTTGATTTTTTTATTTATTTTTTTTTTATTAGATAGCAAGTTAGCTTCTAATAGAGGTGTCAGACTGACAGGCATTGATGCCATCTCGATGCAAGATGAAGCATTGTAATGGTGATGATAAAAGTCTTTCCATCCTGAGGAGCTGCCCGGATGTTTTCCTGAAGGATCTTCCAGAATGAGATGACTGGTTTGTGTTTAAGAGCTGAGGCTTGATCCAGATCATTCACATCAAGGGCAATTACTCTGGGAATGATAATAAGCATCGCACTCGGCCTCCACTGAGATTCCCAGTAACGATGCCACTGACAGCGAAAGTGTAAGCTAGTTAGCAAAATAAAATAAAGGCCACAACAGCTGTTTGGTTGAAGACATAATACTTTCCTGAGGATAAGCCTTATCTCTAAATAAAGAGAAATAAATCCACGGTTTGGGTGCTTATTAAAAGCAGCTTTATTTTCCCCAGTGGAAAACTTGGTTGTGTCACTGAACTGCACGCAGAAACACGCTTTTTGAGAAAAACAGAAACTTTCTGCAAGTGTGTTTGTTTCACCAAACCCCTTTTGGTGTGAGACAAAACCAGTTGAAAATTTTTGGCCAGCTCTGCTGCTGGGGGCTTGGGCTGTTTCGCCTTCCATCGTACGGGTGCCGTGGGGCACACGCTGGGGCACACATTAGTCCTGCAGAGACCCCGGAGCGTTTCCCTGACTCTGCATCTTTGATGTTTGGGGCTTCAGCCCCAAGGCGAGGAGCCCTCTGCCTGGCTCCTCGTTGGCTACGGCTGTCCCCCCCCCAGTTGCCCTTCCATCTTCCCACCCCAGTGGTGACGGTGCATTTTGGCTGCAATTAGTACAGCTTGGATTTCATTAAGTAAATGGCCGTTGAAAAGCTTTCAGTGTTGGGACAAACCCAATAGAAACATGTATATTATTCAACAGAGGATGTTCTCAATTTCTTTGGCCAGAAACTGAAATTCTTACCTAAGATTTTCAAAACTCTGTAAGAAGTTTGACCTTCCCCATCCCTCAGCCAGCTCTGAAAATCACAGCCGGTGATGTTTTACTAGACTTGCAGTACTGACTTAATAGCTCTTTAGTTATTAGAGAATAAATGTTCATGTTCTACAAGTTTAAATTATATTAAAAACCTTTATTAGCACGCCTTGGCAAAATCCACTTCTGGCTAGCTTTCTGGCCTTGGATTAGGCCATTCTTGTGGTTTCCTAATGACATGCTACAAAAGGGATATACTTTATGAGAATCTGGTGCCAGGTTTTGCATGTATTAAGAGGCATTTACCATTTGTTCATAGTGCTGCAGAGTGAAACAAAAAAAGAATTGAAAAAAATCAGAGTTACACCTTGCATTCATCTGGCTTGGTTTTCACTGTACATGGCCTTTTATATATTTTTTTATATTTTTTTTTTATATTATATATATTTTAATATTATCCGGTCTCCGAGAATTACTGGTGGCAGCTCAGTTCTGGCATGTAACAGTGCTGTTACCAAAGTTACTCTCTGTTGTCTTTTATTTCCCAAACTTCCCTTAGCAATTTTGGCAAGGATGTCTCAATGAAAGAAGAACTCCTCTCGGCCACGTAATGGGTTTCCCCGCAGTTGGGAGCAGAACTAGGCCACTGGGGCAGCCCATTTTTGTGAAGGCAACTCTTGGTACCATGGGCAAAATGTCTCAGAAGTTTCTTTCCCATGAGACTGGACGATGCGCGGGCAGGGCCGGGTTGTGATTCAGCTGTTTGGTTTGTTTTCCCCTCTTGTCATCTGTTTATTTGCTTTGCCACCGACGAGTCCGCCTCTTTTTCCTTCTGCTGATACTGCGTGTTAGTGTGAAAAGCGGCTGGGGCAAAGCACCTGATGGGTGGGAGGAAGTGTGTGCGGTGGGAAAATGGGGCTGGGAAGAAGGTCTGGGACTTGAGTAACCTTTCTTAGGTGTCTTTCCATTGTAAGAGTTGTTTGTTGCAAAGGTGTGATTTTTCAATAGCAAGAAGTGGGTTGCAGTGGATTTGACCCGATGCTCTCGTTCTTTCCGCAGTGGGGAAGCCTCACAAGTGCAACTACTGCGGCCGGAGCTACAAGCAGCGCAGTTCGCTGGAGGAGCACAAGGAACGCTGCCACAACTATCTGCAGAACGTCAGTATGGAGGCTGCCGGGCAGGTCATGAGTCACCATGGTGGGTGGAAACCGCCTTTTGAGGTCTCTTGGACTTGGAGCATCTCTTGCGGGTTGTTTTGCTTTTTTTTTTTTTTTTTTTTTCCGTCTGTTTTTCTTCCTTCCTTTCAGCTTTGCATCATTTCCATCTTACAGATTGCCGATGTTCAGATAGGCAGGAGGAGAAAAGATGGGCTAAAATCCTTGCTCTGTCCAATTTAACAGCACTGGGTTTGCTGATTATTTTTTTTCTAAAGTCAGTATTTCACTTTTTAGTATGTATAAATATGCAGACGTGAAAATAAAGCAGTCACCTGTGCGAAGTTACCCTAAAAGTGATCTAAGCCATGTATAAAATGTAGGATTCCCCTCCCCTTCCTTTCTGATAGGGACTGATAATTATAAGACATAAGGATGGTGGATGTATTCAGAAGTCATTATTTCTACTCCCTATAATATTATCTTATATCCCCAAAAAAGGGAGGGATAGATATAAAAATCTCCAGGCCAGAATTGAATTCAACACTGTTGATGAAAGTAATTATAACCAAAAAAAAAAAAAATTGTTTATATGCATTTACATGCGTTAGTATTAATATGTTAAGTAACACTGCATGTGTTAATGTACATAAAGACTGAAGATTGCCAAAAAGATTGTTGAAAGCGGGAAATGTCAAACTCCCTGAATTTGCTTTCAAAATTTTCTGTAGCTATTAGTATGGATAATGAGCATAATATCTCAGACTGCAGGCTTTTGTAGGCTTATCTGTAGCACTAAATGGTAGCTGTCCAAAAATTGTTATAATTTCATTCAAAATTAGCGTTTCAGAAGCTCTTCTAAAACTGAACATCTTTTAACTTTTAAAACATGTCCTTAGATATTTGGTACTTGAAGTATTTAAGATTTCTTACCAATCAGAAAATATAAAAATTATATGTTTTCCATTTTGATTAAAAATGGCCTTAATACCTAAGAGTACCAAAAAGTTAGATTGTAGGTAAAAGAAAAGGCAAAAGAACGTTTCCTCTTTTTTTTTTTTTTCCCCGTTTTTCATTGTTGAGTGGAGTCACATGGCTTCATTTGGAAATTAATTGTGTATAAGTTCTGAAAGGTCATTTCTAAAAACCTAAAAATACAAGCTGAAATAAAATCTATTCAGCATTTCTAACGTGGGCTATTTTTGGTGGGGAAAAAAAAAAACACCTAAGAAATTTTAGAGTATTTTTCCATGAACAATTTAATCCTATAAAGGCATTCTAAATGTGTTTAATGTGTATGGCCAAAATGTTCGTACAGCTCTATTAAGTAATTACTGTCTTAGTAGACACCCTGGAGACTAAAATCGACATTTAAAATGTAATGGATAACTTTAAAGACATTGAAGTTAGGGATTATCTGCTTTGGGCCTGACTTTACACTTGTAAAAGTCAGCGAAAAGACAGATTTCAGGGCTTGGCCATTTGCAGGTACCTGTTGTGTCCGTGGGCTGTTAGATGGAGCACTGGGTGCTTGTTGGAGCTGATAGTAGGATTTTAATCACTGACTCCACTGCCAACAAAACACACGCTCTTCACTCTGCAAAGGTGTGACTGTCTTATTAACCAGCTGGGTGAGGATTTCCGTCGGAATAGCAGTAGGTTGATAGAGTTATGACAGCCGGGATGTTTCAGAGATCACGTTGTGGAGGATCTTCCCAAATTCCACTCAACTTCTGGGTTTATTATTCAGTTATTTATTAAAATTGGCTTTACTCTTGTCGATAGTATGCTTCTGAGGAAATCTAAAGCTTTTTCTAAGCTGCTTAATGCTATGACAAGAAGGGGAAGTCCTTAACCTTGTCTACCCAAAGAAGCTGGCATGGTTGACCTTGCATTGATTTTTCTACCAACTGCAGTTAAACCGGTGCAAACCCCATGCGGACAGTTCTTTTATTTACAGCTTGACTGACTTTGCTTGGGCTTAAAATAGAAGTGTTCACACAACCACTTTACTTTTCTCAACCAAATTAGCTTAAAACAGCACTTTGAATTCAACCAGTGCCTTTTTCTCCTCTGGGCAAATATGCCTATATCTCCCATGGTGAACGTTTAAGGGATGTCTGATCCACTGTCTTCATTGCACTGTTTAGCGAGGGCATAGCGAGGACAGGCAGCAACAGGGAGCTCCAAATTCAGCTGGAACCAGTAATAAATCCCATCTCACATCCCAGCGTCACTCCTCCCCGTGAAGCTCAGCATGGGAGTGAGGGTCATGAGCACCACCCTGTAGAGGTCTGCAGCGAAGTCCTTTCTCCTGGGACTATAAAGACACCAGGGAACTGTATATAAATCACTACTCAGCTTAAAGTTAGGTCTTAGTCTAACCCCGAAACGTGTATTCATTTCCTTCTCTCCCGTGTCACACGTGGAAGGCTATTCCTGAGGCTGAGTGAGTGTGTGCTTTGGAGATTTTGATCAGCAGTTTATTTTGCATCACATTGGGGTTAAGTTTTCCTGACTCTGTTTCCAAATACTTTTAAAGTATTTTGTTCTTGCTGAGTGTTTTGAAGCCTCTGAATGCATTTTGGTGTGACTCCTGGTCACAATTTCACTGTTATGCACGGAACAGGTAGAGGTGGGGGTTTTCTGATCCCTGCCAGCACCCTGCTTTAAGCACACGGGTGGCTGTGCTGGGTCTCAACCAACATGGCCAATGTTTAACATCGGTCTAAATTATTTCTGCAGAGATTAATTGTTCCGGAAAACTGGAGGCAGCCCCTAGAGAGTTTGGATTTTTTTCAAGCATTGTGCTCAAGTTGCTCAGTTTATAGGCATGCTACAGACATCTACTTGGGTGCTTTTGCCTTGGCCTGATGAGGCCTTTTATTTCAATTATATTTGTCTTGCAGATGACTAGATCACCTGACTAAAGCCACAAGGGGAAGCAAGAGGAGGGGAAGGAGGGCTAGTTTCGGTGCGTGGGCAGGAACGTGCAAGTCCCTGGGTCTCTCTCCATCCTCCCTCCAGCAGGGTGCTGGTTGCTTGCTGAGCTGCCCCTCCATGTGGCTGGGTCCTGTCCCCTGCTCAGCACCACGGCAGCTGCAAGAGACCTGCCATGACTTTGTTGTTGGCAGTTCTCAGCTAAGCAGTGCTGGACCCAAAGGCAGAAATTGGTCTACAGTCTCTTAGCTAGCAGTGTATTGTGGGGTGACAAAAGTCACAGTCTGTGAATGCCAAGAACATGAGCTTTGTGGGAACAAACAGGGACAAACATTGAAGGCTAGCTAGGGTTTACACCTGGTTGTACATTCTTTTCCATGTCCGCAAAGCAAAAGGTCCAGGGAAATTCTTGAAGTGGAGCAGAGAAGGATGCTCTTTTTACGAGGAGGAGGAGAAAGAAGCCTGGTCCCAGGCTGTGTGAGGCTCAAAGGGCAGCTCTGCATAAAACACACAATGGCCTCGTGTCCTTCCCTCTTACGTAGTTGCTTAAAACATCGTTAAAATGCTGGTCCCACAGGAGACTTCACACCAGGGGCCATGAGAATATTTCCTAAAATTTCTCTGCGCACACACACTTTTTAAATAGCAATATTGTGAGCTTAGGAAAGGAAATTGAGGTTGATGGAGTAATACTAATTTATACCAGCTGAGGCTTAGCCCAGTGTCTGTTGTCCGCACACAAAAGTATTTATCAGCAAAACGCACACTGGCTAATTTTTTTACTTCTTTTCTGCCCTATTCTTTCCTCACTGGAACAGCATAAACTTTTTTAATAGCGTGTGCAGTTTCTTACAAATTAAGAAGCAGAACCTAAAAGGTCACCACTTTGAGCACTATGGTTGAAAGACCAATGTCTTCAGGAAAATAAAGGCTTTGTTCTGAAGACCGTCCAGGTTTTTGTATTGAGGCTTTGGGCTTAGAAACAACATTTGGTGGTAACTGCGATTGAAGACATTAAAAATGTCAGAGATGGTGAACGTTTGCATGGGCAGTCCAGGAGCGCACCCTGAGAGATGATTAAGAACGTCCCGGAAAAGAAACGTACTCAAGTGTGGGCTTTTCATGGCCTCGACGCTTGATTTTTAGAATAAAAAAGCCTTCCTGAGCTGAGACCGTAAGTTCACAGCATAAAATGAGTTGCTGTATCAAAGCTAGTTATAACACGTCAGCTGTTCGCTACCTTCCACTACCAAGGTAATGAAGTACAATGAAATACAACAAAAAAGGAATTGTATTTACTGCAGAGTAAATGTCTACACATGAGCTTCTACCACAGAGCAGTTGATTTGTGATAAACTGTTGGTTGTGTGTGAGCAGTTTGTTTATCCCCTTTTTATTTTGTGGAGGCTTTTTGCCTTTTTTTTTTTTTTTTTTTAAAAAAAAAAGGCAGGCTGGGCTATTTGTCCTTGTGTATTTTTAAATTGAAATTAAAATTAATGTATCTAGAATTGACTTTAGCTTAACTCTTTGAGTTTCGAAAATGTGACATCTCACCTGTTTGGTCCAGTTTTACATGCAATTTAAATGGTTTCAGAAAGGAGGCTATTTCCATCTCTCTCTTCTCCCAGGGAATCTATGTAACAAAACACGTTCTGGCAACTTATTCCCTTCGTAACGCAAATATTGGTGTGATTCAGTGATTGTGTTGCAGAAGAGCCGTGCCCTGGAGTATGGAGTTGAGTTCTGAGGTGGGAAAAAGAGCTTGCAGCAGGAAAGAGAGACAAGAAAATGCTTTTCTTGGTGAAGATTTTACTTTCAACAGAAGTCCAAGCAGAATTTTTGCCTGACTTAGAGAAGATGTCTTTTTTAGCACTGTTCATTTTTCATGGAAGAAAGGTTTCAAATTCCATCTAGTAAATTTTACATGCATATGCCCAACAGTAGAATTATTTAATTATTACTTAATTGTTGTAAGACATACAAATGTCACTACCTTTGGGGCTTAATCAGAGGGCTAGTCAAGTCATCAGGAGGTTTTCAACTGCTTTTCTGGGCAGGTACAGTCCTACAAAGCCAGGATACCTTTAGGAAGTCTTCCGAGGAGGGATTTAGAGAACTCTGCGCCTCCCTAGGTGCTCACCACCAGCCTCGTGTGTCCTGTACACCAATGTCGGGAAGTTCTTGAAGTGGCACTTACACGCGGACCTGGCCCATCGTGATAAGGACGTGTATTGCCCCTGAGTAGGGCTCTAGGGTTTCACGCAGAGCGTGTGTGCCTGTCCGTGCATATGCTGATTTTTGGTAAGCCGAAAGGACAGTCAGACGCCAGGTTCCAGTGAAAATCAACAGACATAATCTTTCCTTTCTTCGAAAATCTCCTCGGTAAATACTTGAGTAGAACTAGAGCAGATAGCTCCTGACAAAGCGCAGTGTTTAAATAACCTTAAAAATTTAGCCTGAGCTATTGAAGTATTCCAGACCTCCCAGTCTGCACTAGGCGTTAATTAGGTCACTCGAACACTGCATCCCATTTTGTTGCAACATTAGATTCATTTCATATTTATGCTTTTTCCTCCTCTCTTTCACTGATGCCAGCAGGACTGCCTTGTAAATGAGAAACCATTGTGTTTCTCAGGGGGAGCATCCTGTACAAATAAAAAAGCAGCAGAGTAAATCATTTTATAGCATATGGTAGATTCGAAGCCTCAAAGTACTCGGCTTTCCATAGCAGCCGAGGCACAAATGGAATCAAATGAATAAATTGCCATGTTTTCTTATTATGAATGTCTGAATTGAGAAGTTCACCTGAGCAGATACTCTCTTTTGTAATTGCCTGGTATTTGCTCTTCCTTACTAGAAAGAAGGCGAAGACAAGGCTTTTATCACTCCATTTTTCATATACTATGTGCTAGCAAACAGCCGCGTGTTTAAGAACAGGGGAGTGATTATTCCATGTTAGGATGCTGAAGGTAGTAGATTTACATGGGAAGGAAAGTGGGCTGGTGGCGTTCATTTATGGCACAGTTTCAGGGAGAAGGTATCCGTGACACGAAAGGCTGCTACGGGGAGAGACCAGAGGAGGACCAGCAGAAGATGTGGGTTTCACTCCTCTGCTACCTCTGCAATACCACCCATAGCTTCTCTGGAAGGTCTCTCTAATACAGAGAATGCAATGGGTTGCTCGCAGTTTATAAATTGTAGAAACTCTTTGCAAGATCATCCCAGTCTCTATTTCTCTGCCGTCCTTTCTTCTCCTCAAATCATTTTTTACACCTCAGCCATCCCATCAGCACACAGAGTACTGGGTGATCCTTCTTAGGTTTCTCTTGCTATCTGATGACGATGAATGCGGGACAATTAGGTCGTGTATTAAATTCATGACAGCAGAGCCGTGGGAAGAGCTCCACATGGAATCACGCTTTTGACATATATGGCAAATGACTCGGACTCTTTGAGCCTGGTTGGCAGCATGATACCACTGACCCTTCTCGGTGTTTATAAGAGGATGTTCAACAAAAATGGAGTACTCTGTAGGTACATAGTGATTAGCTGTGTCGACAAGTGACATAAAACCCTGTGTGAGTCGGTCGCTGCCCTGGTCGGTAGTCCCTGCGTTTCCTATACTTCTTTTGCTCTAGCACCTTATTCCCTAACCCAACAAGGAACAGAGAGTGAAATGAGTAAAGACAGAAGGGGTCATTAATTTGTTGTTATTGTCTCAAAGACAATGGGTGAGCATTCCCCTATCGTAGTTAGCACAGGAATGCTCCCTGCTGATCCCAAAAATGATCCCAGACACAGAAGAATTGCATTCGCTGGTTGTTAGGGATAAAATATTACTGAAAAAATTAATGGTTTCTGCGACTGATTCTGAAGGGAATTTCCATATGATGTTAATCCTGTAATTCCAGTACAGCATTTGTTGATTTCACAATCTCGCTTATGGAAAGAGGAAACACGCTTTAACAAGTATATTCTTCATTCTGGAAGCCTTTGTCTTGGAGAAGACACAGCCAGGCCCAGGGAACACAAGTCATCAATGCCTTGTATGTTTTTTTAGTCATTGAGATTAGCACGAAAAGAGAATAAGAACGGTAAGCATGCCATATGATAAGTGTGAAGTTAACGGAATACACGAAGAATGATAACTAAAAAGTTATGTTGGCAACAAGTGAGCATACTGAAGGGAGAATAACAGAAAATGTGATCTACAGAGTGAGTTTTCAAGTCTCCCCTCCTCACTGGGGATCCTGAGTATTCAGAGCAAAACAAGTCCTTTCAGAAATGCTTCAAGTTGGGATTCTGCTAAAGAAGACAGTCCCAAAGAGAGACACTTTGAAAACGTGTCTCTGCTTAAAGGTAGTTGCTGTCTGGGTGCCCAGTGTGTTCCTGCACCTTGCTTTATTTTGCCTTGCACTTGTTGCACGATCAGCAGGGCTCAAATGATTTGTGTTGTCTTGTGAAGTGTAGACCAGACTTGTCTGATACAATTTTTTGGTTTTATGTAGTACCTCCTATGGAAGATTGTAAGGAACAAGAGCCTGTGATGGACAACAATATTTCTCTGGTGCCTTTTGAGAGACCTGCTGTTATAGAGAAGCTGACAAGCAACATGGGAAAGCGTAAAAGCTCCACCCCACAGAAGTTTGTGGGTAAGCTTGAAATACGCCTTTTATTATTCTTAGTGCATAGGTATAGGTTACTTGTAATTTGTAATAGGCAAAAGAACAAGGGGAGAATTAGCACTCTCAGGACTTGATTGTGTTGCGGGGGGACAATGGTGGAAATGATTAAACCAAAGAAATCCTGAAAATTATTGAATTAATTTTACCAACCCAGAGAATTCAAAAGTGAGGTCCCCCAAATCATGAAAATGGCTTATAAAATCTTGAGCTTTTTACTGTGCCTTAAGGCTGGTTAGCTTTTTTTTTAACTTTTCTCTGTCCCTTTTGAGATTTAGACTTGTCATCCTTCCTTCTCCATGCCCCAGCAAATAAAAACTAAGACTCTCATATAATTATCTGTCTCCATATGTGTGTGTTAAAAACAAACAAACAAACAAACAAAAAACCACGTATCTCAAGACTTGTAACTTGTATTAAATTCTTGAGAGTTGGCAACAACTGGTCTGATAATACCGGCATGAGGAAGTAAAATCACATCACTTGTGTTGGAAGCAGCGCTTGCTGCATGTGCAGCATTCTGCACACAATAAACTTATTAACGCATGAATATAAAACAGGATTGGCCCAGAATCCCAGGCCCAGAATTCATATTTTGCTTTGTATCTTGACAAATTGAAATTGTTCGGCTTGTAACAGCAGACAGTGTGGGGGATTTTACTTGGTTTGAGCTGTAGCGTAAAGCTTCTTTTTACTGCTACTGAGGCAGTGCAGAACTTCTTAGGGGAATTACTTGTGGTAAGTGTAAGTCACGTAATACGCCATTTTCCGCACTCACTCCCTGGAAGGACAGTTGTATGGATTTTAAGGGTGTCCTATACTTACTCTGCCTACACAGAGGACACTTAGGGAGAGAGGATCAGAGAGTGTAAGCAATTAACACAGACATTTAGAAAAGTCATTGCCCCTCAGCTAAATGCAGATTCAGCTGGATTTGTTAAATCACCACTGAAGGTGGTTTTAAGCTAACCCACATGGTTTTGAATGGTAGGGGGCTGGCAGCATGCAGCAGCTCACCTGGGGGACACCGACACACTGACCTGGCTGCTCTCGGTCATCTGCCCGTTCCCAAATATCGGTGCTAAGCCAAGGTTAGGTCAGGAACCATCCAACCCACAGGAGGAATGCTGGGAGGCATCAGTATTTTCTATACTGTTATTAGCCCTTCTGAGATAAAAGCTTAATTCTTAGACTGTTGTTTTTAAGAGCGGTCTGAAATGGATTACTGTGCAGCTGATAGGAGCTGGGGGAGTTCTGCTCTGATTTAATTTACTGCTGTGACAATAGTTGGGGTTGAAGAGGGTGGAAATGGGAGCAGGACTCTCTACCGACCAGCCAAACACAGCTTTATGAGATTGTAAACGTGGCCACATCACAGCAGGTTTCCCTAGTGTTGTCTCAGCAAGTGCTGTACTTTCTTGCAGGTTGTGATCAGCAGTGAAATAATTAACCACGCTGACACTTCAACTGGTGTGTCCAGACCTCAGAAACATTACAGCCTCAAAAAAACCAAAGGCAGTTCACACCTCTTGCTCTTTTTTCCCCCAGGTGGTCCACAGACTTGAACAGAATTGCGTTTGCGATACCTCTCAGATTATCTTTGCAGGGGCTGGAGGCTTTATCTGAGAGGGCTGGAGACCTCACTCCCTTCCCTTAACCTCTGGTGTGCCCCCGCCTGCTCCCCAAGCAGTGCAGTCTACTGATTGCAAGTGTACCTTTCACCTGAGGCAACCCGCTTTTGGGATGGTATAAGTCGAATCAATTTTTGGAAGCTACAGACGATGGTCTCTTTCTTTAGACCAGGAAGGTTATTTTACGTCTCCACTCACATGTAATTAACCATATGTCGTTACTGTCTTCAGGGACAAATTTCTGATTGGAAGTCCTTGCCTGAGATACGCCTAGCAGTTCAGTATTATTCTCTTCGGTAGGGTGTACTACTTTGTTGTTAGATAAACCTGTTTCTTCTGTAGGTGAAACGGATCATTTTGGTATTCCGTTATTCTGGGGCTAGGAATTCAGGGTTTCACGTCACATGCAGCTTTTCATCCAGATCCAGCTGTAGGGAAAAGTGTCCTCTTTCGTATTTACTATATCTTATTTTTCTGATCTTTCATGGCATCACAGTGTTTGAATTGAAAACCAGCAGTCTCCGCTTTGCTGCCTTTCTTTTTTTCACCATTCTTTTTTTCACCATGACCTCACTTTTCTTCCTGTTTTCTCCCCAATGAAATATCGTTCAACTCTATCAGGAACAACTTGTAATGGTTCCTGTGCATACTGCAAGTGTGGCACCTGTCCAAAACAACTTAATGGTGTTTATGAGAAGGTCATGTAAGCATAAGCTAAAATCTTTTGCATGCTACATCTATCAATGCTTTACGGCTCTTTCTGATCAGCAGTCTCCAAGGGACCTTGGTTATGGACCACAGTCTCTACTCTGGCTAAAATTTTGGGAGGAAAGGAAGCAGCATACAGCAAATTGAGCTCACTTCTGCGTGAGAGACTTGGTTTTGTAGCTGCTATTGAGGTACTAATCTTGCCAAACCTGTTGAAATAGCAGAGGCAGAAAGTATTAAGTTCTGATGTGCAGGAGTCTGAGTACTTGGGTTTGCCTCTGCTGCAACGCCAGGGAGAAGCCGACACTAGTGCAATTGTACACAACCATTTTCAGGCCAATCACATGAAGCAGATTCACGTATTTTCCGTTTGAACGTGGTGCTCACTGTCAGAGAGTGTCACCGAGGTTAAGATCTGGCAGGATACAAAAGGAGACATTCATGTGGCTTACAATAAGACCCCGGTTGTTATAGTAAAATTAAAAATACACAGGCATCCCAGAACAGATGAAGATCAACTGGCTTCAAAATTAGAGTGGACTTCTACTTGACAGGGGTCAGGAAGAAATTTACCCAGTGTGAATTCTGCAGCTGCTTTCTCCAAGGTTTCTTGCAGCTTTCTCCTAAGTGTCCAGTGTTGCAGTTCCTTTAGATACTTGACGAGATGGACTAAAGGTATCACAGGACAGCTGTCTGTGTGCTTCAGTCTAGCTTCAAATACCTGTTTTGGGGTTTTTTGGAATGCTATATGATAAGATGACCACAACAGAGAATGTTTCTTCTTTTACTTCCCTAATGTAGGGCGAGAATAAATAGAATTTAAGCATAATTTTGCATGAAAATTCAAAATTACAAATCCATTTAGTTAGTTTTAAGTACAGTTTGGCTAAAGAGACACTAAAATTGAAAACCACGTTGGACTGGTTTGTTAATGTTTCTTTCGAGCTCTGTGTTTTATGCCCTTTCCTCCCCATGTTATCATTTATTTTACTTTTTTATGTCACACTCCATTTCTAAGGCTCTGACATCTTGGGAACTGGTTCATAATTAAAGGAATAAATAATTCAGGTCACTGGCAATTTACAGTTTTCTCTGCTGTCTGTGGAGGAGTAACTAAGCGGGGAAGATAAAAGGAATCAAAATAAGGTTTGCGTCATTCATCCAAGCATTCCGTAAAGAATAGGTATCATGTCTTGATCTGTGCAGCCTACGAAGGACAGTAGGTTTGGAGGCTGGATCACACTCTCACCAGAGCCAGCTCTTTGTCTGAACACAGGAACGATACAGGTGGCCAGAGCAGGTGACAGGGACCAGTGGACTTTTCCCACCGTGCCCAAGACGCCCCGTGCCTCCTAGAGCTCTCCTCCAGTCCCACTTTGGCCCCACCTGGGAAGGAGCCACCTCCCATTAAAGACTTGTCCATCCTGTCAGTGGCAGCACAGACAAGCCAGCCCACAGCAGAAGTACTGACAGGAGGATGATTGATGGCAAGACTCATCCTTAGATCACGTTAGATTACAACGGCCATCGTTGTAGCACTGTTTGCTTCTTCTTTCCTTCCCTGTATGGAATGTATATGTCTGGAATGAATCATTATAGTGAAAAATAAAATGCTGAGTGATAGCTATGTCGAAATGTACTAATGCTATTTGGAACAGATTTGGGATTACGGTTCTGTTTCTCTCTTATGGTGGTTTATACACATTTTGTTCCAAGCAATTTTGGCAAAAGGTGATACAAGATTCTTGAGTTTTTTAATTCTTGGATAGCCAAACCAGTTGTATGTAGTGAGTCCTTGAATTTATTAGCTTACATTATTGAAGAGAAGTCTGGGTTTATGTACCGAGGCAGTGAAAAGTAACAAAGACAATGAAAACCAAGCACAATTATCAGACTTTGTAAAATCAGCTCCAAAAGTTAACTGTTAGCTAGCTAATATTTATGTGTGAACACATACGAGCATATGTACATTTTGTATCTTACACATATAGTTGTGTATATAACCTTTTCTATTTGAAAAGAAGAATTATTGTATAAACTTTCCCCGTACTTGCACTCTAAAGCCATCATTGGAAAAGCGGTGCTGCTGAGCTGAGCCCCAACGTAAGTAGTTGTAAATTGAACTTCAAAGGAGAGCTGCAATACGCAACGTGCCCTGTGACTAGCAGAATTTACCAGCGTGTGGTTCTGGTTTCGCATCTCTGTAATGCCATGGATTTCAAAAGGTTACAAGGATGTTAATTTGGATTCACGTAGTGATGAATCAGATGGCTTCCTTATCATTATATATTAATTTATCCTGTCTCAATGAAAGTTACTTTTGCCTTTTACCAAACGAAACTAAGCTATGTGGTTTCTCTATTTTGTTTTCTTTCCTAAATAGACACTGAGGAGTGTGTGTCTTTTTTTTTTTTCTCAGTCCAAAACTTTGGGGTAGGATTATTTTTTATTTTTTTTTTGAGGGGGTGAGCTATAAAAATACTCTGGCCTGAACACAAGGCAGCAGGTCAGCCCCCTGTATACTCCTGTTACTTGCTCCGTTCTGTAGCCGTATGCAGTCATTTTATATTTTGCCTGCTGGTTGAAGGTTTTACATATTGTGGCTCTAAAGCTGTTAGGTCCCCCCCGTACCAGCCCTCTGTACCTGCTGGTTAAATTTTTTACCATGCAGCCCTGTTGTAAGGTATGTATGGGGCACCTCGGAGCGTGAGGGGCATGTGGTACTGCCCCCTTTAATTTTCGAAGAATACGTCTAATGGTATAAACCGGCAGAGCTTCATTCACCTCGGTGGTTTGATCCCATTTTCTGCCAGTTAACGTGTATCTCCTAACTTGAAGCACAGGCACAGTCAGGCCCAGCGGAAGGTTTGGAATCGGTCCGGAGGTCGCTGCAGCCACACGCTTCACACAGAATTATAAAAAAGGCTGTTGGTGGGGTTGCTGTTTTACCCACGTCAGGACTGAAATTTTGTAGGAGTTCAGTGAACAAGTAGAAGGAGGCTAACTTTGGACTTGGGAATGAATTTCACCCAAAGTCAGGGATTTTCTCTCCCTCCCCACCCCTTTTCCAGTGAAACCTTGGAGTGATTACATTGATTTTTCTCATTCCTTTGCTCTTGTTCCTTAGGTGAAAAGCTCATGAGATTTGGCTATCCAGATATTCCCTTTGATATGAACCTAACCTATGAGAAGGAGGCTGAGCTGATGCAGTCTCACATGATGGACCAAGCCATCAACAATGCAATCACCTACCTTGGAGCTGAGGCACTTCACCCCCTGATGCAGCACACACCAAGCACAATTGCAGAGGTGGCCCCGGTCATCAGCTCAGCTTACGCTCAGGTCTATCATCCTAACAGGATAGAAAGGCCCATTAGCAGGGAAACAGCTGACAGTCACGAGAACAACATGGATGGCCCGATCTCCCTCATCAGACCAAAGAGTCGAACCCAGGATAGAGAGGGCTCCCCCAGCAATAGCTGCCTGGATTCTACTGACTCAGAGAGCAGCCACGAAGACCGCCAGTCCTACCAAGGAAACTCTGCCTTAAATCCCAAGAGAAAGCCAAGCCCGGCTTATATGAAGGAGGACGCCAAGGCTTTGGATGCCACAAAAGCTTCTAAGGGCTCTTTAAAGGATATCTACAAGGTCATCAACGGAGAAGGGGAGCAGATCAGGGCTTTCAAGTGCGAGCACTGTCGCGTCCTTTTCCTGGACCATGTCATGTACACCATCCACATGGGCTGCCACGGCTACCGGGACCCGCTAGAGTGCAACATCTGTGGCTACCGAAGCCAGGACCGCTATGAGTTCTCGTCGCACATAGTCCGAGGGGAGCACACATTCCACTAGGCCTTCTCATCCAAAGGGGACTCGTATGAAGTAGAAGAACTGCACATGAAGAAATACTGCACTTACAATCCCACTTTTCCTCAGACATTGAGATGCCTATTTTGTTGTTGTTGCTGTTGTTGTTGTTGCTGTTGTTTAATTATTATTATTAACCTTATTTTTTTGTGGACCCAACCTCATTTGCTCTGCCCAGCTTAAGAATGGAAAGAAGGAAGGGAAGGGATAAAAGAGGGGTTTGTTGTTGCCGTCACTTTCTGGTGAGTGACCCGCCTCACGTTCTGTGGGAAATGAAAGGCAGTCCGTTTCCGTCTGTCAGCTGTACATCGTGTCCTTTTTTTGAATATCGCTCAACCCTGCTAGGTGCTTCAAAGTCCCGATGAGATGCCACTCATTTTCAATTTCAGACAAATAGGTAGAAACATTTCAGAGGAGAGCTTTTTCCAAATCTGTAGGTACGGCGTGGGGTTTTGGTAGCTGGAGAAGGGCGGGGGGGGGACTTTATTCTGCAGAATGAACAATTATTTTTGAAGCAAAACTGTTAGGGATTTAGGAGCACGAATCAAAGTCGATATTCCTTTCAAAATTACTTTCTAGGGTGAGCTGTTTTCCTGGGTTCAGTGTCTATTGCCCCTCTAGAATGTATTAAAAAACAAAAAAAAAAAAAAAAGAAATGTATGTCTTAACACTGTACTACATCGCAGCAGTTTAGTTTCATAAGTCTGAGGGCCTTCTGTGGTAAGTCTGAGGCTTTGTATTTTTATTTTCCTTAACTTATGAAGCACCTTTTTTAGAACTGTTGATTTGCTGTTACTCCATGCCTATGTGTTGACTCACTGGCTTCTTAGAGACCCTTGGGAGCCTTATGTCTTTAGTTGCACCCTATGTTTTAAGAAATAGCATTTAGAAATAACATTTAAAACTTGCTTCTAGGACAGTAAGTGGCCTAGGAGTGGGTGAGAGTCTGTAGTTTACTCAAGAGGTTCTGCTGCTCTTCTGAAATAATTTCGATTTAAAATTACGGATTTTAAAATGGCAGAAGTGCTAGTAGCAAAGTGTTCTTTAAATATAGGTATATATAGATATATAATTATATGAATACTTTCTCATTCTGTTATCACAGTGTTAACCTCTTGGCAGCAGCCTAAACTAAGACTTGCAGCTGGGAAACGGCTGGGAGCCAGCTCCTGGGCCAGCATTAATCCTCTTAGCTCCATTGGATTTAATGGAACAACCCCAACTACTTCAGCTACATCAGCATCCGAGCCTTGACCGTTTCTCCTCTTGTTGACATCTTATTTGCTAATTTGCTGAACCAGGGACTTCCTTTTGGTTTTAAGTCATCGATTCTGCTTTAATTTAGGGGTGGAAGTGTTTGCAAGTTTTGGTGGATAGCCTTTGCTCTTGGAGAGCAGAGAAGCCCGGCGAACAAACAGTATGACCTTCCCTACTTCTTCAGAAAGTGATACATGGAGGTGCAGGTGCTGGGCTTTGATTTAGATTTGCAGATTGAATTTTTATTCCTAATTTATTAATTTCACTGCAGGGAAAACAAGTGGGGAAACAAACTCCAGAGCAAGTCCTTGAACTACAGACTGGACAAGAAAAAAACCCCACCAATCTGTTTCGTTCCCTTTCTTTCTCTCCCAATAAATAACAAAGCCAGCAACCACCCAGCAAGTTGCAGGTTTTATCAGTAAAAACTGGGCTTAAACCTACGTGACAGATTGCCATTGAAACCCAACTGTTTGTACCAATCACAATTGAAATGTTGTTGTTTGGCAACAAGAGCACAGCTTGAGAATGGAAAGATCTGCATGGGTTTAACCCCCTCTGTGCACGCCGGCTCCGTGCGCTTGGTGAGACCTTTTCCAACGTATGAAGTTACTAAAGTACAAAAGAGAGAGCAAGATCAGGCCATAATGAATTCCCATCTGCTCGCTTCAATCTGCGTACTCGACGCATATGCCAGTTTGCTGTTCGTTTTGAGGGTATTGGGTTTTTTCTTCTTCTCTTCCTAGACCTGGAGCATTTGAAAGTAGGAGCTGAGTGGTATTGATTGAAATCTTTTTATGGTGACATTCTTGGCAGCTAGAACCTGTGTTTAGAAAGGATACAGTAGATCATGGCCAGATTACCTGATGACTGCTTCCCAGCACTGAAATGCTATTAAGTAGGAGCTGGTAAAGTATTGCAGTAGCCTATTAATTATAATACAATATGGAGAGAAATGTCATCTTGTGTAATGTGAGAGCCATCGAGGCTGGGAATATACGGGCTTTGGAGAGACAGATTTAAAGACCTATTCCCAACATTGTTCTTAATGTCATTGGGTTCTTCCCCCTCCTCCTTTCTTTGTCCTAATGTAAAGGAAACTCAGGCAAATCAGCCGCTGCCGTCCTCCGGACCATTCTCATTTTTTGTGCTTGGTGCAATCAAAGGAGTTTGTGCTGGAGAAGAAGGGGGAGATGCTGGAGGGCATCGCTTTTATCCCATATGGCTGATTCTCTGCAGCTAGGAAGGTTGGCTTAGGAGGCGGCCAGCCATGTTCTGCATCAGGATGTGCTTGGAAATTGAGAAACGGGGGGTTGCTTTTACAGCGTGCCACCAAAAAAAAAAAAAGCAGTTATGATTTCTGCTGAGGCAGGGAAAGGTGTTTTAAGAGCAATGTGCAAAGGGAAAGGTGGTAGGCCTGAAGGTCACACGGCTTGCATGGGCCTCCACAAAGACACACAGCTGAGCCAGAGTTGCCGGCAATCCCTTTCAGTCTCTGGGGGACTCTGTTCTCCTCTCTGCGGTCAGTGGGAAGAACGTGGCCTGTGGTTTCTTGGAATAGTTAGCACTAGGGAAAAAGTGTTAAAAAATTCCACCTGCGTTTGAGAAAGCACTGTAATACAGGAAAGGCAGAGAATCTCTTGTGTATCCACAAATAAGTTGGCTGCAGTTCGTTAGTTTGCACTTTCATTCACTGACGATTCATTGATACCTCCTATAGTGTATATTACGTGGGCGTTTAAAAGATCAGATGGGGAGCCTCAGTGGTTTGTATCTGCCTTCAGTTAAGCCCAACCTCTCGTTCCAATGGTAGCGTGGAAGCTCTGTATGTCAGCGCTGCCGTGTCCTGGTGTCACAGGGAGCTGGGGAGGCAGTGGGGGGACACGCTGCTTTAGCTGTCTTCCAAAAACTGCATTTTTTGGAGAGCGAGAAGCTGAGGAGTTGCATTAATTTTTATTATCGGTGTTCTTTGCTGAGCACTCACTGGAGTTTTTCATCCTAGAGCTAGGGAAAGGAGAAAGATGAAATTCAGTTCAAATTTTGAACAAAGTTTTGGACTTGCATTCACTTCCTACTGAAAATTATTGGAGGGCTTTATATAAAGCCGTTTGCCGCTACACGCAGGTGTGCAAAATGAGGCCTCGGAGATTTTTTTTTTTTTTTTTTTTTTTTTTTTGCTTGCTTGCCCTCTGCAGATTTCTAAGAAAAGCTCTTGAGTTTTGTCAAGTTCATTAGTCATTCACAGTGTACTAGGAATTTCAGTAGATAATCCTTGGCCTTGCGGATCCATTTGTTCTAAGTATTTGGTGTTCGAAATCGAACCTGGCTGACTTTTATTGGACTTGCTTGAAATTCTTGGAATCAGGTTTCCAGTTAAAAACATGCGTTTGCAAATTTAGAATTGGCTTCCAGTGAGCATTCCCCATTTTCATTAAAAAAAAAAAAAGCCATTTCTGCACACATCCCTGCCAGTAAATCCTTGCGCTTCGTTTTACATCAAAAATGGCAAGACTCTGACTCAATTTAGAGTATTGCAAACCTATTAATTGAAATAGAAGTGCAACTGCTTCTTCTGCTCTTGGTATGATCCATGTTCTTGGAGCAAAGGGCATTATCTATATATCTGCTGTTAGGGCCAATGAATTTTACAGCCCCCTCTCTTTCGCAGGTGGTTAGGAGTGCACATCAAAATATATAGCATTTTTCAGTAAAGCCAGCTCTTTTCTCAGTAACTTATGGGATTAAAACAATTTTATTCTCCTTAAAAAGTGCTTCCATCTGTGATGTGATGTGAAAGGTGTCTAGGCATTAACATCTATTGCTCTGCGCTAGAGGGGAAGAATTGGAAGTTGTTAATTGGCCTGATTTTTGGGGGGTTTAATGGTGGTAGTTTCTATGATGTGGGGACACAGCTCACATGTGGAGCTAAAGTATATTTAGTAAAAGGGGAAGAAATTCTCAGTTTTAAGAGTTTCCAGATTTCTTTCTGGTTACGAGGGTATTCCTGCATTGGGGCTGTCAGGCAGAGGAGGCCAGGAATTAATCCAAACGCTTCCAAACTGGCCTTTAATAGGACATTGTTACTGTTGTCCAGGTCCTGAGCTGGCTTTTTCATATTCGACAGAACCCAGACAGCAGGCACTCCTTCCTCCGGAGAGAAACTTCGGAGATAATTTAGGGAAAGGTGCTTATTTCAGCCAAGGGCAGGAGCCGCAGTAATACAGTTCCTTTGCTAGATAATATTTCTTTCCTAAACTCTCGCTGCGCATTATCATGTGTCGGGGAGGGAGAAGGGAGGCTGCACCGGGACCCGAGTTGCCTAAACGCAGTGTGGGATTTTAGGAAAAGTGTGATGAAATTGACTTTGAATGCTAGAAATGTGCATCTTAGCTTGGCTTAGTATCATTTAAAATCAGAAGTGGCTGGTAGTAATGGCCTGCGGTCTAGGGAAGCTGGGGATTTTGAGAAAGTATATTTATATATATGGTATCATATAATTAGATACATGCTTTATTGTATATGTGCCTTTTTCAAATGCATTTTGGAAGTTCGTGATGTCGTTCATGATATCCTCCCGTACCTTTTCGAAATGCAGGACAAAACCCAACCCAAAGCTCTGATCCCTTCTCCGGCGGCGTGGCGAGGCAGATCCCGCTCCTCTCCCGCACCCTCCTAGGCACCCTGACCCCGGGCGAGGGCCACCCTAGGGCTTTGCTGTGGGGTTTCCTGGACTCAGCTGGCTTTTAGGAGCAGGAAGGGCTGAAAATTACCCAAGCAAAGTGCATTCCAGCCAGAGCTGGTCTCGGAGCTGGTGCCAACCAACACGGCGTGCCCAGAGCGGCCCCGAGTCTTGCTGTAGAAGCCCCCCGGCTGCACTGTGCCCCACTCCTCGTCCCCGCCGCAGCTTTAAGTAAATCCTGCTTGAAAATGGACTTTGCTCCGCTTGTAAGTTCCCACGGAGGAACGAGAGCAGACTTTAAAGCATCAGCTGCTTGCTTCAACCTGGAAAAAGAAATCCAGCGAGAACAAAAGTCCTCTGGAAATGGTTTGCGGGTTTGACTGTCGTGGTGCTGCCGCCCTAATGACTGACCTAGAGATGAGAGAAACCCATCGGTAGGAGGTGTTATTGGCAGGAGGGGGGGACGGTTATTAGCTGGAACGCTTTGGTGAGAAGCGCAGTCTTGTTTCGGTACTTTCCTGGCAGGTTGGTGACCTAGTTTCAGATCTGCTTATTTACCCGGCGTGGCTGCAGCGGGTCAGGCTCAGCCATGGAGCCCCTGGCAGGGGAGAATTCCTGCCCAGCAGCCCCCTGCAGCCCCACGGCTCCTCGCTGGGGTCAGGGCCGCAGCCATCACAGGGAGCAAGTGGCAGGAGGAATTAGGAATTGGGTAGAAAAGAGGCGGAATTTGCTTCGTGGTAAATATATTTCTTTTTATCCCGTTAAGAGTTGTCCTGCAGTATAGGCCCAGGAGAACGTCCCTGGTTTCTAATGTAGGCTCCTGCAGCCATGCCTGGAAGCGCGGGATTTCTGTCCTCCTCCTCCCCTGAGGCGGACGCGGGACAGGCAGGAGGAGGTGGTGTGCTGACATCTTGCTGTGCTGCACGCTTGGTAGGCCAAGTAACATGAAAAATTGTATTTATTTAAATCATTCAGCTTTTCAGTTGATCATGCAGACAAGCATTCCTAGTTCCTGTTTGCTTCCAGCCTTCGGGAAGGTGGTTCTCGGTATGAGGTGGATCCTCATTTGGGAGAATGACTGCCCATGCTCTCTCCTTCTATAAAAACTTTTCCTTTCCATACAAATCATGGGACCTAATTAATCTATGGACAGAAACGACCATTTCGACAGACTTACATTGCTGTAGTAAAGCCTAATATTATTTACAGTTACAAAAAAAGAAATAATACTGTGATATATTTACTAGCAGCAAGTATTTTAACAGAGTGATGACGAAGTTAATGGAATCATGTCCTGAGAGTGGCTGGCATGGTGTGTGCTCTGTTGGGAGACCCAACACTTGGGCTGATGCTGCTCCTTCCCGTGGCGGGTGTCACCTCAGGCCACGGCGCTGCAGCCCGGTAAAACATTTGGGCGCACGGTGGCTCCTGCCGTCCCTTTGCTTTGATCTGGAAGCGCACAGGAGCTTTGCAGTTAACCGCGTGCTTAATAATTACTCTCCTTTGCCAGATCAGGGACTTACTTGCGAATTGGTGGGGCAACGGCAGCTCTGGGTAGGTCTGGCTCGTCGGCACCGGGTGCCGGGGCTCTGCGGCCGAGGCGACTTCGCTTACGTTTGTGTAGTAGCCTTAATCCCTTGCAGCGGGCGGTACGTGAATACTGGCAGCCTCTCGTCTGTGTTATCCATGCCGGATAAAATACGGGCGCCTCCCGCAAGGTGTAGTTGGAGCGCAGGACTCGGTTACTGGCACAGCGAGGCCAGTTTGCAGTAAATTGGGCCATTTAGTTTTACCTCAAGTGACATCGAATAAGAAAAGCTTCTTGAAGGGGTGGAGGTCACCGAATCCCCTACTATGCACTTACTGGGATTTGACATTGCTTACTGGAAATGGATGTTCGTTTCTGAACACACTGTAACAAGGGAAGGACTTTTTGGTTATTTTTGTAGTCGTTCAGATTCTGAAACTGTGATCAATTATTTGACGAATTGTCAAGTGTCCTCAGAGCTTGAACACATTCACTTCCTCGACCATGTAGCAACCTCCTCTGGCTTTCCGTGCTTTTCTCCTTCTCTCTTCCCCCTTTTCCTTCTCTGAGCTTTAAGTCTGGGCCTGCTCTTATCTCCTGTAGCTTCGGGCTGTCAAAGGGGTTTGGGGGTTGTTTTTGGGGGTTGTTTTGGGGTTTTTTTTTGGTTGTTTTTTTTTTTTTTCATTGGCTGTACAGTCTGTTTACATATTTTTGTACTCAAGTGTAGTTTTGTATTAAAAACAGGAAAAAGAAAAAAAGATAGTTGATTTGAGAAAAGAAATAATATTAAGGTACGTACTCTTTGTAACACTTTAAAGATCTAGGGTACCTTCCGAGATGACTCCACAGTGATGTAATTATAATACTGTATATTTGCCTTCCTTTTTAGTTGGTTTTATTTTCTGGTTGTATTTTTTTTTCCTAAAATGTATATCTTTTTATGAGAAACTGGAAACTTTTAATGCAAATGATTTAAAATTGTAAAGTAAAAAAAAAAAAAAATATAATTTTTTTTTTTCCTATTGGAAGAAGATGCTTTAAAAAAGTTTTACTACTGTTGTATTCCAGGGTGGGGGTTACCAACCCCAGATTTACTTCTTATGCTTCATTCTTGGATCCTGCTTTCTAAACATGCTCATTGCAGACATGGATGATTTGCTTATATTAGTTTAAAAAAAAAAAAATCACCAACAAAACCACCTTTTTGGGTTCTTTTTCTGTTCAAGTGCAATACTTTCCCTGGCGTCTTATTAATGTACGATGCTTTCTTTTTTTCTTTCCTCAGTCCACACAAATGAGTGAAACAAAATGCTCTTAAATGCATTCAAAGATAAGGTTCAAGAAACTATGTAAATTAAGATTGTGACTGACAAAAGGTGAGAAGCTGTACGTTAAGGCTAAAGCCCATCCCTTAACTCCTGGTTTTATTTGACATTGAAGCACATCCAGTGTATGAATTAAGGACATAACCCGTTCTTGCCTCTTGCTTCCTTTTCTTTTGTAATTGCAGCTTTCTTTTTAAGAAAAGCACTTAATAGTGATGTTTATTAAAAATAACAAAAAAAAAAGTTGGTTTTTTTTTTTGGTCTGGTCCAAAACCCACTCAGTGGAGACTCTTGTTGACTTTGGTAATGGGTTTTGGATTAGGCCTAATCTCTTAGCTAGGGCAAAACTGCCGTTTACTCGAATGGGAGAGATTTGCCTGCGTAAGAATTACAGGACTCGTGTCCTTTATCTACCTGAGAGACCAGAAAAGCTTCTTTAGAGTTGTCCTTGTCTTATATAAGTTTAGATGGGACTTGTTTTACATATCATACATATTTATATATAGTGTATTTTTAATGCCTCCCCCCCCCAGTAGACTGAAGCCGCTGTTCTGTAAATATGTATTTAGGTACGTAATAAAATAAAAAATCCCATTGAGATTTCTTTGAAAGGCAGTTACTGCGCATGCACAGTAGCCACTTTGGTCGTTTAAATTTGTATTTAAGGTATTTCTTTTTAATCATAACTGTATCCCATTCTAATTGATTGCCAAAATTATTTCCCAGACTCTTGCATTTGAGTTCAAGAGGAAAAATGCATTTGGTGGGCGAGTGTCATGGTTCCCGTGGGTTTCATGCACCTAGGGCCAAATTCTGGTGACCTGTGGGTTGCTCAGGTCTTCCCGCAAACGGGGCCCGCGCTGAAGCGGTGGGATCACAGCGAAGCACGCACCGTTTTATGCGCATCGTTTCAGGCTGTGGGGTCTGACCCATCTGTCCCGACATCTCCCCTGGCTTGTACGGAGTTCCCCCTTTTAGTGCCCTTGTCCTGAACCAAGCCAGGTGAGTAATCTGGCAAATGACCCCTTTTCTCCCAGGTTACAATTTTTTTTTAGTTCCGTGACACATGTTCTGAGCTCAAATTGAGGAATCTTTTAAATTAAATAAATAAATAAAAATCAGAGTGTATTCCAAAAGCCAGTGAAGACAATGGGAATTTTCCCGTTGCTTTACGTGGTCATTGGAACAGGCTTTTGTAAAAGGAGTTCAGAAATGATCGCTATGGCAGTGGTGTATATGAGCAACCCTGATGTAAACCTGTATCCCCCTGCTAAAAAAGTTTTGCCGCTATAGACTGAACTATGGAACTTGTTATTTTTATTTTTTTTCTTAGTATACATGCATACATATGGTTCCACATCTGTATGTGTGTGCCCTGTACATGTGTGAGTGTTGTACAGCCATGTGAGAGTGTGAGTCCGTGTGTGTGTATAAATAAAAGAAGCTGCAGAAACTTTGTAATACTTTGTGAAAAGGATTATATTATAAAGGTTTGTACTGTCTTGAGTGCACAGCTACTGGAATAAATGTAGGGAATCTCAGGAACAAGCATATAATTTGTCCAAGAATTATTTCTTCTCAGAAGTGTAAGTGCAGTTTTTAATTCTGTATATTATTTAATATTTTACCAATAAAAATAAACTTCTGACATGAAAGGGTTTTCCATTCAAGCTTTCTGGAAACACTGGTGTATGCATACATTTCTCTTTCTTGCAGCAGGAAACACGCCTGGCAATTTGGCACCTCAAAGGAATCGCGTTGCTACCTGGTAACAAACCCTGTTGATGAACTGGAGAGACTGAGCGCGTTGTGAGTTGGGGTTCTGAGTATGGGTTACGGGACTGGCGAATTGGACGCGGATCCACTTTTAGTATTCATTGAAGCTAATGACGTTCTTTTCATCAGCTTCAGTGTGAAATTAGAGAAGTATTCCCCCTAAGGTCCTACTGCCACTTGGTCTACTGTGATTTTGAAATGAGTTAGTGGCCCGAGGTCCAGCTTTTTCTGGAAAACGCTCAGGCCACATAAACAATTCCTCGGAACCCTTCCCTCGGCATGGATTTTTGGCTGAGTTCCCCTCTGTTGTATCCAGAGGTGATCTTCCCAGTAGGGATTTACTGGGTAGTTCACATCACCTAACTTGGCCTTTCTTTCGTAAGGCAGCTATCAATCTGGGTGCGTTCGCGGTACAAACTCTTCAGAATAAAAAGGAAGATCTCACGAAGCTTTGTAAGTTGTCTGTTATTTGTTTTAAGAATCTCTTGTAAATTCTTGGTTAAAGATTAACCAGCCTCTCCCCGTAATAAAAGTGTTCGTCATTGACGTGAGAATGAAAACTCCTTCAGATATCATCTGAATAAAACTTAATCTTCTTTTAAGTCATGTTTGATGTATGTTGTCTCCAAGGAATGCTTCTGTCCGATGAGCAGAATTTCCCGTTTTCCTTTGCTCAGGATTGCCAAATTACTGGGTTTGCTTCAAAAAGACCCAAGATGCAGCTATTGGGACAGTCCAGATATTTAATGCTTGGAGGAGAAATCACATTGGGCCGTTGTAAGACAGAAACGAGTGGCTTGACCAACTCAAGGTCCTGTCCCAAAGCTTAGTGGAGATGGTGATGCTTTTTTCATTGACTTCAGATAAGGGTCTGAGAAGACAAGGGCAGAGCTTATAGGCAGAAACTAAAGGACTGGTACTCATTAAGGCTGCTGAGTCCTTTGCAGGAGTGAGATTCTGTGCGTGGCTTCATGCTGTTAAGGAAGGAGAGTCTTGGAAATCTCCTGGCTGTGATTCCAGGCCACTGTGTTGTTTGTGCTTGTTGAAGTGTCTGGGTGCGAGTCACACCGTGGTGTTTCATCGCCGCCTTCTCTAGCACGCCCTGCCAGCAGCTGCAAGCAAGGGGCAGGTTGACCTCACCCACTCGACTCTACCTGGGCAACAGGGAATCGTCTCTAATCCTTCCCCTGCAGCGCTTTTCCTGGGAAACTCTTACTCTATCGAAAGTAGCCTTTTGCTGCTTTACAGCAACAGAGGCTTAAAAACTACTCCAGTGTCCAGTCTCTGCGCGTGCTGTCATCGTCAGGTCTTAATTTTGGTCTACGGGAGGCAACTGGTTTCAAAATATTTCGTTTTCTCTGTTATTGGGACAAAATGATGTAATCGCAGCGGGTCTTTCAAACTGCGGCATCGCCCTTTGTGTTGAGTGACTGGATCAATCTGGCACCAGGTAAGTGGCGTACGCCGGACCCGCCTGTCCCGCGCCTCGGCCTTCAGCTCCGATTCCCCTTGTCCCCAACAGGCAGCGACAGCACGAGGGAATTTTGAGCAGCGTGTGCTCAAGTGCTTTACCAAAACCGATATAATTTTCTCAGTTAATAAAGATTAAGTGTTGGTTCCTGGCTTTCGCCTTTCTAGCGCTAATATTTCTATTTTTATGCGGTGCTTTCAAGAAATTACTGAAGCTTCATCTGAGGGTGAATTTGTGTTTTTGAAATGTGGTGAATCAAAGTACGTTTTTCTCTGTTCCCGTGCTCGCCTGTCAAACCCCAGCCCTCCCGTGAATCATTCCCCACCCCGACACCGCAGAGTATCTCACAGGACCGAGTTAATGGGAGGCAACGGTGGGCCCTCAAAATCGCATTATGAAACTCACAATAATCGAAGGACTAAAAATAAATTTTGCTTGGATGGCAGTTTTTGAACATGCTTGATTTTTTTTTCTTTTTTTTTTTTTCTTTTCAGTCAATCCTAATGTAGTTGGTCCTCGATAAACCCAGCTTTCCCCTTCTGCCCTTCAGTATTTATTTTTGTCTCTTCTTGGTGCATTGTATAAGCATGTCATAATTTCCAGCATGCAATTATCAGTGTTTATTTTTTTTCCACAGCAGAGTACCTTAGGAGCTGCAGCGACTTCTGGATTCGATGAAATATGAGTTGAAAGGATTACTGTGTAAGTACTCGGGTCACTTAAAATTTAAGACTAAGAACGAAAGCTCTTTTGAAAGGAATAGCCTCTTGTGAAATAGCCTCGGTGTATCCTATTAGTTCCTGGTGCAGAGATTAGGGATGGAGTCCCAGAATACAACATTTCCCAGGGATTTCTGTCGGTGGGGAAACCGAGCCCTTCTAATGAGACTATATAAATGCTCAATATTATCTCATTATTTTTCATTAATCCGCACGCACCAGCCCGCCTCCGCACGCTGTAATTCCATGTTACCACCCATGTTCACATTAAAATAGGAACAGATTATTCAAGACTCCCACACAAATCGTGAACCTCTATCCCTTCTGATCTGTCACCCGCCGTCCCGGGGATGGAGGAGCCTCTCCCCTCGGCAAGACGACGTCTCTAACCCTGGCAGCCCGGCCCTTCCCAGCTAAACGCCTATTTCTATTCCTGCCAAACGCTCCTCTGGCATCCAGCGTCTGAGCCCGGATGAAACTACCCTGTCAAAACTGATTTTGAACAGAAAATTGCTTTTCAATGAACCCATTCTCTATGGAAAGTGTCTGCTTTTCATAGATTTGGGAGGATTTGGGGATTTTTTTCCCTCAATAAGAAAGCCTGAAACTCTAAACCCTCCAATGGTTTCTGGGTTATTTTGTTTGGTTTCAAGAGGAAATACTTCCCTGCCCTCAACTCCTGTTTTCATATCACTTCAAATAATGTCAAGACACTATTTGCTGCTCTTTCCCATTATTTTTGTTACTTTTCCTGTTTCAGGCTGCCTGTGTGTAGTTTATAGGGTGTGGTGAGGAATGTAAATTATTATTTTCATGTAGGTGTGGTAGCTGTTCAGTTGTAAATCCTGTTTTCAATCCTTCTGACTATTTTATTTGCGATCTGTAATATTGATCTGTCTTCAGGGCAGAGAACGTTGCAATCTGTCAGGAGCAGGTACTTCTATTCCTTGCTAAAATAAAGCATTCAAAGCACTCACAGAAATCTCAGAGATGGGGGGAAAAAAAAAAAGAAAAAGCAGATCTTGCTTGAAGCCTTTCTTTCTTTTATTTTTTTTTTTTTTTTTTTGCTCTTTGAAATGAGTCGAGGAATTTGTTTCTGCGGTTGATTTGTTTTTATCAGTTGGTTGCAAAACCTGACTGGCCTCCCTTTTCAAATTCATCTCCCGTGGTAGCCTGCCACTGGCTGGCTCTTGATAACTGACTTTAAAATAAGTAAAAAAAAAAAAAACAACCACAAGTTTAAAGTTTGGCCTCTGAACGCGATTCATGGTGGTGCCGAAACAGGACTAATCTGCAGACGGGAGCTCTGTGATCGCCGTTGGGCTGGGGTAGAATTGTCCACCTGTTTTCAGTTCCACGCGAGTCGTGGCAGGCACGCCTGAAACGACGCTGTATTTTCTCAAAAGCCGCGAAGAGGCCTTTTGTCACCCTGCCGTCAGCGGCGCCGCTGCTGCTCTGCCCTCCAAACCCCTCTGCTGAACCCCTCCCGTCTTCGGAAGGACGAGCTGCTGTACAAGAGGGGGGACATCACCTCCAGGAGCAGATCCTCAGCTGTCCCAAATCTGCCCGGCTGAGCTGATTTACCCTCTCTCTGCCGGGTGCGAGGGCTCCTCCGAGCCCTCTGGGCTGTTGTGCGGGCTCTTCCGGACACGCTCCCATCTCTGCACACCCTCTCGTGCCTACCTGTGCCGGTGACAGCCATCATAACCGCCAAAATGGGTGATTTTGAGACAGCATCTGCCCGTGGTAGGGCAACTTGACTTCTAGTTATCAGTTCAGTCCTTATCTCATTTACCGATTAAATCCAGACATCTAGGAATACAGTCATTGCAGGGGGGGTATGTATTTATTTATTTATTAATGGTTATCTCGAGGTGTGCGGAGTCCTTGTGCCTGAGGTTGGGGCAAGTATCAGTCATTGGTCTCCATGAAAACTAAAGTTTAGGTGTCACACGCCGCATACTGAAAACCGATGGACGCGCTTGACCGTTTGGGCCAGTGTACTCAGAAAAGCGTGGAATATAGTTGTCCTTGGCTAACTCTGTATACTCTTATCTAGCCAAGAGGTGTTTGGAGGGCTGACCTGAAAACAAGCCAAGTCCTACCAGCTTGAAAAGCTTCTCCTTTCACTGAAGCGTCAGAAATGTGTAGCGTTTGGGTGACGGCTGCGTTCCCCAAGCAGGGCAGGCGCAGCTGGATGCCTGCAGTACACCGAGCCGTACGCTGCTGCCGTGTGGCCGTGATAAGGCATTTAAAGTGCTTTTTCTTGGGAGTTCTGTTTAAAAATTAATTTCCTCGGTCAAATGTTCTCTTGATTTCCCTTCGACTTTTCCCCCCTTTCTTCCAGTAAGAAAAGAGAAGTTGTCGGTAGACATTAGAACACAGCAAGTTTTAATTCAATGCAGGTTGATATTGATTATTTGCATTATATTAGTTCTTAGGAGCCCTTCAGAGCTAGGTGGTGTTCTAGCACAGAGCAAAAATAGGTCCTAGCTAGCACTAAGGATTTTATCACCTGATTATAAAAAGAAACCAAGCTTCCACTCATTTTCAGAAGTCCAAAGATATTTTTGTAAGGCTATTCTGACTCCTTTATTTGTCAAAGCAGAGATACCAGACTTGGAGACAGTATTCCAGCAACTGTCCCTCTAACATCTTGCTGCTTCTTGAGCCTGTTCCCCATGTTACGTAGGTTATATATGGGTACATACAGAGATATATGCCCTTGGGGTCCCATGAATGGCTTTTCGGTGTTTGTGGAGCGGAGAGCTCTGCTTGCAATCGTGCACTTTTGCCTTGTGTTTAGCTGACCTCTAAGCTTTGGCTGAATCACTGCTTTTCAGAATACAATATAATAAACGTGAGCAGCGCCGCTGCTCCTTGGCTGCCTGATCTGGAGCTGAGACGTACTACAACACACGTTGTTCAATTGAGTCCAGCCACCCAACGGATCCTGATGGCTTTGGATAACTGACATCTTAATCTTTATCACGTTCTCACAGATCTGCCTCATCTGTGAACGTTACCGGCTCTGTTTCTCTGGTTTTTGGGTTAGATCTTTTGATAAGATATTAAACGATCTGGGTCAAAACCAGGTCTACATGGGACCTTGCTGGAGACACTGCAGCTGGGTGATGTCCTCTTGGCAGTTCCTACTGAAAACTCTCCAGTGCACAGATCGGGCTGTGATCCATTTAATATACGAGCGTTGATTTTTTTGTTTTCTCCAGAGAGGGGGAAGTGATAACGGGATCAATGGGTTACCATTTCTGTGCTGGTCATCTCCGCTGGAAAGGAAGTTTTTAAGATTAAGCCGGTGTGATGCACCCTGTACAAGACACTCCAGCTGCTCTTAAGAGACAGGTTTATGTGACAGAGTAAAGGTGAAGGGCTTTCTGGGCTTGGTACAGACTCGGTTATAAAAGAAAACTTAAGCTCTCAAGCGAGGAGCGGCTGTGGTGGTAACATCACCAGCCCGTTCATTCAGCATCACGTGAAATTGCCGATGTTTTAGTGACCTCTGGCTCTCCTGCCCTGCCAAATTCAGATGACCGCAATACTGCCCACGTGCTTCATTTCAACGTGTGTATTGCTGCGTTGCCAAGACTTCTTTGATACCCAGGCTGTTAACGGGGAAACCTTTGCTGTTCAGGCCGATCCATGCAGGTCTAAGCCAGGCTGAATAAACCCTGGGTGACCTCTAATGCAATTTTATCTTTAGTCCTTTGCTCCGTTCCGCTATCAGGCTTACACGCTGCCAAAATCCCTAACATGCAGTTTCTTTTTAGGGGGAAATGATGGTGGAATAAGCCCAATGGTGGTTTTACAGCACAATAGTTCTCCAGCTGCTGCTCTCTCAGGGCACCCCCTAATTCGTCGTTCTCAGAGCCTTTGCACCACGCGGCTTGTCCCGTTCCCCACTGGACCGCAAAGAGGGTTTGGTGCAAAGCGCTGTGTATCTGCCTCGGGAGGTGTTCAGGCAGGGGTATTCCACAGCAGCTATTTTGGGCTATTTCCCCACATAGAGAAGCTCTAGTGCTTATCTCGATAGAACAAAAGTCAGGCCTGTTCTTCTAGATAAAATGCTTTCCCCTCCAACCGCCTGATGGCTTATCTCTGGTCTTGCAGCATCACTCATAACCCTTCTCCTGACCCACTTAACTTTCTGCTTTTAGCAGGGCCGGGGTGGGGGCAGGGAGATGTGATTAATTAATATTATTTGCTTTCTTTTAACGCGAAAAACTCTTCAAGTGCTCCACGCTTGCATAATTAGGAGAGAAATCTCTATTCTTAATCAGCTGATAAATTATCTATAGGCAATGCTTTAAGAATGTAGTTCTGGTGCGTTTTGTTCCTCTAAATTATTGGGGTTTAAGAATTTTTAAGAATTTCCTGACAAAGAAAAGAACTTTGGTAATATTATTTGACACTTGTCACCTTGTTTTCTTTGCCTGTTTAAAAAAAAAAAAAAACCAAACAAAAAAACCCAACCAAAAAAAAGCGTTATCTCTTTTCCATATGAAACCAATATTTTAGCAAGTGTAGCAATCGCCTTTTGAGTTTCAAAAAACAGATAAGGGCTGAATGCAGGTAGTCAAGGCAGCGAATGCTGTGTCTCTTAAATCTGAGTTTGAGCCCAGCGGCAGGTACAGCCCATGCAAACTTGTCTGTTAATTTATTTGGAATTAAGCTGGTACTTCTAAGCCATTTCCTAGTGAATGATTATCTATCAAAATGTTTTCATCAGCTGGAGCTGACTGGTGTTAATTCAGATAGTTTCTTGGAGAGCCACCGCGTGTGTAGTTAAGCAGAATTCAGGCCGGTTTCCTGTTTGAATATTAATTTTTGTGAGCGTCTCTGTTCTACGCGGTGTGGCAGGCACTGCCCAGATGTGAATCTGCGCAAACAAATCCAGCGGTGTGACAGAGATGATCCTCTTCACGCATTGCCACTGGATGGTCTGGTGAAACAAGGAAGGTTAAAAATTCTGGCGGTTGTGCTTAAGATTACTAAATGTTGGGACTCTGGAACCTCTCGACTGCTGGGGAGGAAGCCGTGGACACTGCCGCTGAAGACACGGCTATGGAGGTGGGCTGACATTGGGGTTTTCCCCTTTCTCCCAAGAGCAGTTTGAGGGCCTGGTTGGAGGCTGCCGAGGTGCAGGTGACAAGGTGCTTGTTGGGTTTTAGAGTTTCAGCTCCAGGGAGGGGAAAGAGGGGTTGTAATCGGGTGCACATCCAACTGGATTGGGAAACGGCGAAAGAAGCAAGCCAATCAGTTAGGGAATATCTTCACGTGGCACGCGGCCTTTTGCGTTCTTGCTTTTTCCTTCATTGTTTCCATTAGTCATATGCAGCGTCACCATTACGCTCACTGCTTTCCAAGGACAATTTCACCACATCACCTTTGATTTTCTCATTTTTTTTCCATGCGTTCGTTCATAGGTGGAGAGGAAGAATGAAACCTGCTTTATTTAGCCAGCGTGGAGCTGTTATTTCTCTGTGCTGTCCTATTGAGATGCAGCCATGTGTCACAGATCTTTTGCTTGTCACCTCCCATGTTCTTACTATGGCCTGTCACTTTAACATTAATTTGTTGCTAATCACTTACTCCACCCAGACGATACCCATAGTCTTCTCCTCACCAGGCACCACCTGATGCTTCATGTGGGGAGGATGGAGAGAGGGAAAAACAAAACCTGGCAATTGTGCTGCGAATCAGTATAATTAATATATCCTATACGTGACATTTAAAGGATATTGATAACGAAGCTAGCTCTTTGATCAGAGCGTTGCTTCTCCAGATACTGCGATGCAATTTTGCCTACACAAGGGAGCAGAAAAAGGAAAGGAGTCAAATCTTCCTTTCTGAGTTTGTACAGGATCTACCGCTCCCAGGTCTTGGGGGATGACTGAGGCAATGTGGCCTTAACACCATGCAAATCATAGTTATAAAGAGTAACCATCTTCTCTTTGGCCATTGCCAAAGACCCTTTTGGCAGCTGTGCTCTGAGTCAGGCTGGCGTTTTCTGACGCAGAATGGTGGAGGTTGGCAGAGACCTCAAAAGATGACCTGGTCCAACCCCCTCCTCAAGCAGGGTCACCTACAGCGGGTTGCCCGGGGCTGTGCCCAGCTGCATTTTGAGTCTCTCCAACCATGGAGTCTCCGCAACCTCTCTGGGAAACCAGTCTTTGACCACCCTCCCAGTAACGATGTGTTTTTCTTGTGCGAAGGCCGCAGGGGCGTTGGGAAACAGGATGCCCACGTGGAGCATGGTGGGGCGTTGCACGGGCTCAACGGATAAGATCAGGGCAGAGCTCCTTTTTCGGTTGGCGCCAGTTGCTGGGCTCCGCTCCCTGCTTGCAGCACGTGTAGCGACGGGCAGCCGCCTTATCTACCGGCCCTGAGCAAGGAAGCCTGAAACCACGGCTAGGAACATTTTGAAACAGATTTTTGTCACCCCAGAGAAAACATCATGGGGAATAACAGACCCTTGTAGCTGTAAAGCAGTGATGATAAGATAAAGGCACCCAACTCGTCCTTTGAACATATCTGATAGTGCACGAGCAACTAATTTTAATGCCTTTATTTCAGGGTGGGGAGGAACAGGGATATTTCTCTTTCTCCGCTCTTCTTACTATTTTGTTTCCGAATGTAATGTATGTGTACACCTCTTTTTTTACATATTGTAGGAGGTCTGGAGGTCTGTATGCACATACAAAGAAGTGGGACATGCTAAAATGGTGAACATTAGTATGGAGTTTGAGGAAACACAACCACGAAAGTTGAAAGTCAAAAGGTGGATTCCTACTGTGTTGCATGGAGCATCTTGGGTACCACTCAGAGCCCAGAGACACGGCACTGAGGGCTTTGCTGGACTTTTTAGACGTGTGACCTCAAGCCAAACTTACAGAATTAAATTTTGACCAAAGGCAGTACCTTTCCCTGCTCAAAGGATGCCTTATGCTCGCAGAGGGGTTCTAGAAACGTGTGGACGGTGGAAAATGCCCAGAGAAGGCAAAGTGTGGTTCAGGAAGTGTTCTTCAGAAGATAATTGGGTCGTTCTGGAGGTTGTCATCAGGTAGTTGATAGCTGTCCCTGCTATCCTCATGAAAATAATGGACCAAATATTAAGTCTCTGTGGAGAAGCAAGGGAAGGGAAGCCAGAAAATCACCCACAGGTGGAATGGGATCCCATACAAAGCTGCAGTATTCCAAACAAAATTGATTCACCCCCAAATAAGCACCTGAATCAGTATGAATCAATACTAATGGAATCAATAAATGTATCTCGATTTTAGTTTAAAATCTATTTAAAAAAACCCAAAGGTAGGCTCTTGGAAAGCATTTTAATACAGTGATGCATGAAATACTGCGGCTGGAGAAATTCAGATGACCCTGGATAAGGGTATTATAACACAGAACGAACCCAGGCAGCAGAGATAGAAAAGCAGAGAAACTGTTGGTGCCGATTTCTTGAGAAATGTCAAAAAGGGTGATGTGAGAAGTTGTGGTGTTCGAGTCCCGGCACCAGCTAATATTTGTATTGCGTCTGTTTGCCCTATGCTTCTGCAGCCGTAAGACAGACTGCTCAGTCTCCAGCAGTGCCAAATAATACTATCTTGTTAAACTTTTTTAATTTTACCAATAAATGAGAAGTATGTCTTGTTTTTCTTCAAAACTTAGTCATCTCTGACACACCTGGCACTACTTCTGTTTTGAAAAAGGTGGTATTTTGTTTCCCAAATTGTAATGACTCCTGAATTCTTTGAAACCTAATTGCAGAGTACGTTAATCTGGTTTTTACAGTGTTTTCTAATGTGAATTGGCGTCAGTGCATGTTTCTGCCCACTTCACAACGTGTGCCACCCAAAAAAGGTGAAGTTAACTTGAAAGCCAACCAAAAGCTGGACTAATGAAAAGGTCAAAAATATTATTAAGCATTTAAGTTCTGAGAAGTCCCTGTTGTGCAGGAGATCGTAACAAGAAGAGGAAACAGCACAGCACGAGTGATCTCTCGTGATAAAGATCTGGTGAGCAAAGAAGAGCGGAGGAAGTAGAGCACGTCTGATGATTCCTGTTACAGGACGTGGCCCTCCTCCTCCTCCCCATCAGGTGGTGTGCTCAGGGCTTTGGCTGAAAACTGCTGGAATTTGGTTAAACTCACAAACAATGTTACCTTTTTGCTTATTTCATCAAGCGAATGGGAACCTTTGTTTTCGTAGTTACAGAAAGGCATGTGAGGCTGAAGTCGTCCGATCCTAATAAAGCATCCTCTTCTCCTCTGGCCCTCAGTGCACCTCGGGCCTGACCCGGAGGGAGCTGGTGCCGCGTCTCTGCAGGATCACCATTGCTGTACCCTGCCTTGGGTGTAACTCAGACACCTCTTTTCTGAGACCTGGGGTGAGACTAGTGGCACTGTCCCATTTGGGCACCAAACGGGTTGGCACCCAATTGCCAGGGCAGGTGACAAAGTAGGGCTACCAACAAAGGCTCTGTTTGAGCTCTTCTTGTGAAAAACTTCAAAAGTTTTAAAGCCCCTGTTATTGTAAGGCTTGAGCGGGTTTGTGATATTTTGATACATCATCTAAGGGATGAGGAAAAATTGGTTAAATGACCTGAAATATAAAGAAATGAATTATTATCCCTGTCACTCAGTACGATCTGCTGTGTACCTCCACCGTGGAGGCTTGTTTTTGTGTCACGTAATGATTGGCCTCTGTTTTTACCCGCAGGCAAACCCAATGAACAAGGCAAGGGTGATAGAGGTCCACCTACGTCCACCTGTACCGTAGCTGTAGGTCGTCCAGTGACGTACAGATGCCGAGGGTCGGAGGATGGAGTGAGATGTTGGACCCCTGCGGGTACCATCCCCCTCAGACACCCTGCCTCAGGCCAGACCGGCGCTCGGCTCTGCGGGTCGGTGGGGAGCTGAATTTCCTCCTCCGATGAGGATGCCGACCAGATCACAAGGAGGATGGTCTTCCCCACGCCAGCAAGTGTTGGGTTTGCCGGTGGGGGTGTTGCAGCCCTGCTGAATTGCAAAGCAGCAGTGGGGGCACTGGTGTTTCTTTTGGGTTTTTTAGCCCTGAGGTAGGCACAAGAAAGCAAAGGGAGGAGAGGATGAGAACAGCCAAATTTCACAAAGCTCACCAAACAGCCATGGGGGATTCACAGCTGGGAGTTGCTCATGGCAGGCTGGGTGGGGTTTGCTAATTCACCCGCGCGTGCGGTTTCACTGGGGGGTGACAAGAGCCGACGGCGTGGCAATATGAAAGGCGTTGGGGAAAGCGAGGGGAAAAAACTGCTCTGTGCCCCGAGGGGAGAGGAATCGCCTCGTCTGTCACATTTGGAAAATGCTGGGGTACGCAGAGAGACGCAGGGACCCCTGTTGGCTTAGGGGAGTTTTTGACATGAATACAGTCATTCTAAAACTTGATTGACAAAAAGTTAAAAGGTGAAAAATGTGATTGCATCACTTTCCCTTCCCGCACGAGTTTGTGTCTAGCTCCAATAATAAGTTAGAAGCACAGAAACACAGAGCTGAAACGGGCCATAGGGGATCAAGCAGTCTAACACCACTGTGCAGAGACGAGAACAAGTTTAACTCTTGTGGTAAAAAAAAAAAAAAAAAAAAAAAAAATTAAATCAGGATTGTATTTATTCAGGCCTTTGTGCAGTCCATCGGCAGAGGAGATTTATTGTGGAAGGGGAAAGAGGCCCATCCTCACCCTGTACCTGCTCAGGCCACCTTCTCGGGCGGAGACAGTCTTGCTAATTATTCAGCACTCATCAAAATAACTAGAAAAATAATTTTGCAACTTGTATCAGAATAGCTTGCGGTTGGCTTGAACTGGTGCTTTATTCTGTGGGGACTGAAACAAGCAACACTTTTAAAGGCCTGGACTTTTCAAAAATGTTGACATAAGGGTTGGTTTTTTTTTTCATTTCTTTCTTTCCATTCACAACAGAATGAAAACAAAATCCAAAGAAAATCCTCGCTGATGCCTGTTGGTTTGCTTCCTTCCGTGCTTTTATTTCTCCTTGTTGCTTGCTACCTGGCATTTTCCCTGCCTTTGGAGATGCTGGCGAAGAAGCAAAAGGGGAAATGAAACTCTGGCAACGCGATATTTTCAAGACACGTCTATGTTTTGCTGGGTGGAGATGAAAAGGAAAAACTCAAATCCATCCCTGAGAAGTTTCAGACACTGTGTCCCTCTCGTAAGCGCTTTGGGACGGGAACTGTCTTGCTCTGTGCATAGACAGCGAAGAGACAATCCTTTTCTGATCATACCATGGGAAACCCTTACATTAGGATCATAGAATCCGTAGAATTACTCTGTCCTATCAGCCATGCATCTGGTTTGAAGATTTATGTAATATGTCTTCTAACAAAAAAAAAAATATTTCCAAAAACAAAGAGTTTCCTTTTACCCCCTTCAGACGCCTTTCTGGCGAGGGCTGTTTTTAGGTCAAGAACCTGCCTCTGGTTTCAGGTGGCAGCTTGTCAGGCAGGATTTTTTTTTTTTTTTTTTTTCTTGCCCCATGGATGAATGATTGGCCTAATTCAGGAATTCTAAAATCATTATTATTCTCTCTGGGCATGAGAAACACGCCTGTAATTTCTCACGGAATATGCTTTGTGGCGGAAAAATCGCATTCCCTCCCTTGCCGACGCGTGGAAAGCATCCTTATGTGCGGCGCAGCTCAGCTCAGCGGTTTATTGCTCCGTCAGTCGCCGCAGCCGCATGCAAACGCTTGGCGTGTTTGTTTGTGTGCCGGTGGTTAATGCTCATTAAGCGGAGAGACTTAATAGCACTGCCTGGAGCCAAGCGAAGTGGAAGGCAGTTGCCGTATGAATTTCCCCAGCTTGGCTTGGCGAGCGCGGGCGGCGCTCAGCCTGCGGCACCCCTGCTGCTCCTCTCGCCGCTGCCGGCTGCACGAGCGGTGACAGGGCCCGGGACGGCTTCATGAACGGCGTCTCCCTGCACAAAAGGCACCAATGGCCGGGCCAGGGGAGCGGTGGGACGCTGCTCTACCAGGTAGAGCAATGGAGCCATCCCGGCAGTTCCTCTCCGACGGGGTTTCCTCTGGGTTTCCCAGCTGTGGTCCCCCCTGCGTCCCGCCGCTCTCCCCAGGCATCCTCCCCTCCGTTTGCTTTAGGGCTTTGCTGGCTGAACTCTCCCCCGGCTTTTTTTTTGGCACTCGGGGTGTTCTCTGTGCGTGACAGCAAGGGGGAAACTGAGGCACCTGGCTGTGTAGCGTTTTGTGTGAAATATGTCAGTGGTGGCGTCGTTCTAAACCATGAGAAAATATCACGCGGCTGACAGGTCAGAAGGAGACCAGGCTGCTGATAACCCTCTGCTCTCTCCGAGCAGGCGAGACGCACCAAGGCTGAAAATCTGGCATGGCACCCAGGGCAATATGGGTTATCCCAACCTGTTTGCATCCCGTGCACTTAGAGAAAAGGTTCAATCAGGAGAAAGATGAGCAGCACTTTGGTTTTGTTCTGGAGTTCCATTCTCAGGGATAAACAAGCCGTAGGTATCCAGGGTAGGTGTTTTTCCTAAAAAATTGTACCTGTGAAGTTGGGGTGTCCACTGAGCTGGCCCATACCTGTCAGTAAGCATGAGAATGGCTGCGATGAGAGGTGTCCACAGGGACAATGCCTGGGGGATGTGCCTTGTTGAAGGCATCGGATCCCAGCTCTGACAGCTATGAAACCACCTTGTCAGCTGCACCGGGTGGAGGAAACACAGTCCAGACCCCGCGAGGGAGCTAAGGTGTTAGGTGGTTATCAAGGAGCCGGGTTCCACAGGGAGTCACTCATTTCTAACGTTAGCATTTTATTAGAGTCATCTTGTTTGGACTTGGCAAGATTTGAAGAAGCCTCATCTCGTGACAGGAGGGATCACAGGTGTGTGCAGCAAAGGCCGGCGTCTGGCTTCGGGCAGGAGTTTGACGGTAGAATGTAGCGTGATGCTCCCTGCTATGGCCGGAGGCTTCCGCGGGAGGCTGGGGGACACCACCGCAGAGGAGCCTGGGCAAGGGCCGGCAGCAGGGTACCACGTCTGTGGAGAGAGGGCTTGAGGTGCTGCACATCACTTTGAACCAAGGCAGAGCTCTTCTCCAAGGTCACTTGGGAGAAGAAGAGCTGAGGGCGTCCTCACCCAGGTTTGGATGCTGAGGACTGGGCTGGGTGCAGAGGAGGTGGATGTGGCAGGGAAGCTGGTAGTGCCCGCTTCTGCCTGCCCTGGGGCTCTGGCCATGGCCATGCCGAGGAGGCCACGCTTTGGCCCAGGCACGCGCAGAAAACCACACCTGGGTAAATGTCATGCTGATTTAAAAAAAACCAAACAAACACCAAACCACAAAAAAACAACTAAAGAAAAGCTAATCAGTCTTGGTGGGTGTGACTAGGGATTCTGCCATATGTGGTGGAGCATCTGGCTTGAAGTCTCTTGGGATAAAACCCATTGCATTTTTCTCTTGTAGAAAGGGGAAAATCTCAAGTCCATCAAGAAGGACTCTGCTGGACGGTCAAAGAACACACAAATGAGATCTGAAGGGGATTGTCCTCAACACTTACGGTTAAGCAGGTGGTCAAAATGGAGAGTGTTAATACTAGAAAAACTAGGCAGTGCTTACAGCATCCGTGGGGTATTTCTCTGATAAGCTGTACAAAACTGCCTAAGGAACTTGCGCACCCAAATCACACCACTCTGGCCTTCTCAGCCTTCTGCAAACATTAACATCATTTGTCGGGATGATAGGTGCTTAAATTCAAGTTATTATCGTCAGGTAACTTTGAGTCTTGCTGAGTGATGGTGGCTCCATAGTAAAAGTCACCTTTTCTCCTGGATGTGTTAGTTTTGAGTGACAATTTCACTCTTTCACTCTGCAGAAAAGATGCATCTGATCTTCAGACAGAGGTTGAAATCTGGTCTCATGTGTTAGGTGAAAATACTTTAACCAGTGAGATATTGAATGAAGGCTTTTGCTTTTTGCTTTTTCCTTTTCCTTTTTCCTTTTTGGAAGGAGAATTATCCTGCTCAAATTCTTACTCTGAAAGATTGAAGCGCCACATTGAGGAGTGAATCTCGAGCATGACGAAATCCCAGGAGCGCAGAGTTACGGGGAGGTGAGATGAAAGATACCTCCATTCTTATCCTTCCCTCACTGAAGGTTTCCTAGTCCTTTTTGTTGAGCTGGGGTGGCTGCCCCTTGCTGTGATGATTAAAAGGATCTTGTCTCGAGACACGTGGCTCTTCCTACCCATTCACAGCCCAGGGAACATCTCCATCCACTCCAGGCTCAGGTTTCTGCTGTGGGGACCAGCCTCCTGGGAGCTCTGGTGAGTCTTAAGGCCGCAGCCCTTCAGGCCCTTTCTCAAGAGCTTGACTAATGAAAGTGTTACCATGGCCTCTGAGAGCGTTTGGACTCACAGACGTCTAGAAGAGCATCCGTAAGGATTGATGTACTGAATGCAAAATATAATAGCACTCATTCTGGAATAGGAGTTGATGTATTTTAACTTGACTTAATACATTTTCTTATTCTGGCTTAAGAGCATCCAGAAAAGCTCTTCTAGTCAATTTTCAAGTGTCAACAAGCTGTTTTTCTTGGTCTCACAAACTCATCTTTGAAATGGGAATAACTTAGTCTCCCATATGGTGTTGAAAGCTACTTCATAGTGAAAATCTCCTGTATATTCATACAGAAATTTAGAGGAGCAGGTGGAAATTATCTGGCAATTAAAGTTAGTGTTATGGAGCTAGGACTTGGAATGACAAAGTCAATCTATTCAAAGTTCACATCTCCCACTGTCAGCAGTTGGTTACGTGACTGTTCGTTGTGCTGCTCCTCAGGGGTGAAAAAGGCCCTTGAAGAGATGGCGAAAGATTTCAGCTGATGTCTGATAACTGCGTTTGAGCAGACGATTACATTTATCTGAAAGGAAATGGTTAAAAGCAGTCCTTTAGCAGTTCTGGCTCTGACGTCCTTCTGCACTTATTGGGATATTAACGAAGAAAGGTAGCTTTCTGTGAATGCAGGAAGCAGCATCCAGTAAAGCTTACAAAATTTCACAGAAAAACTGACATAAAAAGGTCAAGACTCTCCTCAGCCGTTCATGTCTCGTTTTATTTCAAGCAGCACATTTCTCTACTCTCTCGAAATACTCATGTCCGAGCAGTAATACGGGACGGTGGCCATCATCATGAAGGGGCAGTGTTCACCAGCCTCCTGAAGCTGTATCAGTCACCATTTTTCAGAATTGTACGGTATTTTCATGACTCTTCGTAGATGATGTTAGATCACCAATGAAACATTTTTCTCCATTGCAGAAATGGCAGACTTCAGGATATTTTTTTTTTTGTTCATTTCTCTGGCTTTTTTCAATTTACACAGAAAAAATTCTCCTAACTCCCTGAAAGGGTTTGCTGAGACTTTCCAAACTCGCTGGACAGGAAGACCCGATGAACTATTTTGGCTCCAGAATGCATGACTTGTAGGGAGGTATAAGCGTGTATAAACAGCTGGTTTGGCTGGAAATTGGCTTACAATATTGTTTCAAATATATTAAAAAAAAAAAGAAGGCCAACACCCCAGCGAGATCCCATCAATGGACAGGACGATTTGCTGTCTGCATCTGGTAGACACTGCTCCTGTTTAAGTTTCTCTCTGGTGTTACGGTGAGGAGCATCGCGGGGATGCCGTGAAAGCGCTGACGTGCAATGAGAATCCCAGAGAGCACCCTCGGCAGCGTGGACGTGCATCCGCTTCTGCCAAAACAGAAGGAAATAATCCGTGTGGCTGGTGGGAATGGAGGAGGAGGTCCCATGGGGTGGCAGCACGTGCAGGTGCAAGCGCTACTGTTGGAGAGAAGTGCTTCAGGGGCGGCCAGGGAGGGTTTTGAGAATCAGCTGGGGGACGTTGTTCTAAATACATAAAACTGCACGTTCACTTCACCGTGTGAGCAGTAAAAGTGGGTGGGACTGGTTCCCGGGGGATGCTCAGGTGAGATCCTAGAGGCACCCGGGGCCTGGTGCTCAGGCAGCTGAGGGCTCTCTCCGTCCTGCTGGGGCCAGAAGGTGAGCGGGGAACTCAGTGCTTGGCATGAGCGGCCTTGAAAGAAATGACTTTAGCTGGCTTAAAATTAAGCAATGAAAATTAAAAGGGAGCCTGATCGATATCAGCTGGAAGTTCGTGCGTTTTAAGTACGGGATGGTTCTTTATTGCAACCTGTGTAAGAGTTTGATAATGCCCCTGATTTATTACAGAAGCTGAAAGAAAGAGCTTTGCACAGCAAGATAAGCATGCATTTGACTTGGTTCTAGGTATGACAATAGCTAAGAGCCATCAAAACTAGGAAGAAAATAGTTGCCAGCAGTCCTGTCCAACTCAGATGATCCTGCCTTTTTACTTGCTCTGTCAAACCCTGCTCCCTCGTTCCTTCCTGATGGAGACGAGGACAGAATTTCCCTCTGAGACTGGATTTTATTCCTATCAGCATTAACCGTGCTTTCTCTGTAGGATATGAAGAGCCTTGGAGAGAAAACTCTCTCCTCTGCCTTTCTCTGCTCTAGCAGCTCTCCACGCGTTTGCTATTATTTGAAGGTTTGGGTCTGCTCTGGAACGAGTTTTTAATGTCAGTGCAGAGCGTCACCAGTCAGTGCTGGTTTGTGGTTTTAAGGAGAAAAGCAATGGGTTTGTCAGTCAGCTGCCATCAACTGGATCTCAGGCAAAGGGGGAGGAGAGCAAGCTGTGTAAGTTTGGGTGATGGACCCCTTTCAAGACTACTCTGCCTCAGCCAGCAGTTTCTGTCTCTTTACAGCCAGTGTTTAGCGTGGGGAGGAGGGGGGTTTCTTCCTTGCTCTCCGACAGCCTGAAAGCAGCCAGGGCAGCCGGCGTAGACGCAGTCATTATTTTGTGTCATGTCAGAGAAAGGCCCATGGGAGGAGGCACATGGAGTTCCCAGTTCTCTGCTCCAGCTTTTTGCGCATCTCTGTCCTTAGAAGCACAGCCCAGGCAGGCGCAGAGTCCTCTTCTGAGCCCACAGCAACAGGTTCGCAAGCTCAGCTCCTTCAGGGACCCTCTCAGGTGCTTGTCATTGGTCTTGAAGACACAAATTGGCGGTAACTGGGAAGATTTTGTTTTTCCTGAGGTTAAAAGTCACGTTTTGTCAGCAGTGGCTTCAACTCTAAATTAAGACAAGTTTCGTCTGGGCGCTATCTGACACACAGCTTGCCACTTGCTACGTCTGAAATCAAGATGCCACTTTGGATCAAAACAAAATCCTCTGATACTAAGATACTCTAGCTGCGTCTCCTCCTGTAGGATACTGAAGCTGCTAATTAAAAGTGTTTTAGTGGGAAGCATCCACCGGTGCTGATGGCAGCTCTCTCTGCTGTCTGCCTATAGGCCTCAAGGCATTCTTGTGCAGTTTCCAGACGCCACGTCCACACGCTAAACTTAAAGATTGAGTTTTTCTCAGGAGCTTTTTAGGTCTGTGACTCGCATTGGTCAGAGATCATGGTGCAAATTCTGCTTCTTTTGTCAAGATCAGCACAATCAGGTCACACGATCTGGCTGTGCTCTGGACTGAGTGGCCACGGTGTTTGTCCCTGAGTACCACTATCTCATGGCAGAAATGAAATAGACACTTTTGGGTTTTGTAGGTGACAGTCCCTGTTCCCCAAAGACCACGAGGTAGGTGCAGGAGAGTGTGTTTGACATGGATCTAACCACACTTTTGAGGAGAATTCCCCTGGGGGTTGCAGTTCACACTTGACATTACTTACTGATATTTATTTTCGAAAGCAACACATCAGCTCAAAGAGGAGGCTCTTAATGTGGAAAAAGTCAAATGTGACACTGGATCTGACCCAGATTTCTGGCCAGAAACCCTGATCGGTGGGAAGCAGCTACCCTGAAGTTCTTGCTCTCCAATTAGGGAGATGATAACTGCGAGCGCACGGCTAAGCAGCAGTCTGGTAAACATAGGGATGTTTTTATTAAACAGCTTTGGGATACGAAATTATTTATATTGACCTTGTTTTCCAGCTCTTCAGAGGCCCAAGGAGAAAGCTTGAGACTCTGTAAGAGGTAAGGCTCCTTCATTATACTGCTTCCCATCTGTCGGGTTAGTTGTTAGGATCTCTGTGTGTTCGTGTCTCGGGGAGTAATGGGGATTTCACAGGCAGGAAAACACATGAATGAAACTTTGTTTATCAATGAAGGGTCTAAGAGAGCTTTCATGTATCGTATGGACATGAACTTAACACCAGGTGAGTGGGCTGCAGGGGTGCGAGCAAGCTCAGGTTCACACCATGCTGTATCGCAGAGCGTGTGACCGGTAACTGGGGTATCCAGCAGCACAGATGGGTGGGTCGATGGATGGATGGATGGATGGGGGGAGTGAAGTGGGACCTCAGGTTCGCGTGCAAAGAAATCAAAGCCTTTGGATTGCGGGAGGAAAGAGAGAAGATGGAGTAACCTCTCCCCTTGGTGTCTGTGATGATAATTTCCTTAAGGCAAGGATGCAACCTTATATGATAAGGTTGCAATTCTCTTCAATGACCGAGGGGATGACAAGCTGACAGTATAACCAGGGAGAGCAAGCCCTAAGCCTGGATAAAGGGTATGATTTACCCAAGCACTTAAGAGACTCATCATTTCCACTTCAAGTCCTATGATAAATTAAGGGGAAATATTTCCCTTTTTCCTTCTAGGTGCCCGGTGAAATTTCCAGTGGGTTAAAGGAGGAGTCTGCAACGCAGAGCACCGTGTGTGTGCATCCTCAGCTCCCGCCATGGAGCCAGGTCCTGGAGAGCATCGGCCAGGCGGGAGTCTGCGAGGAGCAACCTGAGCATCCCAGAGCTGCTGCGGCAGTAAGCAGGGCTTCTTGCAAGGGCCGATGTGACACCAGGCTTGAGGAGCGAGCGCCTGGTGCTTCGTGTTCCCTTTAATAGAACTATTTATTACCCTTTGGAAAATCGTAATTAAGAGTGAAATCACCCGTTTGACATATGGTTTATTGGCCCCGTCTAATTAAAGTCTGCCAGTGCTGCGGCGAGTGCAGGTGGGATCTCGGTGAAATCCTACGCCTGAAATGCCTTCCCAGGGCATGTGCAGACCAGGGGAAGGGAAGAAGGAATAAAAATAAATAACGCTGGCTGCGGGGAACAGACGAAATGACTTGCTCTGGAGGAGCGTGCTTCTCTGCGTTGCCATCCCCGGTGGATGGAGGCAGGAGTGGGGCAGTGCCGCGCGCAGGAGGTAATTCCCAAGCTGTGCTCACAGCTGGAAAACTCCAAATGAGTTTTTACCATCCTTCTGCAGCACAGGGGCCCCATGTAGCTGTTTGCCTCTTGCGCTGCCGTTGACAGTCTTTCAGGTATATTCTTGCGATTTCGGGAAGGTGAGTAAATTGGAGGCAGTCTCTCCCGCGCTCTTGCTTGGCGTTGGTGTTGGGCGGGTTAAAACATGCCCAGAAGTCAGATGTGTCGATGCTGATTTCTCCCTGCACAGGGACGGGGAGGCGCATTCCTCCGTGCGCGGACGGGGCCTGGGTGGGCATTGCGAGACCAGGCGCCTTCCCGAGGCGGGGAGGCAGCTCTGGCTCCTAAAGCACCGGCTCTCATCCGTGCAGCGGTTACAGTGTCTCGCAGGAGGAAGGTCACTAGGAGTATACGTGCGCGTCACTGGGAGTCTTTGCAGCCTGGGTAGGTCGGTGGGCACTGAGTAGCATCAGGTCATGTCCAGTGAAGCCTGGTGGCTGGAGGCTGTGCTGCCATCGCTGCCTGTGCTAGCTGGCGTACAGCAAGCCAGCTACTGTCTAGTCAAGATGCACTGACCTCTATGTGCTGCAGTATTGATGTTCTTGACCTCTTTTATTGAGGACCTTGAAATGGAAGTAACTCCTGAGTCCTTTAGGCATAGACCCATGTAAGTTAGGAAGTGGTGTCAAAAACACATCAGTACGCATCCCATTCTGTAGTTTTTCTTACCCAAACTGGAACACGTTATTTGAGTTTAAACGAGCAGTGAAGCACAAGGTGTAGAACCGCGCTCAGGGACATGAAGCCCATCTCCATCAGCCTTTCCCTCAGCCCCCTGTACCTATCTGGGCCCTATCTGAGCTTTGGTGTTGCTCTGGCAACTGGGGGGCTGTTTGTAACATGCATCACCAGAACAAACTAATTTTTATTTCAGTGTTGCCCACATGGGACTTTTTTTTTTCACTGGTCTGTCAATGCTTGGTGTTTCACTTAGCGCCTGTCTTCAGGTACCTGATGGAGCACAGAGGACTTCTGAGATATGGGTCTTGCTCAGGTGGCTGCAGCTGCAGCTGCCAGCCCGGTGCTCTGCATCACCCCTGGCTCTGCTTCTCCCCAGCACCTTCCCAGGCCCTCCCAATGCCTCCTGAGATGCACCTGGGTCTCTCCTGGGCACCTAGGTACCATCAGGGCATGTCCCTAAATGGCTGTGCATGAGTGGAAAACCTTGAGAAAGCAGGAGACAAATAACCTTTCTTCCCCGGTTCATGAGTTTTGAGGCAGCGTTGAGATTCATTGAGGAGCAAGGGGTTTGTCAGCTCCTAAAAGCTAAGGGAGTTACTCTGTTTGGTGTGATGACGGTGTGCCCGCCTTCTCAGAGGCAAAGCAGTCGTGGCATCTCATCCTCCAGTACCGAGCCGCGTTCGGCCTTTCCCACAGCTCCTTCCAGTGCTCCGCGGCCAGCTTGCTCTGGACTGGAGCAAACCTTGGAAAGTGGTGCCTTCCCTGAGCTGGCGAACGAGGCAGAGCTCTGCAAAGCTGCCATAGCAAAGCTGGGAGAGCTTTCCTTCTGCTTGCTGCAGAGCTGGGCTCTTTGGCACCCCCCGTTTATTAACCCTTGCTCTCACACCTGTTCTCGCTCTCGCACCTCCAGAGCTCCGGAGCCACTTCTTGCACCTCCCACAAGTGCACATGCTTTTGCTCCAAGAGCGTCCCTGGATTTCGGACCTGTGTGTGATCAGAACGAATTAGACTTGGCTGAGGCATGGGATTATTGCAGACCTGTCACTTCACAGTATGTTCCTGTTACAGCCCACACTCGTGTCTGCTAGTATTTTAAAGTAAACCTTAATTAGCATCTTCCAAAGAGTGTGAATAAATTGTTTTGTTGTTGTTTTAGGTTTGGTTTTGTTTTAAGGAAAAGAGTGTTTACTCACCGAGGACATGTTTCCAAACTCTTCATCCACTCTAATCCCGGTTTTCTGATCTCTCCCTGTGTGTATTACTGTGAAGCTCTGCCTGATGCTATTGGCGCGAGCAAGGTTGCTCAGTGGTGGGCTGGGACGTGCTCTGGAGGCACATGCGAGCGCTGGAGTATTTTTGGGCCGTGTTGGAGCAACGCTGTCAGACTCCTGATGGCTACGTCTCACCCATTTATCAGCAAACTATCCCAAGGGAGTCACTCCAGGCTGAGTAGGTCTGTGTCTGCGTAGGTCGGTGTAGCAGCCCTTTACCTATAGTCCGATGGGCACAGCTTAGGCTCAGTGCCCTCAAAGCTCTTAAATAGCGTAGGATCCTCTGTCTAACAGAGCTGCAATCCAGCAACACTGGAGAGATCTCCCCTGTACTGTAAATAACATGTCTGAGATGCTCTTTGCAAGGAGCGTTGAGCATGTTTTCCAGCCTTCGCTCCAGAAAGGGTGAGTTAGGTATCTGATGTGGTCCGGAGATCTGCTCACAGACAGCAAAGGGATGCAGAGGAGGTTTTGTACATGGCTGGGTTCCTGCAGAATTACTTTACTGCTGAAATTAATTGTATTAATACTGTGTAAAATTTTCTACGCACCCAACCCATTTACTAGACTGAATTTCTGAAAGTGGTGGGATAATGGGTTGGAGGGGGGTGAGCTACAGACCTGTTTGCCCTCTTTACGGGGAGGGCGTTAAGGAAGGGCTGAGAAGTTGGGCTGGGGCTGGGGCGTTACCTGCTGGGGCTGGCATGGAGTAGCGATCCCCACCCCATATCCTCTGTTTTAAATGTGGTGTGTGACGTGAGGAAGGTAAAACCCACTGTCTCGAATACTGAAGGCAGGAAGGAGTAAACCAGCAATGGGGAAAAAAAGGCTAAATTTAAAGGCCTGGCTGGTGAGCAAAATTTTTCAGAGGAAAGAAGGTGTTGGCTTGGGTGAGCTGCAAGGACTCCATTGGCTTTTGCTTTGCAAGGAAATGTACTTGAGCAAATGTACTGGTATGAAGCGTTCGGGCGCATAGATTGACTCCTTTTAGTTTCACCCATGCATGGCTTTGGTTCCACCCATCTTGTTTAAACAAACATACTCGGTGGGGATGAGGCAAGGAAAATCCTGTTCTCTGCTTGTGTTTGTTCTTCCCTCTGCTCCTCCAGCAGGGACACTCGAAACACAGATGGAGCTCTAAGCGTTAGGTTTTAACAGATCCAAATCAATTTGATGCGCCCTTAAAAAAATCCCACAGTCATTTCCAGCGGCATCCGCAGAGCTGCTAACAGCCAAGCGTGTGCCCAGTCACTAGCTGCTGCATGTATTGGGTTTCTCGCACCGAAAACCATTCTTTTCCTGTCATGTGAAGCCTTCAAGTGTGGCTTTTTGGCGGCATCAACACAAGAGCATCTTTAGAAGTTACAGAGTGGCGTTATCTGGAGTACCACCATGGGGGCAGCAGGGCTGCGGAGACCGGGTTGTCACCTTGTGCTTCTAAACTAGCTGTTCCCAGTTTCCTGGCGAGACCTCTGTCAGTGAGTGCCACATAAAAGGGCTCCCTGTAGGTGGTCAAAAAAAAAGGATAACATCTGAGAATCGAAAGACCCAATTCTCTGTCCCATCAGCAGTGGAAGTGGGCTACCTGCACAGCTCTGCCCTCAGTCCCTTCCAGCACTTCCCCAGAAGACATGACCCACTGCTCGAAGGAGGACCCTCTGCGTACTGGGAAGGACTGGAGAAGAGTGGCCCCTGTTGCTTCCCAATAGGAGACGGAGGGGGTGCAAAAGAACTGGCAGCGCATGCTGTGCTTACCCACCGGTGTATGGCATTGTCCTCATTTGCATGAAAATACATATTCGATGACTTGCAAAAGTAACAAGAGGCTTCCAAATAAGAAGGATTATTCTATTTATGCCACTTCTGTTTTATTTCTTCCCCCAGGTTCTCATAGAAGTGATGGTGGGAATGGACCTCGGGAGGTCTGTAATCCAACCTCCCTCCCGGAGCAGGACTGTCTCCAACACCAGATCAGCTCAGCTGGAGCTTTGACTACCCAAAGGCTGATCACTGCTGTGGATGGAGGTGTCGCCACCTCTCTGGGTGGCCTATGCCAGGTCTGTGCTGCCCTCCTAGTGCATTTTTTTTTTTTTAATTATTGTCCAATCTGAACCTCATAAGCCACAATATGTGGCCGTTGTCCCAACCTGCCATTACCACGAAGATTTTTGGCCCTGTCGTTATTGTAACTCCCCTTCAAATTCTCTGGGCAGGGGCTTGACTGTAGGAGGTGACACCAGTTTCCCTTTTTTATTGGTTTTGTATTCGTGAACGACTCTTTGTACTGCTCAGCATTGCTCCTGGAGGAGAAAGCGGTTTTCTGTGGTCATGACCTCCCCAGATGGGAAAGGCTGGATCTAAGCCCCATGGGAAGGGTAGGAAAGTCCATCCCATGCAATTCCATAGGGCAAACTGTGTCTTTGAAGAAGAGTTCACTTTCTTTCTTCCATGGCTTATTCTCCTGCAATTAGAGGTGGGCAATTCAGTAGCTATTAACATTGATTATCAGTATAAAGGATTATAAGGGGCTGAGCTCTGATCGGGAAGCTCTGATGCGAGTTCCCAGTCTTCCCTATTATTTTCCCCTTCTTCTGACTCACCTGGCCTGGTTGCCGCCTGTTGCTCCATCCTGGGGGAAGCAAAGTGCTCAATGCATTGCTCACCTCTCCTGTGACCTCTCCGGTGCCGCACCTTTGTTGGATGACAGCAACAAAAACAGCACAGAGAATTCCCAAAAGGGTGAGGACTCCTTAATCCCTTCAGAAAACCAACCCAATACTTCGTGGGTGGGTCCCTGCTACTCTCAGGGTAAATTAACGTCTCCTTCCTCATCCACAGCTCTCTGCCTTTCTGATCGCACTGAATGCAAGTGCCAATCTGCCTCCCTGTTTGCAAAGGCCGTGCCTCACGGGGACAAGGGTCTTGCCCTCTTAAAGTCCCAGCCATTTTCCCTTCTTCTCGTTCCACAGGTGGCTATCTAACCATGGATCGGGTTGTCTGCCCAGCAGCCAGCAAGGCAGTCCCTCACAATCACTGGTTTACATTAGTCAACCGTTTTGCTGCTTCTTCAGTGACCTCCCTCAAAGTTTTCCATAAACATTTCTCTCTGGACTGAATCTTTCATCTATTTATTTAACATCTTTCTTCCCTCCTGTATTTTGTACAGTCACATCACATGGTATCGAGACTCCCTGTGGTCGGTATTAGATGTTAACCATTGAGATGTTGGAGAATTTGCCTCCATTTTCAGACAAAAGGGCTAATGAGAAAGACACGTTTCCTAGGTCAGACCCCAGCTTACAGTCCCTGTCTTAAGAGATCTTGACGTTTTCCTGCCTTTCCCTGGATTTGTAAGGTCATGATTTATCAAGCAAGAACACAGCAAACCAACATCTTGTTCTACAGCTTCACCAGAGGGATGATTCATATGGACTGCTGATGGCATCTGGCCCCAGGTTTTGGCTGCTCTCATGGAAATAGTGAGCTGTTTGTGGATATCTGGTCATTAGATGATGAATTTTTGTTTGCTCTCACCTGAACTGAATTGAGACTGAGGTGCCACGCATCTTCATTAATCCTCTTAGCCGTGATTTGGTTGCACCCTCTTACCTGAAAGAAAGGAATTTGATAATGCACCGATGAAATGAGCTGCAGCGATCTGACATTCAAACCCAGACAAACAAAACCCTCTCGACTCGCTTGGAGAAAAACCACATCAATTACACTGTCAGTTGTATTTACCTTGCGCAGTCCTGAACCATCCCAGGGTTGAAACGTGTGCTGTCAATCGCCAGGGCAGTGCCGCTGCGGTCGGGGATGCGCCCCGGTCGCTGGGATGGGCTGGGGGCGCAGCACGCAGGGGTGCATCCGTGGGCTGAAAGAGGCTTCAGGGACGGCCAGGAGCGCAGCCTCTGACACATGAATGCCACGTTCGAGTTCAGCAAAGCACCTTTTGTAAGCTTGGGCTTGTTTAAAAAGAAAGGGGGGAAAAAAAGGAAAGAACCTACTGGAAAGGGGGGGTTTCCCGAGTTCCTGCAACATTAGACACTGCCTGCATTCCTGTGCTATGAGGGCAGCGTAGTCCAGAAATGCTCACTCTGTTTGTTTTTCCTACAGCCTTTGCTTCTTGCTTAAGTCCGGCAGTTTACACTGTACGGCAGTGCTCTCCTCTCCGGTTCCTGGGGTTAGAATGGAAACTTTGCTCCTTATGGAAAGCTGGGAACAGCTGCCCGTGTGCCCGCGCAGGGGAGCAAAGGGCAAGTGCCCTGCTCGAGCCCTGGGCTTGCAACACCCAGGGCTCTTGTGTCTTTTCCCAGCGCCGCCGGTGCATCCCTTCCCTGAGCTCGGGAACCCGCCGTGGCGGCTCTTGAGAGCGGCTCTCCTCCCCAGGCTGACGAGCGGCGAATAAGGAGGGTATTGTTTTGCTGTCGTCTACCTCTGCACGTTCGATGGGGAAAATTAAAACAGACACATGAGTGGATTAGGTGTCAGAAAACGTCTAATTATGGCTTATAAAATTACCGGCTCAGTGGCTTATGAATGGAAATGTGCAGGGAACCCTGTATCAGTGTAGTCTCTGGCTTATCCCTGAAAGCCTCATCTCCAGAGAAAAGGGAAAGGAGGAAGCCCACCAGAGCCGTCCTCTGTGGCTGTGGAAGATGCAGCCAGTCAAGATCCCATGGTGTCTGGTTCCTTGGGAGCAGCGTGTGCCTTATGTTTCAAAACAGCCCATCTCCTGGGGGACAGCAAAAGATACACTGCTATTCATTACATGGGTCCTCTCTGCCCACTCGGAGCTCCTTGGAGCGCTGGCGTGGTTTCTGTCGTGATTTTTGCTGAACGGTGGGAATCACAGAATCACAGAATTGTCCAGGTTGGGAGGGACCTTTCAGATCATCAAGTCCAACCGTCGACCTAACTCTGACAAACCCATCACTAAACCATATCTCTAAGCACTGTGTCTGCCCGGATTTTAAATGCCTCCAGGGATGGTGCCTCAGCCACTGCCCTGGGCAGCCTGTCCCAAGGCTTGACAACCCTTTCAGTGTAAACATTTTTCCTAATATCCCTAACCCTCCCCTGGCGCAACTCAAAGGGTCTTTGCCTACATGTGCCTCCGTGTGTAATGCTTCAAGAAATTTAGACAGAGGCCTTTGCCCCTCCGAATTTATAATTTGATGGCTTAATAGTTATGGTTTAATGATGCAAAATTTTACTCTCACTTTTAACAATTTTCCGTGAAATGCAGGGATGACAGCAAATACATTTTGCTCTGAGTTTTGAGCATAGTATGTTTTATGGTATAACATCTGTGTGTTTGTAGCCTATATGGCAAAGACCGTCCCCAGAGGTGTCTGCCAAGGCATGGCAAGGCAGAGGTGTGCCTCCCCGGTAGGTAATTACTTGCTTATTTGTTTGCCGGTCTTTGTGTGCATGCAAAATGCGTACGGACAAATAGGAATTCACAGAGGTTTTTTTGCAGCGACCTCCTAAACCTTTCAAAATGTGTGTTTCAGTGAAACTTTGGTGTAACAGCAGGAAAAATATGAAAATGTTTTGGTTTTTTTTCAAACTTTCTGCAAGGTAGCCAAAATCTGTCCTTTCATAACACACCAGCTCATCCCTGTGGCGAATGGCCTGGAGAGCCAGTTTGCCTGTGTGATGGTCAGTGCCACTTTCGGTCAACATCCTAAAGGAGGAGTCCTGACCCCAACGCGGGGAACAGCAAAGTTCCCGTGGGGCTGAGATTTCACGGGGCTCTCCCAGAAATACAGCCTGTCAGATTTATGGTGCCGCTTCCTCTTTTCTTCTGGTGCAAAGTTGGGGGGTTTTGACTAAAAATGACCTTTTTCATGTGCACATCTGCTTTCCACCCCAAATCTTGGTATTTATATATCATACTACTGACAACTAAGTTGTCCTGGCTGAAAACCCAAGGATTTTTGTGCAAAATGGCATTAGCGCGTCTCATGGGAATTGTGGTTTTCAGTACCTTCTGCTTCCATTCTCCTTTCTGGGACAAGTTTTGATGCAACCTGCAGCTCCCAGGGTGCACGTGGACAGCGAGAGCGTGTGTGCTAAGCTACAAAAGTCTTTTGCTTTAAAGGTCTTATGAGTTCGGGTGAAAAAACTTAGGCTACAAAACAAAATGTGGGGTGAAAAAAAAAAAAAGCTTTAAGGGACAAAAACTGAAGCACAGTGACACATTTTTGACTCATGATGTTTCACTGAAAAATATTTTTCTCCCGTGGAAAATTCTGATAAAACAAAAACTGCATATCAGCACTTCCTAGAGGAAAATGTCTTTTCCTCTAATTTTCATTCTAGTCCACTCCTATAACAAGAGAAAAGTTTTGACTGTAGTTGGCTTATGTGGGATTTTAACAGCCCAACTGAACGTATCCAAAGCCTTCAAGATACTTCATAGAAAAATTCTCTTGAGTTTCATAATGTTTGTCCAGCGCCCTGCAATTCGGGGAAGTATTTTGATACCTGTAAAGTTTATTTGCAGAATTACGGAGTCGGCTGTGTAGCTGGCTGAAATCAATCTAACTGCGTTGGCTTTAGCACTGCGGTGATTTACAGCACCAGCGAGTGTTGCTCTGTGATTTGAGCTTGCAGTTTGCCGTGCGGACAGCCGTCAAAATCTGGGGTGCTCGATATGCCCAGTTTGTGCTGCTTTTGGTTATCCATAGGAGAAAAGTGGTATAATGTGGCTGCAACTCTTTATATGAATGTGCTTGTTTCCATGAAGCGATGGGGTTTTTTACATTTTTTTGTTTTTTTTTTTTTATTTATTTGTGTTTTGTTGGTTTTTTTTTAAATTTAGTTGTGTCCACAATAGTGGTCTGCTGGTGTTAATTGTGGTTGATAAATTTTAGCACCTCTGCTGAAATACTGAGATCTGGGTCCCATCTGAGGAAAAAAAAAAACAGAAAAAAAAAAGAAAAAGAGCTTTTTTTCAGTCAAAAAGTTCCTCTTGGAGCTGCAAAACAACACGTTCAGCTGTACCAATCCATGGAAATCACTGGTTGTGTTTATACAGCAATTAAAGGGGGATTACAGCTGCGGCAGAGCTCAGCGCCCCGCTCCCATCCCCTCCCCTGCACGCACCGGGGGCCTCACAGCCGCATTGTTCCCCGCAGCCGTCAGTGCCAGCCCAGGGACAAGGCGGGTCGCGAAAACGGGAGAGGGTAGTTTCTGCCAGGGAGTGAGATTTAAAAAAAAAAATAAGAACAACAAAGGAAAAAGGGTGGGGGAAGGAATGATAGTTATGTTTTCTTTTTCCAAAGGTGTTTTCCATGGCCATCCTTCATGCAGGGCAGCAAGGAGGGGAAACGTGCTTTCCAAGCACACCCTGGAAATCATCCTTCGGGAATGTGCCGTGCGAGGTGCTGTCACAGCATGTGGGCAGAGGTTGTCCTTGCTCCGCAAGCGCTGGCTTAGTGTGAAGGACTCCATTTGGAGGTGGCACCTGGAGGCTTTGTGCCCCTGCCCCACTCAGGGCTCTTGCCGAGCCCTCACACCGGGGATGGGGTGAATCTCGGAGGCGACCGCGCGGGTCCGTGCCGGCAGGACCCCTCAGGGGCAGCGCAGCGGGACGGCCACCAGCGGAGCCGGATTCCTGCTCCCCATGGAAACAGCCTCCCGTAGCGCCCATCCCTGCCCAGACAGCCCTAATCCTCCCTGCGAGGTCACCCTGGGAAGCCTCCCGGCTCTCTTATCAGCAAGGATCTCCCGTTGACAAATATTTGGGAGAGGCAGCTTGAGGGGGGGGAGGGAGGGGGGCACTGAGCCAAGATGGGTGACGGGGGCCCAAGCCGCAGAGGAGGCGCTGGTGGGGACAGGATAGGGGGCACAGCATGGTCGTGGGGTCCCTGCGGCACGCGGGGCCACCGGAACCCCCTGACACCTTCCTGTGTAGGGGATACTTGGCCGTGCTCCCCCCACCTTGCAGCATCCTGACCTCTGCAGCCAGCGGGGAACTTTTAAAACAAGTGTTAGGGTGGGTCCCCCAGGAGGAGATGATCCCTCGGTGACAGAGAGTGTGGCTGGAGGTGGGCAGGTGGTTTTTTTGCTCAGAAAAGAGCATATGGCTTTTCTTGTGGAGAGGGGAGGTCTAGGGGGGACGGGCAGCCCTGCTCCATGCCAGGTACAAGCCCAAGTGCTGAGGAGCCACAGGCTACGGCTGCAAGACAACAGCTTTGCAGTTAATGGTCAGACAGTTCCATTCTCACTTCTCAGAGACTTTTTTAAGACCCACCAGGAAACAAAATCCAGCATTTATCCTGTCTGCTTCACAGGCGATGGATGGAGAGCGGTCCAGAAAACATCCCGCCCGCAGACACAGCAAGAAGCAGGAGAGACATCGGTCCCTCCCCAGTGTAAGGTGTGAATTCAAGTCCGTGCATGGCTTACCCCGACGCTCTCACAGGTGTTTATTTCCACAAGTATGTATTTGTACTGGGCGGTGGGACAGGAGCTGTTTTGGTGGTGCTTCTGCAGAGGTCGCGAGGTGAAGTCCCCTAGGAGAGCCAGTGTGCGGGCTGGGCGACCAGCGCCAGGCAGGGATTTGCAGCCCTGGGGGGAAAAGAACCCAGGCTGGTACCAGAGAGGGGAAGGGAGGGCTGTCACGGCAGCAGAGGAGGGGGCCTGGGTGCTAGGGACGAGGAGGCGATGCACGGGTGGTGCCACCGAGTTTTGACACGGGGACTCAAAAGTGTGGGACTGTGAGAAAAGCTCAAGCAACCGATGAGAGAGGATCCCGGCCACGGTGTCGTGTGGACGGCCCGGCAAGAGTCAAAATGAGTCAGGAGGCACTTCCTGCCCAGCCTCCCCATCCGCGGGAGGCGCGCGTTGGTGCAGGTCAGGCTGCAGGTCCAACCCCCAGGTCCCCGTTCCTCTGAGTGCTCAGAACTGCGCAGCCAGGTTTGTCGCTGAAATTCATAGCGAAACCGGTGCTCGCCCCACCCATGGGGACACACGAGGCCCGGGTAATCTCTGCAAAGAACATGGAGATCTTCAAAGGAATTGAAAAAGAAAACACTACCACCACCACCACCACCAAAAAAAAAACCAAACCAAAAAACCCCACAACCCCAAGAAACAGGCTTTGGGGAAGTAACAAGTCCTGTCCCAGCTTTTGGTGGTCTGACCTTGACAATGGCCAGAGATGCACCAAACCTGAGCGCCTCACTCCTAAATAGGTCCTAGGACTCCTAGGTCCATAAATACCTGTACATAAAGGTGTGAGCTCACCTCTTCTTTCTTTTCCCTCTGCACCATGCAGTCGATCGTGCCTCAGGAAGGAAAGGTGACTGTGAAAGCTGGGGGGACTTTGTTACCCTGTTAATGGTGTGTAAAATAAGTGGGGGCCTGGGAACCATTGAGCTGAAAGCACTAATCAGCCTGTGCGATAACATCTTTCTCGCTGGACAGGCAGCATGGAGAGCATCTGTGGAAATGATTTGACACCACATAGTGCATCACAGCAAGTACACGATATTTGGAGGCTTTTGCAGCATTTGTTGGCTTTTTACATGTCCCCATACTGCTCTTTTGCACCGTACAAACTGGCCAGTGGAAAAGGAGACATGCCTTCACTCGTTCAATGGCCCAAACACCAGTGCAGGGGATGGTCGAGGGCCATTAAGGTTCTGGGTTGGTTCTGAAGCTGTTTTGCACACACATCCCGTGTCTCTTGTTATAACAGAGTGATGCTGGTTAAAGAGGTCAAGAATCCTGGCAAAGAAAAAAAATCCACCTTCTACTTGTGTTGAGCCTCAGCTTTGTCTCTTCTGCCTGCCGAAACCCTGGCGGTGCCCAGCAGACTGCGTGGCTTGCAGGGGCATCTAGTGGCTGAATGCTGTACAAGTGATCGGGTATTGCCATGCATTCTATACCCTCCTCTAATGTCATCTCCAGCCACCCCTCTCACCCTAAACAGGCTAGTGTCCCTCACTGCACAAATACAGTCAACACCTCGAGGTCAGAAACATTGCCAATAATCTGTTTAAAAGATATCCCTCTCGCCATTCGCCCACCCTCCTTCCCAAAATACCCATTTCGGATCAGAAGCAAAACTTCGCATGTGGCTTCAATCCTCCTTCTGTTGAACGTGTGGAAATAACACTTCGTGGCTGTAGCATCCCTTCATACATCGCTGTGGCTTCCCCAAGCGCACGGGGGAGCTGCTACGAGGAAGCCTGGGTGCAAACATCAGTTTTGGAGGAAGCCTGCTACTACTCCAACATTTTTGGTTGCATGATTTATTTAGCTCAGGCTTGTCTCAGCTTCAAAAGATCAAGAAGACATCCCAGAACTGGGTGGGAGGAAGAAAAAAAAATAATCTTCACGTGTCGTTTTACAAAGACAAAATTTCTTATCACATTACAGGTGTTCAGGACCGAATCTGCCGCCACCAGCAGTGAGGAGTCCGGGGAGAGTGTGGCACGGCGGTGCCTGACGACGTCCCCAGCTCTGGAGATGGGGATGGGGAGGAGCAGGGGACACCACAGTGACACTAAGCGCTGTGTTCGCTTTCTTTAAATCTTCAGAGGATGATACCTGTGGCAAACACGGCCTGAAAGTAAAAGTGCAATATAGTGTATTCAAGGCTGATAAACAAGGCTCCTTTGTAAGGACCGGTGAGTCATGTCTCCTGGATTTTATAAGAAAATGTACACAAAAGCAATTACTGGGGTGTGAATTATTTCGTTTCTTAATGGCCTGACAGTTTTGACAGCTCCTAGCTTGTTATCTATCACAAACTCTCTTGATCTCCCAACTTTAACATGACTTTTAATTATACTTTCATATGTGCAAGAGGACAGACAGTCTCTAGTCTGGTTTCCATTCAGCCTAACATATTTAAACAGTAAGGGAAGCTTTTCCTCCTGGCAGGGTAAGAAGGGTGATTTGATTGTCTAATGTGGCAGATATATTCAAAAATAAATCACAAATGGTTGAGGGTTTGTATGAACGGAGGGTGGATCAGTGCTTTCCTCCCCTCCCCTTTGGAGCTGCTGGGAAAGCCTTCTCCTCCTAGCCATGAACCTGTCCGTGAACCTGGTCAGCTCTTGTGGTTTGGGCCGGGTTGGCCAATGACAAGACGGCAGACGCTCTACCCTACCTCTCGCTCCTTTCTATATATTGTATCTATTTCATTATTTCCTTTTTTATTTTATTAATAATATTTCATTAAAGTAGTTTAGTTTTTTCTAAACTCATAACTCTCCTTATCTCTCTTCTTCCGCTCCTTGGAGCGAGAGGTAGGGTAGAGCGTCTGCCGTCTTGTCATTGGCCAACCCGGCCCAAACCACGGCACTGGCCGTTGCTGTGCCTGCGTTTGCTGACAGAGGTCTGAGTTTGGGGTGGAGCTGCAGGTGTTATTGCCAGGCAGTGTCTGATGGGGGAGGGGACTCCTGGGACGGAGATGGGGACGTGAGGAGGTCCCTGAGGGGCTCAGCTCCACACGGGGCACAGCAGAGGCACGGGGGTTCCCATGTGTCCCAGGCTATAGGCAGGCTCTAGAGCTCTCTCTGGAGACTCCAGTTTAGGGCAGATATTTTTTCATGGTGGGAGAAAAATGTCTTTTTGTGAGCCTGGTAGAGCTTTTGGTTTCTCACCCAGTCCCAAACACGCACAAGGTTCCTCGGTGTAACAGCAGTTGCTTGCCAAAATTATCACAAATCTAGCTAATTGTTCTTCGTAGTTAAAAAAAAAAACAAAAAAACCAACCAAACAAAAAAAAAAAAACCAAAAAAACTTTTAATTCAGAATTTAAAAAATAAGAAATCATTTGATCACCATAGGCTGGAGTTATCAATACTTTTGCCATGTACCTTGCTGTAAGGGCAGTAAGCTGCATTACCCGACCTGGAAGACCGTTTTCCTTTCCAAAACGTGGGCTTGCCTTCCCCATCCTGCCGATGCTCAGCAGCGTGGTGGATCTTGGCCCCCATGGCCCGTGTTCCTCCTGCTCAGGCCCCAGTCCAAGAGCAATGCCGTTATGGGCCAGCACTAAAAGGCTAGATATATAAAGGATTGCAAAGAACTTGGGAGCTGTAGGGATGGACATCACATACACTGAAAGAGGTAAGACATGAGCTGGAAATAAAATGTAAATCAAAGTCAGGAAGGTTACACTGAAATTACAATAAAAGCTACAGTGAACAAAGTTACAAAATAAGTTTACTATGTTCTTCCAGATCAGTCACTTAAAAGTTAGGAGGGACCAGGGTTAGGGATGCTTGTTTTGGTTTTTGTTTTTTTCCCTTGTGTATGTGCATTAAAACACATTCTTTAATGCCATCATCATATATTAATTTTTCCGTGTGACCTGTTATGAGCATCTCTTACAATATTGGAAAAGAACAGCGTATATGACCAGAAGGCCTCTGGAGTTGCAGAGATACTAAATAGATCCCATACATCAGTTGTTTTTTGGTCTGTCTAGTGACAGGCTGCTGTTTATCTTATGATAAAATAGCATGTTAGGGAAATGCCTCTCTCAACTGCATTTCTATAGAAAATGTTTTTTGTAGAGAGAAAATATAAGGAAAAGGTAAGATGAAAAAAGTTAAAAAAAAAAAAAAAACTAACTTGAGAAATTCAGGGGCAATAAATCACCACACCAGATGGTATTCATCTGTGAATGCTGTGCAGAGCTATCAATTTAAAAAATTGCACAGGAGTGTGCTATTAAAATGCAGACATAATATCTGCCCATTTTCACTGCCCATCTTCACCGTGCCTGGGCAGGTAAGAGGTGACTTGGCTCCACCTGCCAACGCCTCCAGGTGCCTTCAGAGCCTATCCGGCGTCCCCACCGCAGCCTTGGAAAATTTGACTCAGTGGGTCATGTGTGTATTTACTTACTAATTCTCTTAATTATAGTGAGGAAGTGCAACTAAATAGGTGTATTTATGAATATTATTTTAAAAATCCATGAGATATTGATTTACAACGATCCTTCTGCCAACTTAGACTCCTGCAGATAAAAATGCTTTACGTTGAGCTCACATGCCTTTTGTCCTAGGTTTTAGAGGGCTTTTGAATATGTTGGCCCCGTGTATGGATGAGGAGACAGGCTGTGATACACCTACACGTGGTTCTGAAGATCAGGAATGAATCAGGAATGATGTTCCCATCAACGTGTGATCCAGCAGAGGCTGCTCTTGCTGTCAAGACCACTCTACAGACCCATCCTGGTCACCCTCAGTGGGGCTTTTCAGGTAATTCCCATGGTTGGGGGTACGATGGATGGGAAATAATATGCTTTAATCCAGTCCTGGGTCTGCAAGATTATAGCATCATCAACGAGAAAGTACTCCCAGGTGGGAGCTACCTGCTCTCCCAGAGAACAATATTATGTAGAGACCGAGCTATAGAATACTGGGAGGGTGCAATCAGAATGTCAGCTATAAGGAAAAAAAACAATCCAGCTTTATCTAATTTGGGGTTTTTAGCAAATCTTTGAAAGTACCATGAAAATAATGGACGTAAGGGAATCTAGGAAAAGGTGCAGGGAGAAGGTAGCGCGTGGATTATGAAGGTCACATGGAGAGCTTGGGAAATTTTGGTCTGCACCAGCTGGGACTTCAGTGATGTGAAGCAAACCCTTCATCTCCTGAATCCTATTTTCTGTCTCCCTTACCTTGTGGATTGCAATGCGAGGATAAATTCAGTGAAAGCCTGTGGAGGTATGGCAGGTACACAGTGGCATAAAATAAGGGAGTCTTTGCTCTCGGTAACCCGGGATGCGGTCCTGCTGGCCTTCCAGATTTGGTAAAGAAAGGCAGAATAAAGGCTGGAAGCTGCAGTTGTGGCAACGCACAAACATTTCTGCTCATTGCTATCGGAGCTCCTTGCCGTGCCGGCGACACAGCTTAACGAGTGGACCGGCTTAACGAGCGGACCGAGAAACGGGGCCTTGGGGATCAGCTTTCACCTGGCGGGAAGGGAGGGAGGGAGGAAGGAGCGGTGTGTGCACGCGAGGATGGAAGCCAAATGGGCTATTGGCTTGTGACTGGGGAAATATTTCCCCTCTTTTAGATTAAAGTGAGAGATGCTGGCTTCATGCCCTGTGAGTCCTGTTTAGAATATATTCAGAGTGTGGGTACTTTTTTTTCATACTTAATAAAGAAAAAAAGCATTGTTTCATTTGCCAGTCCTAAAATGATGATTTATAAAGAAAAGAAAATTGATTTAAAGGCAACAGGAACAAATTGAGGGGTCAATTTTGACTTTAATTCCAACAATTAATTAAGGAACTCTTCTGGAGAGGTTTGTAAAATGAATATTGATCTCAGATCTCGGGCACTCTGCAGTCATGTCTCCGTCCTGGTTTATATCCTCCCGTTTTGATTTATGGGTTGGGTTTAGCAATACTGGAGCTACATGACAGGGCTGCTCAGCAGCACCGTGCGAGCGCCCATCCTGAGAGCACAAAGCTCATTGCAGTCACCTGTACAGCAGAGCCGGAATAATTTAAGGACATAGGTGATGGACGTGTCACGTTGGATGTGTGCTTTGATGACCAGGACTCGTCTACTGCTGTCCTGACCCAGCTCACCCTCCTGGCTCCCAGTAAATGTTCGTCTGAGCAGCGTTTTTGTCTCTGCAGCAGCATAAAATGTACTAGATTCTGCATTGTTGGGAGGGCACAAACACATTTGGTACTGGAAGAATCAGAAATAGTTAATAGACTTTATTTGAAAAGAAACTTGTCTGTAGAAGGAGTGCCAAGGTTGGATTAGGTTTTTTGAGTTGTTTTGGTCAGTTGGGTTGGGATTTCTCCACAGCAGGGCTGGGGTCTGTGGCTACCAGGTATCTGTGATTGCTGAGGAAGCGGCGCTCGGGGTAGGTGTGGGCACGGGCCCTCCTGGTACCTGCTGCGGGTGGGTTTGCTCCATTGGGATGTCCCGCTCCATAGCATGGGCACTGCCGCGCTGGGCAGAAACGTGACATTGAGTCCCTGAGGACTGAATGAGAGAAAAGTGCCTTTTCTCTTCCTGCCGATACCTCGTCGCACCCTGTGGTAACAAAAAGAAAAACCCTGAAATACTTGTGGGGGAAAAAAAAATTTACAAAATTAAAGCTATCTCATAGGCAAAATTTTCTCTTTTGTTATCTTGGCTTCTCTCTCTTCTTCCTACTCCCTGTGAGCGCTTGTATTAAGACAACCAATTTTGGAGTCATGGACTGGGGCTGAAGGGTATAGCTCTGTTTTCTGTCAACCTCAGCTGTGCCGTAAACAGACAGTTTTAAGATGGGTTAATCTGAACAGCTGCCCATAGCACTTTACCAGCTCCCCTTCTTCTTGCAGGTGCCCTTTACACCGACTACAATGCACAGCTTTCTCCAGCTGAGTTTTGCCAGGAAAATCGCCTCTGCCCAGGAAAAGTTTGGTGATACGAAAACTGCCCCAATATTTGCAGTCCTACAGTAAGTGACAACATCAAACGGATTTCCAGTGTCACCTGGGCCTAAACCAAGCAGCATCAGATTTAATGCTGTTGATGCACGTAGGAGCCTGGGAAAGAAATTTCCAGGTTTAGAAAATGTTTGTACCCGCTCGGTGTAAATCACGTTCATTTTTCGTGGGAGGATAATCAGATTAAACAGGTGAGAGATATTTAGCACGATTTTAAAAGATTAGGTGTGAATTCTAGTCACAGTGTAGCTTAAAAAGTAAAAATCAAGGTTTTTTAACGTTCAGAATTGCCGCATGGCTGAAAAAGTACCCCTGACTATGAAATACAGCTGATATTTATGAGTCTTATTGTTTTATTTACTACTGAATTTACGGCACCCCCAGCTAGTTAGCCAACTACTTATAAAACATATTTAATGTTTGGAGGCACTCAGTACGGCTATAAAATGATTTTTAAGGGCGTGCAAAACTAGTGTGTTAACAGCATTATGCGCACTCAAGTTCCCTCTGGAAAAGAACCAAGCCAAGCTCCATTTTCCAAGTAGACTCGACTGTCTCATCCTGAGTTTTGTAGATGGGCTACACAGCTCAAACAGGTTGACTTCCCCACACTTGATGGGAACCACTTAAAGGGATAAACTTGAAGAGATCAATACCCCTTACGTACTATAAGTGATGTAACACGGAGTACTCTGGGGCTGTTAAAAATTGTGCGATAAAGGACGGCTCAGAAATTAAACAAGAGGGGAAAAAAACCCCACGCGGTGGTTGTAGGGACTTAGTCCCATTTCATTGCACGGGGGATTTATCTGCAGAGCCGGGGGCTGATGATAATCTTTCAGGCAGGTTTTTCTCCGGTTTTATTCCTGATTTATACCGGTAGCAACGAAAACAATATCAGACAGAAAGTCTGTTTGCAGGCAGAGATGAGAAGAGGCGCCGGAGAGAGAGGCACCCGCTTGCGTGTTTATCCATTTATGAAAATGGGAAATCCAGAGGCAAACATGCTCAGCAGTCCCTCGGTGCAGATAATTGGAAGTGAGCGCTGAAAGCAAGCGCTCCTGTTTCATGCTCCAAGGGTTAATAGTCTTCTGGGGCACTTAAGACGAAGCTCCTTTGAGAGTCCACATGATATCTCCTGCCTATCCCTCAGCCATTACTTTGTTTCTCCTTTCAGTAAATTCTTATTATTTAGGACAGAGTGGTGCTTTTTCCTTGGCAAAACCCACGCTGGCTCACCCTTCGCATATTATACTCATCAAGAGGCTCTACAGCTTTCCCTAAGGATCTTTGCTGCTGTTTTTCCTGGTAGTGTGGGGAGGGACTGGGAGTCCTGGGAGAACCATTAGTTTCTTTTGAAAGGATTGATATGGACCTGGCCTTCTTCCAGTCCCTCCACTGTAGAAATTGTAATTTATCATTAAAAAGCATACATTATTATTGTTAGCAGTTCGGCTACTTCATTCTCAGTTCCTTCAACTTTTCTGGACGGGCACCATGGAAACCCAAGTGATTTATTATACTTTAGTGGTTGGGATTGAACGGGCACCTCTTTATCGCTCCCCATGCCTCTCCATCAGCTCTGGGCATGGCGCAGAGCAACCCAGCCCCGACACGTGGTGCAGGAGGGATGGTAGGATCCAGCACGCCTTGCGTAGGTGCGCTGGGTTTGTGAACAGGAAGGAGTAAAGGCAAGAGACACCTCTCCTTCTGCATTGCTGTGGTACGAACACACATATTCGGGCATGAATCAGGGCTGCTGAAAAATGTTACTCTCTACATTAGTCATTTTGCTGTCACACGGAGGAGCACACAGTGCCCCATGTCTAGCTGGCTCCCAGCCTTTCCTGTAAAGCTGACATATAAGGCCTGGTCTTAAACTTGTTTCACATTACCTAAACAGCTCTCACTTCTTTGCATTGGGGCACTTCTTGCTCTCCTATTGGCATGGGAATAGAAATAAGAACAGAGAGACTCATCTGCATCTTTTCAGTGAACCCTCCCTCTTCACTGATGTTTACAGATCTTTTTTTTTTCCAGTTGCTCCAGACATTTTCTTCAACTCAGTCGAAGAATCTCAGCAGAAAAATTCCAGTAAAAGAAGTGATGACTTTACTGCCCTATTGCATGTAGGAATGCTACCCGTGCTACGCCAACAAATTTGTAAGCCGGTATAATGCAACAAGCCTGCTGCTGCTACCTCACATCTGCATGCACCTACGGACAGGTAATATATAGCACACATAATGCTGCCTTACATTAACAGCAGGCTGGCCAAATAATACAGGACAGCAAACTTTCTCTCCCAAGATTATTTTGCTGGTGCAGACACCAAGACTGAGACATTTAAACGAGAAGATGCAGATCCCTGAGGCTGAACATAAAATATTTATATGAAGAGACCGTGGACCAATAAATTTCAGTTATAGATGTTTACAGCTGAAGGTAGTAATAAATAACCTTCCAAAAGCAATATTTCAATTTGCACTTATTGTACTTGTACTACATGTTATATTTTCAGGAAACAATAATAATTATAGCAGGACATGGAATTAGCTCATGTTTAATGAATGATTACCCAGTTTAGTTGTGATCGTTATAACATCAGGACACAATTAAAACTGTGAAATGTTGTTTATTCTGGAGAGAGACGGGTCTGTTTCTCCATGGCTACCATTTATATGTCCAACCAATGCATAATCTGTTCATTAAATTGTGACAGATGCGGGTACGATTTAATAAATTTGTCAGACGACTCCTAGTTCTTGAATTTCCAGTCATCTAACATCAGCTGTGCAAGCTTCACATGATCTTTGGCAACAGAGAGTTAAAGGCAGGAGAAAATTTACTCTTCAGGGAGTTTAATGGCAATCTCCTACTGATGTGGAAGAACCGAGGTTCAGATCATTGTAGGTTGTTCTCCTCCTTCCCCTCCTGTGCACTGACTACCCAGTGCGACTGCTTTCCCCTCATTACTTAGGACAATACTGTCATTGTCTTCTTTAACCTGTGTATCTCCTGTAGGGCAAGGTATAGCTTTGTTTCAAGTTGTCATCTCGCAATTAAACGCTTGGGATGGGTTTTAAAGAGGAATACCTTATCTGGTGACAGAGATGTAAATGCTGTGTTGACATCTCTGTCAGGTTGATCCAGCGTTGCCTGGTGCAAGTGGAGTGGTTTATGCTCCATGAAAACAAGTCATCTTGTTGCGAGGCAAGCACCTGTTAATCAATCTGGTTGTCTATCTCACCTTCTACTAACTGCAGCTGTCCCGTGGCAGGGACCAGTAAGCTCTTTCCAGAAGGGGAGACCTCTTGGGTTGTCCATCTGGCCCATCAACCTCCGACAGGGAAGGAGATAATAGAGTAACAAATAACTCTGTATTGACTTTGCATGCAAGTTGGAGAACTCCTTTCTCACCTGAACCTCTAGCAGATGGGCTTCGCCTTTCGTTAGGAATGGCAGCTGCACAAAACTGTCAAGCACAGTCCTTAGGCTCCTGTGGGGAGCGCAGAGAGCAGGAGAGGCATCTACTAAGGACGATTTACCCTATCCTTGTCATAGGATGCCATGAGTCTTCTCCTAGGGAGGCTTATTGCTTGTTATTGCCTGTAGACAGCATTCTACAACCATCTCTGACTGATCAGCTTTCACTAGACAGACAGCTCTTGGGTGGCTAAATATGATGAGATGACATCTGTCCTCTAATGTTTTTTATATCCTTTGTTTCCTGACTAGTTGCACGCTGTGATAATTTTTCCCTTCTCTTTTTTTCTGTCTGTCTTTGTCTTTCCCCAGTGCTCTGTGTCTGGCTGCCTTTATCTAGCCCACATGTCTCTGTGGAGAAAAGACTGACTTTGGCAGGAAATATGTTCTTAGCCTTTCCTGGAGAGGACACGACTTACTGCAAGGATAGATGGGAGCTGAAGACAGGCTGAACCACAGCGCATGGTGCCTCCAAAGCCCTCTGGATATGGGTCTCAGATGTGTCTTGGCCAATCTGGTATTCAGGATACCCCAGGGTACATGGAGATGCCTGAGGGGTGATGCTTTAGAAGTGAGGCACCTCTATAACATCAAGGCAAGAGTCTTTATAATAGTGCTGTGACTGTGGTGGTTTAAAGATATGGGTGAAACAAGGTCTGCAAGCACCAAGTAATGCGTTGAACAAACTACCATAGCTAGCAGGGAGAAAACAGAGAAGCCTCGGGTCATGCAAGCATGGAGTAGAACCAGCTTGTCAATAAAACCAGCCAAAATTTCAACGCTAAATGCAAGCTGAGCACAGTTCCTCCAAGTCTAGTTAGATACGCAGCAGGTTAGCTGTGAGAAAATGTGATGGGCACAAGTAGACGACAGCTATTGGTAGTATGGGAGAGGTGATTAGTTGGCTTTCTCCCTTTCTCCCGAGTGAGAGCTACTGGCAATTTATAATCTGGGCAACTTTTTACTGGTTTTGCAGTTAATAAATGTTATGTGTATTTCCCAGGCAATGTCTAGACACACTCGGTGGGCGTTGGGCTGCTGCGCTTGCTCCTTGTGAAGTTTAGCATCACTGGGAAGGCTGTTTGGAGGCTAGGAAGGGGCAGCACGGGAAAAATGGTGAGGCAGAGTTTACTTTTCTCACATTCTCCCTGGTTTAATGCGCCTGGTGAGATGCCTTCTCTCTTTCTTTTCTTTTCTAAGAGAGTATGAGAAGGCTGCCAAATTTCCCCCTCATAGTTTGCATCTCCCTAATAACTGCCTGAGATAAATTTAGCTGGGAAACCAAACCGGTTGGGTTGCCTTTTGGGGGAAAGCAACCAATTTGCAGGCTTTGATCTTTGCTACGACGTTTGGAATGTGCAAGGAGACAGAAAAAGGAGAAACGGGCAAATATTTGAACACAGCCCTCCGTGACAGCTCCCCTTAGCAAGCACTCCACCCAAGAGCCCCTCGGAGAGCTTTCAGCTGCCTTATCTCAGGATTACAGAATCACAGAATCACAGAATGATAGGGGTTGGAAGGGCAGGCAAAGACGGCAAAGGCAAGACTAAAAGTAATGTCATGTCTGCTAAGGATGCACTGCATTTCCACGCTGCTCTCCAGACTTCTGAACAAGGTCTTGCATGAGTTTGCGACCCTCATACCTAAAAAGAGTATTTCAGGCAAATTTTTCCCATTAACAAAAGCAGAAGGAATATTTCCGAAAGTTCTAGCGGGAGCTGGACTGAGCTCTAGCACCCAACGCACGCAGGTAGCTCTGCTGCCATCGATGGAGCGGTCTTGCTCTTCAAGCCAAGGACGCAGTTGAATGTTTCGGTGTGTTGGGACCTTGGAGTAGATACGAGATCGTGTGCTCTGCACCTGCCCTCGCAAAATGCATCACTTCGGGCTCTCCTTCACCAGCTTTATGGTAGCTTTGCACGGAACAGCTAGACAGATGGGCAAACTTAGACAAAATGATGAAAATATTAATGCATATTAAGATTCCCATTAATAATTGAATTACTAATTCAATTATTGAAGAATAATTAATATTTATAGCATCCAGATTGGTGATGATAGATTAACTGTGATGGCATAATTTAACAAATATTTTTAAAACAAAACATTCAACAAATAACATTTCTACCATTTTTCCATCTTAAAAAAAAGTGTGAAGAGTTCATGAGTATAAGCAACCTTTACTGATTTTAAAACATGGCTTTGTGTATTTTATTTTTATTATGGATTGCTTTATTGTAGATTTTATCCTCAGGTTGTTTCCCAACAAACTACTTGTACACTCTCTGAGACAGAAAGAAACCTATGGCAAAATAAAGTTATTGTAACAGCCCTATAAATCTATGGTGTAAGTGTAGTAGTAAGTACATGTATAATACGGCTCCATTTCTTTCTTCCGATTTCCCTTTCTGAAGTCTCTATAACACAGTGATTGATGTATATTTAGCACATATTAAACTGGGGAGTCAAAATATTATTTTAAAGTTTTCCAAGATATGTTGATCCAAATTTATGTAAAAATCTCCTGAAAGGTTACGTTGGCCCTTGTTTTGCAATATTCATTTTTCACTGCAAAAGTTCCTACGTGACATCTTCCACGGCAGTGGTATTGCAGTAAAATCTAACATATGTATGCATACCAAAATGGAAAATTACACTAAGAAAATTTCTGAAACAAAACAAGTGAAATGTGAAGTTTCTGCAAAACGTCAAATTTGTAAAGGCTTGTTTAGGCTTCTTTGTCAAAAATGATTTGTGAATATTTTTATCCCCAAAAGGTTTAATCTATTGGAAAAAAAGGTTTTGGGGGAGATCACTCCACCTGATCTTGTGATGAGCCTATGCCTGCCAAATTTTTAAGGCTCCTCTGTAGGAACTCTTTCAACAGATGTTTGCTGTGTGGGATATTATAATGTTTTCTCTAAAGTATTTAACTGCACTTCATAGGAAAAAATGATTCTTCGACTTCCTTCACAATAACATCATGTCAAAAATAGACTTGAGATCTCGTTATTTATATTACTGAAGTACTGAATGACCTTGTCTGAGAACAGACTGTTCTAGCGTCAAACAGAGTACCAAATTACAGTGGGAGATGGTCTTTGCTCTGAAGAACTAACACTCGAGGTAAACAAGACGGACAAGGAGAAGAAGACAAATGGAGCATCCTAAAACTGCTGCACAGGAGTGGTGGAGTACAAGTGGCAAACTTAAGCCATTTTCCAAAGTATCCCACCATTTTCTGTTTACTCCTCTCTCCTCCCCATCATTCCTCTCTGGCAGCCGGGATGGGCTGGGATGTGCTCCTGGTGACAAGAGGTAGAAAATTCCTACTTTGCTTGAGTGTTTATACTGAGAAATGAGCTTATTAAGGAAGCAGCTCTAGAAATGCCCCAGGTCGTACCTTGTAACTCAGCTGAAGATGAGCCGATAGGGAATGAGGATGACTAAATTTATTCACTCAGTGGGTGGACATTCCTGTCTTGCAAACCACAATGACTGATCCATCAGAAAAAGTTGGGCTATTAAATTTCAATTCAGCAAATACAAAGTGAAGCACCTCCTGTACATCTGAAATGATGCAGCTTCGCAAGGTGTGGGGGTCAAGCTTGCCCAGATGCCTCTGCGATTGCTTTAGCTACCTCTTCATAGGCATGGCTAGTGAGGCCAGTCCTTTCAGAGGTCATCTACCCTGAGGCCCAAAAAGGAAGCTAGCTTACAGGTTCAATTTATCTAAATGTGTCTGTTATAATTTATTTATTTGGGGGGAAAATATTAACTGACAATGTGCAGTTTTTCCAAAGCATTGGAGTAAGTTTCTAACGTCTTTGTTAGTGCCCTTTTCAGGATGCGTGTGCCACTCCACGGGGGTGCTCTGGACTTCAGTTTCTTCTGCCCTGGGTGATATCGCAGCCGTAATCTCTCTGCCGTGAATTTATTGCAGAATACGTAGAGTTTGCAAATAATACTTCCTTGCCTAAAAGACAAAGTGATGCTTCTTTAGCAGCTGCTGTTCTTTGAACTTATCGGAGGCTTTGTCAGCAAGTGAGCTCTCTTCAGGATTCTGCTTCCTCTGATATATCGGAGGCTATTTCTTGGCACGAAGTAATTAGAGGCAAGGCAATTTTACGGCGGAAGGCAATGGGATGCTCGCTAATAACGGCTTTCTCCCTGCTCAAGTGCTGCGCTTGCTGACGAACCCCTCCTTGCTGGAGGCAATTGTGTTTTCTGGGGCAAATCAGGTCACCGAGATCTGCAGGCTTCCTCATGGCTAATGCAATAAGCTGGAGCTACAGGAGACAGCTCTTCAGGACAGCACTTGCTACGGGGGAATGCGGGCACCCTGCAAGGTGGAGGCTGTCGTTAACTGTCCACCTGGCAGAGTTTGGGGACGGGAGCTGGTCTGGCGGGGCATTGATTTGCAAATAGGTACTTGTGCTCATCCAAGCACGAAGGGGGAATGGATGATATCTTCTCCAGAGTTTGTGCTCCACTTGGAGGCAAGTGATCTTTCACAACACCTGAGCACCCCCAGAGGGAGAGCGGAACCACGCGAGGCTGTCACATGTCCCACAGACAACGCAGATGTTCCTCAAACCACTGATCATTTCGGAAATGCCTCTAAACGAGCAGCATCGTGGCCTGAAGTCTTTTTACTGATGACTGCAAATGGAAATGGAGAGTTTCATTGTACAGGATATAAGGGAAGCCCAGATGTGATGCACTAAGTGTCTGAAAAGCCTGGGTTATTTAGCTTCCTCCACAATTCAGGTCATGATGGTCTTCCAAAATGGAAACTCTTCTCACTTTGACACACAGAGTTTGAAACTGCTGCTTGTCTACAGCCACAGGACCAGGATGGGTCTGTGCCATGCAAAGAGCTTGTTTTCTCTTAAGTGTTTGTGTAGGGAGACGTAGTTTCTCCAAAAAGACAGCGGTTCCCTTCCTCACGTTTGTCACCACAGCTGGAAGCCAAAATGGATTATTTCTTTTTTTCTTTTTCCAAGTATTAGGTTCCTGCAAAGAAGACTCAAGTGGAGCCTCACTTGGTGGGACTCCTCCAAATGGTCTTATTTCAGGTTTTCCATGGAGAAGCTGCACACAAAAGTGTAAGCTGTCTTTTGAGATGTGCAGCTCCTCAAGGGCTGGTGCTCAAGGGCAGATGGATGGCAAAACAGCCGTTCTCTTTGACAGGAGGTATGGGGACAGAGGTAAATGGTGGAAGTGACATAGCAGGTCATAGCAGGTGACACAGCAGGTCTTCCTTCTTGTGCCTGCTCTTATTCTCAAAGTTAAAATCTAGCATTCTCACCGGAGGAGAAACACAGGACGGGATCGGCGCCTTATCCTTTACTGGTAAAGTCACACCTGGGGAGGAGAAGCAGCAGAGAGAAAATGGTTTTCCTGGAGAAAAAAATGTCTTCCCGGCAGGTGGCTCAGCCAGCCAGGGAGGATTACAAACCTCTCTGGGAATGCTTTCTTTATGGCTAGTGAGAAGGTGATATTGCTAGTGACAGCACAGAAAGATTGGCTGAAATAAAATAAAGAGGTTTCCATGGTGATCCCTTCATATTGCAGTAAATTTCATCTTGCAGTCAACTGGGTTGTGTTTCTTCCCCTGGAGGAAGAGTCCTCGGCTCCCCCCGTGTTATTAGTTACTGCTGGTGCGAAGGAAATGCCGGCAGACCCCGAGCAAAGCCAGGGACGTGGACGTCTCTGCCATGGCCTCGTTAATTATCCCAAAGAGGTCGGACTGCCCAGGCAGCCTGCAGGTGCTTTAGAAATAATGCCACTTTCTGTTTTAAACTGTAAATAGATAAAGTGTAGATATAATGATATAGCCGTGGTTAAAGATAAGAGAGGAAAGAAGCAGGTTTCTTCCCATTTTACAGCTGGGGAAAGAACCGTAGTCAAATGGTGTAACTGCCCCCAGACCAGAGCCCAGCTGCTGCTAGAGGAGGGAATTGAATGTGTAATTCCCAAGCTCCAGCCCAGAAGACGCCTTTTCTCCTGAGGTTAATGCCAGGGAAGGCACTGGCCTGCAGGGAGATGGCTGGCGGGGAAGGGAAGCTCCTTGCACTTGTGTGACCGATGCAGTATCACCTCCGGGAGCATTAGGAAGGGAAGAGGCAAGGGGTGCTCCCCGGCTGCGACAGGGTGAAAACTGTCTGAGGAAAAAGTGGCCGTTCTTTATGGGAGACGAGGAAACCCCTCCAGCTGTCGTAGCTGATTGCTCACCAATTCCCTGCCAGCGTCATCTCTCCTATAGCACTGAAGAAATGAGCAGCCGCCAGACGTGTCTTGCTGTGGGTAAGCTCGGCAACGAGCTTCCCGGCTCATTCCTGGGATCTTTCCATCTGCATCTGAATTCAAGTGTCATGAACGCAGTGCTAGTCAAGCTTTGCCACCCAAAGCATGCTTAATAAGAAAGGCGTTTCCCTAAGAAGGTGTGTCATTGAATGCAAATGAACGCTGACTTAGGATCGTGCTAATTTATGCTACAGAGCAAGTCTCTTCTATCTGCTTCATGCACTACACCACCAAAAGAAACGTTGCTCTACCCATGGCCACACTCAAACCTCTGTTAATGGAGTGTCTTTGGGACCGCTTATTTTAGATGATATACAATTCAAATAATACACTGGAGACTAGAGAAGCAAAGAGGGACGTGCAGGAGGGATACCCTCCTTACTGCTGTCTGTAACGGCTCAGGGTGCGCAGGGACTCTTGGGAGAGCAGGAAGAAGGTGCACGGGGCTGAGCTGCTCTTAAACATCAGAATTGCTGTGGATGGCTACCAGCCCCAGCTGGGAACTCACCATGGAGAAGGATAAAATGAAGCATCTGGAGGCCTTTTTCTTTTCCTTTTTTCCCCTGAAGTTAAATCTTTCTTCCAGAGCTTGGGAAAGCTGAGATTTGTTTCTCTTGAAGCCATTGTTCTCAGCTTTAGCAAAATGGTGGAGTAAAAAGCTGGATCCCACCTTCTGCTTTCCCATTTATAAACGCTGTTGGGAAGCTGGTTGCTGTGATTGGAAAGCACCAGCCCACCCAGCCTGGCAAACAGCCTGGTCCTCGTGCTGTCTGCTCCCCGGGCTCTGCGGAGCGGCCGTGGTGGCCAACGTCACAAAGGTGAGGGTCTGCTGGCCACCAAACCAGCTGGCTGGGCAGGCCGATGCACTCAGAGGTAATTGCACGGTCTGCGCTGGGACACGTTACACCCAGAGCCTTGGGATTAACGTGCTCAGGTTTGTTTAGACCCAGTCGCTTTTCAAGACAATCTTTCGTCAGGTGAGGCACTTTTTGAGACAACCTTCTGTCAGATGGAGCTGAGAGAGAGGGAAGGTCATCAGAAGCTGCTTGAACAAAGGGAGATTTTGTTGGATTTTTTCTTGTTTTGCTGTTTGGAGGAAAACTGTTACATCCACCTGCTGGAGGAGTGGATCGGTGCTCCACAAAGATGTCTTTGGGGAGGACCCAGGACAAATGGGAGCTTTGGTAGGGAAAGGAACTGGCATGAAGTTGCCACTCTGAGCAAGAAAGTCATCCCAAGTGCTAATTTCCTGCTGTTGTCGATGTGAACTGGGGCTCAATTCTCTAGTTTGCAGCAGGGCAGCTACAAAAACATTTTTGGCAGAGCCAACTTCTAATGCGCAACCAGTGATGCTCATACTATCATGTTAAGGGAAGGCTGTGATTCTTTCTGCAAAGAAAAGAACAACTAAAAAGAAAACACAGAAAACAATGAGAGATAAGACACATGCTGGCTGACTCTGCAAGGAGAGCTTGAGGAAGTCTTAGGAGGCAAAACAAAAAGACGTAAGCTGGCAGCTGTGATTGTTATCCCAGTTGAGTGCCGTTGAGCTGCAGCACCCCGGCACCAGGCAGGCAGCCTACTTGGGGCGCTTCCTAGCATCTCCCTCGCTTCTCCCCAGGAGCAGCACCTCTGTATGAACGGGGTAAATTTGCTTTGCAAATCTACCTTTGTCTCTTCAGATTAGCTTTTATTTGCTCAAGGATTTTGGAGGTAATGTGGGGGAATATTCATGCTTCTATTCGTTAAAATGTCTCCTTTTTGTTTAACATCATACCAGCACGTCATTCAAGGCAAGCACCTAAAGTGGGTAAATTGGGGATTAGAGACACATTTTTTTCTTTGCTTTTGAATAGTTTCTCTTGAAGTTACCGGCTCCGTCGTGGGTAAGCCTCCGGTGTGCTCACTGCTGTGAGTACAACTCCGGTTGGCCATGGGCTCCTGCTTTTGGTAGGTGGGGGTGCTGCTTACAGCACAGCTGGAAAACCGCTGAGCCCGGTACATACAGCAAAGTCCTCCAAAGACGTGGGTAAGCGTTAACTCTCATCACCACCTGCGTAGGAGTGTTTTTGCTGCCCGGTGCTCTCTGCTCTGCCAGCACTGCTGATAGCGCACCCTTCATCTCCGTGCAAGCACCCCTCAGACATGCGTCCCTCTGCTCAGAACCCGACAGCGACACACGAGTGCAGTGCGTGGTCTCCTGGCTGTGAAGGCTCAACAGTCATGTCTTGCCGCTTGCTAGTCTGAGTGACCCAGCATTAATTTTGGGTGTGAGAAATGGAACCTGGTCGCCTATGCTGTCACAGCTGGAGAAGGGGAAGCAAAAGGTGCTGGGTCATGTTATTTAGTCACCTGCCCGTGCCAGAGGAGCCTTGTGGTGCTCTCCCACCAACCAGTTTTATTCCCAGCATAATGGTTTATCATAGGCTTCTTTATTTAAAGCAGAGAGAAACTCCTTTCAGTAGGAATTTTTGCCTCAGACCAGCCCTGCCCCACATCTCCTGCATGTCCAAATTACCCAGGACATCCTAACAGCCACAGCATGTTCCACCTTGTAAATGGCGGATTTTCAGTCAAAGAGCACGGGCAGACTCAGAGAAGAGTAAAGCATCTTCAAAGCATAGGAAGAGGGGAAGAGAACCATTCAGAGCACAGTACAAGTTGTACAAAATTATGAGTTCTGATCTCAAAACTATCTTTGGCTACCCGGCAAAAAAAGCTTCAGCTTTTTCACCAGCAACACTTCCTGGAGATAGGCTTGAGATGGTAGAGCAGAAGGACAAGAGACGACAAGGAGTGGGCTATTGCCAGAGAGGCGGTACTGGACACCACGCAAATCTTCTTGGTATGCTTAGGCAAGGCCAAGAGGGTGTCTCCTTGCCCTTCCTCAAGCTGCAAAGCAGCAGAGCTCTGCTTGGTCTAGCACCAGGCTGGCTGCCCAGTGTGCCGGCGGACGTGGCGGCAGGGAAGCAGGAGAGCTGCAAGAGAAGAGCATGACACAAAATGTGCCGCCTGGATGGCCCAGACCTCAGGCATCACCCAGCGTTCCGCAGCAACGGAGAACTAAACAAGGTAAGCAGAGTAGCTTTGCCTGAATCTCTGCTGAGGTTCAAAGAAGCGCAGAAGTACATTCAGATGTCTCAGTCTTTGCCCCCGCAGGCTCTGAAAGCGGAGCGGGGCTGTTGGACCTGCTCTGCTCTGCGGCAGGGCTCTCGTCAGTTCACAGACACGCAGCCGCACGCCGTCGGCGTAGGTATCCATCCACCAGAAAGCATTCGCAACATGCTCAGGAATTGCGTTGAGGTAGGCAACCACCAACTCCAGCAATGTGGCATCTGCAGGAATTTGTTACTCTTTATTAAAAAAAAAAAAGCGGAGAAATTTTTTTACAATTCCCATTTGTTAAAAACGTGCAAGCACCTCATTAACTCTGATGGTATGATATTTTTGGCTAGCTGCATTGCTAAGCATGTGTTAAGCTCTGATGAAGTGCAAGAAATTACCTTTGTAACAGCAGTGGTGTCTTCTGAATGCAGTTAGCGCCTCCCCAGCGCCGATAAGGTGCGAAAAATGATCTTCCCATCTACAGTTGTGTCAACTGAATGCAATTAGCACCTCTACATGTGTTCAAAATCATGACCGCAGGTTATACGTTTCAGCAGCCTGCAATACATTAGCACTTAATCCCATCTTTGTGAATCGAGGAAAAAAAAAACCACTGCAAAACCAGTGCAATGAATACAATTAAGTGCCATTAACATTCCATTAACTATTTTTAATTAAGTAAATCCAATCCCAGATTGGTGAACAATGGACTAGGGACTTTTCATAGCTCCCGGACAGCAGTTGCTCGCTGTATAGACATGTGTCAGAGGAAGATCTCTTTACTCCTGCTACACCTTGCTTAAACAGCTGGGTTAAGCTGCGGTGGCAAAGCCAGGCTTTTCCCTTCCTCCTCAGGGCACAGGCACCCCGGGATGCTGCAGAGAGCTCAGGATGCTCCTCCTAAAAATGCTGCCTTCTCTGAAGGGAAAAAAGAGAGAGAAAGAAAGAGGGAGAGAAAAAGCACAGTAGGTTGGTTTTTTCCCTGTTGTGCAAGTAGCCAAGTTCCAGTGTATTGATCATTTATTATATCCCTCTCAGGCTATTAATCTCTTCTCTAGCAGCACTAAGAGTGATCCTGTCTGTGTCTCGGTGTGGACACCTCTCTGTGTCCAAATAATCATTGTCAGCAGTCTCCAAACTCCCCTTTTCCTGCTGTTTCCCTTCCAAGTTTGACTGACTAAAACTTACTAGACGGAGGATTAGCACGACTCACACAAGAGGTTCAGTAATTCTTTTTTTGATGCAAACACAGTGTGTATACCAAATGGTCGTCGTCAGACGTCAGATTCTTACACTTTTCTTATGAATATTTGAAAGCTGTGAATAAGAAGGTTATGCAGACACACACCTCAATGGGACTGAAAAATACTTTTATCCCAAACACACCTTTACGATATCTATTGAACAAATGATGAGCCCGAGCCATTTTTTGTGCTGGGATTCGTTACAACTCTCTTCGCCCAGCCATACTTTTCAAGAAGTTTTGCTGAACTCGCCAGCAGCACCCCACAAGAGTGAGCATCCCCACGCTGGGGCCTGGGGCAGAAGTTGGACACGACAGCGGCAGCTTCTATATCTCACCTCTATTCATTTTTTGAAAAACAGCTGTCGATTTTTCACTTTCAAGAGGGATTTGCCACAGCCATTAGTTTATTTTATTTTTATTTCCATTTTTTTCTCTAAATTTGTGATTGAAAGGGACAGATCTCCATGTGGGACGCTTGACAGCGGATGCACGGGGGTTCTACTGCTGCTGGCAGCAGCCCCATGCCAGGAGAAGGCTGCACGGAGACCACCTCTTGTTAGGGCAGAAGGAAGCACCATGCCCAGCTCGTTTCACTCCCCACATAACACGGGACATAAAGCTTTACTCAGTGATTCCTGCGCGGAGCCAAATAACTTGTGGCTGAACTAGGGCATATCTTTGAGAAAGACACACTCAGTCTCGCTGTAATTTATTCTTGACCATCCTTTATTTTCTCTGTATTTCCACAATGCCCAGCACTCTGCACAGGAATAACTGCTCTGAGAAAGATTAACATCTGAAAAGAGCTCTCTGAGAGTGATATTGTCCTGGTTCTGAACCTAAATCCAAACCCTGTCCCCGTTAATAGAAATGTCTACTGTGAATTTAGATGCTCATGGTTTTTTTCCTCTCGATGAAGCAAAGGTTGCTGCTGCAAGTCGGGGTGGGGGAGTTCCTTCCTGTCCCCTCTCTCCCCTGAACACGTGAGATGAAGTTATCATACAAGATGAATGTCCATCGAAAAAAGTCCTTCTCACCCCTGAGAAGCCTTCAAGGCAGCCAGAATGTGGATGCCTGGGAAGTGCCTGGGAAGCTGCTGCTGCCTTTCGCCCTCCTCCTTTGCGTCCTTCTGAACACTGCCCCACAAAATTCCTTGTGCCAGCTGTCAATATTGCGTTTTCACAAAGGGGTGGGCACCCACGTTCTTCATATTGCTGTGAACGCCACCTGTGTTCCTTGGGGCAGCCAGGGCACAACTTCCCATACCAGCATCCACAGACTTTCTGGTGCCCTTGGGGAAGGGTCACCCTCTTTTTCCAGGTACAGAATGCTGAGGTATAGTGGTGTTCAAGGCTTGAAGCGCTCTTTTGGTAGTCTGGGGGGAAAAACAAACAACAACAGTTTTAAAAGTTACCTTTCTGCACCCACATCTTAAGGCACCATGAGAGCTTGGGGGTCTAACTGAGTCTTCTGGATCAAGAGCGTTAATGGAAAGGGGCCTGAGCTGAAGGCTGCTGAAGGCAGTGGGATTTGTGGTTAGGTCTGGCTGATGTTGGCTTTGCCGGTTGTTTCTTTGACTTTATGGTGGGACTTGTATGAGATCTACAGGTCCCAGCATGGAAATCAGGTCTCGGGGGATCTATACCTGTACTTTTTCTTTTATTACGTCATATCTTTTAGCAATTCCCTTACTGCATTGGGATAAATGCCTCTCTGCTATGAATATCTATGAGTAGAGGCTTAGCTAAAAAGTAAAAAACTGACCAAAAAATGGGTTCTTTTTTACCTCAAACCAGGACAATACCCCACCGTGTCTCAACGCTATTTTTTGCTGGCCTGATGTTGCCGAGAGCTGCGACATCGGTCTGACCATGCTCCTTTTCTCAGGGCAATTCCTGCTGGCTCCGGGCTCTAGGATTCACTCCGGCTGCCACAGTGAGAGCTGCTGGGGGAAAACACCGTACCAGCAAGGTGAACTTACACCTTGTAGGCAGTGCAGTGCGTGGGTCACTGCTGGCTGAGGGCGGATTTGGGGGACAAAGTGGCTGTGCTGAATTGGTGCCTCTTTGCCCCTCTGACAGGCAATGCAACGTTGTGGTTGACAAAGCAGGTCAAGAAGAAGTGAATCCATTTTAAGGAAAAATCCTGAAGCTGGAGATGAGAAGAGACAATTCGGCATCACCACAGGTAAGTCTAGGTCCCCGTTTCAACTGAGATAGAGTTAATTTTTGTTCTAGTGGTTGCTGTGTTTTCAGATTTGGTATGAAAGGAATGTCAATAATGCATATGGTTTTGGTTGTTGCTAAGTGATGTTAATACTAGTCGAGGACTTTTTTCAGCTTCCCGTAGAAGCTGAGGAGGAGCATAGACAGAAGAGCAGAATGGCCAATGAAATACTCTGTACGCTAGATGTCATGTTCAGTACATACATGGGGGATGGCCAGGGGGTGGGGAATCCGTGATCCCTGCTCAGGTCAGGCTGGGCAACCAATTCACCAGGTGGTGAGAGTGACTTGTGTTTGGTATGTTCTTTCACCATTGTTACTATTATTGTTGTTATTTTCCTTTTCCGTTATTGTTCTATTGAACTGTCTTTATCTCAACACGTGAATTTGGGGGCAGGGGGGTGTTTCCCCTTTCCCCTCCTTTTATCCCCATTGTCCCTGCCCTTCTAAGGAGGGGAAGGGGGGAGTGAGCGAGAGGCTGCGTGGTCCCAGTTTCTGGCCGGGGATGAGCCACGTCAGTGACTCTGGGGCTGGCTGGAGCTGCAGCAGCCTCTCGCCCGGCGCTGGAGCATTCTGCAGTCCCGCTTGGATGCAGCCGGGAGGATGCGGCACTGACAGCCATCCATTCTGTAAATTAAATTTCACTCCCCTCGGTCGTCCTCGGCTCGTGGCCCTGCTCTCTTGCCGAAGGATTGCTGATCGTGCAGATTATTATGGGCTGAGTCCAAAACCTGTGAGATCAGCGGGAAAGGCTTCGGCAGCCCCGGGAGACGTGAGCTAGGTGCTCCAGGAGTGGGTTTCAGCTCACACCTCATCTCCAGCTGTGGGCATGAGGGGTGGGATGGAACCGGGGACCTCCTTTGCTGCAGGTGAGCATATAAACCATGGGACGTTGTGGGATGCAGGAGCTGACCCTGGCTGTCCCACTGCTGTGAGCGGGACAGGACAGGCAGAACTTCCCCGCAGCCTGCCTGGCTTCCCTTTTTCTCCATCCCAGCCTGAAACCTGTCAACAAGTACTGAGCAAATGGACCAAAGAGTCCAAACCGTCTTGTTCAAAGCAGTGAGAGGGTACTGAAACCAGCCGCGGGGTCAAGCATCTCTCCTTGAACCAGGGCGCAAATCCCTGTTACAACATCCTACCTCTGTGGGCTGAAGTACCTGCCTCTGGGAAGGGGAGAGGAGAATGTGAGCAGTTAACTGGAGCTGTGAGAGCGCCGCTGTGTCGGCAGGGTCCGGGGGGACTTTCTGGCCTCAGAAGCAGAAAATGCCAAAAAACCAAAAGCATGATCCTTGCTTGTGACTCCTGCTGGGTTTTCCAGTGATATGCTGGCAGGGAAAAAACAGTCTGCTTAGGTTATTGCACAATGCAGATATTTATGAAATTTTATCTATTTAAACAGAGGAATGTGCTTTTTCCCAATGAGGTCTCTGAAAAAACAGCAGTATGTCGCTTGACCCAGGCCTTTAACTGGAACTGTCTTGGCAATTTAATGAAATTAAATGGCTGGACTATGGGGAGTTCATTAGTAAGTAATCCAAAGGCTGAAGCTCTGTGAGCTAGTTCAGCTCGCAAACGCTTATTTGTGTTTGCCAGATTCAGTAAAGCGAAACCCCTTAATAGGCGCTGGCAGTATTTATAACGTGCTCCCCTCTGATCTGGAGATGGTAACACATGTACTGGGGTGACTTCATATTTTTGCGTGATATTTTAATAGGAAAAAGCACCTCCAGGATGGCCGCAGGGTCCCCCGCGTTTCACTGGGCAGGCTCCGGTGGATTTGTAGAGGCTTTTCTGCCGCTCAACATCTCAAACCTCTTGCTTCTGGCCAAGCGAGGGAGGGAGTCTCAGTTCTTTCCAAAAAAGCTTTCAGAGATGGCTGCTGCTGAACCTGTGTGGGACTCTGGCTTTCTTGTCACGCTGGGCCACGGGTGGGATTACGAGCTGTTTTATTTCGTGCCATTTGCCCAAGGGGAGGGACCAAGGATGTAAAGCGCCTCTAGGATTTTGGCGGGTTGTAAAAAAGGAAGCTGAATTGCTGCTTATTACCTTTGAGTGGGGATTCAGAGGAGCGAGAAGGGTGAGGGTCTTCCTCCTGCTGCATAAAGGATTGCTGCGTAAAGGCTTCTGCATTTCTGGAAACCCAGAAACCAAGTGAATGTGCTTAAGTTTCACACCCTTTAATTCACCAAGTATAAACAAGATTTACAAATAAGTGAGCTGCGGCACCACTAAAGGCTTAGCAGGGAGTTCTCTAAAGGGTGCCTGAGGTAGTCAAAGGAATATCCTGACTCCAATATACCTGAATTTATTTTTTAAGGTAGCATGTAAAGACCAAACCATGTGCTGGCCCTTAAGTGTTGTCCGCCATGAAAGCCCTTGGGGAAGGCTCTGTATGCCACATCCTAGAAGCAGCACTCATTTTTTAAAAAAGTGAGTAAAACCTCTTGGTGTGAATTTGGTAGAAGCCCAATGCAATCATGTGCTCAGCCCTTGGGCTGGAGTTGAACGGCTGTGGGTTAGATCCATGCAGGAAAACTTCCCTGATCTGAGTTAAAGCTGGTGGCGTCCTGGGAGGAAAAGGGCTTTTCTGTAATTTAAATCTATTTCATGGAAAAATTCTTGCTGGGCTTTAGCGTAGCTGCTGTGCAAGTTCTTCTAAAAGTAAATAATACCATCTGCCAGGTGCTTCTTGCAAAGAAATTGAGTATTGAAAGGTATGAATATTACAGAGGGGAAAACATCAATCTGAGGAATAGATATCCCAAATATTGTCAGATCTGCAGCAGTTTCAGCAGCGCAGTTTTTGTTCTGGAGTGTGCAAAACACCCCAAGATTGAAGTGGATTTTGAAAGGACTGTCACTGCCAAACATGCAGGGGACCTGCGGCTTTTAACTGGGGGTGCCTGAACCCGTCTTGATTTACCCCATGGCACTGCATCCCCAAAAGAGCCTGCGCTAAATTAGGCATTTCCAAACGCAACCTCCATCTTAAATTTACAGTATGGGAAAGGACTGGAGATTTTATCCAGAGGTAGGATGTGAAATGTTTTGCTGCAGCTACAGGAGACTTTTTAAGTCCTGCTGAAGCCCACGTAGTCATCCCGTCTTCTCTTCTATGCATCGGGCCGGCTGCTGACCTTTGCAGGCACCTCTTCTTCTCCTTCCAGGCTTTTGCCAGCCTGGCTCGATGAAGTCCAGGGTCTGACAAAGAGCCAGAATTAGCCACAGCTCTAAAAATCTCCAGTCCCAGCGTGGCGTTGGGGAGAGTGGTGATGTGCCCCTCTCCACGGGTGCCGTACAAGCATAGGCTTCTGCCCTACAGCAATGAGGGGTGCCTCTTTATTCCTAAACCCTTCTTTCTGTATAAGACAGAATCTCAGCAATCCCACCCAAGCAGCCTTTCCGCACTCGCTATGCCTGTCCAAGGCAGCCCTGTGCTCGAGGTCCAGGCAGGAGAGAGTCCATGCATGACCCAACCCGTGCCTCACGGTGCTGCTCCAAGTCCTGCACGTCCATGGTGCAGCCGTGGCACTGGGAGAGACCCAGGGACGCTTCTCACGCACTGGGATGAGCGGCTAGAGCAAAAGGTGGGTCCATCTCTGCAAGGCTGGTATTTTAGCAAGAGACAAGGACGGGCCGGGTCTGTACCTTCAGCAGCGTCGAGCACGTTGTGTCGCCGGGGGCTGCGGGAAGCCTGTCCGTGAATGTCGCCAGAGGCGTGGGGTGCTCCCCAGGAAACGGCCTGGAGCGCTCGAGCTCGGGTTTGGATGGGAAAGGTGGTGCGTTTCCCTGCGAGGGAAGCGGGGATGGGCGGGAGGGACAAAAGCGGCACAGCAACGACATCTTGCGATGCTCAGCGACGGCTGCATGCGCCGCCGGCCGCGCAGCCCCCTGTCCCCTGCCCAGCCGCAGCACTGGCAGTGTCACGCGTGTTGTGATGAGCCAGAGCCAAAGCAGGATTTTGGCAATGGCAGAGCAGGGGTAGGAGTGAAAAGGCCACGAAAGAAAGTCCTGTTTATTGCATCCTCTTTTTTTTTTTTTTTTCTTTTAGTATGGCATTGCAGCACTGAAAGCCCTCTCAAGTCCTCTGTGGAAACCTCAGCTCCACCCGCCTTCAGACACCTGCTGAAATAGGTACGCAAGTAACATTTAATTTTCTTTTTGCAAGAAGTGTGCAAGTGCAAATATTCTGTCTTGTGTTGGAGGATCGTTGTCATTTCACCCCAAACAAGGGCAGTAGTACCCATCCCTTCCCACTCCGATTGCACCAAAGAGGAGCAGTGGCAAAAGTTACTCCAGACTTGCACCCCGGGACCCAAAATTCAATGTTTCTAGTGGAAAGCAGCAGCAACAGCTGAGGGCAGGTTGAGCCGGTGCCCCACAACTGCCCAGTTGCTGAATGAGCAGCCTCTTTAAAGTGCCAGCCCAACCTGGCAAGCGGACAATTCTTCTTAAGGCCCTTTAGCGGCAACCCGGGTTGAATTAGGATCACTTTTATACTGAACTCAAACGAAATCAGAAAGTTTTGGAACCGTGGTAGCTGAGTTTCTTTTTGAGACTTTGTCTTTGTTCACACCAGTGCTTCAGTACAGAGCTGGCAAGGTGGAGGTCGTGCCCTGAGGTGTGTCAGAAATAAAGGAAAACCTCTGCATGAAGCCCTGCAACGTCAAACTGCTGTGCTTAAGGTAATCATCAGCAGAAAGCAGCAGACTGAGCTGCACACTCCTGTCCAACCTGTGTTGCCTTATGTCTCTGGGTAGGACTTTTGGAGACACCTAAGTGGCAGCAGCAGTGCTACTGAAAGTCAATGAGACTTTGTTCAGAAGAGCCTCAGGTGCTTTTGAAAGCCTTGGCCTCTTGTGCGTTGCTTTAAAGACTTGTAAATTATAGTTAATTCCCATGGCTTAGGTGTATTAGCCGGTAGAGCCCAGGATTACATTCCTGTCCTCCTTAGGATCCCACTGCTGGGGCCTCCCCTGAGACAGCCTGGATTGAAAGGTTGGCAGGGCTTAGGAGTGGCAACTCCTGCCTTCAACTGCGTGACAGAGCCATGAGTATTGCTCGAGTCCCAGTGTCCCGTTCCCCAGCCTGAAGGGACAGATCTGCATACCGCAACTGGGACAGTGCTCCTCCACCACAAGAACGCAAGCTTACTCAATGCAAGCCACCGGGGACAAAATAAAGCAGGTTGAGCTTTGGTCGTCCTCCAGGTCACCTCCAGCTGAGAAACTGTGCTACTCACATGGCACCTCTGCAAGGAAAATGAGAGTGGCTGCAGTCTTGTGTGGTTTGTGATGCCAATTTCTCTCTTTCGCATGGAACCGGAGGTCCCTGTTGCACTCTGACTGAAATTGATGCCAGCAAGGATTGCAACTAGGCCACAGAGCCATGGTGCCTTTACATGTCTGTGAGAGCTTTCTCATTGATGTTGGTTTGGGTTTTTTTTAAGGAATATCAGTCCTTCCTGTGTTCTTCACAGATAATCAGGAAGGAGTACCCCCCCATAAATGAGATAGATAAAAACCTGACAAGTTCCTGTCTGACCCGTTATTCACTTTGGAGAAACTTCTGAAATTGTCTGCATATGGTGGACCAGCTGCAAGGTTTTGTCTGCTTCATCACTGGGTTTTCCAACCCATTCTGATCAGAAACAGCTTGTTGCCTCCAGAGAGCCTGGCTGAGGCCGTTGGCTTCGGACAGATTAAGTGATCTTGTCTTATAGGTCAGACAGGTAAAACATGGTCTGCAGGAAATAGTAGATGACTGAGGGGAGGGGGGGGGTCATAACAGTCTTTTGCAGAAAAGTCTCTGGTTTTGACCAGAAACCAGTGTCACAGCTCAAAAAAATGGTCGGCAAGGGCTGGTGTTTGCATCTGGGTGCTTGTGCAGCATGTGGCTGCGGGCCACCAGACTCCTCAGTTTTCATTGTGGCGTTGGGCTTTGGTGCTGGACTGCCTCAGAAAGGAGGCGCAGTTGTGCCTGTCCGCTGGCTCCGAGGGGAGGGTTCAGCTCTCGCAGGCAATTTGCAGTATTGTGACAGCATGTCTCAATTCTGCTGAAATTTCACAGGAAAACCTCAGAAAAACCTCAGCTGTCTAGCTAGCTCCGCAGGCAGATTCAAAATGAAGACCAAGGTTGTCCTTGCTGTGCGTACTGCAGGAAAATATAAATTCCAAAATATATCCAGGTGGTTTTCTGCTCTTTCTCCTCTGGACTGGAAAAGGTCCATATACTTTACGTTGTAACATCCGGGGGGAGCTAGAGTAAATGGTGCTGAGCAGAAGCCAAGGCCACGGCTGCAGACGGGAGCTCCTGTCTGCACCTCAGGTTGTAGATCAACTCCTTGAGATGACTGTTGGGTTTTGTGGGACTTTCCCAGCGTGGTTGTCAACGGCGCTGAAGGTGACAACGTGTAATGGAGCTGTCAGTTGCCATTGGCATCAGACCCTAGTTTGGAAACTTTTTTGGAGGCTGCCTGACCCACCGCCTCAGCAGAGGGAGAGCGATGGCCATGGCTGCTCCCTCCTCTCTTGGCTTTCAGAGGATGCTCACCCCAGAAGGTGGGCTGGGTAAAATCGTACCGGAGACGTGCAGTAAGGTTAGCTGTGTCGCCTTCTCTTTCTTAATGCCCGCAGACAGCAAGCCCAGCTGCTGATGAATCAGGAAATGGTGATTCATAGTGGAAATGCCTCTTGCACCAAGAAGAAGCCCATACTGTGTCTTCACCATACCCATGATGAAGACTAAAACCTTTTCATTGAAATTGGGAAAGACAGTTGGATTGTTCTTAGTCATCTCCAGTGCCTGTGTGGATGAGGGTGGAGGTGGGTGGCGGGTGTGATTTTTTTTTTTTTTAAATTGTTTTTCTTTTTCCCTTGTGCCTACAGATAGAAGTGTCTGCGATGCTGTTGCTTGCAGCAGCTGAAGGACCAACAGTGCTCGGAGGTCCACGAGTGCTCAGGCTCGCTCTCGGGACTACGGGGGCAGCAGAAATAAATGAGTAAAGATGGGAGAGCAACAAGTGAAGCTGTGAATCAGCCTCGACACACAGGGCGTTGTGGAACCAAACGGGGCTTGGCTGACCCTGGCACGCTTCTCGAGGAGATGCCTATCTGGGGGCAGTGGAAAAAACTTGCAGAGTGAAGTGCCCGTGAACTATTTTGAGGTTGCAGCATTGTTCGTCTTACAAAGATAACTTAAGTGTGAAACCCCTTGTGGATTTTTAATCTCTTAAAATAGATCCTTAGGTGCTAGGTTTTCTGCTAATCGATGCACAAAATGGTGTTGCATTAACATATGATACGTCAGCTAATATAAAAGAGGGGTTTTCCATTAAGCCGCGACATTTGTGCAACATCTGGCGCTAAGATTTTTGTAAACAAAGAGAAATCTCATGTCCTTATGAAACCGCTCAGGCAGTCCCTGGGAAGACTTGTACTCTTTGGCTGATTTCTGTCACATCTCATAGTTTGTCCAGGCCTTATGAGAAGAGGTTGTGTGAAGCAGCGCTCCCCGCAGAGGCTCCCCAGGGAGGGACAGGCTCCCGGAGCAGGTTCCCCTTTTATTAGTTTCCAACAAATTCAGCAGCACACACAAAACCAGAGAAGAGGAGACTTCAGTCATTTTGCTGCTCGTGGAACTGACTCCTCGTATCAACTAGCGAACTATTTGTATAACTGTACGGGAGGGAAAAACCCGCTCGAAACCTCTCTGTGCTGATTGCCGTCTATAAAAAGATCTTGACAACCTCTCCTGTGAAAAGCTCTCACACCTCCACTCTGCAGCATGCCTTTGATGCTTTAGCAAGTGGGTAGTCCTCAGGCTACTGAAGTGCCTTTCCTTCATCTGCCGCACTGCTCAGCTCCTGCCCGCCCACCCACACGTGTCCCTCCCACCGTGGAGGTGGACTCCCTTAGAAGATGATCTGAGGGCTGGAGCACCTCTCCTTTGAAGACAGGCTGAGAGAGTCGGGGTTGTTCAGCCTGGAGAAGAGAAGGCTCTGGGGAGACCTTAGAGCCCTTTCCAGTCCCTGAAGGGGGCCTACAGGAAAGCTGGGGAGGGGCTGTTTGCAAGGGCATGTAGTGATAGGACGAGGGGCAATGGTTTAAACTAGAGCAGGGCAGGTTTAGATTAGACATTGGGAAGAAGTTCTTCACACTGAGGGTGGTGAGACACTGGCCCAGGTTGCCCAGAGAGGTGGTGGAGGCCCCATCCCTGGAGACATTCAAGGCCAGGCTGGATAAGGCTCTGAGCGACCTGATCGAGTTGAAGATGTCCCTGCTCACTGCAGGGGGGTTGGACTAGATGGCCTTTAGAGGTCCCTTCCAACCCAACACATTCTGTGATTCTATGATTCTCACCTTCAGTGGTGGAGGAGCGAGGAGGTGCTCGGAGGGGCCCTTATTTTGCTTGGGTACCACAGGTTTGTCAGCTGCAGTGGCTATAGCCTATAGATCATTAGATTTCTAGAGGAGGGAAGAAGATATTTAGCGCTGAAACTAAACTTGGGCCAGATACTCCTAGGTAGGGGTTCAAGAGCAATCCTTGCTCTGCTCCTCAGCTCCTATTTCGTATTTGACTGGTATAAAGGAAGCATCATCCATTGGTGTAACAGGATCACAGAAAAACAATGAGGCACAAAATTATTTTCCTTCTTTCCCAGATAAATCCCATGTTGTAAATTAAGCAGTTTACCCATTTAACTACAGGTGAACCACCAATGCCTGTGCAAGCCTACCATTAATAAGGAGAGAGATTGTCCAGGACAAACTTTCGGACCTTTTGGGTCTCTCTTGCTAACGATGAAGTAATGTTCTTCACAAGTTGTATTGTCACCAAGATAATGGGGAAGGAGCACAGCGTCAGCTGCTGTCAGTGTGTGAGATCTGGATGGGGTGATATCCCCATGCTTTAAGTATTATCCAGTTCTCCATGCACAAAAGGAAGTTTCCATTGACATGAAACTTGGGATTAGCACTGGATCAAGTTGTCCATGCAGGCAAACCTTGGAGCGGGTGGACACACAGCTTTCACGGGGCCGGCAGGAGCACCCCCAGGCTGGGCTCTGCCAGCAGCAGTGCTGGAGCCCAGGGTCCTGCCATGGGCTGTGCTAAGCGACCCTTCACGGTGAGCTTTGCATTCCTGAGCCCCCCGGCAGGATCTGAAACTACATGCACACCATAGCAAATGCAATCAAGTATAACTAAGCCAACAGAAAGACAGGACTCATCCTATTTTTCACGGAATTGCCTTTCAAAATGAGTTGGAAATACTGTTTGTTTTACACGGTGGATGTCAATTCTTTTTCAAAAGGCTTGAAGCGCGGTGTGAGTTTTGTCCACGTGGTGTGGGGATCAAGCCCTGAGAAGGCTTGTCTGCGTGATAGGAAGAGTTAGCGATGAGAGACTTATTAGCAAGGCTTGACTGCGTGATAGGAAGAGTTAGCGATGGGAAACTTATTAGCAAGATGAGCAAGAGTGGAGCCCCTCAGGCTGCCGAGCGCAAGGTCGTCTAGTGCCAGCTGCAGCAGCCACTCGTGTTTCTGACCCGTCAGCGGGGTCCTAACAGAGATAACAGAAAATGACTGCGAGCAGCAGCCTGTCATGGGAGTAGCAGGTTCACGTTTTATCCCTGCAGCCAAAGCTCTCCTGCCGCCCCCCGCCTCCCGCCCTGTGGCTCGAATTGGCCATCCCAGTGCTGCAGGAACACTGCAGAGGGTGACACTTCCCACTACCATGAAACAAGGCTTTAACCTCTGGAAACTAGATTTAGAGCCGATGTTATATATTCTCTTAAAGCCATGCGGGGACCTCTTGATGGTAATTAAAGATACTTTAAGTCATTGAGGCCCAAGTGCATATGAACCTCACAGTGTCACCACCCAGTGACAAAACCTGCCCCACTTTATGGGAGAGCAGAAGGGACACGGAGCACAAAAGGACTGTCAGATTTAGGAACTGAGTCTAGACCCACTGAATGCTCTTCAGCCTTAGCAGCACGTCCTGCTTCTGAGGGATGATATCGATGGGCATGCAACTTACTTAGAAAATTATTTACAAAGCTATTGTCAATGTGCCTGTTCAGGCAAATAAGTGGTGAGCCTATTGCTTAATCCTGTTTTCAGAAGCACCAATATGATATCAGAAAATATCAGTTTCATGAAAGCATCAGCTTAAGATGTGATGTTAGTTTTCCTTTCCATTACCTTTCCTTTTTAGAAGCAAAAAGGTTAAACACCAAGGAGAAGCAGTAAGTTAGGACTTGTATTCTAGTTTAGAGGAATAAGGCTGAACCAAACATTTGTTGGAGTTAGAGCTTAACGCTGATATTAACCTTTTTCCTTTTTGGTGACAGAACAAGAGGGAATGGGTTCAAGCTGCAGCAGGGTAGATTTAGGCTGGACATTAGGAAAAAAATTCTTCACAGAAAGAGTGGTCAGACACTGGAACAGGCTGCCCAGGGAGGTGGTGGAGTCACCATCCCTGGATGTGTTTAAAACTTGTTTAGATGTGGTGTTAGGGGATATGGTGTAGGGGAGAACTTTGTAAAGTGGGGTTGACAGTTGGACTCGATGATCCCAAGGGTCTTTTCCAACCTAAATGATTCTATGATTCTATGACAGGGATGCTGCTATAACAGCCTCATCCGCAGCTGAAATGCCCTCCAGGAGTATCATGCCCACAAGAAATAGGATGCTGAAATCATAGCCTTCTCAGGGGTCACCCATTCCCTCTCTCCTAAGGCAAAATCAGTCGGATCAAACATTACCAGAAACAGATGTGATGGAGGTCCCTCAGCATCCCCAGCCACCCAGTGTTTCTCACTTCCCATCGTCAGAAAACTCCTCCTTAATGTAAGCTTAAACCTCTGAAGTTTAAACCACTGTGAGCACCTTGAAGAAATCACTTCCTTCCTGTCAATAGCAGTGATGGAAGGATTTTTATATTGTCTCTTCTTCAGACCCCCTTCTCCCGGATCATGTTTTCTGGATGTCTGCTCCTGCCTGTGCTCTTCTGCAGTCCATGTCTTTGCCTTAAAGCCAGTGCAGCGCTTATCCGGGGACTGCTTTGTTTCTTACTGATGATATTTAAGCGGCAATAATCCTGCAAGGGCTTTTTCTACCTGATATCAAAGACAAATTGTTCGAATTTTGATCCCATTGTAAGGACCAGCCTACCTCCTTCACAAAAGCTGGAGTCAGCATGAGGGATTTAAGTTGAGCAGCATTTTTCCTGTTGCCTAAGACATTTTTGCTTTGGACTGGGAATAGAATTAGTTCCACAGTTATCACCAAAATAATTTAATGGTTCTGCCTAAGTTAGCAAAAAATGTCTGGTTAGTCCCCTGAAAACTCCCAAGGGCCTATAACTCATGGCCATAGCTGACAGCGGATCCGGATCCAGCTCCGTAACAAACTGTGGTGGAAATCCTGCCCCACTGCCTCTGACTGCTTTCAGATCATTCCCCGCATCTCCAACTTAATTTGATCTAACTATAGCTTACTGGCAAACGACAATCCATAGTTAGGCGATTTTCAAAGTCTAATTGCTCCGGAGTTTTCTCAGTACTTCAGAATTTCTTAATTGTATTAGCCAAGGTGAGGATAATTGCTGCTTTCATATCCTTGAAACTTCTCATACAAAAGAGGCTTATGCAAGAATCTGCTCATTCTCTCCAATAAATGATCTCTCTGTTATTAAGGAGCGTGCACTGGGGGACTGCTGGGAAGCATTCCACTGCACCATTATGTACTTGAACAAAACCTGAAACTTGCAGATACAAGACTAAATTATAGTCTGGGGCAATCATCAGAACACACTTTTTCTTTCTTTTTTTTTTTTTTTTTTTTTTCCTGGAGGTTGCTCTTTCAGAGGAAGAATAAGCCCCACATCTACAAATAACCCAGTATTTTGTATTTTGGGGATCTTCTGGGTGGGGGAAATCTATTTATAGGTCACTGGTGCTCTGACATTGTCCCATTATCTGCCTGGTCACAGATACTGACATTGTCCTGTTTAAAAGCACTAGTCTGGGCCGGTCAGCGGCCTCATTTTTTGCTTTGTTCATTAAATCCTCAAGCGGGGACCATTTCCTCCCCCGGTTTACATCGCTTCAGGATCTTGAGCAACACACAGGGCTTCGAGCCGTCTGGGTATTTTAGCTGTGTGCTTGTGCATAAAGTGCAATAAAGCCACTCTGGCAGAGAATTAGACATAATGTTCTTTCTTAAGCTCCAGCAATTAAACATAAACATATGCACGCACAATAAAATGCCGTGTATCACTTCTGAGGCGACAACTACCATTAAAAAAAAAAAAAAGAGGATGAAACATGTATTTTCCAACAATCCAATTCGATAAACACTGACTATGGGAAGGAGGCATTCAGTGAGTCAAACACTTAATCCAAGAAGCAAGTTCTACACAAATTGCTGATAAGGTAGACAAATTTCACAGCCTGTTCTGGGGAAAATATTACATTTCATGGTGCTTTACAGAGGACAAGAAATCCTATTTTCATGTGTTTTTGGATGCAGGATAAGAAGTAAAACGGGCAGGAAAAAAAAAAATAACAAGTGTCACAGAGGTTTTACCCAGGCTCCTCAGAAGAAATAATCTTATTATAGTCACAGGACTAATTTCTCTTGCGCCATGTGAAATAATGCTCAGAAATAGTCTAAGTATTTCTTTCAATTGTTGGACAAACTGAGGGAATAAATAAGATGGAGACTCTACTGGTGAGTGTTTGAAGGACCGCAAGAATATCAAACCTTTCAGGTAAGCTGTTTCCTCGCTCCAGGGCTTTAATTCAAGGTGGGCTATGCCATCATTTTGAGGCAGCTGAGCTATAATTTAGGAGCTTTTTACAGTTACCTTGACTGGCTGAAGTACAAGGGTATGAGCTTTGCAGAGGTTTAAATGGTTGCGTTTCAAAACCAGCTGCCAGTGCTCTGGCTGCGGAGCTACGCGGCTGCAGCAGGCCAGACCGTGCTACCTGCGGTGTTAATTAATGTGTGCGTTAAGTGGACCCACACCCATTGGCACCCACCTTGGCTGCCATACCTTTTGTGTCGCACATTTTTGTTGCACATCCTTTTAAATCCTCCACCTGGACTCTGTCTCTCCAGAGCTAGGTAGGTCTCAAAGTAGCTCTGAAACTTTCGGTAGCAATGTAAAATTTCTCCAGGTGAGGAACGGGCTTACCCAGAGTGAACCTCGCTCTACAAATACCTCACTGTGTTTTCCCCCACTATGTTGCCTGATGGTGTTTGCTTTTAAAAGCACCTCCAGCGTCAGGGTTGCAACAGGACCTGGTTTCTGTGGAAGTGGAGGATAGGCTCTGTACCAGCGTCTTCCTAGGGACACCTTGACCTCTGGTGCTTTACTAGCATTGTGCTCCAGGGGGGCTTTGCTCTTCTCACGCATGAACCCATATAGTTGCAAACCTCCTGACCTTGTGGAGTACCAAGTCTCCCCTGAGAGGAGATCCTTGTGGTATTTGGAGAAACCCTAACTCTCCTGGGAGCTAGTGCCACATAATGACCCAATGAAGGAGCTCTGCTCCTGGGAGACAGAGGTTTGTAGAGGCCACAGCAAGCGTTTTCACTCACCTTGCCGGTGCTTTCTGACCACCGAGTGATGTCAAGCGAGAAACTCTCCTCTAAGAGCGTGGCACGCTTTGGATGAGAGGAGGAACACAGACCCAGTCCAGCCATGCCCCATTTCCTTGTTATGAACCAGGTACTGCTGAGTTCTTGCGTTAGTTTCTTTTCATTAGCTGTAGTACTTACACAAATGAAAGAATGTTTTGAGGCGTGAATCCTAACCGTGTGACAAAGAACATATTAGATGAACGAGATGGCTCCGTCTGCCATGGATCCAGGAGAGTCTGGTTTCCCACAGGCACCTTGGCACCTCGGCGTGCTCCGAAGTCCAACCAGGAGCTGTTGCTTTCCTGTGACCCGATATGAAACTAATAGTATGGAGTATTTGGTCCCGGAAACTTAACGCCAACTTATTTGCTGAACTTCAATAAGAACCATCACTTCTTCGTGACAGTTAAGTACTGGGAGGTGCTAAAATGGTCATGAGTGACCTTCTCTAGTGAAGGATGACAAATGATTAGCTTGTGGGGGCTGTGTCAGTTATCAAACACCCAGAAATATTCGAAGGGAAAAATTGCCTCCAAACAGATTAGTTTACTAAAAATAGCACCAGGAATGACTCTTATGTCAGAGAGTGTGAAATGATGTAAAAAACAAAGCCTTTTTGAGAGCTTCTATTACAAGGGATGTATGGGATGCTGCTATAATAGTCATTTATATGGTTGCCTGCCAGGAGGTCCATATATTTGTTACCGGCAATGAATGTCCACCCTCTTGGAGGGGAAAAATGTTTGTCCTCAGACTCTGACAAGACAGGTTTCTAACAAGAAGCACTAGAGCTGCCCAGGTGAGGCGGTGAGGTACAGAGGGGCGGTGAAGGTGGCTCATCCCCAGCGTGTTGCGGTTCTGGAGGAGCAGGAGAAGGGGAAGGAGATGCCAACAGGGTGCCGCAGCCAGAGGGAGCTCGGGATAGCAAAGGGTCAGTGCTTCCTCACTGATCTGCCCGCACAACTGCTTATCTTATCCATCTATCACACCAGGAACATGTTTTCATTAGAAACCTTTTAAGAAAGGAGATCTTCCTAATACACTTTTTATAATCCCAAAGAACTAGAAAATCATGTTTGAAAATGAAAAGGAGACTTGAAACAATGTTCAGGCATGAAAACTACTTGCTATTCAGGTGTGAAACTGTACAGCCACCGTGAGGAAGCATTTTTTGATTAATATTTTCGACTGAAAACTAGCTCAATGATGAGTGACAGGACAAAACACTGTGATGGAGCTACCAATTCTATAAGTACGCAATTAATGACATGCTCGTCTACACGAGGCAAAAGAAAAGGGAGATGTGGGTTGGCATAAAGAAACAAAAAGCTGGCATGTGCTTTTTGGTATGGGAGCTGTTGCCATCATTATTTAGTAGAAAACCTTAGGAACTGCTTTTGCTCTCAGGACGTGTGAAGTCTGTTCTTATAAACATGCTCAGAAACGTGTTTTAAGCTTTTTTGCGTAAAGTGAAAGGGGCAACTGTGGGACAAGCTCTAAACCTTGTTTTAGAAATCTTATTCCTGTTTTCCAAGGGAGCTGAGCGCAAAGCGGGACCGGAGGAGATTTGTGGCTGAGTTTGGGTCCCAAGGTGTGCGCTGGAGCAAAGGCTGGCAATATTTGCTAACACCAGCTGACTCAGTAGCAATGCACAAGATTTATGGAAAACCCCCTACACCCTGCACGGTTCTGGCAAACAGAATGGATGGGTTAATTTTCTTGGGACCGAGACCCTAAATTTTCTGTGGCACTTCCCTGCGAGTCTTGAGACGTTTCTCAGGTGCAGTCACCTGCCGGAGAGGCACTCCTGGCTCCCCACCGCCAATGCTGAGAGCTGCTTATGTGTTTTAAGTAGGTTGCAGCTGCCTCCCCTTTCGGGTGCTCAGAAAAATCCACATGTTCTCCTGCTAAGAGTGCTCCTGAGCCCTTTGCAGGACTGCTGGAGAGTTTCTTGAAGCCCAAAGCAGGGCTGACAGCCTTCCCACTGAAGCTTTTTATGCTGAAGAAGATGGGTTTGCAGCTAACCAGCCCTGCTATTTTAGGGAGTGACATTCCTAAGGGTTTCTTCTTTTTGCCTTCTCTTTTGAACAGCATTTTTCTTACTCTCCCAGAGGTATGTTCTTTGCTCCATTAAATTTCCTGTAGTTCCATTCTCCACAGGGTGACGCAAGGAGACCCTGGTGGTATGTGTCACTGGCTTCAGGAGACTTCACATGGGCCTTACAGCCCTGCCATGCAATAAGACGTGTAGATGTGGCGCTCAGGGACATGTTTTAGTGGTGGGCTTGGTAGCGTTAGGTTAACAGTTGGACTCAATGATCTCAGGGGTCTTTTCCATCCTAAATGATTCTGTGATTCTAAGACAATGGGAGACCACCTCTGGTAGGAGAAGAGGAGGAAAGGCCAGGACTCCTGACTAGGAGCTGTTTGCAGGTGAAAGCGGTTTGGAAATTACCTAATGGGAAAGGTCATGTGTGGATAAAAGGAGAAGGTGGGGCTGTTTATTGGTTCTTGGTTGCCTGTGTAGGTTTTAAGCTGGGAGAATCTGGCTGTGACCTTTTCTTGGCTGTTATTGTAGGCTTTCTGTCTCTTTGTGTATGATTCTTAAAGCTAAGAGGAGGCACCTTCTGAAATGTGGGTCCTTCACCACTTAAAACATTTCTGTCCTCCCATAGGAGCACCTCTAGCAGATGAAGATGAGCTGATACTGACTGGCTTTTCCCAGCAGCCTGCTCAGGAGGTGCAGCTACAGAAGAGGATGTATCTCCTTACCTGGTATGAGCTCTTTATGCTATAGGGATACAGGTTTCTCTTCTGTTTGTCATCAGCCTCAAAGGCTGATAGAGATAATGTGTTCTGGCTTGATGTTGTTGGGGGAAGCAAGCCCATACCAGACCTCATAGAGGTACCCTGGTGAGGCTTCCAACGTGGCTGGCTGCTTGCACCTTGAGTGCCTGTTTGTAATGCTATGATTTGCAGTGCGCTGAGATGCTTTCTGCAAGTGTTTAGATAACTTAATGGGTGCCTTATGGCATCTGAGGAGATGAGATTTGGCATTCCTTAGTCAGCACTTTGACAAGGAGAACTTATGTATTTAATTAATGCCGCTCTGCAGTAATGAGTATGAGGCTGTGGAAAGCCGGGCGGGGATGAGAACAATGTTGCCCAAGTCCAGCACTGCAGAAAGAAATTATTGGTTTAACGGGGCATGAAATTATCCATTCTGTTTTCTTCAAAGTTAATCGTAGTTCACAATATAGCCCGCCGTGGCTGACGAAACCCTGTCAGGGTTGCCCATGCAAGAAACCCAAAACCATTTGCCTTTAGTGTAGGACTCTGATGTGCAGCTCAGAGGAGTGTTAGCAGGTTATCTGCCCCCGGATACCCAAAGGGACCAAAGACTGTTCCCTGGCGAAGCTCACCTGCTTATTCTTTTATAAATCCTTTTTCCTGTTTTTCACCCTCTGTGGCAGGGCGTTTGGAGGACTGCCAAGTATAAAGTTTTTATCAGTCATGAGTTTTCTGCAAGGGGCAATAGCCAAGGATGGGTTTGCTTCCTGTGCCTTGCAGTGGCCATGTGGCAAGTGGGAGCAAATGCTCCCTGCCCAGCCCAGGAGCGGCAGATACAGGTGGAGAATCTGGAAAATGCCGAATTTTGTCCCTGAAATAGCTAATGGCTAAGACATGGCAAATGAGAAACCTCACAGCTTGCTTAGAGTTGACAGATGACAGTTGGTAGTAAATTGATGAATGACAATACAAGGCTCTACGGAGCTGTTTTTAATTATTCCCAGGGAGGAAAGCTTCGTGGCTGTGTTCCTGGGCTGCTTTGAGCATACAGATGTGGGAATGGGACAACGCTATTTCTCCAAATACTTGAACAGTCTTTTGCATCCTTCTTTTGTCCCATTCAAAAGGTTGAAAATTTGTCCAAACCCAGAACTGCTTCGGAGTAAAATTCACTATGTCCAAAAAGTCTTAAAATGTCGCTGATCACATGAATAGTTGAAGGTGCAATGGTGGATGAGTGATAAAAGAGGAAACAGAAATTCCCCCAGCTCACCCAATCCAACCAGTAGCAAAATCTCAGACCCTTGCAGTCAATTTGTGACTGAATATGAAGTCAAAACAACTTTTCAAACACTGTTTTTCAGCTGAGCCTTGAAAGCTCTCCCATTCCCACCCTATTTTAAGTCCACAACAGCCACTCCTGACTCGGCATCCTTCACCTCTGCTGTCTTGTCTGTGGTGTCAGAGCGGGGCTCTTCAGCAGAAACGTGTAACGACATGAGAATTTACTTCTCTTGCTATTGTGCAGATGGGAAATTGGCTGCTCATCCAGTGTTAATTAGATGTGGCTATGTGGCAAGTGGCCCTTTTCTGAAGTACCGCCATAAAGAGAGATGCTGTCGAACGTGATAGAATGGGGCAGAACCTTTAAAGATAAAATATAAACATAAAACACTTGCAAATATGTAGCAGTTGGCTGAAATTACAGCTGTTAATGGCCTTATACGAAATGATTGAAAACCCATTGCCTAACCAGCCCGTTGAGTCTCGCAGTAATTGTTCTGGCATCAGAATCAATGACAAAACTGTCACTGGTTTCCTGGGGACTGGGCAAGAACGCAAATACTTTACGAAGACTTTAACCAAATTATGAGCAACACTTTAAAAGGAGAGAATAAAACCCTGGGGCTGATCTACATATGTTTTCACACAAGCATAACTTGAGTTGCACGGAGCAACACTGATTTCTATGTGCTGCTGATGTGGAGGGCTTACCAGCTTGTATTTCTTTTATGCCTTAGTGGTGTCCAAACAAGGAGCCCTTCTTATGAATGATGTCTTTAGACAGTAGTGGGATGGCTGAGGGCTCTTGATTGATTTTATCCAGTCCAAACTAGCCCAACTGTAAGGAAAAGCTTATGATGAGCAAGTAGCCTGCAGTATGTGGATTAATTCTGCGTTGCCTGCAAGCAGTGGCTGCAAAACCAAAGGTGTATGGCTGGTGGCTTATTCCTAAGACTTCAGAGATTCGGATGCTTCATTTTAAAAAGTGAAAGTCTGACAGTGTCACGGTTTTCCTTCAGCAGCACTTTGTTCTGATCTTGCGTTTCTCCATGTCGGTGGGAGCTGTGGCCGTAGCAAACCACGCACCAGGTGCTGACAAGTGGCTCCTGACACGGTTTAAAAATAAACTTGTTGTGGACTGTTAAACTCTTGCAGCATCTGTCTGCTGACTCTCCTTTCCCTCCCAGTAAGCCGACTTGACTTTTCAATGGAGACTGGATTTCACCAAAACAAATTGATATTTTGTCCTACGATGTAAAGTTGATTTATGGTTGATTGTATGATTTATTGCTTCCAGCCAATACAACTGTTGAAATGTCAATTTATATCATCTTCCCTTCCAACCTATATTAATTGGGACCCTTTGAGCCATTGTTAAAGCAGCAGAACACAGGCAGCCGGGAGAGATCTCTGGTAACCCGCTGTGAGAATGGGGACATCAGGCTCCAGAAGGCATGACACAGCATGCTTTCCACCTATTTCTTTGGAGAAAACTCTTCTTTGTATCAAAAGCTTTTTAAATGAAAAGCCAGGCTCCATGTTAAAGAGGGAAGCAATTACTGTTTCCTTGAGTATGCCCTGTCCTGCTGGTCCTGGGTCTGCCTGGCACACGCTTTCCCCCCTGAAAACCCCCTCTGCTAAGCATGAGTAACGGATGTCAGTCTTCCTCAGCATGTGTTGGGATATAACGTATCCCAGCGTGATTGGATTCGCTTTGACTTGCTCGTAACACGCTGATTCAAGGCCCGGATTCATGAGACTGAAGGAACACTAATGAATTTCCAGAGTCTGAGATGAGATGGATCATTAGATGGTCACTGATAGTTTTGTTTTGGTTTTGTTCTTACTCTTCAGGAATTAGACCAGAAAATTGGATTTTTTTTTTCATTTTGGCCAGGCTTTGTCTAAAAATAAACTATAAATGCAGCATTGCATTTGTCTGTATCATTACCTGAAGTGCAAAGATCCTTGATATATTCTTCTAGGGTGCAGTTTAGCCTTAGATTTAATTTCAAATAAGAGTGTGTCCCTGTCCTTTCAGAAAAGTTTTACAATTTTCCATACTTGCTTGGAATCTGTACGCCCTTTGCAACACTTCGTTTATGACTAGTGACATAACAAGATTAACATTGATCTTTCTGCAGCAAAGGTACTCCCCTACCTTTCCCCTGAGGCCCGTAGGCTGCCATCGAGTGCAACTAGCACTGCATACTTGAAATTTCATATTGAGCTTAATGCATAGGTAGCCTGGAAAAAAAAGGCGGGGGGGGACTTACTTATTTTGTTATGTTTTACTTGATGGTGCACAATTTCTCATTCAATCAACACGTGCAAAGTGAGACAGAGCATATGCTTACTGATGGGCAAAAGATAACACAAAATCTACTTTTAAAATTTGCAGGTGTTCTTCCTCTTCCTTCAGTAATTTTTTGTTTGCTACTCGTTATTGGTGCTTCGTTTTTTCTAACAGTACTCTGAACAGCAAATGGCAGTTGGTTGCAGTGTCCAGCATGGAGCACCTTTGATGGTCAAAGAGGGAGTCAAGAGGTGATTCTCCTTCAGCCCTGTGCTGAGGGGAGAGAGGGAACAAAAAGGATGTGGGAAGAGGAGAGCAGAAAGGTGATACACCAGACAGGACCTTCCAGTCCACCTGGAAGGCAAGATGATCTGCTAATTCCTGCAGTTGTTGGCACCTCAGGAGGTTGCATGGGTTAATTTAACTGCATTTGTGTTGAAGTCCAGTCCCAGTCAAGCCAATTTGCATGGCAATTTGCTCCAACCTTTGTTTTGGAAATGGTCCTCTTCAAGGACTGGAAAACTTGATCTCAAGAGGATATCGTTTTAGCGGTGTAAGGCAGCCATGCATGGGACGATCTGCGGGGAAGCTGGAATTAAGCAGTAACCTCATTGAGAGCCAACAGCTTCGCTTTAACAAGATTTTTTTTAACTTTGGACTTAAAAAAACATAATCCAAATATATGCATCCATCCCACTCTTGGGACCCATCTCTGCTGCTGGCTAACAGCAACACGCTTAGTGGAAAATACGTGGCCATGGAAGTCTCCCTGGGGAGATCGCTGCAAGGGGGAAGGTCTCGGTAGATCCACCTCCCAGCTCTGCGTGGCTCGTGGTTGCACAGGCTTCTGTTTGGTCTGTGAACAGAAGCTCACAGCAGTTTCAAAATCCTGCCTGAACTTCCAGAAAAGTAAAGACGTTTCGTTTCACCAGGTTTGTAGGCCGGCTGAGGCCGTAGCTGCAGGCAGGCCTCAGGTTAATGCAGTCCCGCTCCTGTCTGTCACCACTCGACATCCCAGATGACACACCACCAAGCACGTGGGAGGCAGGGTGCTGATATGTTAATTGAAAAGTATGAGGAGTCATTAGGGTTTGAATTAACAGTGCAAGTTTGGTAATGCTGGACTGTTTTCTTTTGTGCTGGGACAGAAGCAAAAAGCTTATTTATGAGCTATTTTCCTCCCCTCCCCTACTTTTCTCCAAGTTCTTAAAACGTAAGTTCCTTTAAGAGTGCGTTGTGCAAACAGACTGCGTGTGCATGAGGGGAAAGGGATGGGACTGTATTTTAAACCATGTAATGTATGGCTCATATGGTATTGAGATGATGATGGGATACAATACACCTGGGTTAAATGTTTCTTAATCACTTGATTTGAGAAATTTTCTTGTTTTGCAGTTCAAATCTAAATGAAAGGTGGGTGTCCTACTTGCATGAACTAAATGTTGAAGACGCCAGCTTTGGTTAATCTTGTCAATGTGTTTGAACCCATTTTCTTACCTGAACCTAAAAACAGTTTAAGATCTTAGTAAAATTGCTTCTGACAAAAATAAGAAACGTTTTCATATAGATAAAAAACTATTAAATTTCTTTTTCCAGGTCAAACCCTTGATGAGTGTTATACAATGTAAAAAAAGGGTTTCAAAGAAATGGCAGTGTTTCCTTCCTTATATTAAAAATTCTTTTCTAGGTGTTGTTAAGCAGCTATTAGCAAGCATAGGCTTATTTTTATATTTTTTTTTTACTCTGGGTAATACTGGCAAGAACTTTTGGTGTCATGCGTCTGTTCGATTCAGCTCCTCTTCTTTAAACTACTACTTTCGTGCATAAACAAACAGCAGAGAGGTGAAAGTACGCCTTTCTTTTGGAAACCTTTTGACCACCTGAGAGGAAGAGAGGTTTGCTGCTGTTTCGACGGGGCTTTGGTAGTGAAGATGCTTTATACTTTTATTTATTTATTGGTAACTCTTCATTCACTGGGAGCGGGAATTTCTGTAAGTGTAGGTAAAACACTGACATCTAGTGCCTAAAACAAGGCATCCAAACACACACCTAGACTCCAGTCTTCGGCCTCCTGGGCTGGGCATTGAGTGTCCAGTTACATGGACTGGAGGATATTATGGGTATTGTATTAATATTATGGTTCAGCTCAAAAACTGGAACTGGTTGGAATCGACTCTAACTGGAAATAGCAGATGTCCAAGAGAAAGACGAACTTGCTCCTGTTTTGCAGCCTTGTTCCTATACGCTGGTTGGTCAACATGGGGCTTAAAACTGGTCTGGTCTTGCCCACCAGCTCCCCTGGCCATCTCATCCACGGCCAAGAGGAAAAGGCTTAGCTCTTTTCCCGTGTGAATGCAAAGAGATCAAACTTGGTTTGTTGTACCCCTGCTATGGTACTAGCTTGACTTGAGCAGGAAAGTAAGAGTTGTTTTGGCAACCACGAGTGAGACAGGACTGGAAGGTGCCTATCCCACAAGAACGCCCAACTGGTTAAAATATGTCTTGGATGCGCGGTCCAGAGCAGGTATTTCTTCATTATTGTCACCCCGGCTGTAGGAACGTTGTGATGCTGGTCCCAGTTTGCCAGTGGTCAGTACTTGGGGTGATGGCAACATAACAACATCAGTGTTTGGAGGTGTAAATACGCAGGGCCTGATCCCGGGGCGGTTTGCTGTGGATGTTGTTCCCCTATAGCATTTAGTGTGGGGGAGTATGTAGGAAAGTGTTAGTAAAATCTGGGGACCTCTTTAGCAGGTCTGTCTGAGTGAGTGGTGGGTGAAGATGTGCAGAACCCAGTCGCAAAACACTTAATCCTTATCTTAAATTTGGAGTATGTTAATTGACGTTTATTATTCCCAGGTGTAAAGATTAGTAGATCCCTAAGTGTCTTGCTGGATTTAAAATAAGCAAACAATGAGTGGCATTGACTAGCCTGGGAGGACATGACGAGGGCCGCCTGCTAACTGGCATTTTAAAATTAATATTTTTTTTTGTATAGCATTTTCAAGGCCATTGTGAAAATGGCAGAAGAAAGCTCTGGTTTGCTTTGGTACCACTGGCCCCTCATGCCCTCACCCCCTTCCCCTCTTTTTATGCTCAATGAGATTATTATTATTTTTTCTAGTAATTCTGCAAGAGGAACGGTGCAGACATGCACAGCCAAGTCCACCAAGGGAGAGCGAAAATGCAGTGGGCTTTGCAACGCTATTTTTTGTAGGGCAGGCTTTAGTGGCTGGACCACATAAAGACACAAGTTCTTTTGCCCCTGCAAGGCCCCAGATCATAAAAGAGCTTTTGAAATTCACATTCAGGCTGATAAGGTACTGATATAAATGCCTTTAAAACAAAAAGCCCCAAAGAAACAATATTTCTCGGGTATTTTCGCGTGCAGAAACCAGCAAGGCGAATATTAACTCATGCCTTATTTCTACAGGTGACTCTGGTGTTTCCAGGGAGGACAATGAATGAAGCCCTATCACTTTTGTGCAGACGCTTTCCTAAAGAAGGTCCCTCAGACCTCCCAAGTGCAGCCCTGCGGAAATTCCCTCCCCTTGCTCGCGCTGGGCCGCGCTGATGAGCTGAGAGCGGCCAAAGGGCCAGCCCACTGCGCAGGCTGGGAGCCACATTGAGTGGGCTATTAAAAAAAGTATATATGCCAATAGTTGGCTCTACTTATTTCTCCAGAGGAGGTAGCTAAGCCTTTAAAATCAGCCAAGAAACCAGCTCAACTGCCTGGAATAGTTATAGGGCATTTCTCACTTGTTTTTATATAATCCATTAAGTATATCCTAGGTTTATCTTCCTGTTTCTACCGTTATGTGTCATTTGCAGTTTCTGGTCTAAATAACTATAATTACGGGATTAGCCAACAGACACGCTGCCCCTCAGATGAGATTTGGTATCTGGGATCTAAGCTCAGGAGCAAGGATTTATTCTGGTCTGCCACGAACAGCCCATTTTGTATTTGTTTTGCATCTCTTGTCTAAATGAAATAGTGAATACATTCTAGGGATTTTTGTTTCATTCTGGCCGCTAAAATACAGGAATTGCAGAAACTTTCCATCCCAGCCTGTCTTTTACGGAGCCTGAAATCATATCTGAGTTATTAAGGTTTAATAGCTGGGGGGGGAGGGAGTAATTACTTCCAATAACATCTTTCTCTATCAAGAATTTTGTTGTAACCCTTTATGCAAAATTATTCCACTGACATTATAAACTGCGGTGTAACGTCGTGTAATGTCACCTCTTACTACCACGGAGAAACCTTTATGTTCTGTCTTAGATTATACATTCATAACCTACACCCAAAATGAAGATGAATATAATGAAAGGAGATAGTTAATGTGTAAAGGTGGCATTTGAGCTGAGAATTTTTTTTTTTAAATATGTATGTGAGAACATGAAATAAATTAGCCAGATTTTTGTCTTGCCAAAAAAGGAGCCAAACTCAATTGTTTTCAACAGTGTTTTGCCAATTTACCAGTGTCAGTAAATCTCAGATTTGCTTTTGGCTTCACTGTTAGCTCTTTAGTGGGTTGTTTTGGGTTTTTTTTGGCATGGTTGCTGGTAACTCTTATGCCGTTTCTTTAGATAGAAGAAGAAAAACCTGAAACTGGGTTTGTCCTTCACCTGTCAAACTGATTGTTCCTAATTTAGTCTCCCTTCACCCTTCCTCATTCCCCACCAAAGACCCCACAAAGGCTGGTGAGGGCGCAGAGAAGCAGAGCACCATGTCCTACAACCTCTCCTTCTCCAGGGGCTCCTCGGCATCTGGCGTATCTTGGATCTGTGTCAAATATCAGCCCCATTGTAGTGTATGTTTTATAGTAGCCGGAACACTGACCTGAATGAATAAGACCTTTCCATGCCCACACACAAATTTGCATAATACCAATGCTCCTGTGTTTCAACCTGGTCATATCAGGATGGGTCGACAGCCTTCTTCCCCAGTAGGCTCCACTTACTAGGCACGGTGGGATCTTATAGAAGATGCATCAAACTTCTGGCAGACTCAAGAGTTTCCAGTTGATCCAAAATTTAGAGAGAGCCTCTTGCAGCAGGTTATGGGGGTTTTTGAGAATGTTGTGGGGCCACAAGCAGGTGTCTGAGCTTCTATGAATAGGTTTGTTAGAAACTATCGGGAAGTCCTTCCAGGTCTCGTTCCCATGAGATCGCACCCCATGGGGAGTCACACTACTGGAAGCAATGTTGGGAATAAATAGTGCTTATGGGCATGTCTCTTGGCAGCTGGGTCATCCCCCTCCAAAAACAGATCTGGTTTTGATCTGGTGACTCTTTTTTCATGAAGGAGATGGAGGTATAGCAGTGGTAAGCAAGTAGGCAGCTATAAATAGCGCCGGTATAGTCCCCAGCACGTTTTCAGTGAGCTGCGAATGATTCTGATCTCCAGCTGGCCAGAGCCAGGCTAATATTAATTTATTTTGGATGCATGAGAAGTGCAACTCCTTATCTGACTTCCTCAACTTCAGAGACAGAGCTGAAGTCAGAGCAAGCCTGGGTATCTTGTTTAATTCTGAAATATCTTCCTTGGCTGATCCAGGGAAAGGCTTATGCTGGCAAAGCCTTTTTCTCTTTTTTTCTTATTTTTAATGGAAGACAGTCCTTGCTGTGGCAACTCAGGAGGAAAGACAGCGCAGATGTTAAATCCATTCCCCCGCCCCCCGCCTTTTTGCTGGTAATAACTTCACTGGTATGAAATTTGTATCAGCACCACAGAATTTCAGTGTCCTCCCTCTGACATAAAGTCTAGCCAGCCATGGGTAGGAGGCGAGTGAAGAGAGTTTCCCATGAAACATTTTGCTGTTGGAAAAAACAGGGTTTCTTCAAATAAAACACAACGCAAGAATGCGTCAGACGGACAGCGGTGGACAGAAGAACGTCAAACCTGAAAACTCCGTTACCTGCTCCTTTTGATGTTGAAACGCTTCGCTTGAACTTTCTTTAATTTAGTTTTGACTTTGTGCTTTTTGTTTTAAGCTTAAGTATAGGATGTTGTACTCAAGAATTCATGAGGGAGGGAAACAGGACTATTTGTATAAAACTTCAACTTTATTAGAAAGAAATTACTCGGTATTTTTGAATCAGACTATTTTGTGGACTCCCCGCCCCCCGCCCATCCTTGGGGGGGGATTTATCCTTAAATGCTATATTCCTGGGATGGAGAGTTAATTTCTGACTACTTCTGGACAACCCCATCCACATGGGACCTGAATTGTTTTAAGGGCATCAAAACCCATTGACTTCAAGTTCTACAGACCCAAAGCAGCTCCCGGCTCTAATTGTCAGCTACAGCCTGAACTGCTTTTTCTTTTTTTTTTTTTTTTTACTTTTTTTTTTTTAATAGCAGCAGTCATATTATTATAGCAAGGTTGTTTGCCTCGCCAAAAAATTTCCTAAAGCCCATCAGCAGAGACAGGTTTCTGACACATGCGGTGGTTCTGCTGATTGTATTTCAAGTGACCCTTGTAATTGGTGAGCATCAACCGGCAGTGAAGTTTCAACATTAAACTTTAACTTCTCTCATTTGGGGTCTTAATTCTGCTTTGAAATGTTTGATGGCTTGGCTGACCTTTTTCTGGGTTAGCTGAGGAATGAGATTTGTCTGCCAGGAGAGAAGCCGCCGAGGAAACCTTGGAGCATAGCACTTTATTGGTTTCAATTAGGCAGCGTGGTCTAGTATCTCTCGGTTTAGAAATGCCTCCAAGCTTTTTATGGGTTTTGAATGGAGGTATAGGAAAAAAGGAGACACTGGGAATGCCAAGAATTTTACAAAGAGTAGGCAATGAGTATAAGTTGAAGAGCTACTTACATGAAATGCCGGGATTGGATGCGGTAATCCCTTTTTGTACTTTTAAAGCATTTCTAAACCTTCCTTTCCCCGCAGGAAAACTCCCAGGATTGTGGCAAATTTCCCCTGCTAGTGGGAAAAGACCAGCATTGCCGTCTACCCCAGGCTGCTTCCCTGCCACCATGGGGACGGGCACCCTGAGTCCCAGCTCTGGGCGAGGGCCCCCTGGATGAGGCTGGGTTGAGACCTTTGCCAAAAAGCCATACGGTTTGCAAAAACCTCCTTTCCTGACCTGAAGCTGTTTCAGAGACCTGCAGTTTTCTCCAAAACTAGCAACACCTTTTTTCTCCTTTAGGTCTGATTCGACACTATGTAGAGGGACGTATGATGCATACGATGAATGCAGATATTGCGTGTGCAGATGTTTTCCCCGACCCTATGAATGCTCTGGGTTTCCGTGCTGGCCTTATGGCTGTGTGCTGACATTTGTTCTGCTGGTCCCCGTGGACACAGTAGTGCATTGCAGACAATACTGAACAAAACTCTGACCTGTGCAGAAACACCTTTTTAATTCTTCTCTTGCTGTTTATTTTCTTATCAGGAATAAGTCTCAGTCTCTTGGCAAAACCCTGCCAGTTATTTTTGCTGCTCCGGCAGGCCTTGGTCCTCAGCTCACTGGTGATGCTCCATTGAGATTATGGTTTAAGCACCGTCCGGTGGGAGCTGCTGTGGAGAAGGGCAGTGACAGTGGCTGATGAGCAGAGGAGCGTGGAGCCGGAGGCCACAAGTCTGCAACCAGAAGGTAAAAGCTGGGGCTCAAATTTTTTCAATGAGTCTTGCAAAGCAGGGGAAAAAAACTGAAGTGGAGAGACGGAAGCACCATTGTGGATGGCTTACTCTTAGGCTGGCAGCATCCAAGCGCAGCTCGCGTTTGTACCTGCATGTTTTAGTTCCAGCTCAGGAGCCTGAGCTGTGCAACAGAGATGTCTGTATGGTCAATTTTTAACAGCATCTTGCACCTTTTTTTTTTTTTTCCCCCGAGTGCCTGAGGTGCCCAGGGAGTTATTTGTTTGAAAAGTGAATCCAGAAATTGTTTATACAGAGGAAAGCTCCAGGACTGGAGCTCGGGGGAAAGAGCTACCCTACTGAGGGTGCAAGCATTTGATTTCCAGCACATGTAAACTGGAAACCCACCATTTGGTACAGGCACAACTCATATGCTCGGGCCAAAGTAATGCACACAAGCTGGCAGGAATGAGACTGAGCAGAAGAGCAGCCACCCAGTCCTCCATGGCACTGCCAAAGTTGGGCTTAGACCCCGTGGGCAGTGTGAGGGAGAGACCATAGAGGGGGAGAAGGATGGGCAATGCCACGGGGGCCTCTTACCCCTTCTTGGTGCCAGGGTGAAGGAGCAGTGAGACTGTAATGCGTTGTGCTTTCCCTCCCCCCCTCCATCCCAGCCGTGTCTGCTGTCCACACACCCTGAGCCATCCTTCAGGGCCCTGGGGCAGCACCCAGCTCTGCTTTCGGGGCACCCACAGCAGCATATCCTGCTGCCTTGTCACCCCCGAGGACACCTGCTCTGGGCAAACATCTCCTTTAGCCTGAGCTTGGCACGGACTTGATGTTACCAAGGGAAGGTTTTCCATGTTAAGAAGGAAAACCGTCTCCTTTCAGGTAGCAGGGCAAGGTCAAAGCCAGGAGAACGCGTGGCAGCAGTAGTCGATGTGGTGATATGCGCTCCTGTGTTTATGGGGTTTTTTTGGGGTGGGGGCGGGGAGGGGATAAGCCTGGGGAGAAGGCTCAGGTTGGCACAGAAGCAGGGTGTTGCACCGCACCAGAAGTTGGTGGCTCAGCTCTCCCTTCAGTTCCATCCCCCCGTCTCCGTGACGAACGGCTGCGGAGCACAAACCAAACCCAGCCGTCCCACCTCCGGCCCGGGGAGCGGACGCTGGGTCCCCCGCCCTGACAGCAAGCGGGGTGCACCCCCCGGCGATGCCAGAGCCACGGCGGGTATAACCCCGGGATTTTAGGCCGGGATTGCCCGTGTGCCGCCGAAAACGGTGCGTGCGGGCGGCGGCGGAGCCGTGAGGGGGCAGTGTTGTACCGCAGGAGGGGGACGCGGCGGGGCCGGGGCCGGGGCGGGGGGGGCAGCGCTTGCAGCATCCCCCCTGCTCTCCAGCAGCGTCTCCCACTGTATTTTGTGGTGCCGAGCCGTGGCGCTTTGCAACACGCTCCCTGTTGCAAAACTAGATTTTACGTTTATAAAGGAATTTAAAGATGTCAGCAAAAGGCATTTCTTTTCGGAGCGGGCACCTGGGCTGTACGGCAGCACTTACAGAGCACCCGAGGGCTGGAGGATGGCTAGTTATCGGCTGAAGGTTGCTGCCACCGGTGGCTCACGGGTGGGCAGGTGCCCCACCGAGGTGCTGACGGTGCCCCGCCACATCCCCTGCGCTCCTCAGCTGCCCTTCAGCCAAACCTCAGCATCACGGACCACGGCCACCCCTGCTGTGTGCCCCCCGAGGTGACCCTCTGGTGGCCAATTCCCCGGGGAAGTCGTTGCACCACAAGGTTTCCCTGGTTTAAAACAAATAAAAGGCCTCACCGGCAGCAGTAATTGAATCGGGTGAAAATATGCCACATCATTTTGGCTTATGCTGTGCAAAGCTGCTCGTTTCCCTACCCTGCTTTGTTTGATGTTGTTTTTCAAATGCTAAGTGATTGCAAATTATCTTCTCTTGTTTGCTTTCCTTTAATTTCCAGGAACCAAAAACGTCTGGGAGGTGCAAACTATGGCACCCGAGCCTGTATGGTAGTGGGCTGCCTTCACCTTTATCTGATGCTGTAGGACAGGTGAATCCACGCTATGCCAGAGAACGCGCAGATAATTACCTTTCTTGCATGACAATTTACTTATCGGTACAAATGACATCTCAAGATGGGAAAACAGCAGTTCAGGTACTTCACCTCTCTTTCACGAGGTCAAACAAGGAGGAGATGATGATTTTCTTGTACTACTGTAGCAAAGCCACTGGCCCATTTTAGGTTCTTACTCTATATGACGAGAATGATAAGAGTGGGAGGGAAAGGCAGTTTTGGGGAACCAGCTCTGCCCCTTGCAGTCAACAAGGAGGTGTCTACCAAGCGGGGTGGAAGGACAGGGCTTGCCAAGGCAGACAGTGTGATCATCTCTGTGCTCACGTAGACTAAGTGGATCCTTAGTGTTCAAGCCAACCTCTTATTTCACTGCAGTTGCCTGTATTGTGGACATTTTCCTTAATATGTCAAAAAACTGAAGGACTAAACAGCCCCAGCAACGACTGGAACAGGAGTTATTCCTTATCTAAAGCATATGCTGCTGCAGGCCACTGTTTCTGCTATGCTTGTCAGGATAAGCAAAGTGAATGACCAACACCAGATGACTTTTTTTATTTTCTTGGACTCCCTTAGGTTAAAGTTTTGAGAGGATGAAGGTTGTCCCTGGGACCGAATCTTGCTTTTGAGCTGCCTGACCTACTGCAGGTGGAACACTGTGCTCCCTTCGCACCCTCAGCCCCCTCCAACAGCAGGAGATGCGTGCGAACAGGCAAACAGCCCCATGTTGTTTAAGATGCAAAGGCGGTGACACTTGTAACATCACCTTCTGGCGAGGTGGCTCTCACACTCTGCAAAGCTGGAGGCATGTCCAGTCCTTCGTGGCTCCCCAAGCCTTGCTCCTGCAGCGGAGCTTAGCACTGAGAGCTCATCAGGAAAAATGGGGTGAAGCCGAGTGAAGGTCAAGAAGCTGCTTGGAAAGAAGCCCCTTGCAGCGCTGAGTTTTACAGGGGTCCAACCATCTGGCAGGTGTGGTTTGTTTTACCTGGTCTCTGATGCTGAGTGGGAAGGAAGACTTGCTCATTTTGATCTTTGATCTAGACTGACTAGTCTAGTAAATATTTAAGAAGAAAGCAGTCCACCTGTTCTGCACAGTCAAAAAAATATATCTACTCCAAAACATAATGGAGGGAATATTTGTCTGTCTGTATCGGTGATGCTAAACTGGCATTTCAGTGGGAGAGGGCCTCAACCCCGGGCAGGTTTTCTGGGGTAGTTAAAAGAAACACAGTGGTATCAGAAATGCTACTTGCTTCACATGCTCATGGCTCTGTTAAGCGTGGAGATCAACAGAAGTGAATATATAACGTTTATCTTCACGCCTGAGCCTGTGAAGAGAGGATGGGATAGTTTAATGACTCTCTATTTTTATTGAAATCCATCTTTGTTGGGTATCTCGGGGTTTACAGTGACTAATGCCTTTCCATAACGCATCTCTCTATCAACAAGAGACAACTATGTTTACAGGGCAACATTTTTCACCTGCTTGTCAGCGTGTCGAGCACCAGCAAAACACACACTCTCCTTCGGAATCCCACAGCTAATCATTCATTTATTTAAACGTTGTGTGATGTCAGCAATGGTATCGGAGATGGGTTGACACAGCCATGCTTCTGCATACCTACGGAGCGATGGAGATGTTCAGAGCATCTGCCAGAGAGGTGCCACCCAATGCCAACCCTTCTTGGTGTTGGGTTTGTGGTTTTTTTTTCTTGCAATTAACTTTTTTTTTCCTTTTTTCCTTAGGTGTATCTATAGTTATCTGGCTGTTAACAAATTGGTATATAATGGTGACAGCAGAGCTTTTCGGCATAGTGGGAGGCATAATCTACTTAATGTTGCACAGCAGAACAGCCTTCAATTCGCATCTCTCTTATACGGTGGCAGCAAAGGTTCCCCCACATATTGCCAGCCTTGCGTTTCATTTCTGAGGGAGGTTTATTCATAACGAAGGAGGAAAAATTGATCAGCCGATCAAAGGGAAGAAGCACGCTAGGGGATAAGTCACAAGAATTAGGACGGGCAGACAGATTTCTACAACTTGTATACGTAAAAATCCGTGCCTGGTAGACTTTAGGTGTGTTAAAGGTCTCATCATTTTAGCTGTATTTCTCCAACCCACATAAATATTTCTGTCTATTGGAAAAGAAGGAAATTTCATTTTTCATAGAAGCTCTACAGTGATCCCGTTATTAGAAACAGAGGGAAAAGATATATCGGCAAGTCAAAGCAGTTGCAGCCGCGGACGATTGTTTTCGATAATCCAGTGAGTCACTACATCTGAACAGCCTTTCATTTCTCCCTGTGGTTCAGACTAAATTGTTTATTAGAATTTTTGTGCATTATTTAAAATAAATAAAAAAAGGAAATTGTAGCTCTTTATTTTAAAGACTGCTGCAATAAAAATTCAGATTATTCAAATTTATCAAGTGTATTGTGTAAGGCAGTAACCACAGTTATTTTTTTCTTAATACCGCAAGATATTCGCTGGCTTTTCCATCTCGTTCATAGTCATAAATAAGCAGGCTGTTTACAAGACATTGCTACAGGGAGGAAAAAATACTATAAAAATGAAAACCTGATCCAGCCAATGGCTGGAATTGTAATGAAAGACCTAAGTGGAAGGTAAACAGCAGCTTAACGTAATTCTTTAAACATAATTCTTGAAAAGTGATGCGTAATAGCTGCGAAGGGGATCTGTATTTCAGATCTTTGCCCACGTAGAGGTGTGGAGGAGAAGCGTAGCTATATGCATATAGAGCTACACGTATAGCTATAATGCGCACGAGAGCTGCCAGAACAGACAAGCATAAATATTTAAGATATTTCATTATTTTTAAATCACAAAGATAGTGAGCTTGCTTTTTTTTTTTCCTGGAAACTGGATGACTTTTAAAATTAAAGGAGGCTGGCTGAAAGTGTACCGGAGATCTACAGGGATTTCTTGTGCCATTTCAAGGGAGGATCTGCTGTGTTCTCCAACGTGTAAATATTGTTTAGGGCTTGGTTTGGCTTTGTTTTGTGGTTTGTTTTTTGTTTTTTTTTTTTAACTCAGATGCTTGCCAAGCAAATTGAACCTTACAAACATAATTAGCCAGGGGCTGAACGTTTAATCTTAAATTCGAGAGTCTTCATTAAGTCTTGATTTAAACCTTAGGAGGGAAGCGTGCAACCATGCCCTGCTTGTAAGGATGGATGCGATTCGTGGCAGGTTTTTCTGGCAGAAAAGGGAAACCGTGCAAATAAGGAAAGCTCAGAAAAACTGCCCCGAAGGCAGGAAGTGGTCAAGCAGCTGTATCATGGATACCGGGATGAGATCTGGACTTGAGTCAGCTCTCGCGTGATCACGGCAGGCTGATGAGGAAATTAAGAGGGTGATACGGGAGGGCTAGAAGACTTGGGGGGTTGAAAGGCAAGGGTTTTCCCTTCCTACGAGGGTTACTCCAGATCAGGATGATTTGGGTGGTGGTTTTTCTTCCTTGGGTGATCTTACGGCAAGGGCAGTGTTAGTTTTACCTAAGGAGGGGAAAAAGTGAAAATCTCTGAATTTGGATCATTTTTAGTCTATCTATTTGAGATAAATCACTATTATTGAACTTGAGATAAATTTTTAAATTAAAGATGCTGGGGGGTGGGGGAAAACCTGGAGGGAGAAAAGTTAGTTTAAACAGGACCTTGTATTTCCTTCTGCAAGGGCTTCTACAAGCCAGGGAATCATGGAGAAATGTGAAGGGGCTGCGATTTTTCCTCCAGCCCCCTTTCAGCTTTTTCAGTGCTAAGAGGCATCAAGCAACATCTCTCTGAAGAACGTGCCTGACCCTCTGCACACAGAATAAGGCCCAAAAAGCAGCAGAATTAATTCCTGTGACTGCTCATGCCAAATCTGTCCTCCTGTTCAGTGGTGTCAGGGTGGGGGGACCTTTGTTATAACTTGAAGTAATGTTCGTTGGTTTTTTTCCTGACTGCCAAATAGCTAGAGAATCAGTAACAGAAGTTAAAAATTTAATAAAAAAAAAAAAATAAAAATTGCATAAAAATATTTATATAGTGCCTAGGACTTGCTGAAAGTTTTTTTTAGTGCATGCTCTTATAAAAAAAAAAAAAAAAAAGAGAAAGAAAAAGCAGTGCAAGAAGAGAGCATTCACCTCATGAATGCTCTCTGAGCATTCAAAAAAGAAATAGCAAAAAAAAAAAAAGGGTGGAAAATTGGGGCGGAGATTTGCACGCTGGCTGCAGACAAGGCGACCCGCTGGCCCCCTGCCCGCTCCCGCTCTGCCAGCGGAAGTTTTGCCCTCGCCTTGGCAGCAGCGCCCTGCGCTCCCGCTCGGCTTTGTGTTGCGGCTCTGGGGGGCTCCAGGCCCGGCCATGGGCGGGTGGGGGTGCCCTACATGCGAAAGCGCGCGTGCGTGAGCTGCCTGCCAAGCAGCGGCCGCAGCCCCAGGTACCACCGTGGCGTCAGTCGGTGCAGCCCCCTCGCCCCCGATCCTGTCGCTTTGGGGAGGACGAGCCATTTCCATGGCCAATGTCACGCCAAGCCGGGTTTGAAATCCTCGTTGGTGCAGTTTGTTACGTTATTGAGTGCTTCCGCTCACGCCGTCAGCTTCGTGACTCCTACAACTGTATGGAAAATTAAGAATTAATGGAACTATTTAACACAGGAACAGCAACCTGGAAGGATCCGACTGGTGCAGCCATTCCTACAAATAAAGTCGGCATAAGCCTGCGCTCAGCTGCTGATAAGCAAATGGGCTGGTCCCCTGGAAGTGACCCAACATCTCGTCCTGGGCACGTTAAGGACCAAGCTTGAAATAACAGTGATTTTTGGAAACCAATTTTAATAACGAGGGTCTATTTGTAAGGTATTTGGAGCTAATAAAGCTATTGTGGTCTAATAAAGCTATTGTGGTCTTGGGAGTGCCCTGCTCCTCGAGGACAATGGGAAACTCTTCTTGGTGGGATTGCTATAGAAACAATGAATTATCAGGCAAACGGGACCATCCAGCAAATTGTGCCAGGCCGGGGATGTGTGCTGATAACGCCACGGCGTTAATTTTCTCTATTTTGCTATATGTAGAGCTCGCGATGCTGATAGAAATGTAAAGAGGCAGGTGAGCTGGAGTGCCTGTTATTTAAAGACACATTCTGTGCTGGATAAATTAATTCTTCATAGGAAAACTTTGTACAAAAAAAGATGTCAGAAACTGCTTCATAAATAATAGTGACTGGGAGCTTCAAAGATGCTTGGAGGAATGGGTGGATAGCCTTTAGTCCTCCTTAAAATTTTCCAGATGCAACCCAGAACGTGTTGAAAACAGGGGGATGCTTCGACCCCGGAGCAGATCCCTCAGCCCCGGTGTTGTCAATCTGTAGCACCAGGCTTGTGCTGAACCGCAGCTTGTGTTGCCTTCCGTTGTCTTGCAAAATTGAGTCCTCCGTGAGCAAATGCTTATTCGCATCAGTATTGGCTATTAGTACGTTGATATGCTTGCAGCGCATGGCTTGAGAAGTGATGTATCAGGACCAAACTGAAGCATGATCCACCAACTACAAGAAGAAACAAGAAGAAACTCCACCGGTATCAAGTGAGTGACTTCTATGTGGTCTTTGCCGCACTCTGTTCAATGCCATTTGGGAAGAGGCTCTTTTATTTTTAAAAAGAGGGAAGACATGAAATGCAGCAGGGTATCGATGAGCTGCCAGGAGCTGGCTGCAGGTAGGAGACCCACCACCAGGATGACGAAGAAGGCAGGGGAGAGGTGGGAAAACAAGATGAGTGAGAGAGATGGAGGCAAGAGGATGCTGCATTTGGATGTCGTATGTGACTCTGGCATGAGAAAAGCAGAAAAACACCCACCTTTCGGCAAGTGGACAAGGGAAGAAAAGGGGCTGTACCTTCTACTCGGCTGAGAACCAGAGTGCTTTAAGACAAGGAGCTGTAAATGTTAAGTAAGACCCTGGAAAAGCAGGTTACCAAGGAAACTGATATATACAGGAGGACCACAAAAATTAAAAAAAATAAAAAAAAAAGAAAGAACTTGATGCCTTAATTCAGAGAGGACCTCGTGGACCTGTCTTAGGTCTCCTTAAATTGAGAGTGTGGTTAAATGCTTTTGCTATGAATGAGACACGAACACCACTAAAAACCAAGCGTGGTCTAAAATGCTTTCTTGCGCTCAGTCCTTAGCTCCAGAATATACAGTTATGAAGTCTGTGTTGTATTGATTACCTATTACTTCTGAAATTTCATGTTTTATAGTTTTCTATGATCAAATCGCCTGGCCTCTTTCAGGTTCCCAGAATACACTTCTTTGTGCTCCAGGGGAATTTTTGTTACTCCCCAAACAATAATTCTGCAAAAATAAAAAGGCAAACTAGTGCATTGCACCACCCTACAATGGGCCCACTGTTGACGCTGGATTCGCTGGTGCTGGTGAATGGCTGAGCTCGCATCTCGCAGCCCGCTTGGAGCTCCACTCCGCTCCTCCTCTGGGGTTATGATATCATCTCCAAAGTCCTGCAAACACAGCTGAGCTCCACACTGCTCCCATTGTAGGTCCCCAGCTTCTCTAAACGTGGAGCTGGGGATCTCAGCCAAGCGGCAGAGCATCTTCTCTGCAGGAGATGGAGGAGGTGGGGATGCTCCCATGACACTCTTTTTCTCCCTACAGATGTTCACCGCCGTTATCTACAAAGGCAATGGGCTTCCAAAGTGCTACTCATGTCGGGGTATGGATATAGATCCTGTATTTATTGTCCTGCTTGTCCATGTGTGAAAAGAAAAGCCTGCACCTGTAAAAGCTCCTCCATGATTAACTGTCTCGACATCCATCTGAGGTGGGCTAGTTGGCATTTCCAATGGTCCCGGCTGTCTGGAGGTGAGAAGCCATCTTCTTCTTGCACAAGCTTTCTTCTTGCATGAGGTTTCGGCTGCTCATCACGCAAACGCAGGGCTGTGCTGGTAGACAAGGCGGGGGGTACCTGAGTGAGTATTTCTCTCATGCAATGCTTTTGCGTTTGCTTCAGGGTGGGCTGCAGCCCATTTGCTGACCCGCTCCGTGCTTCATGCGCCCCAGCACGTGTTGCCTGATGACCAGGGCTCCTCACCCGGCGCGGCTGACACGGAGCGTCTCTGTCACCACAGCTGACACACACTTGCTTTGTTAAATGCCATAGGATGACGCTGTGCAAGGCACAAGCTCTCTCATGCTCTCAGCTGAACAATTTACTACTGTGATGTATATATCCTTCTCCAGCCCAACAAGCAGGAGGAGCCCAGAGTTTGTTCTACATGTGCCAGCTTGGCCAGCTCTGTCCCACTTGACATTGCGAGAAGTGGTGAAAATAAAGCGAGGCGTTGACCTAATTGACCTAATGGCTTACATGTGTGATTCAAGCCTCCTCCGCGTGACACCTGGGGAGGTGCTTTGCGCTCTCAAGCTGCCTGCTGAGGTTTAGCCCAGTGCGGAGGTTTTTGCTCTGCTACACCGCAGCGCCTGCAGCCCTTCTGCCTCTGCGCCATCCCGGGCGCAAAGAAGCCCAGGGGTTTGGAAAACATGTTTGTGGCCAAAAAAATGCAGTATTTTCTGCAAATCAAATGCTCATCAGCACCTGGGAACATAACCAAAGAGTTAGGGGAGGAGAGGAGGAAACCATGCTTGATCCCACGGAAACCACAAACCCAATTTCAGACGGAAGGCAATTAGCCAGGCACTCGTTTGGTTAGGGTGGCTGCGCTACTTTGTAAGACGTGACCTTTTAATGAGCTTGGATTTAGATCTGGAGGCTGGAGCTGAGTTTCTGCTAGTTCATGCTGGCCAAAGGGAAGCACCGGCGATAAATTATTGTCAGGGTGGGTGAAGCAGCCATCGAAATGGGCTCTGTGTGTGCCCAAGTCCCGCTCTGCTCGACGGGATCATACGCTCGACCCTGCACTGTCACGCTCAGTCTCCGTCCCAAAGGCACCGGGATGCCGCAGCATCCTTGGACCAGCAGCGCTGACGCAGGCGACCGGTCCCGTGCCCGCTCCCTGGCACCGCTCTCTCCCAGCTATTTCACAACCAAATGTAAAAATCCCTGAGTTAGGCGTTTGCGGCCACACTCCCTGCAAGGGGAAGCAGTAAAAGGCTGATTTATGCGCTGAACTACAAAGGACTTTTATTGCTTCTATTTTCTTTTTAATGTAACTGTCTTGCCCTTAAATGTCTAATCCCTTTCAAACAGCCCTATGGAAGCGGCGGGGCTCAGGTATCTAGGACAGGGCTTTCCATGGGTTAAATGCGCTGTTTTCAAGAGGACCAAGATGTTCACCAGCTCCCCAGATCCCCTGTTCGCTGCCGGTATGGTCCAGCATGCCCTCCCAGGCGGCAGCTTTCTGGGTTCTCAGAGGGTTATTCCATCACTCGGAATGTTCCCTGTCCTTCCGTTTGTGTCTCACCCTGCTGAGACAGTCATGAGAACCGCTGCTCCTTTTGGGGGAGGGAAAAAAAGCCCAGGCTGCTCTAACTGAAATGGGGATTTAGGAGTTTGACTCCAGGCATATACATTTAAAGATATTGCCTAATTATTTCCTCATTTTTATTAATTACCATTAGTCATTTATGGTCCCTTTTTAATTCAACCTCTCAAGGAAAATATTACTTTAGAAAGAAAAAAAAAAAAAAGTCATTTCATGAACAATTAGCAAAAGCTACGGCTGTGCCATAAAAGAGAAATACTGGGGGGAAAGGCATGTTTCAAATCGACCGAGGCATACGAGTTGTCAGGCGGATGGAAAGCCAGCCGGGATCCTAACCAAAGGGTGATGCTGCGGAGGGGTGATTCGGACAGGGGAAAGTACGCAGCGTGGCATTGCTGGGTTCATCGGCAGGCCTGTGGTTAGTTACTGGCTTTACTAATGATTTGGAAGCAATGGGAAATGTTGTGTTAATTACATCGGAAAATGACACTAGGTTGGGAAGAGCTGAAAGCAGTGGTGTGAGCAGAGGAAAGAGCGGCGGGAGATGCCGGGAGGCTGCAGATGGGAGCGGAGGGCCGGGGGTACAACAGCCATATTTCATTCCATTCAGGCTCCAGGGTATCTTTGCGTTTTTTCTGTGATAAGAGGGCACTGGCAATGTTTGTGGATGTGGAAGGGATCCACGAGAGGTCAGACAAGAGGGTCTGGTTCAAGGCAGGCACCATGGGAAGCCTTCTCACTGCCCTGGCGGCAGGGGATGGAGCATCACCCATGGTATCAGCCAGATCCCTGCAGTACAAAAGCGATGGGCTCGGGGCTGGGGTGGGGGGGCTGATCTCAGTAGTCCTGCCTGCCTCTAGATCATACAGCGGAGCGCAATCTAGCGTGTTTAAAAGAACGCTGCAAAAGTTAACACATGGCTCTGCCTGCTGTGCAGCCCAACTGAAGAAAGAGGAGGGGAAACAAGAACCTTAAATCCAGACAAATTTAGAAACCATGTTTAATGATAATCCAGAGAAACCATACGGCAAAACCGAGGGAGCGAGCTGCCGCAAGCTGTCAGGGAGGAATCCCTCTGCCCACCGGATGCCACTGTTGCTCAACATTAAATCACACTGAGAGAACTCCTGTGGCAAGAGAATATTTGGTGTTTAAGGAGAGCCAGCGCTCCGGCCACCCAGGCGCCGCCCCTTCCAGCAACGCGCTTGCACCTTGTTCGGTGGCAGAGTTAAATCTTTTTGCAACTCGTCGTCACAGAGGTAGGCAAAGGTGGCAAAGCCAAGGACGAAGGACTGCGTAAAATTTTACTTTTACTAAGCGGGCCCTAAAAAGCCCAACCAGAGTTTTATTGCGTGGCTCCTCAGGCTGACAGTCTCCATTAACCATCGGCTAATACTGCAGAGTCAGAGCGAACCCGGTGTCACGGCCCTGCGCTATTAGAAAGCGTCCTTCGTCCCAGCAAAAGACCTCAGGGTGAGAATATTTTGCATGAAGAGCTACAGGCACAAGAGCCGAGCCTCCCGGCTCTGCATTGCAGTCGGCGTGGCGCACGCCGTCCCTCCACGCTACAAATAAATCTACAATTTCTCAGCTGGGTGCCTTTGGAAGCCACATGCTAATACGCTTATACGGGAAGAGAGACCAGACAAGGTTCAAATAAAGAGCTCATGTAATAAATAAACATGAGGTCAGTTTGGGAACAGCAATAATTGCTTTGTATGACAAGATTTGCATAGCAAACATTTGTGATTAATGTACAGCCAACGTCAGGTAAGGAGCCTTCGCTATCGTTGCTCCATCTGCACCTTCCAATCTTGAAGGTACGGCAGCTCCAGCCAGAGCAATTAGTCACTGTTTACTGAAAGGCAGATAGAGCAAAATTTTTCTGGTTCAATATTTGAGCGAGTTTCGTCCCACAGCCTCCCGTTGGATCCATTTCTGCCACAGAAAGGAATTACGCTTTCTTTTTCCTGGGGATGGCGAGGAGGAACGATTAGCATTGCTGCTAATCCCATCGGCAAGTGCGCTGGCCGGCTCCTGGCCTCTGCCGGCTGCCTCTGCTTTCCATGTTCTCATGGAAAACCCTAATGAAGATGCTAAAAACCCTGCACGTCAGGGCTCTGCTTCCCCACTGCCTTTGCTTTCTCCCGCCTCTGTGCTGGCTGAATTGCCCCCTTGCCACCGCTGCTGTATGCCGAGCTGCCGCGGGGCGCTGAGATGCGGAGCCGAGGGCAATAAGACCTCCCTCTTCACAGCCTCTTTGTGCTGAGCCCAGCTAATTCTTTTCAGCTCAAACTTTTGGCTCTTTGGCGAAAGAGCTGTAATCTCACTTGAAATACCATGTTAATTTGGGGATTTTTTTTTTTTTTTAAAGGTGAGCAAGACTCCAGCATCGCTGGAAAAGAGGCCATTTGGTGGGAGGGGGTGGGGTTGACCCTCTGAGGTTGAGTTAATTCCAATGGGAAAACTCTTCTGTTGGGGCTGGCTGGAGGGAAGATGCTTGCTGCTGAGCTCTTCCACTAAATCTGCTCACGGGTGCCAGGGAAAGCCATCAGGGACACTGGGAAGAGGAGCACTCCAAGAAGTGTTGAGTAGACCAGACAGAAAGGGGTGAAGAGAGCTCCTTCATGTTGAGGAGCTCCACAAAGGCTGGATCAGGGTGAGGAGGGTTCAAAAACTCATCTCAGAGCCCAGATTTCAGGGAAATAAAATGAAGAACTGAAGATGCTTCTACATTCTCCTCTCGCACACTTGCAGAGTTCAGTTAAGCTGTGACTGGGGCTCTGAGGACGCCAATCGACTCATCAAGAGTGATAAATGGCACCTACCGTCTCAAACCTGTGATGAGATGTTGAGATTTTCAGCCGCTGTCTTGCCAAGACAAGCCTTGCTGAGTTGCCAGTCCCCTGGACCTGTTGATGGGAGGATGTCTGTGTTGGCCTTTCAGCCCTGTGCCGGGATGGGCGATAGCAAGGGAGATGCCGTGGCAACTTGGCTGGTGCTTGCAGGACCCCTGCACTCCAGCTGTCCCCACCCTGGGTGCATCCAGGAGGTGCCACCAGGCTGGTGGTGGCCATCAAGGTGGTGGATACTTCACGCACTGGTGGGAGATGCCACCACACCTCTGAGCCCCGAGGCTTTGCTGGCGGGCTGGAAAAGGTGGCTGCTCATCGGCTGCTCCAGTGCAGAATCCACCCGCCGTGTTGGAAAGTGGGCTCCAAGGTGCCACCTCCCTGCCCCACCGCCCTTAAAACCTGGCCCTCCTTTCCACCGCTTCCACCCCAAAGCTTTCCAGCTTTTGCAAGCACCCAGCAGGAGAAGGTGGGTGGGGGTTGGGGGGTGCGGGGGCAGCACCCAGGGAGCACCCAGGGAGGAGGATGGGGAAGCTGGACCAGGCGTTCCGGGGAAGCCCAAAAGGGAGAGGAGCCTGAGGTGCTTCATGCAGTCCCTGCTGCTTTTCACACCTCACCTCCGGCCACAGCCGGCGCCAGGGGATCTATACTGGGATCGGTACCATCGGATTGACACTGGGATTGGTACCGCCAGGACTGGCACTTGGGATGGGTACCGCTGGGATGGGCACTGGGATCGGTACCGCTGGGATCGGTTCTGGGATGGGTACCACGGGATCTGCACTGGGGTCGGTACTGAGGGTTTGCTACTGGGATTGGTACCGCCGGGGTCGGCACTGGGATGGGTACCGAGGGATCAGCACCAGAGTCGGCACCGTGGGATCGCACCGGGATCAGCACCGAGGGATCGGATCGGCTCAGCCCAGCCCAGGCTCTCCATCGCCTCATCCAGCTTCTGCCTCCGCCGTCTGCTGGGGGCTCCCTCCCCTTGGCCGCTTCGGGAGGTGTCCCGGTGCCCCCCAGGGGGGCCCTCGCCACCGCCGGACGGCGGGAGAAGGGAAAACTTCCCTCTGGGTCCCCGCACGCTCGCAGACCCGCACCCGCCCGGGATTCTTCCCAAATTTCCCTCCCTCGCAAGCGCGCGCACTGCCACCCCTCACTTTTTTTAATTTTTATTATGTATTTACAGGTGAAAAAGCGGGGGCGCACACGCGTTACTCCCTCCGCCCCCCATTTTCGGCGGGGACAGGTGAACGCTGCACCAGCGCCCGGGTTTTGGCCCCCAAAGGCGAGAGCGCGCGCGCCCTCGCGCACCTGCCCCTCATTTTTTTTGCAGAGGCTGGGGCGGGGGGTGACGGGGACGTGGGAGCGCACGCGCACCCCCCCACCCCACCCCCGGGCACGCGGCAGCCCCCGCCGCCCCGCGCGGCTCCGCAGGTGCGGAGTGAGGGGGGGGGGGGGGCGGTGGCGCGGAGCGGGGCGGTCCCGCGCGGCGCCGGCCCCCGCCCGCCCCCTCGCTCCGTCCCGCCGCTCCTCCTCCCTCTCCCCCCCCCCCCCCCCCACTCCTCCTCCTCCCGCTCCCGCCGCTCCGCGCCGCTCCGCTCCGCGCGTACTGGCGGCGCAGCGCCCCGCGGCCGGCAGCGGCGGCCGCCCCGTCGGCGCCTCGGCGCGCCCGCGGAGGGGCGGCGCTGGGGGCGGCGGCTCGGCGGCGGGCAACTTTTGGGAGCCGGCGGCGGCAGCGCGGAGGCTGCGCGGGGGATGGCGGCGGCGGCGGCGGCGCTGAGGCGGCGGCGCTGAGGCAGCGGCGGCGGCGCGATGCCGGCGGCGGCCGGGGGGCTGCTGTGGTGGAGCTGCTGCGTGCTGGCGGCGGCGGCCGGGGCCCCGCGGGCCGCCGCGGCGGCGCAGGCAGGTGGGTGAGCGGCCCGGTGCGCGGCGCGGGGCGGAGGGTGGCGGCGCGGCGCCCTCCCGCCAACTTCTGCGGGAGCCCGGCGGGGCTGCGCGTCCCCGTCCCCTGCGCGGGGTGCGGGAGTTTGTTGGCGGAGTCCCGCGGAGCGGCGGCGGACAGAGCCCCTTGCGGGAGCGGCCGCGCGGCGGAGCGGAGCCGGCGGGCGCGGATCTTCCGCGCAGCCCGCCGCTTCCAGGCAGCGGCGCGGCTCCACGCGCTTACTTTATTATTATTGTTATTATCGCTGTAAGCGACAGGGCGTTCCGCGCTGGGGCTCTGCCTCGCAGCCCCTCGCAGGGCAGCCGCCCTCTCTCGGCGGCAGCTACCGGGTGTCCCCGCTCGGGTGGCGGCTGGCCGGGCTCCGGGGCCGCCCGCCGGAGCCCCCGCGGTGTCCCCGCCGGTGGCAGCCGCGCAGGTGCCGCCGCCCCGACGGGGCTGCGCGCTCCCAAACTTCGCGCTGCGCCGGGCGGAGGAGGAAGCTCTCCCCTTGCGCGTATACATTATATCTATAAGGTGTGTCCAAACACTGCTACATAAACTCCGGTCACAGTGTATTTGCCCACGGGGGAAAACGAGCAGGCGGCTTGGAAGTTAAAGCCAGAAAAGACGCATTTTCCTCTGGCAGGGTCTGCCCCCATTTTGTAACTTTCTGCAGGGAAACTTACAGCCTTGACTGGAATTGTTTTGTTTTTTTTTTTTCCTTTGGTATCGGAGCAGCGCTCGCCGCCGCCGTAGTACGGGGCTGTGCCGGTGTCATCGCCCGGGGAGGGCAGCGGGATCGCCTCCCGCTACATTGCGCTTCACGGGAGCCTTTGCCGTGAATAAAACATTAAAAGGAAATCTCTTCAATCCCTGTAACTCTTCTCTTCCCCCCCTCTCCGGTGATGCAAAATTTATGATGTTTGGGCGGTATTGGTACAACAGCTCCGCGTTCTCACAATTCAGTTTATATTTTGGGGCTTTATGTAACTGAGATGATGAGATGTTTGATGAGAGGCGAAAGCAGCGTGTCCCGGCTTTGCTTGCCTGGTTAGGCTTCGCAGGCAGTTTTGATCTCGTTGCACAGTTTACTTTTTCTGTGTGTGATTGTTTCCTAATCCTTGAAATCAGGAGGGGTGAAGCGTTGGGCGGCTGCTGCTGCTGCTTTCCCTTACGTTTTCTTTTCCTGCGGTTTGAATGGGTAAATCCTAGCTGATGGAGCATTGCATTCCTTGTTTCACAGGCTCTGGTTTGTTCTACCTTTTTGCCTGCCTCCTTGTTTACACGCAGCCTCTCTCTTCCCCTGACTTGGGACTTTTCTGTCTCAGACTTTCCCCGTAGCCTGCCCCGGTTTCAGGCAGCAGCTGTTCCTGCTGGGCTGCTCCCGCGCTCCCCAGCCCTCCTTCCCCACCGCTCGGACGTGGCTGTTGGAGTGGATGATGGTGAAGGTGCGCCCTTGCTGGATTTATACCCCGGTGAAAATAAAAGGCATCGGTCCAGGGCCGCTCACCTGCCGCCTCTGGGGAAGCCTCCTGGATCTGTGCTGCGGAAAAGCCTCTATGCCCTGCACTGTGCAAAAAAGAAAATCTCTTTGTTACAGTTATGGGGTTGGAGTGACACTTCCTATTTGGAGGGGTTTGGGCGCTGCTGTCGGCAGTGGTAGCTATTAATGGTTGGCTGCGTGGCGCTTGCTGAAACAGCGAGCCAGGCTGGACAGGTGAGCCTTGGTTTGCAAGTATTTAGGACCCCTCAGTATTTGGGCTCTCCTGCTTTTGGGAGCACCGGGATGGGGCTCTGGCCGCTTCTTTCATGTTCAGCGTGTCGAGGGAGATGATGACGCCTTTGCTCCTGCGAGTGAGCTGTTGGCCAAACTTTTGATTTCATTCTGTTGATTAGGATGCAAATACGTGAATACATTGGGCTTTTTCGTTTTTTTCTATCTCCTTGGCATTATGTGTTTGGGCATATAATGTTTGCAGTGCACAGCTCAGCCACGGTCACGTGAGCCAAACAGCTTGGGCTGTTACCTGGAAGCTGGCGAGTCTTTGTTCTGCTTGGAAATAGCTGATAAATTAATTCCTTTTTCTGATATATGGGGCTGTTGAGTTGTTAAGTAATTACAGCCAAATTAAGTTAGTGCTGTTTGAAGTATTCAACTGCTCTGAGAAATTAATTGTACTTCAAATATTTTTGCAGCTTTTTTGTTTGGGTTTTTTTTTTTTTTCAGTGAGGTGCACGTTCAGGCTGATGTATGTGCAAGGCTTTAATTTCATGCCGCTGCTCCTCTCCGGGCCGTGTCGGATGGGACGTGCCACAAGCCTTCGGAGAGATGCAGCTCCTCTCCTTTGCAGCAGCCCTCCTTGGCACCTCTCCCGTTTATTCCACCACGATGTCTATTTGATGGTTAAAATTAGGCTGAGGCTTTGCAAAGGCATGATAAATATTGACGGGGAGTTTCAGGCTGTAGCTGCCGTCAGATGACTCAGTCCCTGCAAAGGGGATGTCCCGTCTCGGCCCTTTTTCCAAAGGGGAGCGGGTGCTGTTCCAGACCCCGTGTCCCTCCTGGGAGTCCCGCTGCCCCCCCCTCCCCATGCATGTCTGGCTTCAGGGCTGTGCCGTGGGGGGTGTGTGCCTCAGCATGGTAGCCAGGGCAGGCTGCCACTGTCCCTGCGTGTCCCCCGAGGTCATTGCGAGCCAGTGCTGCTGCAGGGCAGAGGAGGCTGGATCTGGCCCTGCCTTTGGGGACATCCTCGGGGAGCCTGGGGCAGCGTTGGCACTGGGTGCACCCACCCTGCTGATACCAGCGCTGCAAAGTGCCCGAGTGGCTTAGCTGTGATTTTTTTTTTTCCTTTTATTTCCTTTTCTTTTAAAAAAAAAAAAAAAAAAAGAGATCGTAATTGAAGTATATGTGTATGGATTCTGGCATGAAGAGCTGCGCTTGTAATTAACATGAAAACAGTAATAATAAGGACATGAAATACATGCCTATGAGTAAACCAAATGAGACTGGCAGGGCGAAGCCCTTCTCCTGAACCCGCAGGGCAGTGGAGCGGGACTGGGGAGCCGCGAAAGCCGTGTTGGGTCCCCTGCGAGCATGGCAGTGCCCAGCGCCCTGCGGGTGCCCCGAGCTGGGCTGCGAGTGCTGCTCCGCACTCCTGACCTTCATTTGTAATGAAGTTGTTCTGAAATGTGCCCTCAGTTTTCTCGCAGGGAATAGCTACAGCCCTTAACTTAACTAAAATGTTTTCCTCTAGTTTGCAGGGGATGCTGGAGTTCTTTAAATTTTTTTTTTTTTTTGGAAATTCAGTAAATTTAAGCAAACCACAGCCAGCTCTCTCGCACTGTGTGTGAAAGCGCAGCCTGTCGTCGAGAGCACGCGCGTGTTCCAAGGCTTTATGGAAAAACATCTTTACGCGAGTGGCTGCCAGAGCAGGTGAGCTGCTGGGGGGGGTTGTGAGCCGTTGCTGCGGGGCGTACTGGGGCACACTGGGACGCACTGGGCAGCATGCCTGCAGCCTTGCAGCTCGAGCATCTCTAGGTGGCAGCAGCCCCCAGGAGCTCCCAGGCAGCCGGACGAGCAGCCCGGTGTTGGAGATGTGATTTCCCAGGCGCAGCACCCCTCCGCACCCTTCTCCCGGGCCGGGAGCAGCTTTTTGGGTGCCTGGAGGGGAAGGGGGGGGTGCAGGGAATGGGCCGTCCCTGGAGTCCTGTCCTCACTCCCCCTGCCCTCACTCGCAGGATCGGGGTGTGTAGTAACGTGCTGGGAGAGTAACTCGAACGCTTATGAAGTGCTTCATATCAGCAACCAAAGGAGTTGAGGTGACTGCAAGGAGTTAAGGATGATTTGATCATACTCAGAAGCGCTTAAAACAGGGAGCGAATTTCTAGGTTTATATTCTAGAGGACTCGTTAAGCTAACCAGTGAGTCAGGACCAGACCAATGGCTGGGTACCGAGGGGAGGGGGGCAACAAGTTCAAACTCGCAGTGAAGGGCACGCTCTTAACCGTGTCGTAACTGTGGTGGCAAGCTAGGGAGGAAAAAAAACCATACCCTGTCACTCAGCACTGTCAGCTCGGATCAGATGGTCCTTCTAAAACACATACACTTGCTCAAAAGTACGGTGTAGCCCATAGGTTGTTGTGGTGTTTGTTTTTTTTTCCTTTTGTAAAAATGTTCGTTCTGGTTCCTTTTCTCAAAACGCGGGTGCTTTGTCATCGCGATGAACCATCTCCTGATTTCTTTAGGCCAGTAAGGGTGAGCTGGTACGTGGTGGTTGGTGTGGAGCAATGTGGTGGTTCCCTGGAAGCTTCTGAACTTGCTTTGTGTCCTGCCTGCGCAGGTAGGGGTTTAACCTCTGCAACCGGACGGTTGTGCTCCTAAGACTCCCTGGTAGGTGATGGCGGCTCTGCAGGAGCAGCTGAGCCAGCTCTGCCCCGTGGAGCCCGCTCCTCTCACTGCGCTGAGCCAATTTGCTCGGGAAGGGAGTGGGGGCTTGTTCCTGGGATTTGCTTTTTGCCAAGGCGGGAGGAGGTGACCGCGGCTGGGCTGTTCACCGTGTGTCACACGTGTGCTGACAAGTCCTTGGGGTGTGCAACGGGCTTCTGTTTTCACTGACTTAAAAGGTTTTCCTTTTGCAAACAAGCACAGGCTGCCGGTGGATTTTATGTGTGCCCACGTAACGGAGGCTGAATTGTCCCACGGGAGCGCTGGAGTCTGCCAGAAAGATTCATCATTTCAGCAACTTTAGCTAACGTTTGTTTAGCGACTTCTTGCTTCGGCTGAACAGTTCAAGCCGTGCTCGGTGGCAGCTTCCCTGTGATGAGCCATGTGTCCACGTGATAAATGCTCTTGTTTCTGCACTGTCCACCACCTCTGCTGGGCACGTGGGCACATGCCAAGCCTCCTGAAGTCTTTGAACAGCTGCTGATATATCTATATCTATATATATCCCTTTTTTATTTTTCTCTCAGCCTGCCAGGGAAACTCGTCCTTCTTCCCACTTGGCGTGAAGGGGGTGCAAAGTCCAGGACTGATGTGTATTTGCTTGTGCATCAGTGGTCCCCGAGGGTCTGACACTGGCAGGCGTTTGGGCAGCAAAGTCTGTAATTCAAGCTACAGGAGCACATAGCAGTTGCACTGTAAACCTGTACTGTAAGAATAGTGAGAATGCAAATACGTACAAGGAATAGAAATTCATGCTGTAAGAGTATCGAGAAGTATTTTTGTTTTCCAAGGGTAAGTGCTTTTTGTTTCCATGCCCGAAGCCCATAAAAATCTAGCTCCTGACAACGGAAAAGGTGGGAAAATAAAGTAAATAAATGGGAAAGTAAGCCCCAAATTTTTAGTGGATGCAGTTCTTCTCAGAGCTATAAAAAATTATCAGTCATTGCATACTGTTTCCTTAAAGTCCTTTTTAGAGATTTCCAAGATATACTCATTTTGTGTTTGCTTCCTCTTTCTCCTGATGTCTGTGCCGCTAGGCGTACAGTGACAGAACGGGCATTTATAACTTGATCTTTCTTAATCTTTTCCTAATGAATCAGCGTTGCAACGTGGGCTCTTGTCACATGGTGACACGACTCCTGTATCTCGCCACCAGCTGGTGTTGAGCTGAGAGAAACACCGAGCTTACAGAAATCTTTCCCAAACTGCCCTGGGTTGGGCGCTGGTCTCGGGGGCCAGCCCGGAGGTGATGCAGGGAGGGGTGAGCCCTTCCTCCCCAGTGCTCACGGCTGGCTCCCAGCCACGCCAGGGTGATGCTGATGTACCTGCGCCGCTGAATGTGGGGAGCCCCTTGTCTCCCTGCTGGTACGTGGGGTGGCACCTACCCACCATAAACCTCAGTGCCTCTGTTTTTTGGAGCGTGCCCAAGCCATTGGGGCAACCACGGGAGTAAGAAAGTCAGGGACACGGGGCCGGGCAGGACGTGGTGGGGGCCGTGCCCCGAGGCAGAGCTCAGCCCCGTGCGGGCAGTGGGGCCAGGGCTGAGCTGCCCCATGGCAGGCAGGTCTCCATCCCAGGCCATGTCCCCAGCGTGGCTGGGGAGGATGCTGAGCTGAGGAACGTGCTGCTGACAGGTTTTAAATTCACGTGGGGAGGCTGCTGTGGCACTGCAGGATGTTATCTGACCCTTTGCCCGCAGCTGCTGGGCTAAACTGCCTAATAAATGTCTATTGAGAGCTGCGATACCTGACCTCTCTCCTTTTTTTGCCCCTACCCTGAGTGTTGTGGCGCTGTGATTCGTGAAGGGAGAGGGTCGAGTTGGAGGGAGGTTGAAGAAGAAAGTTTGCACGCTGTAAAAAGAAATAAACCCCTTCTGAACGAACTTGTGTTACGAACAAGTTGGAGAAGCCCGAAGCTCCATGAAATGGCACGGCCGCCTTGGCTGCAGCATTGCTGCAAGAGAGCATAGGGCTCTTGTGGATGGGGTTGGTGACGATACAGCGGGTAAAGCTCTGAAACCTGTCCCTGTCCTACCGCCTTTCGGCATGGCTTGGCTCCTGCCGCTTCTCCCGGCCTCTCCAAATGGTGCTTCCGCACCTTTGTCCCCTCTTTTCCCAAGAAAGCCGCTCCTGTGGGGCAGGCACCTCTCGCTGGTGTGTGCAGCCTGGTGAGGAGCCCAAGCAGACGTTGCTTGTGCGCTTTGCATTTAAACGTGCCCTGAAATACCTCGCCGTGCAGAGCTGAATGTGCCGGGAAGAGATCCGCGGCGGCATTTTGGTGGCTTTAACCCCAGTGAGCTGCCGAGGACTTTCTCCCGTGGACGCAGCTCTTGCGGCAGGAGCCGGCCCCGGCGGGATAGAGCCGTTTTGGTGCACGAAGGAAAAAATCATCACACTTAACTTGATACACATCCTAATGTTCAATTTCCATTAATTGAAATTACGTTGAAATATTGAACGTTTTAAGCATAAAAGTTTATGTACCATGGTTAGTATGCTAATGGAATATTTTAGTAATCTTTTAAGGTTAGCCTCGCAGCAGATGCAATGCTAAGCGTTTGTAAGAGTTACTTTGCTTTAACCCCTTTTCCGAGAGCATCCATATCCTGGCGACTCTTCATGGGCTGCTCTGTGGCTTCCATCCAGCTATAATTTTAAGCATTTATTTATTTATTTATCCGTTCCGCTATGCAAAGTTGAATTGTGGATATTTTTCCTTATTATCTTTGGCAGTAAAAATGTATATATCTAAATTTAAATTGCTGTTTGCTGAGGATATGTGACAGTATTCAGAATTCAGTATTATTTTATTATCTCTTTGAAAGGATAAAAAAAGGCTCGTTTATTTGAAGAGATATTTCTGTAGCGCATAAAAATACCAGTGAAGTAGCTAACGTTTTCCAGTTGTTGTTGACTTCAAATTTAGCAACCATTGTCCCTGTTGATATATTTGATGCTCTAAAAATGTACTTGCCATTAAGTAGGAAGCTGAAGTGATTGGTAGGCAGATAATATTCTTTAGTAGCTATTAATAATGCTCGGAGGACATACGCATTGGAGGGTATGGAAAAAGCCATGGAATTGTGTAGGAAGGAGGCAAAAATAATGTATATGGCTGCTTTATTTGAAAGCCGCCTTTATTACCCTATCTGTCTGCACCACAGCGATCGCTGCCCGAATTAGCGCATCGCGAGCGGGAGAAACCGATCCGCAAACAGAATGGTGTGCAGCTAATTTTGTTTAGCAAATTGAGATCTGATCCCTGCTCTTTCCCAGCCTCTGCGAGCAGACTCCGTGCCCGTGAAAAGCCTGGGGGATCTGGTTCTGCCGGGGGCGGCCGTGTGCTGTGGGCTGGGAGTCGTTCCCCCCCACCTAGAGCCAGCGGAGCTCATGGGAACGCGGGAATTAATATCCCATTTGGGGAAAAAGGAAATTTTCAAAAGCAACATAAATCCTTTGCAGCTTTTTTCTCTCCTTTTGCCTGTTCCTTGGGGCAGGGGAGGGCTTTCGTGCCGGCGCCGGTGTGCCCCTGGTTGCTGCAACTTTTTCCCTGGATTCCTCCATGCGGAGGATTTTTTTTTGGTCTCCCAAACCAGAGAGTTTCTGGGCTGCTCTGCCAGTTGCGAGTGTTTGGGTATTCTTGTGCTACACGTTTAAAACTGCTCCCAGCTCCCGCAGCCCTGCCGGGGTCTGGTCTGGATCAGGAAGATCGTATGAGAAAAATGTAAAATTATTAGAGTCTATAAATAGTGGCGATAACTTCTACGGCATTTACATTGCCCTCGTGCTGCGTAACACGCTGAAGCCACAGGCTGGGTTTGCTTCTAGTGTTGCTTCACGTGTCGCTGTAGAACCTCGTTATGTCGCGATATAACAAGCAGCTGCTGCATTGATAATTGCAGTGCAGGTGTGTGGGGGGTGTCTTTCTGGAGTTGCTGACAACTGTAGTGATGCTTTACGGTGTCTGTGCCTCTGTCCAGCTTCTCAGAAAGGAAACAAAATGGGGTCTGTCCTGAATATTTCTGGCTGCCCAACTCGAACCTTTAATAAAACAGCTTCTTAAATAGCCTTTTATTAGCATTTGCTTTCTTGTAGTAACTAAAGATTGGGCACAGAAGGAGAATGCTTTTTTTTTTTTTCTTCTTGGGTTTTTTTTTTTTGGAAGATTTACAAATAGATACAGTGTTATTGGCCTCAAATTTCGTCGTGTTAATTTTATCCCAAGATCTTGAAGTTGTGAGAATCTCAGTCTTCGCATGAAGAATAAAAAGCATCTTTAGCTGCCCTGCGTGCAGAGTAAAGTTAAAACTCTTGTAGTTTGAGAAACAGGGGAAAAAGTCCAAGAACTTGTTTCATAAGCCATAGTTTTAAACTCATTTGTAAGATTTTTATGCAGGGGCTGGTTGCCTTATGGTTGTGCAATGCCTGGCACATGTTGCTGGTGATTTTGGAGATGGAAACAGGGGTTTATTAAGACTCTTAATAGCTTTAGTCCAGTTGCTGCCATGACATGTGGTTAAGGCATTAAAATATATGGGTTATGCCTCATGCTACAGTAGAGCAATTACTGTGTAGGTGTCCTTCGATACTGGAAAATGATCTTGCCAAACTTTTGCTGTGAACTTGAATAATCTCAGCCTCTCTGAGGGCCCACAGAAATGAGGAGGGCGGGGGGGAGTGTCATGAAGAGCAGCTTTCTTGAAGTAAAGGCCATATGAAGGTGCGTGATTTCTGTAGGTACTGTCTGTCCCAGATGGATCCTGTCCACTTGGGCAGAAAGTTTCTGCTCCAAACACTATTTCCCTCAGTCTTTTCCTGGGTTAAAAGTGTCTAAATTGTCCTAGGTTATGTGAGAATTGCTGTGATTTGTGTTTTTTGGGTCTAGCCTGACTGTTTTTTGCAGTGGTGTGATAAAATGACATCAACTATTGGTACCTTCATGACGTCAGTGTTTGTAAGAGCGTCCTTTTTGGCTCACTGATGACTGGACACTTCCTCAGCATGGGGAGAGCTTTCGCTTGGGTAGCCCCTGTCAGGTTTAGATTTGTTTGTGCTGCCTTCTGGGGCCAATTTAAGGTTTTTATAGTTTGTCCTGAGCCCTAATGATGCCAGTGTCTCCCCAGGGCATGGATGGCTCTTAAGCATCGCTGCTGCTTCAGGCTCTTGGAGGATGAGCGCTGGAGCAGAGCCAGGCGAGGAGGAGGGACGCCCTGCTACCCTGGGTCGTTGCTCTTCGGAGAGTGCTGGTGTGAGCCAAAGCGCCAGGGCTTTTTGGGATCCCAGCTAACTCTTGCAGAACGCACCTAAGAGCACCAAAGCTCATCTTACGTGTGTTTCTTAAACCGGTCGTTGATGAAAGTCTCTGAGAACTTGCATGACCCTGAGCGTGCCTGCGTTTCTAGGAATATCTGGAATAAAACCACTGTCTATTTGGTGCCGCAGGCTCAGAGGCTTATTACGCCAGGTAAAACAAGGCTTTCCCTGGGACTCGACAGTATGAGGTGCTGGAACAGCATCGCTTCTCAGGTCACGCAAGCTTTACGTGGTAGTATTGGGCAGAGTGTATCTGGGCACCAAGTAATAGAGGGCCTTAGTGGCATGCAGGGGTGGGGCAGAGATAAACATAAGCAGCGGGTACCCAGGTACCAGGGGAGGGTGGAGAGAGGAGCAACCGCTACCTCAGATCCTCTCTGTGGCCTAAATATAGGTGTGATGGATGAAATACAGGCTTGAGGGCATTGGAGTTGCTTTTCCATAGGTCTCTGCAGATGTACGGGTGGCTCGGGGACTGATAGCAGGTCTTCCCACCAACACGCATCCCAGGGAAGCTGGCAGCTACTGCCTTGGCGATAGTCTTTGTTTTTAACACTCTGCTTCATTTCTTTCCCAGCAAGTTTGGGTCTCCAACAATATGATTACTTATGGATTTATAAGTTAGAAATAGCTCGGTAATTGCTGTATCGCTTTGCCCGCAGTAGCAACAAGCGTCTTAAATTTAATGCACCATCCACACAGAAAATTGATATTTGGCCAAAACTCGACTCTGACAGCTAATCTTAAACAGCTTTTGGTTGACGTGTAAAATAGAGACCTGTGGATGACATTCACAGGAAAATTGATGGTCTTTGGGATTATTCCATAAAAGAAAAATACTTCTTACGATTGGCTGAAAATACTTGAGGATGATGAAGCTTATGTGGCAACTTCTCCTCAGTGATCGGCAATGTGAAGGCCTGGGACATTGACCATGTGGATCACGTGCAAAAAACCTGCATGATCTCATAATTCAAAGTCTGAATTTTGCCTAATCTTTGGAGTTTGTCTGATGAAACTGTACTCACGAGGTGCAGACCAGCTTCCTAATAGTGTATTTCTTTTAATGTGCTTTTACTTTGATTTTCCTTCCTAGAATACACCCTAAGCAGCAAGAATGCCCCAGAACAAGTCTTCCTCTGAAAATATTACAGAAAGGAACTTGCCAGTGTTTCTGATGAAGATATCTGGCATGTTTGTACGGATATGTGTGCGTACATATATAATGTATTTTGCTGTCAGTCACAATTTAAAGGGCTAGAAGTTTCAGCAGATAAACTTGTGGCTCAGTTTGGGAAGGTGCCACTCTATGCCAGGTTTATGTGATGCTCTTTTTTGGGTGAATACACATTTCAGCATGTTCTGTCAATGTTTGGTTTTGAGTCAGTAGGTCTGGATGACTTCACTTCGAAACTACTCGATATCTATTTATTAAATACAGCGCTGGTGTTCAACAGAAAATGTAAGACCCAATTTCAAAATTAGGCCCACACAATTATGCAATCAGGTAATCGCGCGTGTAATTGCTTGCACAAACGGTCAGTTAGATGTGTAACTGTCCATTTGCATGCAAAATTAACCAATTCTGCAAATTGGGCTTTGAATAGTCATGGTAGAAAACACGGTTTTCTGGAGATGGCCGTGTTGCACGCCTTCCCCTTCCATTGGTGTCCTCCTTTTAGGAGCCTCCTGCGTTTTGCCTTGGCTGCGGTGTTAGTGAAGAAGCGGCTGGAAGTGAAGGCAACAAGTCTTCCCTCTGAAACTTAATATATATTGGCATGCTTCCAAATAAAGGGTGACGCACCCGCCCTTCTACAAGTGGGGGGCAAAGCCAAAAGCAGCCCTGGGCTCTCCTGAGGTCAGTCCAGTCGCTTGGGTTTTGCTTTGGCTGTGGCGTTGGGCTGCGGGTCCGTGGCAGCTGTTGAAAGGGCCATGGAGGGGGGCGTGTGTGTGTTACACCTGTGTGACACTGAAGAGCTGCTGACATACATGCTGCCTCATTGCTCTGGGATTTACTGTTTTGAAAACACGTAATGTGATACTTCTGCAATGGTAAAAGCAATTGTTTGGTTTATAAATATATATACACACACTTCACAGTTACTTTTTTTTTGTTTTGCTTTTGTCTGGTGTGCTGCCAAAATATTTCTTTTCAACGAAAGCGTTCAAAGCTGTAGCTGAAGAATCTGTAGAAATGGTGCCAGTCACCACTTCGCGGTTAGTACAAGCTCTCGTTCCTCCGGCACGGTCCGCGGGTGCTTGCATGAGCGAGGTTTTAGGTATCTGTGGCTGTTACCACTCTGTGTGTTAGGACAAGGAGAATTAATGTCATCTCAAAAAAAAAAAAAAAAAAAAAAAAATCAGAAGACTTGTGTAACTGGCTCACGCGTGCGGGCTGTCACCCCTGGAGATAGGCAGTGATGATTTGTTATCAAAATTTGGCGCCGCTTCCCAGGAGGGAGTGCTTGTTCGTGCCCTCAGAGCAAGGTGTGTGCTTAGGCGTCTCTCCAGGCTGGGATGAAGGCAATACTATCATCCAAACTGTTCCCGTGGAGCGGGGAGCTGCGTTCCCATCCGAAGCATCGTCCGACTGCACTGTGCTGACCAGTGCAAAACTCTAGGGCGTGTGCCCGTTTTCAGGCTCGCTGTGGCAGTTTCTCACGTGTGAGAAGGCGGATTGGGCTGAAATCTTCCAGGACTTGTTGTCTGGGACCCCAGAGTTTTGAAACTCTGAATGGGAGAAGCCAGAGGCTGGCAAAGCCTTCAGGCCTGACCTGGGGCAGCGGGGTGAGCGCAGGTGGGCATTATAAATTAAATATTTAATTTTTAAGTACTTCAGATGGAGTTTTTCCTTGCAGCTTCAGCAGCTGCTGTGCCCCTGTGTGTGCCTGTGGCAGGTTGGGTGCTCCTGTGCAAAGTGCCCATCGCTGCTGCGTGGGTGGGTTGAGAAGCAAAAGCAGTTTCTTGCGTGAACCTCCTGGCTAAAATGGAGCCTTTTGAGCCCCAACCCCCTGACTTTCTGCGGGAACCAGCTGTCTTGAGTGGTTATCCTCAGATCGTGTTGTCTGGGAATGGATGGAGCTGCCCCGTTCTGGGTGTGCTTCTGCCCTGCGCGGGAGAGGGGTTATTCCACAGCCCTGCCTGGCACCTCCGCTCCTGCGGAGCTCCCTCCCAGCAAGGGATTTTCCACAAGGAGACGTTTTCCACGGGGAGGCACCTGATGCGCCCATGGGATGGATGCTTTCCCTGGAGGGTGAAGTGGCACCTTGGTTTCAGGCTGGGTTGCCTTCCCCAAGTGATGGTAGGCTGAGCCCGGGAAGGATTAAGCAGGAGCGTATTAAGGTCATGTTTTATTCCCGAGCGAGAGGTTTATGTCCTCTGTGCATATTAATTTCGCAGCCTGGGACACGGTAGAAAGGAGAGCAAACAAGAGTGCAAGCGTGTTGGGTAGCCTTGGCAGTTGAACTGGAAGAGAGCGCGCGGACTGAAAAGCCGCCTTTATCTTCCACGCTGCTTTAGCGTGACTGCTGCAAAAACGGGGAAAAGGTCCAAGCCCAAAACTCCCAAATGACCAACATTGTATTTTAATTTTGTTTATTCCTGTGTTGCTTTTAATTTATTTTGTCTGGTGTTCATGGGAGGTTACAGGGAGGAAGAACAGGGGGTTGCAGGTTGCCGTATGCAAAATTTACATCTTTCATGTCTTATATGCGTATAAGCCAGAGCTTGCAAAACTCTTCCTCATGCCTTCCCAGCGGCCTTGATGGGGATTACACATCCACAGAGGGGGAAGGAGATGGTGTCAGAAACAGTTTGTAGTTGAGGTGCAGCCAAAACCACGGGTGAACGTTGCCCCTGGAATGGTGTCTGAAGGAGGCAGCCGGGACGGTGTTGGAGCATGGGAGGCTTGTTGTGCTCTGTCCTGGCACACTTTGGGAAACTAAAAATCCTTTTGAGTTTTTGTGGGATGCACAGGCGGTCCTTCCAAATCCCAGTGCGGGTGACTATTGCATTTTCTTTATTCCTCTGTGTAGAGACCCAGCAACCTCCTGCCTTTGGAGAGGATGGGACCTTGGCAGGGGATTTGTGGGTGGGAGCTGGTGGCTCCTTGACAGTAGCTGTGAGGTTGGGTTGCTGGACCCCTCAGAGCATTTAGACACTGCTTGAAAGGCTTTGGTGGCCATTGGTGACCACCAGTTTGCCTTTCTGCAGTTGGCACCCTGAGGATTGGAAAACACAGTCCTGAAGACTTGAAAGCTCTCCGAAGGCACGAGTTTCTGGTCCGTGTTCTTGGTTCAGGTTGACGTGATGGACAGCCTTTTGAGTAATGGTATAAATCCGCCAAGCGTTTCGGGATAGGAAAGGATAAAAAAAACACGCCACGTAAATTATAGTACTAATTATATTATCAGCAGAAATAGCTATCCTTGCTCCATAGCAACTGCCGTGCCGTGTTACAGGCAGTGCTGCGAGGCAGGGCAGGGGAAGGGGTTAAGGTGTGCTGTCCAGGGATAACTGATGCGCGGGGGGGATACGGGACACCGCTCCTCAGAGCTGTGTGTGGGTCCCGTGGGTGAGAGCTGGCCATGGGACTGACCAGCGCTGTGGGGTGTCAGGCTCGACCCCATGGTGTGGGGGGGAGTGGAAGCCAGCCCCACAGGGAGCTTGCAAAAGCTTTTCTGCGTTCATCTTCGGGTCCCTCTGCCGCCTCCTGAGCTACCGCTGCAGCTCCCACAGCCTTCGGTACAAATTCGCTTATCTCTTCATCTGGCGGCGCAATGAAATATTTAGAGGTGAATTAAAAGATCTTTTCATTAAGGCAGTTCTGGCTTACTGTTAGTGACCTAAAAATAGGCTGTGGGTACTCTTGATTTTTAGAGGCGTTAGCCTGCCTTTAAAAAAAGCAAGTAAGGAATGTGGTATTTTATATACAGCTCTCAGCACTGTATGAAAAAAGCAGACTACAAAGAACAGCGCAGGAAAATTGGTTTATCATCAATTTATTGCTCGGAGCTCTAGGCAAACTCATCTCAAGACAGAACAGAGATCTATAAAATCTTTTCATCTGAAACTATGAATTAAATTGGGAGGAACTGCTGATGAGAGACCAGAACAAACCCTTAAACCAGAGAGGTTTTTGGGAGCGGGTGTCCTGGTGAAGCAAGGGGAGTTGGGACGATGCTGATTTACACCACCTGAGGATGTGGAGCCTGAGTTCTTACTACCCAATCTTTTTTCCTCGCTGTGAATCTGGCTTACGCAGGAGGAAGCCTACAGCAGTCCTCCCACTGCCCCCCTTCATTTTGGTGTAAATTTTCCTTTTTTTTTCTTGGCACGTCTTGTTGATCTTGCAGTTTCTTTTCCCGACGTGTACTCTTTTCTTCTGTTGTGTGTGTGTGGATTCTTAAACCCCCTAATAACAGGGTAACTTGCCTTTTTCAGCAGGAAGCCTCTGAAAACAAGCTGATGCATCTCAGTTGTCAGATCGTTATATAAATAAATAAAACCTGTTCATATATCCTCTTCAAAGAGGCAAGTGAAACGGTGCTAAAGAACTCTTGCCCCCGCTTTTTTTTTTTTTTTGGTGTGTGTTGGAGGAGGTGGGGGAAAGCTGTATTATGTCAGGGACCTGTAATAAATAGCACTGCAATGAGAAGCGACAGCCTCATTCACCTTGCATCCATGCAGAAATAACTAAGCTCTCTTCCCATGCCTTGGGAAAAAAAAAAAATAAAAAGGAAAAAGAAGGGAATTAAAGCAAAGAATTGACCTTGGCTTGCAGTTACTTCTGTACTCCTGGGGAAGAGTCTACCAGCAAGGGACCGAGGTTCCGCGGGCTGTTCTTGAGGGCGGCGTAACCCCTGTGCCGCTGCCGGCTGTTCAGCCTGCAGTGCATCGCGTACAGCCCGCGCCTTTCTCTTGCTGCCTGGAAGTGTAGTTAGCTGAACTCATAGTTGGCAAAAGGCAGGGGTTTGGAAGGCTTAAATATTTTAAGGGGAGGGGGGAAGTAAAAAGAGAGAAAGGTTTATACAATAGCAAGGCAGAATGTAGTCAGAGCTTTTTATGTCCTTGGCTTGTCACAGTTCATTATGAAGTTAAGGTAATTTGGAGGCTTGCTTGTAAATTAAAGTGGATGCCAAATTAAAGGAGAAGAATGCAGAAGGCCTCTAAGAGAGCTGGTGTAAGACAGACTGATGGAAATGTATTTTTGTACATCTGTCCATTTGAAAAGCTTTCTGTTAAATTTGTGGAGCGTTTTCTTTCACCTTGTCATTGGGATATTTTGATTTTTTGAAGCTTGCAAAGAGCATTGGTGGGGGAGGGGGATGTTACTTTGCTAGGGTTATTATGTGTTGGTTTATATCAGCAGGTGCCTTCCCTTTCCCCTGTCCAGACTCTCTCCTCCTCTTCCTCTCTCTGCTGGGATAGCGAGAAAGTTTCTAGGGGTGGGAACGGGGATGCAGAAGGAGAAGCAGCGCCGGCACCATTGCTCTGACGTTTCCCCTTTGCTGCCTGCGGACCAGGCACACGTAAGCCCAAGCTCTGCCGGCTCTGGGAGCCTGTGCCCCCTGGTGTGGGTCCAGATCCAGCCTAATGCCGGCCTCTTGGAGTGTCACAGCCACCCCACGTCTCCCCTTTTGGTAACCTTCAGCAGGAGCTGCTAATCCCCCAGTAATAGCCCAGCACTTGCTGCGGTACCCAGGGGGTTGGGATGACTGAACTCCTCCTTTGGTTTGCCTGGGAAAGGCGAATGGCAGCTGTCATATTGTTTTAGCATCAGGTTACTTCTGAGTGCTGTGCTGGTGTTATTTTTAGCGTGTGTGTGTGTCCCCGCCTGTCTGTTGTTGATGTGTGACCACACGGGTGCGTCTTGGAGACAAGGGGGAGAAGCTGTGGCCTGCGAAAATGTGGTTTCCCCTGGCAAGGTGAGGAGGGTGCAAGGATGCAGCGGGAAGAGAGCAACAGGGGAGAGGAAAAACCACATGCCACTTCTTAAATTTTTTTTTTTTTTTTTTTTTTTTTTTTTTTATGAGCCCTTTGAGGCAAGCTTTGCTTGCTGAACGTCGTCATTGGCTGGGGTCATCCTGAAGTAAATGCAGTTATTGGCGCTGCCCCTTGCAGAGGAGGTGTGCCTGCCTGGTGGGGTGAGATTGCACTCGCTTATCTCCCCCGGCAGCGCGCCTGGGCAAGGCTCTGCGGGGTGCGAAAATGCAGGTTGTGCAGCAGGAAAGCCTGGCTTACCACCCCGGGAAGGGCTCTGGTCCCCGTCCAGAAATAGATGCCTGCATCCCATCAGAAGCTGCATCCCTCTGAAGTGCATCCTTTTCACTTCACAGAGCCGCCTCCCCCAAAAGCACACAAAAACCCATGTGGAGGTTTTGTGTGCGCTGCCCAGGGTGGTCCCTTCCCACCGGCGGGGATCAGAGATGCTCCGCGGGGAGCAGTCAGTGCCTTCCCAAACTTCAGTGGGGAGGGGAGTGGCACAGGGTGGTCCGGTGAAAAGCCGGGGAGCGGGATGCAGGGCACGCTGGCGGCATGGCTCAAGGGAGGCTTTGGGACAGAAATGCAGGGAGGAAAAGAGCAGTGTGTTTTTTTTTTTTTTAATGAAGTCTCAATATGAGACTAGTAGGACACTTAACCCTTTCTTCTTGTGCTTTCCCAAACCCAGGGGCTGGGAAGATGCGCAGTAAAAGCAGCTCTTGCCCTGCTTCTGTTTCTTGGTGGGGTAAAATTTTCTTGCAGTAGTCTCTTTATTATAAATTTGTTTGATATTTGGTGTATAAGCAGTAAAAACGATGAAGCCATTTAGTATTCCTGGGGATGCCATGTGTACTTACGAAAGTATTTTACTACGGTTCAGCGTTAGTTAATGGATGCTTACAATAAACCATGAGCGCTCAGGTTGCCTCTCATTTCTCTATACTGGTGTTTTTCTTCTTTGACACAGAGTACCATGCTGTTCTAGTTCGTGTAACACTTAAAACATTGTGTGGTGGTATTTTAGAGAGACAGAAGGATAAACGCACACAAGTGCTACTGGAGCGCTGCTGCCTGCTGGCCGTCCCGTCTCCGTGGCCAGGGTGGCGTTGGGGCGAGGAGCTGGTCCTCGCTCTCCATCCTGCTTTGGGGCCAGGAGGACGTTGCCCGTGTTGTGCTGGAGATGGGTGTCCCTCTGTCCTCCGCTTCCCAGCAGGGTCTGGTGGGCAGCCTGTCTGAGTAGCGGGCTCTTCTCTCCTGCCGTGTTAGCCCTGCACCAAGTTCAGCTTCGCCGGGGTCAGGGCTGGTTTTGTTGAACTTGGACACAAAAGGCAAAGATTTGGAGCACTTGGACGGATGCAACGCGCTCCGCAGCCATCCAGAATTTACTTTCTAAATAGAAGAGGTTCTTTATGTCTGCCTATTTTTTTCCCTCTTTTCTTCTATACAGCATTTTTGGCAGGTCAGAACCCTTTTGTTATCTAACTACTCCTTCCAGCGTTTCATTGTTAAGTGTTTGTTAATTAACACTTAACGACTGGGTTATGATGGAACTACGGGAGCCTTATCTGAAGGCAAAGTAATTGGCAAATGGATTCATTATGATCAGAGCAACTCTAATGAATGTTAAATTAATTCATAATAATGTGACACTTAAACGTTAAGCATGTTGTTACTAATTACAGATGCACTTTTACCTTATCCGCTTTTGGTATTATTGCTTTTTACTACATATACTAGAGGGCCAGCTTTCCAGTACCTGTCTTTTCACACTGATAATTCCAGACTTCTATAGCTGCAAATAGCTTAATTACCTATTTGTCTCTTTCACAGTAATTAGATACATGAGTGTGAAAGCCAGGAAGTTGATGTAAATATATATAATTTATTATGGAGATCCTGTAACTGTGGGTTGTTACACAAAAGTGATGGTGTAATTAATAAGGGTGGGCTGCTGCGTGCCATCTTTCATGGGAGAAAGGGGAGGGGAAAAATGTCAAACATTCCCACACTTCAGATTAATACAACATCTGTGGTTAGTTATTACAGTTATTTGAGAACACAAAGTGATTTTTTTTTAAAATAAAATTATATATTTGACGTTTAGATTTAATAAAGAAATGCCTAAAATTGGCTAAACCCAGCTCTGAGCCATCTTGCTGGCCTTTGTTGCTTTGCAGCCATCTTTAGTTTATCGAGTTAGTTTTCTTGCGTACCTGGCACTTTATAAATGGGAGGTCTTTAAAAAAAAAAAAAAAAAAGCCTGATTGTGCTAATGTCTGTGAGATACAGTAGTGGCAGGTGGGAGGGCAGCAGGCACGTCTCAGTGAGGTGACACAGGACTGTGTGTCCCATCAGGTGCCTTCACTGTTTAAAACCACGCATTGCACCACGCTTTCAGGGTTCAAAGGCGTTCATTAATACTCGCTCTCCCATCCAAAGCACTTGAGTATTCTCCTTCCCCTACTCTCAAAGTACTCCCACTGAGGCTGTTTGCCAGTAAAATTTCGATGGAGGTGTCGCGTCTGTGTCTCCCAGCGTTGCTTGCTCTGGCTGCCTGGACAGGGAGCCTGGAGGGTGTTGCTGGAAACAAGAAAGGAGGGGGGGGAAAAAACCCAACAAAACAAACCCCAAACAAAAAATGAGGGGAATTTCAACACGCCTAGAGTGAACAAAAAGTTACCTCAATGGGCGTTTGGTACAGTGTTTAGTTATAATTTAGTGCATCATCGCGGATCTTGTGCTTTACTTAAAGTCTCTGTTGATATGCGGATTAAGATTTAATTTTGCCATGGTGTTGGGGCAGGCTGAGGTCCTGGTGTGATTTTGTCTGGCCTGGGAAAGTGATTTTGGCACAGAAGGCATCGCCCTCTGGTTGTGCCGCTGTGCCGCAGCCACGCTCTGCCGGGAGCAGCGGGGCTGGCTTGTGCTTTTAGATACCACCAACAGCAAAAGGGGGTGTGTGAGTGTATATATATATAACTTCTTTTTTTTAGAAAGAAACAAAAAAAGTGAATGTTCATTCTGTTGGTGGAAAATAGTGATCGATATAATCAGCTTGCGGTGCCTTCTTTCCTTCCCCTCTGCGAGGAGCACGTTAGTGCTGGGTTTGCAGAGCCGCCGGAGGTGCCCCCCGCTCCGACACCTCGTCCCTTTTCGGGCTTCGGCAGCAAAACTTCTGTCAGGAAAGCGGCCATGAAATCCCTGGAGTTGGAACTGCTGCCAGGCAGCGCCTTGGAGGGGTGTTCCTACTTTTATCTTCTTTTTTCCCCTCCTGCGAAGAGCGGCATGGAAGCGAGAAGGGAAGCTTCCGTGGGCTGTGCCTCCAAAGGTCATATAACACTTCATGTTTTCCCCGACATGACACAGCGTGACAGAACAAAGTATTTATCTTGTGTACTTGTCAGCTTCGTTCTGCCGGCTCTGAAATGATGAAATACTACCGAATATGCTGCTGCTTGTTTCCTTTAGGGACTTGCGCTGATTTGTTTAAAGTGCCGTCTGCACCCAGTAAATGCTTCATTTATTACAGCTGACACCTGAAAAATCTCTGAGGGAAATGTATCAAGGCATCGTGCAAATATTACTTTCTTTATTTGCTGTTGTTTACTTATGTCCTTATATAAATGCAGTCTGTAATGATGAATTGTGTTTCTTGAGGGTGCCACCTCTGTGTGTGTGTGTGTTGAACTGCTCTGGTGAGGTTGCTGGAGATGCACTCGGTTTCCATCAGAAAAATGCAATTTGACTCTTGATGGGGCCAGCTTAACTGTTAATTATCGCAGTGAGTCACTAATGAGCTGTTGCCTCAGGAACTTGGTGCGGCTTCTCCTCAAACTTTTCCCCATTACTCGTTCTGATGCTTAAGCGAAAATAAAAATAGATCTCTTGTAAAAGGGGCGTGGGGAGAAGTGAACGTTTGAGATGGTGATGTGACTCTCCTAACTATAATATTTGATGCAAAGGATTTTGGATTTAACTCTCAGTATCATGTTAGGCTTCGTGGGTGATTTTTTTATTTATTATTTTTTTTTAATATTACATACTTCCCCTTTGTCCCTGAAGGATAATGGAGAATCCAAATTCCTCCCTCAGCAAAACAATCAGTGCAAAAATAACGAACATCAAAGAGAAGGGAGGGAAGCAGCTTGCCCACAGTACTAATTGCTAACGTTACCGTGTGTCAAAGTAAAGAATTAAAATGTGACTCCCGAGTTCCTGAAAGTGCGCGTGCTGTGAGTTTGAGGGCTGTGTGTGCTCCAGGGGAGCAGCTTTTGGTGCCTTTGCTCCTCCGTCCCCTGACGGCTGTGTGAGCTAGCAGAGGTACAGGCGGTGTGGGGTCCCCCTGCACTTCCCTGCTAAGGGCAAAAAGGACCTTTGGGCACACGGGGAAGGACCTTTGGGCGCATGGGGGAGCCCCTCTGGCTCCTGCTCCGGGGGCACAGCTTTACTTCAGCTTAGGAAAGGCATAACACGGTGTGTCTGTGTTTTCCTATGTCCTGCTATGTGTCACTACAACACACGCATGCGGCTGTGCGACACACTGACGCTGTGTGTCAGCATGGCAAGTGATGGGGCCTGTATTTTGGATGCTTTGTGGCCCTGCAGCCATCTGCATGGGTTATACTACAGAGGTTATGCATTCACTGGAAAAATACAAACCTAGGAGAAAAACAAGCATACTTTTCCTTCCCCTAGGTAAATAAGCAGTGCTGGGGAAGAAAGGCGTTCTCTGTACGATGGGAACTTGTAAAAGGCAAATATATTGCGTGCTTTAATGTTGTTTTGTTTTACAGCCATTGTTACAATTTTAACTGGCTAAATTAGATTCCTTGCTCGAATGGTGTCCTCATTTTAATTTACTGTGGCGTGCCTTCCACGTGGTGCGTGCAGGTTGGAGAGGAAGAAGGGCCCCACTCCTCTTCGGGTGCCATTTCTCCCTGCGGCTCTGGACAGGGCGGCTGACCAGGGCTTTGCAACGATGCTCGGGAGCCGGTCCAGGGCCCCGGGTTTCCTGGCATCCCCCTCTATCAGCCGCTTCTTCTCTTGGTTCTTACTCCTTTCTCTTGTTTTCTTCTGGTAAGGTTTTGGGGTGCGAGGGCTGTTTTTTCCTGTGTGGCTGTGCACAGTGTCTCCAGGGTTTTGGCTTGTGGTGGGAGCATTAGGGAAACAGTTGCCACGATGGTAGCATAAAGATAAATCTCATGAAGATGGAGTTGAGGAGCTCGACTACTATGTTGAGCGGTTCTGCTGTGGTGTTCTAGTGGGCGATGCTAGGTGTGTGCCCAAGGTGCTCCTGGCTTCAGGGGCTCCGCGTCTGCCTTTGCTTCCAGAGGCAGGGTGTGAAAACGGAGGGTTTGACTGGTGGCTGCTGGAGTGACCAAGTTCCCATCCTGGATGGGGAGGATTTGGCTTGAGTGGGAATTGCAAAGAGAAGCAGGTGATCATCGCTGACCCAGCCTTGTGATCCCAGATAAAGCGGGGATGGTGTTTCTGTCCCCTGTTTTACATGAGCCGGCCAGAGCTTGTGAGAGCTCCTTAATCTCCTGAGGTTTGGTTAATCACAGGGAATTAAGAAGTGACCCTAGGTGTCGTGTATGGGGCTGTGCATCTCCTCCTTGGAGAGGAGGACCCAAGTGTCCCTGCGGGAGGGGTGGACACTTGCCTGAGGCGGTGAGAGCCAAGGAGGCCAGACCCATTAAATTGCCGGTACTGGGAATGTCCGGTGGCTTTATGCTCAAGAAAGTTTGGCTACGTCTGTACCTTAGTCCCTTGGAAGAGAAATTGCCTCCTGTCATGGGGAGAGCTTCAGTGAGGTGGTGAAATGTCCTCTGTGTTAAGGCAAACTCCTTAAAAAAAATAATTGGTGTCAGTCATTTCTATGTTAATATTTCACCGCAGCTAATTTAGCAAACAGATGGTGGTCCATATTATGGCATATGAACAGGACTTTTCCCTGGGCCAAATAATTACCTCCTCAGTTTTCAATTAGCAAAGCCTGCCAATTACCTGGAGTGGTTTTCCTTTTAATTGTGCAGCTATTAGGGCGGTAGGTAGCCAGCCTGCGGGGAGGAGGAGAGAGCTCAGCGGCATGGGTGAATCCTTATTAGGAAAACCCATAAAAACAAACCAAAAAGGAAAAGCTGTACGATAGGGAAGAGGAGGAGATGCACAACAGGGCAGCAGGACGCACCAGCCCTCTTTCTGCTGGTGTGAGCATTGATAAATAGCTTTAAAATGCCCATCTGGCAGGTTGTGACACATAGGAAAGGTGAGGGCTGGAAGATGCTGTGGGTTTGCGGTCTGCGAGCTGTGTACTTACCTTAGCTTGACGGAGACGGAATCATAGAACATGTTGGGTTGGAAGGGACCTCTAAAGGCCATCTAGTCCAACCCCCCTGCAGTGAGCAGGGACATCTTCAACTCGATCAGGTCACTCAGAGCCTCATCCAGCCTGGCCTTGAATGTCTCCAGGGACGGGGCCTCCACCACCTCTCTGGGCAACCTGGGCAGTGTCTCACCACCCTCAGTGTGAAGAACTTCTTCCTCATGTCTAATCTAAACCTGCCCTGCTCTAGTTTAAAACCATTGCCCCTTGTCCCATTGCTACATAAACTGGAATTGACCAGTTGAACAAGACAAGCCACGAGGGACCGCCGTCCCCAAGCAAACAGCAGGATCCTGCTGACCCCGGCGTGCCCAGGCAACTGTGTTTAATGCCAAGGAGCAGCAACGTGTGATGTTGGCTGGTTTATGGAGTCTCTGGTTGTCATCTTGTTTCCTATCCCAGCTAATAACAGTCCAGGCAACGAACACATACTTCTTTTCATAATTATAGACATCTCATTTTCCCTTTGAGCCCCACGTTTAAATCATCAGGTGTCCTCTTTGCCTGAATTGTTTCCTCAAGCTTATCTTCCTCTGCAGATCGGTCTTTTATTGTATTTTGTTTTGACGAGACCGTTCATCTTCCCTCGGTTCCACCGCTACCAAACCCATTCCCCCATTGTCCTCGAGGAGAGGGAAGGAGATGGAAGAGGCTTTGGGCTTGAATTAGCCAGTGATGAGGTTGGGTCTCCTTTGGGATGGAGATATTAATGCAGCATCATGAAATATGAGATCTGTCTTCACTTTGGGTGACTCTGATAATGAAAGAACATAATTAATCATATTTGGCTCTGCGGAGGATATGTAATCTGGGAAAAACACCTGCCCTAAAGGTGGCGGGAGTACGTGAGAGGAGCACCGAAATGGAAAGAGGAGCCGCAGCAGCCCGGGCTACCTCTGTAGGAGGAGTATTCAGCAGTGCGTGTGGGAGCCTTTAATTGGCAGGATTTTGTTGTGGTTTGATTCTGCCTTTTTCCATAGCGTGCTCAGGAAAGGTTCTGTAGGTTTCGGTAAGATGGAGATTCATGGCTGGGCGGCTGCGTGCACGCTGGGGATGAAGCAGGGAGAGCAAGGGCTCTGTCACCCTTCTGGGGTGGGACTCCTGCCCCTGCATCCCTGCGCAGCCTTCCCCCTTGGGGTACTGGGCTGTGCAGCACGTCCGCAGGTGGCCACGCTCGTGTTCCTGGGCTCCCATGGAAACCACAGGTGTGCTGGGGCCAGGGCACGAGACGGAGGTGGATGCCATTGGGACAGAGTCTCGGCTGCTGGGAACGTGCCTTGGTAAAGAGGCCACTCATCACAGAACAGCCCAGAAAGCGCATTCACCGTTCAGACGGCCTGTGAGACTGCCAAAACACTCACAGACTATTATCTTCCTTTTTTTTTTCTTTTCCTTTTTTAAGCTGTCCTGTGTGCGAAGCCGTGGCATGTTGCAAATGTGTCTTAAATCCTGTTTGTTGTTGCGCGGAGCCCTTCTGCATGCATCCTCCTCAAAGTCTCCCCCAGCGCAGCGGAACTGTTACTTGGTGTGCAGTAAATGGCATATAAAAAAAAAAATAGTAGCATTTTGAGCATGAGCTTGGGTTTGTGCTTTTTCTGGCTGCTGCGGTGTGCGCCGTAGCATCGCAAAATAAAAGGAGCCCCTCTGACTGAGTCAAAAGCGGTTGCTTTGCTTACTCAAGTAGCTGATTTAGCCCCAAAATAATTAGCCTTTATTTATTGGTGCGTTAAAATGCCTTTAATTAGGTTTTGGTGCAGTGTCTCGAATCTTTTGACTTGAAAGTTTTCTCACTCATAACTTACAAGTCGACCCTTTGGTGTGATGTTACAGCTCCACAGATTATGTGTGGAGCTAATTAAGTAATAACGATTGAGGTACAGGGTATTTCCTTGGGATTAATGACTGTCTGGGAGGAGTTGATGGCCCAAGGTGTAGCCAAGGGCCATTAACACCAGCCAACTATTAATTCTAAGAAAATGCCATGTGCCAAGGTCATTGCTGCTATTAGAAGTTGAGGGCAGTGAGGAGATAGGTGTGGGGGGAGCTGAAGTAACATAAGAAGTATATGGATTTTGAAAAAATGTAATATGGTTTTAATGGGTATCTGCACGACGTACCTGTTGATGAGCCAGTCTGCTTCTTCCCTCCATTCCTCACTGGTCTGTCCAAAGCTTAATGGCCAGGATCACGGCGAGCAAGGATGGCGCTTTTCTCATCTGGTGCCCTTTTTCTTAATGGGGCCTCATATTTTGTCCACCTTAGAGGACACTTTATGCATATTACTAATGCCTCTTCTTTTTTTTTTTAATTTTCTTTATTTTAGGAGAAGTCTTAAAAGCCCAACCTAGCAGCAGCCAAAAGCATTGAGCATCTCATGGTGCAGTGGGATGAGATGCTAAGTTGTCTGTATGAGTGGGAGGGAGAAGTGTGGTGCGGTTGAAAACCCCACAGGTTGGCCAAGTGCTAATTCAGGATTAACCACAAACAGCATGCCAATGCACCTCTTTCGGTAGCAAAAGGTCCGTATTTCAAAGCTGAACTGTAGCTGCAATGTGGCGTACTGCATTTTGGGATTTTGGTGGGCAGCTAAACCGATCTGCTCCCCAAAGGCTGCAGGACAAAGATAAATCTTCAGATGATTGCTGTGTATATATTAAGTTAGAAGCTTAAGAGACTTGGCTTCACACAACTTGAATTGTCACAATTGTTGCTTAACTTCAATTACAATCTTAGGATCTCTGGCAGAGAAAGAAACCTATATTGAACGGGTTTTTTTCTTTAACTTCATATTCCCAGCATCAAAGGAGTAGGGCTGTGTGAAGCTGTTGTCCACCAGTGAGTTTTCTGTGTGCTGTTCCTTTCCAGGGTAGGCTCTAATACGAGCACTTGCCTTTTTCTCCCAGTCCCAATGTCCAGTCGCTGATCTCTGGCTGCTGACACCTGGATTTATATTTTTGAGGGTTCAGAGTTACAGGACTGGAATTTCCTAAGCTGGCAATATTGGAGGCAGTTTGGAGAAGCCTTTTCCTGAGTGACGGGTATCTCATGGGTGGCAACATTCGACCGTCTTTATCTCAACGTGAAGTTTTGTATGAGTGAGTGATTAAAAAAAAAAATAATAAAAAAAGTTATATATTGAAGATGGGGGCTGTAGGGAAACCCATCAGAGGGACCATCTCGCCTCCTGAAGGAAGAGATGGACGTGTTGGTACCCATGGTGTAAACAGCTGAGTACTCTCTCAGGCAAGCCTTGGCCTTCACTGCAGCGATGTACTCACCACTGCTTCAAAATTAGCTCTGGGAGGCCTCTCCCAATTGATTTTTTTCATTATTAGTCCTTGTGAAACCTGCTTTTCCTATATTTTCTCATTTGGCTGGAGCTCGGGAGGAACGAATCTTTCAGAGGCAGGACTTGAAGGTGTCCCTTTACAAAGGGGGCCTGCTTGAGTTTATGGTGGGGCTCCGGTGGTCTCGGAGGTGTCGAACATCCCTCCTCCCGTCCCTGCGAGAGGCTCCCAGCAGCTCAGGTGATGGGCAATGCAAAAGCCTCCTTGGGAGACTCCCCGCTGCTGGCATCCTTCTGCACTCTCTTGGTGTGTCTGGCTACTGAAATGCATTTCTTTTTTTTTATTTTATTTTTTTTTAATTTTTTTTTGTATTTGTTAGTTCAGACATCTAAGAAAAGTTTTGAAACAGGGTGGGGAAAGATGCAATTGAAAAATCATGTTTTTCATAACTTTGTAATTTTCTTGCACATCATTGTAATCTTAATAATGATAAATAATCTGTTAAAAGCAATTATGGCCTGAGTAATAATCCTAACTAATAAACAGAATGTACTGTGTAATTTTGGTCGTTTGCAGCCATCTGGCTCCAGTCTCCCTAATTGACTTAAAGCACAGTGACAATGTCAGCAACATATAGTGTTCAGCTCGGCTGAAATTCCTGAGCAGGCATTCCTTACAGAAATCCAGTGGTGTATTTTTTTTTTTAAAGAAAAAAAAAAATCAATACATCATGATTATTACTAGCTCTATTACAGCAGCACAGATCATGAATCCATCAGTGTTGTCTTCCACTAAGCTCAAAAAACTTTATTTATAATGATTTGATTGTGTACGGTTTCATTATTTTCTAGTGAAACTGAAACTGGAAGACTTTGAATGTACCCAAGTATCTAAATTCATGCTGGCGCTTTGTTCTGAAGCTGCCAGAAAGTAAATGCTTTCAGTGTTGGCTGGGCTTAAGGAGTCTCAAGCGCTCCTTTTGGTTGGTTGCTATTTGTGTTTTTTGTTTGTTTTTCTTAATTAATGCACATAATTGCGAAAATTTCCGAGGTTTGCATGCGGTCTTTCAGACCCCTCAGTTCCATTTGCCGAAGCGAAGCGGCGTGTCCATCTCTGGTTTTTCAGATGCGGTGGTTTGCCAGGTTGGAGCTGGGTATTTCTTTATATGTACTGCAGAGCTGACTTTTCTTTCTCATTTTCTAGCCAAAACTGCAGCGTAGCAACTTTGCGGCTAGCTCCGCTCAGTCGAGGTGCTTGCAGTCCGTTATAGTGACCGTGATGAAGCTGAAGCGCCAGCCCCCAGTTTAACTTCCCTTCAGCGCATATTTCTGGGAAATAGGGTGTCTGCTCCTTTGCAGTGGGTGGGCTTGTGGGCTTTTTTTTTTAAATTTTTTTTTTAATTTAATGAGGACGGGTTGAGCGATGGAGTGGCATCAGCCTGCGGGGATGCAGAGCGTAAAGCAAAGTGTAATGGTGCATATGAGAATGTGCAACTTGGCTGGGTCAAACCATGGTTCTCCTTGCCCAGTAGCCTGGCTCCGAGGGCGAGGAGCGCTCGTCCTTTGGAGAACATAAGAGCAAGACCCACATATAAAATTATCCCCAGAAAACTTTACCCACTTTTTTCTGGCTCCCACTAATTTCTGGCTCAGGCCCCTGAGCGGGAGGTGGAGACCTGTGTTGAATTGCGATCGACGGAGGCTTTTCAGCCAAGAATTTGTTTGCTTTTTTGAACCCATGCAAACTTTGGCACCCGCAGCACCCTGCGAGCTGGCTTTCCGCGTGCATTGTGCTTTGTGTGCGATTTCCCTATGCTCCCCCTCGCACATAGCAGTCAGCATAGCTTGCATGCTACAAAACGTAGATTTTTGTGCAGCTCTCACTGTTTTTTTGCAAAGCTCAGGTGGGCACCTGAGCAGAGCACGGGTCCCTGTGAGCCAGACCTTTGCAGCGCTCCGTGCTCCCCTTTTGTCGGGCGCACAGCCACTCCATCAAGTGTTTGTTCTTGGGGAGGACACGGTTTATTGTCTGGATTTGCTTAATGGCAAATGCCTGGTTTGCCATTCCAGCTGTTGACGCTCTCTGCGTAGTTTGCTAAATTTGATTATGCCGTTTGGGCAAGGTTTAATATTTACAAGCTGTTAGAGGGATCAATTTAAATGGCTTTAAGAAGTGGAAAGATATGAATCATAGTTTCTACCCTTAATTTTGTGGGGTACTGGTGCAGTAAAGCTGTGGTTAAACAAGTTTATGTACTCCTACTGAATACATGGCATACTGACTTATTGTTTATTTTCACCTATGCTACTGTGTATAATCACAGCTGCTCTGAAATACTGGCCGCTATCCCTTGATGTGTATCATCAGGTAACACTCACCTGTTGGAGGGCTTGGATGTGTTACAGGCTTCCCGTAAATAATGATGTGAAGAGTTAGCGAGGAAGAAATGCAACTTCTGCCAGATCTGGTGAGGGTGCAAGGGTAACGACTGGAGGTTCAGAGGGAGCTTTGTGGTCTGATCCGTGTTCTCGGATGCCTGTTTATTTATGGATCTAGAATAATTGGTGACTCATCCCGCACTTTGCAGCCCTCAGAATGGGAGCAAAAAGCTGCCTGGATTGAAGCAAAGCTGTTGGGTCAAGGCCGGCGTGGAATGTGTGCCAAAACCTGGGGTGAACGTTGTCTCATCTTGGGCTGAGGCATTAAGGTGCTCCCTGGTGGATTTTTAAACAGCTTTTGAGTGAACTGGTCCTCCCCACTTTGCAAAGAAGGGTGGGCTCTATTACGAGTCTCTTCTGGGTTTTGTGGAAGTTTTTTTTTTTGTGCTTTGGTTTTTTTTAGCAAGCCCTTTAAAACTACTCCCTGCTTGAGGAGCAGACTTCACGGGTATGTTTCTGATCAGTGTAAAACCAGAGATCTGCTGGCAATAGCGTATTAACATAAATAATTTTATTTTAAAAAAAGCAGCTGTATTTGCAGTATGGAGCACTCGGTCTGCGTCTTGTGGCGGCTGACAGGGAGATGTGAAAGCCCTTGGTTAGGTTGATTGCCTTCATGATATGCTCGATATGAGTTAACTTGTTTTCTGTACCTTATACCATTTCATTTTGTGGTAGCAAATAAAGCTCAGATGTAGTAAACGTAATGTCTACTGCTGCTTGATTTTACAGGCCAGTGAATAAATGAACTTCCTCTGATATTCCATATCTCCTCCTAATAAACAGAAATGCCGTAGTGGGATTGCGTGCGAGTGACTGGGAATTACTTATCTCTAGCTTGCCTCCTTAAAGTTGTTTTTCTCATGCATTTGCATGTTTGTAGTTTACCAAGAAAATAATTTTTGACATCAGATTTAGGATAGGTGGTTTAAAGCTGGATCAGGGCACCCACCCATGGGGTTGTTGAGTCGGGGCCTGCGATTCTGCAATGCTGCAAAACCAGAGGCATTTGAGAATGAAATCATATGCCTAATTGAATCTATTGAAACTAGAAATGGTGAAAAATAATGAGGAATTTTCAGTGTCAGATAGTGAAGGCGGTAGCAACAGCAGCTTTTTAGATGGGTCTTGATCATGCACTGCTGCTTACAAGTTTTGTTTTCAAAGCGTGTATTTTAAATATGGTGTGGGAGGCAGGAGGGAGGCAGAGATGGTGAAGATTTTGATGCATTCCTAAGACAGTCACCCTCCAGATGGGTGCCTTCCCCGGTGCTGCGTGGGGAGCTCTCGGGGCCGGGAGAGCCCCGCGTTTGCCGCCGGAAAGCAGAGCGATGCCTTGCAGTGGGGATGAAAGTCAAGAGAAGAGGGAACTGGAACGACTTCATTAGCATCATGCATTTAATTGGTAATAAATCCCACGTGCCAGTGCTGCGGCTTGCCAGTGCTGCGGCTTGCCCGTGGCGTGAGCTGGGGTCGCCCCTGGGCCACCTGGCTGTGCTGGCGGTGCCATGTGCCCGGCCCCGCTGCCTGCGAGCTGCTCGGAGAGAGACCAGGGCATGTAACCCCTCCGCTCCTGGCTGCAGCACAGAGCAGCAGCATTCATCACGGGCACATAAGTGATGAGAGGAATTGGGGGAGAACCCTTTGGGATTAATGCTAAAAATATTCAGGGAACCATCTGAGAGCTTGAAGTCTTCCCCCCCCTCCCTCCCCGAGGAAGGAAACGAAGACTCCTCATCTGTTTGCTGTCCTCATAGCACAACCTGCCCGCAGAATAGCTGAGTGACGGGCAATCTGGCCTATCCATATGACCATATTGTTTTCCTCCCCTAATTAGCCTGGTCCTTACTGTGCTGATGAGGAAACAGATGCACCGAGCAGCAAATTACCTTCATCTCGCCTCCGAACGAAAAAGACACAGCACTTAATTGACTCATTTGATCTCCGGCTATTCAAAGCAAGTAAAGTGGAAATATTTAAAAGTGGCACTTCATTTCTGAGAAGGGGGGAAAAGTATGTTGGGAGTGCGTATACATGCATTTGCGTGTGTGCTTATGGATTTAAAATGTCAAACGTGAGGGTGATGGTGAGGCTCGTGGTGTTGCTAGTTGATGCCTTTAGAGAGGGGCACGGGGCCTCCTCTTTCCACAAGGAAGAACAAAGAAAAAACCACCCTGTTATTGCCTTTGCCAACAACAAAATATTTGCATACTTAACTGCACCGATATTTCTTTACGGTGCCTTTTCCGTGCGGCATGGCATGCTGCGTGTGGTGGCAGCCGAAATGGCTCGCTCCCACGTCCCTGAGCTCCTGCCTCTGCTCCTGCCTGGGCACTGGCCGTGCTGCAGGGCTTCTCTGCTGTCCCCCTTTTCTTGGGTTATTTTTCCCCCTACATTTATATTTAAATATATTTTTTTCTTTTCCCTGCTAGTTTTTTGTTTTGTTTGTAATATAAATAGATATATACGACTGCGCTTTGGAAGTTGCTCCTCGAGGCTTGAGGAGCGGTGTGACCAGCTGTGTGCGCAGCTGGTGCCTGCTGGGCAGCCTGGCGTCGGTGTGGCTGCTGTGTCCTGCCACCCTCTGCCACCTCTCGGGGTCACTCGTGACAAAGATGCAGGGTGCACCTTCCCAAAATTCCTCCGTGGACAAAAAGGACGCATCTGGCACAAAGCAGCCCAGCCTTAAAGCCTAAGAAGAAATTCGTCTTTTATTTTACAGCCGGTGCGAGCTTACACCTGCAGCTGCTTCTTGTGTCCCCAGGGTGGAAGTCATCTGCTCGAGGTGAATGGTCACTCCTTGAACGTAATGGCTCCTTGTGGCCAGAATTCTCTCACGGTGCCTCCTTCGTTCTTCAAAAGCTGGTTTCTCCCTCGACTCCCCGCAGAGAATGCTCTGCAAAAAGGAAATTGTTTCCATGCAGCTGTCGTGGTGGCCGTCGCCTTCACTGGGACGCTGTACCCTAGCAGATCCTAAGGGTGGTTTATGGTGCAGATGCTTCTTCTGCTCTTCCTCTGACCTAAGCCGGCGATTGGGAAGCATATGATGTACATCCCAGTGGTTTTGCTCTCTGCTTCAGTAAAATCTGTCACTAAGCCTGCTTCCATTTCCTTTTAACTTCTTTGGGGGGTTTTAAGGTTAGCATAAGCGCACGGACAAGGGCTGCTCAGAGATTTGCATAGTAATAGTACCCAGTTGCATATTGTGAGGACATAAATGAGTACTGCTCGTGCCAGCTTGCATTTCTCAGAGGAGGCATTTGACACCTAGCAAATTAGAAATATTAAAGTTTCTCTTTAAATCACCGAAATTCCATATTTGTGCCTGTAGGATGATGAGTGAAATGCATTCGGGCAGTACTGACTTCACCGAGTGGACTTGGCCTTACCCTGCGTCTCTTCTGCTTCTTCCCCTTTTCCTAACCTTTCCACGTATGCGTTTGTTACAGATACCTATTCAATGGATTGCTCATGCTGTTGGGTTTGAGATGGGTTTTTTAAGACCTTTTTCTAGTTGCTTCCCAGTTTCACTTAATTATTTTCCTCTGGTTGATAAAGTGCGAGTGTGGAAGAAAGCTTTTGGGCTGAAGTGGGCCGGTTCAATCAGGAAAGCTCTCAAGCATGCACCAGCCCAAACGTGCTGTGCTAATTCACTAATCAAAGTAAACCATGCTGTAAAGAAAGAAGAGGGTTGACATAATTAGAAGGACTATTTTGGATGCAACGTGAATTCCGCATGCTAGATTTGCCATGGATAAGAATCCTAACACATCTGTTATCTTGGTGATTTATTTATTTTTTTTTAAACTGTGAGGTAATGAATACTTTTTCTAATAAAAAATTAGATATGCTTATTCCATTTTTATTGAGTGTTAAACCATCCAGGGGGAAAGAAGTGGGCTCGGGTAGAAGAGTCAGATTGTCTGTAAGCATCGTTCTTGCAGGTGTATTTTCCAAGCTATTTTTTCCTCTGATTATATAAGGCTGAGTGTCCTGTACCTGAGCAGCACGTAATCATAGAATCACAGAATGGTTTGGGTTGGAGACCCTTAAAGACCATCCAGTGCCACCCCCTGCCCTGGGCAGGGACACCTCCCACCAGACCAGGTTGCTCCAAGCCCCGTCCAACCTGGCCTTGAACCCCTCCAGGGATGGGGCAGCCACAGCTTCTCTGGGCAACCTGGGCCAGGGGCTCACCACCCTCACAGTAAGAATTTCTTCCTAATATCTAATCTAAATCTCCCCTCTTCCAGTTTGAAGCCGTTATCCCTCATCCTATCACTACATGCCCTTGTAAACAGTCCCTCCCCATGTCTCCTGTAGGGACGTGCTGGGTGGGATTTCAGGCCAAAGGAGCCCTTGAAACTGTCTAGTTCCTCAGTCCTTGGAAGCCTGTCCTAATACAAGCAAAGAGTTGGAGATCCTGGGGTGATGCTGGAGGCAGGGGCTGGTGCACATCTGGAGCTGAGCGGGCAGAGCAAGCCTCCGGTGAGGGGTCCGTGGAAAGATCAGGATCATTGGGACAGGCTGCCCAGGGCAGTGGTTGAGGCACCATCCCTGGAGGTATTTAAAAGCCGGGCAGACGCAGTGCTTAGAGATACGGTTTAGTGATGGGCTTGTCAGAGTTAGGTCGATGGTTGGACTCGGTGATCTGAAAGGTCCCTTCCAAGCTAAGTGATTCTATGATTCGTCATTCCTTAAGTTCATTTTATGTTTCTCTTTATTTTCCTCCTGCTCCTCAGCCCAGGATGAAGGAGTGCCCTGAGCAGCCTCAGTGGCTTATTTGTTGAAAAGCACCCAGATGTATGTTCCCCCTCCCATCGGGATGGATGGACAAAGGAAGAAAATTACAGTTGCTAAATAACATAACAAAATAATGAGGGGAAAAAAAAAAAAAGGGCAGTAAGGGCAGGAAAAAAGCTGTTAGGCTGAAAAAAAAAGAATAGTAATTTTCAAACATGGGTAAAAGGATCAGCTTTTGGGTGCAGTGGTGACCGTCCCCGGGGCTTGTCGGCGTTACTGGCAGTACATCATCAAGGAGTGGTTTTGATGCTCTGGTACCTTAGGTGTGGAGTGCTGCCAGACAAGTATTTGTGAGCGCTGCACCACGGGGTTGGTCATCTCATCGCAGAGTGGGAAATTAATTGTTCCACCACGGACAAGACGTGAATGCCGAGTGCCTTCCTCCTCCCCCCGCCTCTCCTCTCTTTTCCTTTCACTATTTAGCCAGGGCAGCTGAGCTTAAATCTAAGATTTCCCCATGTCTTTGCATACATCATGGAGGGAATGTAATTCCATAAACCAGAATAGGCCTCAATTAATCACCTTTTGAACTCAGCAGTGCCGCTAATGGAATGGAACTTGCTGGGAAAGACACAAAACAATTACTTTGTATGTGTTTGGTTGTCAATGTGTGGCTTTTGTAACAAAGTTTTTCTCCCCCCTCACCCCCCCTTTTTTTTTTTTCCTCTCATGACTACAGTTTAAATATTTTTAAAGTGTACTTAACATAGGTAGCCAGAAAATACGTTTTCTTGTTTGTGCTGACAAGGGCTAGTTATCAAGTGTCAAGATATCACGATTTCAGGAACGGGGAGATAAATTACCTCGTGTTTGACGGAGGGCTTCCCAAATGCATTTCCTAAGTGATCTGAAGTTTCTCCAGGGCTTGGGGGGGTGGTGAAGCTCGGGGGAAAGTGTGGCAAGATGGGGGGACGGCGATGACACACAGCTTTTGTCCCATTTCTTGGCCATTGGTGAGGGGTTTGCCTCGCCGCACCTCCTGTTTTCTGCAAAATGGGGAAAGTGTTAAAAATGAGGTTTCCTTGTGTTTCCAAGATGTTTGAGATTTGTGGGTGAAACTCATCCGAAATGGAGTAGTATTCATCGTGAAATGTCATCTAAGGTATGAGCCTTGCAATCTTGAGTAAAACCCCCTTGATTTGCCGGGAGCTGCACCCAAGCAAAGACTGCCTGATGGTCTTTCTGGCTCGTGTTTCCCGGTGTTTTATCCAATAGAAAAAAATGCGGAAAACCCCTAAAATAGCATTTTTTGTAAACTGGGTGGAAGCACCTCATGCGTACAGATCCTGTCCCGGTGCTCAGTGCCGCAGGGGAAGGCTTCGGTGGGCAAAGCAGACCAGCCTGTGCTGAACTTCAGCAAGTGGAACGTTTCCATCTCTATTGGGGGGGCTGTAAATGCAATTTCAGAGGACTTTTCCCTGTAAAAGAGGGATCGAGGAGAGAGAGAGTTTTTAACTTAACGGATGATTTATTCCATGCAAGCGAGATAAGCTGTAGTTATTACCCATGCCTGTTGTAAATCGCAGTGTTTGGAGTTTGCAATTCCACAGGACGATGGTAAGAGACAGTTTTCTGTCTGTGAGCTAGGGAGGAGGTAAATCCTCTCTGGGAAATCCCCCGGGATGCTCAGCTGGAGCTGGCTGCATCGGGACTGCCCGGATGACCTGGGGCTCTCTGGGTGCATCTTTCCATCCCACCAAAGTGTGTTCGCTCGTAATTCAGTTTCTCTCCTCCTCTTTTTACAGAAAAGCAGATCTAATTCGGGTGACTACCCTGAATGTTACGCGTGCACACAGGAAGGGTGAATATGTGATCTGTGGTGGTTTGCAATATATGTTTGCGCCGTGCGAGATGCTCGGAGGGGGTGAGCACCTGCAGGTTGGTACCCGCATCATTGAGCAAATCTCTCAAGAAGGCAGTTATTTTGTTCATTTGAAAATGGGCGCCTATCCTATCCTCTAGCTCCCTAAATGATTTCTGTGTCCGCAGGCGCTGCCGAAGGGTCCTGGGCCCCTCACAGTGGGCGCTTGCAGCATGTTTGCTTGTTTGCCTCCCAGCGTCTCAGTCCCCTCCACCTTCTCTCAATAGCACTTTTCTTTGCAGCCTGAAAGCTTTGCATAGCAAGGACCCCACAACACAAGAATGAGTGCTACTTCCTTTTCTTTCTTCCTTTTTTTTTCTTTTCCCCTCTCCCCGTTCTGCATCCACGGTTTTTGCTCTCCGCTGCCAGGCCAGAAGCTCCTTTGTTCCATCAATGGGGCTGCCCAGGCTGGGGGGCTGTAGCCCTCTTTTACCCATGACGGCTCACTAGGAATATGTGTGTGTTTGTGTCTGTCTCTTTTTTTTCCTCCCATTAGCCTTTCAGAGTAATTAGCGTGGCTTTATGGCTGAAGTCGGTGAAGAGCGTAGCAGTGAAATCTGTCTGCACTGAAGTGCAGCAGAGGCTTTTATTAAGCTTATAATCGAGGAAGAAATTGGAAGGGGAAAAAAAAAAAGTAATGAATTACTTTGCTGCCCGTTTCGTTTTTGCAGGAGGGCAGGCTGCCCAGAGGTTGAACCCCGTCTCTTGTCACGCTTCTCTGATCCTCGGCAATTCGGGGCTACAAGGGAGGGAGCTGCAGCCTGGGCTCCCTTTGGATGCCCCCTCTCCCCCCTCCCTTCCTTTCTCTTTTTCCTTTCCTTTTCTATTTCCTTTGCCAAACATTTATTTGCAAAAATTTCAGTTCAAAGTGTTGCACAGAGAACTGTTTTCAAATATCGTATTGAAGGCCCTGTGTGGTATTAAAATGTATTCTTAAGGGGGGGGGAAAAAAAAAGAGAGGTACCATGCTGAGACTGGACTTCGGGAAGATTTTGGCTCCCACTGTTTCCTCCATGTCTGAGAGCTCGTTCCTGTGCGAATGCCAGCTTTGGTGCCCCTGGATTTGAAAACCAGCGTGATATCTTAGTTCACTTTATGCTTAGGTAACTTTCTTGTAAAATGCTTAATTTTCATTAGCTTTCTTATTAGACAGCTTTTTTTCCATGTAGAGTTTCATGTAATAATAATTGGACATTAGTTGAACAAATGTAAGTCAGCAGTTTTCAGCCTATAGAGCGCTTTTTCTTTTTTTTTTTTTTTTTTTTTTTTGGCAAATGAGATGCTTTTTGGTAGAGGGACTTTGGTAATTTCCTCTGATCTGCTTTTTGTTGTGATACCCCCAGAAAAGGGCTCTCTGCAGGTACCCGCCATTCCCAGTAAATGCCCGAACGTGTCCCTCCACTGTGGGGCTGAGCCTGGTGTGGCGGGACGGGACGGGAGACGCGATGCTGTGGGTGAAGAGCTGCGAGAAATGAGGCGCAGGGTTCCCTGGGGTACCCCAGAAAGTGAACGTGGGAACTGGGGTGAGAGGTGGTGGGTTGGACGCTGAAGATGACGAGCGTTCAGCTTGTGTTTTCACGGCCTTGAATAAATTAATGCCCACAAATCTGAATTTAAAGAACGTCGGCTGCCTTCTTCATTCGCTTTAGCATCCTGTTAGTATATTTCAGCTATTTCTAGAGCTGGCCAAACTTTTTCACATGAATAACTTTCCCACTTGTGTGGTTTAAGTCAAAGTTTTCTAGAAAAGAAAAATACTCTTACTGCGTTTATTTTTTTTCCCTAACAGTTGAGTTTTCAGTTGAGTTTTGAGTTAACAGTTGAGTTTCACCTTAGCTGGAAAGAGGCTGTTAATTTCTCCTCTTCTCAGTCAACTTTTCTATATCTTTCTTCTTAAAGGAAACTGGAATAAAACTTCTTAACATCCTGAAACGGAGACCCAAATGTTCTGCAAAATTGTAGAACAAGTGGTGTTTGAAAGTAAACTGAAACGAGGAAGGCACCTTTTAAAAAGGGAGGGGAAAAAAATATTTGTGCTTCTAAAAGGGAAATTCCTTACGGAAAAATCAAACTTTGGAAAAGGATCTTTTCTTCTTTCTCTGCTTTTTGTGTATGGTAATATTCTGCAAAAAGTCCCAAATACCTCTGGCTGCCTGGTGTTTGGCGGTAAGGGAATAAAGGAGCAGGATTGCATCCATGGCAGCACTGAAGGGTGCAGAGGAGATTATTCTGGAGGCGCAGAGGAGATTATCCGGGTAGGAAAGGGGGAGGCGGTGACAGTGCTTCCTGCAGTGAGGCAAATTGAGGCAACTTCATTTTGGGGTGCAAAGTCGTCTTTTATGAAGGGCCTCTCCAGCAGGCAGTGCCGCGGCAGTGCTGCCGGTGGCTCTGCGGCCCGCCATGGTCTGCCTGGACCTGGTGCTGGCCCCAGGAAATCTGGGGGAAAAGGGTGAATACAGCTCCATCGGCTGCCACGAGGAGTGAGGGCAGCCAGCGTAGCCTGTGCTCCAAGTTATACATTTCATATATTCTTTGGAGCTTAAATTTAATTGCTTCTTAAGTTTGAGCAAACAACTACAGTTCTAACCCAGAATGACGTGTTTTGAGGTGTATATTTTATAAGATTATTGAAATGCCACGAGAGTAAAATCCAGATTTTGTCAACAGCGTGGAGTTGCGGTATTTGGCTGCTTACCTGTTGGGCTTTGGAATCTCCTTGTTTGTTCATTATCCGGGGGCACGTCTCCGTACAGCCTGCACAGGGTCGTATATGATTTTCAGTGCCGCTGATTTAAATGAGAACTTTTACAAAAGGACAGGAGTTATTACAGCACTAACTCCGTGTGTAGTTAGGAGAAAAGTAAATAAAATAAAAAAAAATAGTCTAACAACCCTCATCAGTCTGTAGGAGTTGGGATGAAAAGAGCTAACGATCGCTATCTAAGTGATAAATGGGCGAGCGTCTGAGAGGGCTTTGGCAACAAGAGAAGACAGATGAAGGCAAAATGGCTGCTGTCTGGCTGCCTTTCGTTCTTTGAGGAATATTATGATTAAAGCATATTTAGCAATCCTAACTTGGGTCTAAATGATGTTTTGAATCAGACAGTGCAACAGTAATAAATTAGACCAATTAGCGACTACATATCGCTTTTTCATATAGAAGCGGTGTGCCACAGCCTCACGTGGAGAGGGAGAACCTGACTTTGGGGTGTGAGAGGAGCACATACCTGTGGGAAAAAACTGTGTTTTCGGTTGATCGCTCCGTGCTCCTGCCCTCTCCAACAGATGGACTGTGCATCATTGTCCATGGGATTGGGATGCCCGAGGTTAGGAGTGGCCCCTGTAGAGCACTCTGCTACAGTCATGCTATAGAAGGTGGCCGAAAGCGTTGGGATGGGACTGCGGGAGTTCATTTGGGGAAAATGTTTTATCAGCTCTGAGTACATTGGATTTGCTGTGTTTAGGCTGTTGTTGATGGTTCAGTTTGTGGCAATCGTTTTGGGGGTGAACATGGTCCTTGTTAATGCCAAACCAGTCCAGTTCAGCAAGCAGTCAAGTACCAGGTTCTCCAGAGGCACCTTGTGAAGCTTCCATGGTACGTAAGACAGTGCTTAAAGTTCATCATAAGTGCTTTAATGTGGAAGGATGAGCTTAAGCGTGTGTAAAAGCTTCATGGGATTGGGCCTCAAGCAGGAGAGGGATGTGCTTTTTCTTCTCCACGCTTCTCCTGGAAAGGTCACTGACTTGTGGGATCCTGCCCTTGCAGAAACTACAGCTCCCGCCTTTCACATTCACCCGGAGCAACGTTTCTGGAACAAGGCGGTCAGATAAGGCGTCTTGGCGGCGTGTGGCGTTTGGGTGGCATGCTGCCCGGTCCCATCAATGCCAGTAAGCGGTGTGGGGCTGCACTCGTCCTGGGGGAGGGTTGTGCGCTGTCTCACCCACTTTGTCACCAGTTTGGAAATTGCCTCTCACAGGGCACGTTGCTGTTGCCTCCAGTTTGACATGTCATTAGTGCTGGTCTCCCAGCCTCTCCGCCGCTGAGGACGTAAAGCCGAGTGCCTGCAGTCTCGCCATCATCCTTTGGCTGATAAACTGTGCCTGCGCTTTGCTTTTCCCTTGTTCCCAGAGCCTATAAAACTAAACTCCTGGTAAAGAGACACAGGTGTGAAGTTTTTAAACTGGTGAGAGCGAAACTCATTCACTTCAATATTTGCAGAAGGATATGCAGAGGAGACCCGCGTGAATTGGTGCATCTGCAGAAGTGAGGACTTGGAACAGATTTTGTCTGGCTGTTTTTGCCCAGACGTTGCAATTTCTGAACATACTACTTCTAAGCTTATTTACGGTGCTGGCGTGCTGAGCTGTGAGACTTGGAGATGTAGAGGAGAAACTGCCGTGCTTCTCTCTCTGTGATGCCGGGGTTGAGGAGAGCAAAGCGAATTTGTCGTACGGGAGCAGCCAGGGTCTCCTTTCCACTTTTTAACGTATGGGGAGAGCATATACTAAAAAGTTCCCTGCCTTTTCTTATGCTACTGCTCAGCAGCTGCAGCAGCGAGAGAGGTTTGGACCACGCTGGTGTCAGAAAGAGGGATGTGAAGAAACAGCCGGGGTGATGTCCTTCTAACAGTAAATCTTCCTGAAGGGGGTACCTCCTGCTTTTCAAGAAGATAAAAGGCTTATATAAAGAAGGTGGCCAGTAAAGTTTAACTAAGAAATGGAATACTAAATTAAAAACGCGAGTGCCAACTCACGGGGTGCAGTGTCAGCCTTCTGGTAATATGCTGGTACTTTGAACTTTTAGTTGATTAATCAGTCCATTATTCCGTTCCTAAATAAGCAGTTATATACTGGATGAAGGCGGTAGAGTGGGGTTTGATTCTGTACATCAGTTATTCAGCTTCATGTTTACATAATGATATCTAGGTTATAATTTTATAAAAACCTCTGATAATAGCAATCATAAGCATTAATTAGTTGATACCAATTTTGTCTATTAAATTTTATAGCCGCTTCTCTAATGCGGTTGGCTCATTTCCTTAGATAAGCTTTGATGCTGTGCTACTCTCCTGTCACAGTTCCCAATTTTAGAAGTAGCTCAGTCTCACCAGATTGGCGATGATCTGCCGTCATGCTCAAAGTAGATATTTTGTCGACTTGCAGTGAAAACAAAATAAAACAGAAAAAAAAAAAAAATCAGTGCTGTATGGGGAATTTTTAGTGTTACTGGTTGCTCCTGTATAGTTTGGTCTACAGTGCAGTTCTCAAATTGCTCGAGCTGCCCCGTGGGAAAGTTTTGGATACCCACCATAACGTTGGATGATCCTCCTCATGTTTCCGTAAATTTTGTCTTGTCTGTGCAGCTGACTTCTCTCAAAGTGGTTCACCGGCTTCTTGCCACTTGTGTGAGGTGAGAGCAGGAGGGGTGTGCCATCCCCCTGGGGGGGGTTTGGATGCCTCTGCGGTCACAAAGACTCAAGGGAGTGGAGAACTAGGTTTGTTATGTTGCTGGGCAGGGCAAATCAGGAGCGAAAGGGCTTGGTTTTACCTCCTTCCAGACTTCACGGGTACTCGGGGTTTTATCCAGAACCCAGCCCGAGCCTTCTGCTAGTCTCAGTGGCCCTCAGCTCCAGTTCTTAAGAAATAACGGAGCAGCAGCGAGCGTCTGTGCTCTTCGTTATCTCCAGTGATAAAACGGCTGGCAGATGGGATCTCTGAACTGTTCCCATATTCGTGTTGTGCTCTGGGGGACTCAGCCTGCTTTGTCTGGGGTCAGATCCCCAACTTAAACGCAAGATGCACTGTCCCATCTCAGCGATTTTGGGGGGATTCAGTCTTAACCAAAATGCATTCATTTTGTCGTCAAAATGAACTCATGCAAATACGCAATTGATTAACACCTCAACTGAGATGGTGTATTTACTAGCCGATTACTATTTTTGAGATCTGCAGTAAATTTCATTTCTCCCCAGCTTTCTTTGGGAAAGGCCCTAAGTCTGTCAGGACCTGTTTAATTAATCTTCTGCATTAATGATGTGCTTTAAGAAGGTAGAATTAACATTATCATTCTGTAATGAGTCGGCTCCTCTGTTTTCTTCAAATTTCTCACTATCCTATCTGAAATTACTGCAGGCTATGAAGTCATTATCTAGAAAAGACATAAACCCTGCTGTCGGCATTTATGATGTCGTGGTGCCCTAGAGCATGGCTGACTTCTTCACCCTTCAGTCAGGAGGAGGACTTCCCTGGCTGAAACTTCTTGTCTTTTAAAGAAATTCATCTCTGAGAGGAGTCACAAGGAGGGACCAGGAAGGGGCAGTCAGTCTGATCGATAATGCAGGCACAGCCCTGAGGAGGAGCCCTGAGGCTGAAATTCATGAGATCATGGCCACCTCCTTGAGGAGCAGAGGGACAGGGACCAGCTGGAGATGCGGGTTGGGGGCAGTTGGGCAGAGCTGAACGCTGAGCAGGGGAAGAAGAAGGCTGTGCGTGAGAAAAGGCTTGGATACTTGATTAGGCCTGGACAGCAAGAGGGGTAAAGTGATGCCAGAAGGAAGGAACTAGAAGCATTGTTCAAAACCCATGGGTTTTGAACCTATATTGTTCAAAATGCATTGTGCAAATTTACTAGGTCAAAATTGTTAAAAATTCTTGAATTTTTAAATTCAGGTACGCCCAGGTGCGTATTTCTGGGCCAGAACTTACATAACCCTTCTGGCCCAGTAGGTCATATATGTTGATGAGTTGCAATCCCAAACTGGTTTTTTCATAGCCTGTGATGTCCTTCTGGGCACTCCAGCCAGCGGTGGTCTGCTCTGACCTCCCCTCCAGCGGCAGGGAGCAGTTGGCGAGTGTCGGCGAGCATTATTCTCTCCAGCCTTTCCGGGACTGAGGCCTTCACTGTGAGCAATTATCTCCTTAAGGAGGAAGTTCTGAGACTCTTAAATTAGAGGCATCTTATTAGCCACACTTCATATGCCAGGCATTAGTTATAAAAAGATGCACCTTGCTGCTAAGACGGAGTGATTAATTTGCAAGCCAGCGAGTTGTTATATTATGCTAACAATTACCATATTTGATAGATTAAAGCTCACACTAGGCTATCTGTTGCCTTGGGAGTTTATTTACAATTCCTGATCTGTGTCAGGCAAAGAATTCATGGTGTGACGATTACTATAGAATGTCTGGATGATCCCGTCACGTTTAAAAATAACGTCCAACCAGAAAATGTTGCCCATCTGTTTGTTACGCGGGGACCCAGCCCCGCCAGCGCTTCCCATTGAGAAGCTTAGCTTCTTCCTACAAGAAGTCATCAGCCAGATGTAAGTCTCTGCAGAAAACTTCCCTTCTGCGAAAATAACGTTAATAAACCAGGAAACTTGTGGTTTGCCCTGAAATGAAATGAAAATGTGACCTTTCGGATTATAACTTTATATACTGTGACTACATTTGCATATGTGTATTAACTATATATAACTTCTGGTGTGCACAAGAAACTTCAGTTTCTCATGTTGGAGTTACTCCAGTTTGGCACCAAAAACGCTTGATTATTTGTGCAGATAAAGAGCACAATTGACTCGATGGTCCAGTGGTCTGAGAGTTTCGTATTCTTCAAAACAGAGGGTGAAACAATTGGGGGTGACGGCGGCAAAAGACAAGGAGAATAAAATCACTGCCGCGGCTCTCTTTCTGGTTGGCAGTGCTGTCCTATAAAGTGACAATGTAATTCCCATTGCTTTTTTTTGCTTGTTTGTTGTTTTGTTGGGTTTTTTTGCAATCCGATATCCAGCCGGCCAAGAGCTGTTGCCCTCCCCAGGTCTTGGCGTGAGCATTGTAACTGGTGTTAACAGCCCTCCATTGCAGCAGCGTCGGCCACGAAGGCAAAAATAGACGTGCCCCAAAACTCCTATCGCCTTCAGGAGATGTTTGACCTGCATCCTTGCTTATGTAAAGTTTTCATACCTTTTGTCTCCCTCTTCTTCCAAATGGCTTTATTCGTTCTGACTAGCGATCAGGCCCTGTTTTAGTAACTCATGAGCCCCTGTTGTCCCCGCAAAGCGGAGAGGAGGACTTTGCATGTCAGAAACCTTTAGCGGCGGGCAGCGCGGGAAAGGTCATCGTCCAGCCGGTGTGATTTATGGGCCCTGGGCTGTGATTTATGGGCCCTGGGCGGCTGGGGTGCGTCCCTCCTCCTCCTCCTCCTCCTCATTCCCTGCATACCTTTGTGCCCATGTCATCATCGGGCACTCTCCCTTGCTCCCCCTGTGGTATTATTACTATTTTTTTATATATTTTTTTTTTTAGTATGAAATGAATGATGGTAACTGCCTCCTATAAACAAGTTTTGGGAAAAAGAGAGATGTGAACTCCAGCGACCCAGGCGATGGGCTGTGGGGGCAGAGGGAACAATGTCACCCTTGTCCCGCTCTCCCTCTTGGGCATCCGCAGCTCTCCTAGCCCCGGAAACCCGGCTCCATCCCGGGGACACGGGGCAGGCACGAGGGCACGGCACACTGTGCCGGCCAGGGTCTTGGGAGGTCTGGCATGTCCCTGGCATCCCGGTAATGTGGCACTCGGGATGGCACCGCATCCTCTGCACAGGTTTAGCAGCTGTGAGGGTCGGATTAATCACTTTGTTTTGGCATTTTTGTTGTTGATGTTGTTTGTTTGCTGTTTTGGGGCAGTCCTGCAGACCAGCTAGACTTAACAAGATGATTCATAGCCCTTTAGTCTCCGTTGTCATCGTATCGATTCTGCAATCATCACTAAGAGATCTCTATTACTATCTTTTTTTCCTTTGGCTTTCCGTAGGTTTTCTGCCGTCTGCCCCTCGTAAAGCCGGTAGCAGGCGACAAGAATGCTTTGAAATTACGTTACAAGGATAGCAGCCAGCATAAATAGATTTTACTTTGATGAAGCTGCTCTGATTTACATTACCTGAAGATGAAGCCTTAACTGTTTGCTTAACTCCAGTACTTCTGTTAAAAAACAGCCCTCAGTGATACATTCCCATTCATTATAAAAGAGAAGAAAGGAAATGAAAAGGACAGCATCTTTCCACCTTTGACATTTTGTAGATAGAAAGAGGGTGGGTTTTTTTCTGGTTTAAAGCTGCATCGTTCCTTACTTCTTTCACAGGGGTTAAGACTTTTGTCTTCTACTTTCTTATACGGGAAAGGAAACAGAAAAGGAGCTTGGGCTTGGCCTTGCAGGTAGCAAGAATGCTTTATCTCTTCCTCACCTGTGAGGACTGGGGTTTGATGTTTATATTCGATACATGGCTTTGGGAGGGTTGGCAGAGCCGCTCAGATGAGAGAGACTTTGTATGAGGCAGCTCTTCAGGAGGAGTACCAAAATGAGCTCCTTAGTTTATAGCGGGTAAGATGATAAATAGGATGGATTTTCAGTAGGGTAATTGTAATTGAACAAGGAATGTGTTTATCAAATGCACATGATGGCAGAGAAAGGAATTAATGCATGAACACAGATGGAAAGAGTTGGATTGTTATTGCGGAAATTTAAATAAATTAAAAAAAAAAAAGTGGCACATCCGGTTGTGTGATGAGCCACACGAACAAAACAGTCTCCAAAGAGTGCTGCTCAGATCATAGGGTTTGGGGCAATAACAGCAGACAAAACTTAGCATCTCAAAGGTCCTTTCCAACCATGAAGATTCTATGATTTCAGCTTGAAAGGTTGATTTGTTAGGAAACTTCCCTGGTCAAAATGTTTTGAACAGATCAACCCGCGGTCCTTCTCCTTTCCATGAAGGTGTTGGTTTTGTCCAAGGAGGACAGTCTGGTCCATGACAAAACCAAGTACCCGACAAACCAGTGAGGACTGTCCTGAACAATTTGTGGAGAAACCAAGAGGAAAATGGCCTGCAACAGGAAAGGAAAATGGAAAATTGGGTGGGATTTTTTTTTGGTGACAAGATATGGAGTAAAGGTAAAAGAAGAGAAGACTGCTGTTACTACTAAGGCTTAGCATTAGCTGACTATAGTAGTTAACAAATAGGGCTAATATTATTGCTAATAACTTGCTGTTAAGTAACAAATAAAAATCCGAGCAGGAGCACTAATTTCTCCTCCGTGCGTCTGACCACTCCAGTGGCGTGGCAGGCTTTGCACTGGTACGTTGTGGGTATCCAGAGTAGTTAAAGGAAAAAAGGTGGAGATTAAATCGGAATTCGGACAGAAGAGATGCCTGCAGAGAGAAATGTCATATAGATTTTGGTATTAAAAAAAAAATCTAAGGTAATAAAGCTAGACACAGAAGTGGAAGAGGGGCTATAACCTCAATGGCCATATGCTACAAAAAACAAGCAGGAGGAGGATGAGTGTAGCGCAATATGAACTGCAGACCCTCTCCACTGGGCTTAGCGGGACTTAAAATAAATGGGAAGATAATAAACAGTCCAGCAAAATACAACAGAAAAGAAAAATACTCCAGAGCTGCTGAAGAGGTTAGCCCGTGTCTGCTTTAAAAGCCGTGACAAACAATAACAATCCCTCATTTTCTGAAGTTGTGATCTGGGGTCCTGGATTTGTCCCAGGGTGCAGCACAGAGCGTGTACGAGCTGCAGAACTGAGGCAGGGGAGGGGGAGAGGTGTAACATCCCTTAGCAGTGACGGAAGTGGATATTCGTATTTCCTTCATTTAAAGAAGAAAAGCCCACGGCTTGATAATCTGGGGTTTTCCTATTGCAAGCAGGAGTGCCTCAGTTTCCCCATCTGTAAAATTATACAGGCTTCTTCATGAAACGTGCTTTGGGATCCTGTCTATAAAAAGCTGCAGTGGGGACAGAGGAGGTGCCTGACTGCACCCAGGAAACATTTGGGAGCAGAGCTAACGTGTCCTCTTGGAAATGTAACCCAAATTTCTGTGCTGCCAATGTGCCTGCATAAGGGAGGTTGCGCCTTTCCTGAGAAAGATGGTATTTCTGTTAATTCCCCGCAAGGGACACGATGATGTTTGCAGCATTAACGGGATTGTCTATCCGAGTAGGAAATGTAGGACTCTTAATCATGGGCCCTTTTTTCTCTTGCTTTTACTTTGGTCCTCGCTTGCTGCACCGATATTTAACATTTGTCATAAGTTCATTTTAGCTCTGTCTCATCTCATGTACTTGTTACTTGCTCTGTCGCTGATTTGAAAAGCACTCCCAAAATCACGGGGATTTTTCTGGCTTCGTAATGTTCTTTGAATTATGTGTTCTAGGAGACTTTTATGCATCACAGACTGTTTTTTTGGCTGTAAGTCAGAAAAAAATGTTCCTGGGGATGATGAGAGTTCACTTCTTCACCAATTTGCTTGTCTCCCAAATGCAGCAAGAAGCGTTTTTGTCGAGTAGTTGATTCCATCCTCCCACTCTCATCTGGCTTAGAAAAACGGCAATTACCCAAAATTCACACTTACCTTGTCACCTGTAGACAAGGCACCTCCGGTGCTACTCTGCGTTGTGTGACGGGCCGGTCTACACCAACGCTGGGGTGGGGAATTGCCGGGGCTGGGAAGGACCCCATGCATGGTCTGGGCTGCAACGTACCAAAATGATGCAAGGCTCGTGAATGGGTATGCAAGCAGGGGTTGTGTACGTACAAAATGGGCGGATATATGTATGTGCAAGTTTCTGGGATCCTGTGCAAAAGCCTGTCTAGACACCTCTGTGATACCTCCTAGACTTGGTAGTAGTGAAGCTTCCTACCACCCACTGCCCTCAGAGCCGGAGTGCTGCTTAGGGAAACGCAGTATATTAAACAACAAATAATACATAAGGGGTTTTCAAGTGTGCCCAGGTAGCTCAGAAGTTGTGGTCTGGGGTCCTTCTCTGGCAAGAGGCAGTGTTTGGGGAAGCCTTCCTCCTGAAGGCACTTTTGGTTCCACTTGCTGCAGTTTTGGTTCGGCTCTTCCCAGCTGCTCTTAACTAGAGGTCAGCGCATGACCTGAAGCGAAAGCCTTTGTATTTCTTCCAAAGCTTTTAATCATCGCGGTGGTAACCCTGCATGCTTTCCTTTTAATTTGTGGACTGTTTGCACGTAGTAAAAAAGGCAAAATGTGTTGAATAAATTTTTCATGATTAATGGTTTTGTCCAGAGTTATTGCTGGTGAAGATGCGGGCATAACAGCAGTGTTTTATTTTTTGGCTGACATATAAAAGCAAGGGAAAGCCAAAACTTTTTTTTTTATTATTTTTTTATTTAATAGAGAGTTCAGAACGTGGAATGAGCAGGTTGTAAATTGTGAGTAATTTAATTTTAATTAGTTCTACTAAAACCTTTATTACTCTTCCTTATTCTCATTCTGTGAAAGTGATATCAAGGCAAATGTTTGTGATCCTGAGTGCTGTGAGAAGGTGCTGTTTTTCAGACCTCCTGGCACAGCTCGTCAGCATCTCCAAAATTCTTTGTGATCCCAAAAGCCTGCACTTCTGAAGTGCTCAGCTCTGCCCAGAAAAGCTGTGGCAAATGTTATCCATGCCAGGCAGTGGAGGGGAGTGGGTTGAGGTTATTAAAGAATTGGTTTTATGGTTACTTTAGTGGTTATTTTAGTTATTTTGGGTTTTTTTCCCCTCAAGAACCTTGTTACATGGAGACTAGCAGTATAGAATCACAGAATGGTTTAGGTTGGAAGGGACCTTAAAGATCATCCAGTGCCACCCCCTGCCCTGGGCAGGGACACCTCCCACCAGACCAGGTTGCTCCAAGCCCCGTCCAACCTGGCCTTGAACCCCTCCAGGGATGGGGCAGCCACAGCTTCTCTGGGCAACCTGGGCCAGGGCTCACCACCCTCACAGTGAAAAATTTCTTCCTAATATCTAATCTAAATCTCCCCTCTTCCAGTTTGAAGCCGTTACCCCTTGTCCTGTTGCTACACTCCCTGATAAAGAGTCCCTCCCCACCTTTCCTGTAGGCCCCCTTTCAGACACTGGAAGGCTGCTATAAGGTTTCCCTGGAACCTTCTCTTCTCCAGCCTGAACACCCCCAACTCTCTCAGCCTGTCCTCACAGCAGAGGTGCTCCAGCCCTCTCATCATCTCTGTGGCCTCCTCTGGACCTGCTCCAACAGGTCCATGTCCTTCTTATGCTGAGGGCTCCAGAGCTGGACCCAGTCCTCCAGGTGGGGTCTCACCAGAGCAGAGCAGAGGGGCAGAATCACCTCCCTCAACCTGCTGGCCACGCTTCTTTTGATGCAGCCCAGGGTGCGGGTGGCTTTCTGGGCTGCAAGCGCGCATTGCCTGCTCATGTTGAGTTTCTCGTCCACCAGCACCCCCAAGTCCTTCTCTGTCCTCCTCCGCAATGAAGCGCGTTCATTCACTGGCTCCGTTCCGTCCTGTTGCACAGCCCTGGTGAGAGGATGGGCCCCCCCAAGGCCCCGAGATGCTGTCCTGGTGGGCTGCAGATAACCCTTCTGGGTGGGTAGCCTTGGCTGTTCCTCCCAAACCGGGCTGTGGTGGATGTCTTTCCTCATATTAATGATATTTGCTGGCAGTCCTGAAATCATCTAGTCTTAGTCTGACTCTCACTCTGTCTTTCTCACTGAAGAGTTTGGCCAGGGGGCAGGTTTTGATACCAAAATAACCTGTTCATCCTGTTATTTGGATGCCTGCAGTTGCTGGGAGGTTGGTGTTGGAAGGATGGATGCTTTGCTTTTATTGCTGCCGTTCTTATTTACTTGTAGTGGCAATACAGGAGGTCTCCCTCTCTCTCTTGGTGTTTTGTCCCGGAAACTCGTTTTTCATATGGTTCTTTTGGGGGAAAGCCTTTGAACCTTTCTTGTCCGGCCCAATCTGCAGCGCCGCTGCCGCCAGCGCCCCAGGGCTCAGCCTTTACAAATGGCACCAAAAAAGCACCCCCCAGCTGACAGCTTGTGTTTAATGAACTTGGTTGCCCAGCACAAAAACACAGCTCACCTGTGCGCCGCAATGGCTTCAGAAAAACAACGGGGGGAAAAAAAATTTCCGTAATTGGATTCTATCGGGTAATCTCTCAGTGAAGCAACACGAGTGCTAATTACTGCTATTGGTGACAGGTAGAGTTATTGAAGCGTAATGCTGCTTTCAGGTTAAAAAAAAAAAAAAAAAAAAAAAAAGGACTATGCTTTCAGGTTCAAAAAAAAAAAAAGGGACTATATTTACAAAAAATAAGTTATTTAACACTCAACAGGGTGCATCTCAGATAGCATTGCAGTACACCTATTAAATTTTTAGTGCCAGATTATGATTCACAGCCAGGGTACAGAAGTTGCCAAGCAGCATAACCCAAGCAACAATTATTAATTAATCAGGTGCTAAAAGTGCCTAAAGAGAGAGCAGTCGGCAAATGATAAGAGCCTCCCTGGGATACAATATTCTATTTTTTCTTTTTTTTTTTTTTCTGAGTTGCAAATTAGTTAAAGCATGTATCATAATGTGATGTCCCCTTAGCAGATATTGGATCCATTACTCTTTCTACCTATATTAATAAACCCATTGATGAATATTCTCATTCTTTAGAATGTTTCCAAAAATGATTTGCAGTTGTAGAACCATTTAACTTGGCAACTGTACGTACTGCAAGGAAACTTTGGGAGATACTATAAATTATTTTGACAGATTTGAAAATGCTGTTTATATCCATTAGTTGCTATAAATGCCAGGATGTTGTGATTTGACTGCCTCATTCTTCCTTACTGAAAGAGGATGCGTGAGATAATTTTTGAAGTCAGTCAAGAATGAGAAAAAACTTCTTGTAGGAAAAAAAAAATCATCGAGTATGTAGGTTGTGTAGGTAGTTTTAGTTTTCTCCCAGGGTTATCAATTAAATTTCCCTCCAGGGAGGGACTGGTGGGTCTCTGGAGCATCCCCCCCGCCGTCCCCCGAGCACGGTGCTGTGGGTGCATCCCCCGGGAGGGGAGAGATGCCATTTCCCGTAGGGACAATGGGGGTGTGGGGGGGCCGAGCCCAGCCAGGGCTGCCAGAGCTTCGCGTACCTATTCCTTTATAAATGCCATCATTGACAGGATTATTTTGGCAAAAAGAAATCTGTTTTTTAAAGCTTCCCAGTCTTACTTTAAGTGAGAAATAATGTATGTATTGGAGCTTATTCGCACATCTTGAATGGTCATTTCTGGTGTCACACTGTTTCTGTTTAGCTCATCATTTTCAGTGTAATTAGTTTGCTTTCAGGGACCTCTAATGCATATGTGTTTAAGAGTGGCTTGACCTCCTCTCAACTTGGTTTTCTTCTTTTTTTTAACCACTGAGTCAGGAGTATATGTGGGAGGACAGGGGAAAACCAGAACACTGAGGGAGAAAGTCCTGTTCCTAAAGACCAAAGCAGCATCTTTGAAGGATGTATTAAATATAAACACCGCTAATAGCAGTAGCACTCTTGAGGCAGAGCACGGTGCTGTTATCACTCTGGCTGGACATCAGTTGGGGAGTTTGACTGTCCCGTCATGCCTGTTGCGTGCACTGCCATTTCCCCTTGCTGGAGGGGACATGCCTGGAGCCCTAGTTCCCAGGTGAGATGTGCTGCTCCTGTCGGAGCTGGGGACCGGCCTCCTGGTCCTACCTGGTGTTTGTGTTGCAGAAATGCAGAAAAACCTGACATCTCGCTTGATGCAGTATCAGAACATACCGTTTTATGTTTCAGGGTCGATGTCTTGGTTTGGTTGCATTTTGGGTCTTTAGTCATTTTGGGTCTTCAGTTGCGGTTTGGGTCTTCTTTCAGCCCATCAGCTGTGCCCAGCTGGTCTTATGAAGGCATCGTGTAGCTCATGGGTAGGGATTGGGACTCAGAACTGGAGCTGGAGCAGTGTTGGGCATGCCTGTCTTGTAATTGATGGTTTGTACGAGCCCCTCCTGATGCACAGCACTTGTTTTGCTGCTTCTCCACAGCTTCGTTGGGAAACTTTAGTCCATTGGTATGTGTCACAACTTGGGAAGGCAAGTGTGTAAATTTTGTAGCATAGTTTCTCAAATACTTTCTTGTGATATGTGAAACTTGGTTGGGAAACCTCCTATGTTGAGCTTGGAGATGGTTTGGACCACGCTCTCGGTGTATCATCAGTAATTTTTGGAGCCTTGTCATGAAGCAGGCCGGATTCAGAGCTGAGAAGCTTTTGTGGTTGTTTGATACCTGGTATTCCTGTGTGGGGGTCCTGGGAATGGCAATATGATCAATGGTCATATCGTTACTATCCAGCTGTCATTCTTGCTTTTCATTTGCAAATGAAGATGCAAGTAACCTGCTTTTTAACATATGGCCCATTAGCTGCCTCCTCCTATTCAGATGGTAATGTTAGTGGGCCATTGGTGATTTAGTGCTCTGACTTGTATGGAAAATAACAGATTGTTTACGCTGGTAATTACACTGATTTCCATATCAATTGGTCCGGCTAGACCAGTGCCTTAAAATAAAAAACTTATGTCAGGACAGTACATACCTAAACCAGTTAATGGAAAAGCATTGTGTTTATCTTGGGTACTACTTTGAATTGTTAGGGAGCCGGAGAAAGGGGGAAAAGGCGGCTACAGATGAATCATGTGTATAAGGAGTGAAGACTTAGGGCCGGTTACAAAGTCCCAGCAGGCGCAATGGACATAAAGAATTTGATGAGGCTGAAAAAAACAATGGCTTTGAAGGATTAGTCAGAAAATACTGTTCTAGATCACTAGCAGATAAAAGTCAGCAGGGGACTCTGGAGATCTATATATTTTTAATATGAACAGGGGTTCTGGCCTCCTGACTTCCCTGGAGTGGCAGTGATTCATGCCAGTTGAGTATCAACAACTTCCATGAATTATTTGTATTGTAGCCATATCAGAAGCAGCTGAGATCCTCCTGCTGTGTTTGATAGTCAACAAGAGTTTGTCATCAGAACAGAAATGGCTTTTTTGCCTTTTTTTTTTTTAAGGGTTGAATAATAAATGGCTTATGCCCATTGCAGGAGTTCTGGACCTGTAGTTGGCAGTGATTGGGTGGCTTGTGAAGATCACACTTGGTGCTGCTATCTGAGCTGAAGCGGTCAGAACAGAGATTGTCAGAGTACGTGCTTTAGAAGGGTCAACAACAGCTGTCGGTTGACAACGTTAGTCCATCCAACCCTTTCCTTTCTTGAACACCTTGCCATGTGGCATTAGTAAAGGTGTTGAGCCTATGAATTAGTCAGACACGTAGCAGAATGACAGTGATATATGGGACTACAGCGCATAGTCTGCCCTCAGAGGTTCACCAAGACTGCCGTTGAATATAAACAGTTGGACTCCACTTTGCCATCTGATGTACTGCTCATGAGACTTCTTGTTTGTTTGGGTTTGGTTTGTTTGTTTTTGTGTTGTTTTTTTTTTCTTCTGACTTGGTCAACATGTGGCAGGTCTCAGCCCAAGCACTGCTCTCAGATGGGCATTGAGCGTCCTGATGGGAAGGGGGCAACTGAGAATGGGAGCAGCAAGAATGATCAGGAGCTGGGGGACGGGATATTCGGTGAAGGCTGGTTGCTTAGCATGCAGGGGTGAAGGTAGACCTGGTGACAGCTTTGAGGTTGCTGCAGAGAGGAGGAGGCAGGACAAGGGGTGACAGCCTGAAACAGTAGCAAGGGACCATTGAGTTAGATATTAGGAAAGACATTTGATCGGAAGGAGAAGTGACATGTGGGAGACCCTACATTGCTTAGACCGTTCAGGTATTTTACATTAAACTTTTAGTCACTGCTAGTCCTCCTTTGTACTGTGGGGCAGTTGAAATAGATATTGTCTTGGTGTCCCTTCCAGGTCTATCTTAAATTATTCTACGTGTTGTTGTTATTTTAGGCTTGGAAGGGAACAACACAAGGAAATGTGAACATTTATCTTTAAGGAGTTAGTGAATGGCATGGGAACAGAGAGATTTCTGGGATTTTGGAGTCACAGTTACACTCTATTATACAGAAATCCAAATGCTTCTTGCAGGTGAGAAGAGGTGAGAGAGCAGACTGGAGGGGTGAGTTGGTAACAGACTGAGAAAAAGGATCCCAATGTTAATGGGAGAGGAACAGAGCCAGGAGCAGCGCACGTCCCGGCTTTTCTCTGAGCCAAGAGCCACGTGGAGCTTTGCAACACTTTGCACGTGGGACACCATGCGCTTGTTTGTGCCAGAGCTGCCGGGCAGGAAACAACTCACGTCTCAGTCAGTGAAGCTGGTATTGGTACAGGAGAACTCAGGATTATTTAATAGCAACCTATTCCAAATAAAAGAAAGAAGCAAACAGTGCCCAAACGGGCCCCCCCAAACCACAAACCAAAGTTGCAACTCAGCGTTGGACCAGAGACAATAGGCAGACCCACTGCTTGGCCGAAGATGGAGGTCGGCGGGGTACAAGAGAGACAGGTTGTTGCTGCGATTTCCTGGTACGTTTAGTTTCCTGAAGATCCCAGGGCTGCCTTGGCTACGGGTTAATATTTGTTACATACCTTGTATGCAAAACATAGAAATTACATATGTATATTCTAGACGTGAGGAGCACATTATATTTTGAAATGGAAATGATCTAAAAGAGAAATAATACAAACCAAATAGGTATTACAGTACAACCATTACAATTATGTAACATGCTGCGTGGAGATTCTTCCTTTTCCTCCCCATTTGGCTTCACAGCCGTTTTTGGGAATAGAAGACAATGACTCAGACTGCATATTACTGTGAATGGAATCAAGACACTTTGTTATTAAAAAACCCAATAGAGTACAGCTGAAATATCAATAAACATTTGTCCTGTGGTATAATGGCACAGGGGTGTACTTCTGAAGACGTGCAGAAATGTTCTTCAGCATTGCAAATGCGGGAGCGGGTTTTATTTTGTTAAACACTGGAAGGTGGGCAGCATCCATCGGGGAATTTTCCATAGTAGAATATTTGGTCTTTTGTGGAGCTCGTAGAAGACTTAGCTCAAGGTACAGAAGTGCATAACACAATGTTTTGGACTCCTGCTCTGGTTTTGGACGATACCTGTTGAGGAGCTGTCATCTGGGATTTGAAATGTATGAGATTTGGATGAGGTTGGGTAAAACTGATGTTTGTAGCGTAGTTAGTGGTGCGGGTTAAGGGTTGGCGGTTGGGGCACCGGTGTTGCTCTAGCAAGGTGATGTGGTGCTGGGTGAAGCATTGTTGCTTCTCTGTGTCCTGTTTTATCACTCCTTAAACAGGTGAATTTGAAAGATGTTGTTGGGGAAGTACCAGAACTGGGAAAGGGTTTTATATAAAAGGTTCCATTAACTACAGCTAATTAGGTAAACATCCAACCTTCAAATGCTGCTGCCTTGCACCATAAATTTGAGGTCTAAAACAGAGGGGGGGGAAGTAAATGCATTCCTTAAAATGAGTTACTGAATAAATACAAGACTTGCTAATCAGGAGGAGCTGGAATAGTTGACTGATTTTTCTAAGAAATACTTTTTCCACCCATTAGTATATTGTTTTTAGTAGAAAAAGGCAGAGGAGAATTTGGTTCTAGGAAGAGTTGGATAGCACTTTCTGTGGTAGGTGGTATGGTGGAGAGAGATTAACTACCTATTGCACCACAGAACAAAAGGCAAATCGCACCATTTAATAAAAATGAAACCAGAAGATGATAAGGATCAAAGTGAAAGCGTGAACAGGTACAGACTGCCGTACAGAGCCGGTGCTGACTTACAGCGTGAGGACGCGCTAAGGTATCTCACCCAGCGTTTACTCTGACAGCTTGTACCTCACCTTTATCCCTGTCTCAACTCTGCCGCAAAATGCCTTCCCGTAGTTACCACTAAACTTATCTCCTCTTCCGAGGAAAAACTCTCAGCTACAGCTCCCTATAAAAAGCAGCCGATTACAAGTAATGTAAAGATAAGTTTCAAACAGCCTGTTACCCCGATTGTCTCTCTTCTCAAGATACGCGGGTTATACGGTGGAAAATGCGCAATAAAAAAATCTCAACGGGAAGGTACAGTCTCTCTCTACAAAAGCAATGTGTTCCTTTTCCTGCTCTCAGCTGGCTCTTCGGGAGCAGTGTGGCAGTAAGGACTCACGCCTTTTCGCGTGCGTTTTCCCCACCGTCATCTGCAGCAGCCGAATGCAATGCTCTGCAAAAACACTTCAACCTCGGTGATCAGGCGCTCGCAGCAGAGGAACGCTCTGGAGCTCATTGTGGGCTGACTCGTGCGTTCCTGTGTGTGCTTAATGGGGTTTTGGAGCAACAGCTTGAAAAAAGTGTGTTTAATATAAATTATTAGTCTTTACTTCTGTGACTCTTCTGCAGACATCAGGAATGAGGACGTTGTGTGCTCAGTTCTGTCAGGTATTCAAGAAGAGATTAAATCGGGTTTAATAATCTTTAAATTGTCATAGTGATCGGTCATGGCTGCCGTGCTTGCCGGGATGTTTGCGGTGGCTGGTTGGACATTGGCACTGCAGGAGGGGGACGCGTGGTGGGGTGGGACGCTGTGCCGTGGGTCGTGGGGCAGGCTCATGAATTCCGAGGCGTTCCAGCAAACGGGGCCATTCACCACTCCCGCATCTGCCCCTTCAGAGCTATAAAGGAAAGGAGACAAGGAGATGCATTTGGAGTTACTAAGGGTCTAGAGAACCTTTAAGACACAGACGCAGAGCTCCCAGTGCGATCAGCCGCTCTTTGTGTCCCCGAGTACGTCCCTTCGACATTATCATGTGAGAATTACAAGTTCTTTTAATTTCCCTGTTAGCGCAAACAATGCTATATTTTTCTCCCCCAGCCTTGCTTTCCCTGCAGGAAAAATAATCTGCGATAAAATCTTATCGGGACTATTCCAAGTGCTGTGTGGACCAAAGGAACCCGAAACAAATCCAGCTTATCGTTTCTGGTTCGGAGTCAGCAGAATGCCAATATGCCGATTTTTATCTTGAACATTAAAGAAACTGGGAAATGCTACTAGAAAGCAGTGTTCTCCAGCCGTCGTTTAAGAGTCGCGTTTATCCAAACTTTGCAGTTTCAGTTCAGGTGCTAATACCGGGATGGGGTGGTGGGCCCTTTGCCTTTGGACACAAGTTTGTGCTTGCCCAGCGCTGGAAAACAGCGCGGTAATGCGTTTAGTGGGATATTTTAAAGCCCACTGCGTATTGCATTCTGCAGGTGTTTTCCTAGAATTACACGGGTTTGTGCTTGTCACCGTAACAGCTAATGTGCAGAGTGCTGACCACATCCGAGAGGCAGTAAATTGAAAAAACAAATACTTGTCAGGGAATATTCCCTTAAATAGACTGAAAGCTGTTGAACCCCCTCCCCAACACATATTTTCCTGTTTTTTTTTTTTATTTTTTTCCACATCAGACCTTTCAGTGCCTTTTGGTTTAGGGCTTGTTATGCTCCATTTCTAGGTGTTTTCAGCAAAAACAGAACTGTTTTTTTCTTCTGTTTTTGTTAGGAGAGCTCTTTGCCAGGATGAAAGGCTCAATGGAAATTTTCTTCTCAATCAAGTACTTATATGTTATGGTAAATTAATACCTGCGTATGTTCCTTGTAGGTATTTATATAATCTCTATCAACAAAGGATTTGGGCTATTTTTCCTGCTTTGAGCTTAGCGCACGTAGGTATTTCTGCTGGGGGATTAAAATAGAGAGGTGAAAGGCTGAGGCGGAGCGTTCCCCTGGCAGAGGGGCCATCCGGAGCCTGACCCTCAGCAGATGGGTTTGCTCAGAGAAGTTGACTGTGTTCAGGCAGAGCCAGGGGTCACTCCCAGCTTGTGGAGCCTCCTTCATGCCAGGGCTTCTCTTTTTTTTTTTTTTTTTTTTTTAACTAATTTTTATAAAATGGAACAAAGTGTGGTAGAATTGGCCGGGCGTTGGGAAGGTTTACCTGCAGCAGGATGGCCACGTGGACATAAAAACCTGCATCGCGGCTGTTTGCTGTGGCATCGCACCATCCCCGGGCATCAACGTAAATCCACTCAACATGCTTCTCACTTCCCATCCGTATAAAGTCGTTGGAAAATGAAGTAAAAATGCTGCCCTGATTTCTAGTAACTTTACTCTGCGGGAACCAATTTGTAAGCATTAGAGTGCAGATTTGCAGGAGGATCCGAGGATGAGCGCTGCAAGGTCTCCAGCAGTACATTACCTTTTAAATACTGTAATTGGAGCCTTGAAATTCCTTTAAGCACTTTATTTTAGAAATAGCTGAGGTTTTGGAACGAAGTCATATAAAGTTATGGTGGCACTTCACAATTTTAGGAGACTTTTAGCCTGCCAAATTGTAGCTGCGGTATCGGTATGCACGGAGCTTCTTCCTCGGCGCGGCAGCAATCATGCCGCCAAACTGCGGGCTCTAAATCACAGCTAGCGGCTAGAGCAGCGGGAAATGAGAATACAGGTTTTTATGACCTTTTGCGAACAGGACTATGAACCTGTCGCTTGTGAAGTTTTACAAAACATCCCCTTAAGAAAAGGAGCTGCACTGGTGACATTTTACGTGAGCAGGTGTCATTAGCGAGCTCGGCTGCTGGTGGCTCGGGGAAAACTCTCACCATGGTCCACGTAGAAGTGAATTTCACAGATACTGTTGGTGTTTTTCCCCTGACATCTGCCTCTCTTATTACGTAGGAATGAGTGCAGGAAAGCAGGGCGTGAGGAGCTGGATGTTCATTCTTCTCCTTATCCCACCCTGGAAGTTACCACTTTGTGATTCCTTTACAGGTATTACCTTGAACTACTGATTTCTTTTTTATTAATTTTTTTTTTTTAAATGATGGAAAACTATTACTTGCTAATCATTTCTCCTGACTTGTCACCCCACCCAGCGCCGCAGGCTGAAACTCGTGCTCGGGACTAGAATTGACATCAGCTCCCTGGGAGGTACCAGGGCAGAGCTCAGCACCAAAGAATGTCTTCGTGTCTTTGGGTAAACACAAAGCAAATCCTTCATATTCAGCTGTCATTTATATTTCTTGCAATAATTTAAGGTCTTCATAAATTGACAAACCGCCCGTGAAACCAAGGTTCTGTTGACAGAAAACAAATGGATCAAACGCATCAGTCACATCCTTCGGTTGTGCTTCGTGGGGAGCAGAACAACAAATAAATGTGGAGAAGACCCAGGCTCACGTGTGAGCTCTCTCCCGCAGGTGTATTTTTATCCAGAGGGAATTTTTTTCCCTATAGGACGAGAAAGCCAAAAATCAAATCGGAGAGAAAGAATCGGCAGCTGAAATATGTTTTTAATAAAACAAAAAAGCACAGATACCCTCTCAACCCAAAGGATCGTTTTGACTCTTTCTGTTTTGTAAATGCATTTAAGTCTCTAATGACTTTGCAAGCCTGTGTGCAGCTATAAATCTGTCTCCTCGATGTACTCCATTAGCAGGCTTGGTTTTCCTGCTATACTATAACTTTTGGCGAACGTGCTGTTACGGCTTCCCCATAGTTCATATCCCAGTAGCGCACAGGGGAGCATTTTGGTTCAGAGCAGTAGCACACTGTTAGGGCAGACCCTTCCAGCATGCCGGTTTGCATCACAGCACGTCCTCGGAGCAGATATCCAAAATTTCCTTTGCAGGACACCAACTCCAGTGCTCTGCTTCAGGCGCACGCCAAATGCACTCCCAGAGAGGCTTTCCATCCATGCGTGGAGTCAGGCTGATGGGCTCGTGGACCACCCTGAGCCCTCCCCTTAAAATTTGACACAGTTGGAATGTTCGATGGTTTTGACCTACTGATCTGCTCCTCCTCTTGCACCAAATTACTTGCCCGTGTGGGCATAGCCTCTGTTGTCCAAGTTGGTCTTCCTCATTTCTGCTTGCTGTGCTTCCCTGCCACACTGTGGGCATAACGCTTTAAAAAGAAGAAAGGTAGGGGGGAAAGAAAAAAAAAGCCCAGCATGTGTCATGCCTCATCTCCGTTTCAGAAGGCAAAAGTGCCTCCCCCTATGTGCTGTTTGAATTTTTGGCTGTTATTACGAAGATAAATAAGGCAAAGCATTTAGAACTGGGCAAGGTTTTATCTGGAAGAGCCTTCCCTTTCTCCCAGGTGGCACTGGGCCAACGAGCTGTCGAAGGGAAATGAAATGTATCAACATTTCATAACCACAGCTCTTCAGAACTTTTGTTCCAAGAAAATAATTAGGCTAAGTTGACATTGCTGTCTTGATCCAGGATGTACGCCCTGTGTCTGGCTGGCTGGCTGCGGCACCGGCATTGGAGAGCTCTAGATTTATGATCCAGCGTACACATCCTCTTAGTGTTTATATATGGGAAGTTTTAAGCCATGTGGTTTAAATTTTTTTTTATTGATGAAAATTTCTGGTGGTTGGCTTACCCATGGTGGAGGAAGCGGAGTCTGAATTACACTTGACATCTTTAAGAGTAGTCAGGAAGGTGCCTCACCACATCATAATATTTCCGAAGTATTTTATTTCATGTCAGCACTGTGGTTGATACTATGTGCATCTCTTTTCCCTTTGTACGCAGCGTTTTCTTTGGTGGTCAAAAGAAAAATGATAGGAATATATTTCTATAGTACAAGTGACTTTAGGAACTTGTAAAGCCTTTTTTTTTTTTTAAATATAAAAGAAGAAAAACCTACTTGACTCTGAAGCCCTCCCTCTCTTCAAGAAAAATATCAACCCTTCTTCTGTATATGTCAGATTTTGAATGCTAAGATACCTGTCCCTCAAGGGTCAGAAGCCTATGTCTCCTTATAACCAGAATGATGTTTTTCTGTCTTTGTGAAGGTTTAAAAGTCTCCGTTTCTAGGTGTTGGTGGGTTCCAGCATGCATCTGTTGTGTTTTCCCAACTGAGGACAGGTTCCCTGGGAAAACATCATTTAAAATGAGCAAAGTCGCTGGGGAAGTTCCCCGGTGGCGTGCAGGGTCCTGGCACGGTGTTGGTGGGAAGGGCAGAAGTGAGTGTTAAGTAAAGTCTACATTTGTTGCTTGTGTGATAGAACCGCGAGCTGCCGTGGTACAGTCTGGTCAGATCAGCTCAGATCGCTTGCCTCACATGAGATTTATCTTATTTCATAGTCAAACGCTCTGGCTCTGATCTTAAACCCATCAGGGAGGTTCCATCTGTGGGCACGAGCAGCTCTCTCCTGAGATCAAGCCGTCCTGCATGCTTTAGGATACCAACGTTGGCATGGGATCGGACACCTATAAGGTGCTGACTATAGAGGAGCCCACCTGACCGGTTCGGAGGAGGAGCACAAGCTTTTGATGATGGGAATCAGGTGAGGAAAGTTCCTTCTCCCACCTGACAACGTCTGGAAGTGACTCGCTGCTGCTCAAGGTCCTGCACTTTTCGCAGACTTTTCTGAGTCTCCCTCCCTTGATTTATCTGTTGATTTTGTCCAGGAAGTCCCAGTATTGGCCCAAACCCCTTCCAACACCTCCGTTTATTTCAGCAGAATTTAGCCCGTGTCAAGATTAATCTCTACCGACCTTGCTAAGCCATTCACGCATTAACTCGGCTCCTCCTTCAACATAAATCTCGTGTCCAGCTTTTGGGGTGGGCAGGGGAAGGAGCATGGTACGCTCACTGAAAATGAGGAGATGCCCTTGGGCTGGGGCTTTTGACGCTGGGCTGGCGCTGGGAAGCATTGCAGGAATAAATTTGAAGTCCTTTTGCGTGAGGCTGCACTGCTGGTTTGGGGAACCCGGTGGGATGTGCCTTTGGATACGGAGCCTGGCTGCCCATCGGCCAAAGTATGTCTGATGTAGAGCATGGCACCATTTCATACTAGTTAAACACTTAAAAGATCTTTAGAACCTTTGTTGTTGTTTTTCCTTACTTATTTCTTCCTTCTAGTAGCCCGTATCTTCAGTGTTTCTCAAATACAGAACAGGGCTAGTTTTTCCTGACTCAAACCCCCAGTCGGTTATATTTATTCCAAAAAAATGTAGCGTGTAAAGCGTTGGAGTGAGGCCTGATGGAGGGAGGTTGTTTCTGCTCTGTGAGATGTCTTTAGACATTAAACAAGGTTTCAGAGTTGGAAAGGAAATGCAGTATTTTAAAATGTACAGAATAGCTAGGACTGAAAAAATAATTTGGAAATAATCATTGGGTGTGTATTAACAGAGTAGTATTGAGTAAAATAAATAGAAATATAATTCAATTAATACATGTGTCTAAATAAAATGACAATGCTGACACAAAGCTACTCTGCTCTTACTGAACAGATGTGTTTTGACAGTGTTGAAATGAAAAAGCAGAAACAATTATCTTGGAATTTTACCCATTATGTTTTTTTTTCCAAAAATTACATATTCCATTGAAATTCTCCTATTTTGGTGAAGATGGATTTTTTGCAGTGGATATAGTACTTCTTGAAAAAAGTTTCAAAAACGCTAGTGGGATTTTAAGCATTTTTGGCATGTTGAAGTTCTGCCACAGGTAGAATAAACCTGTGCAGGATAACCACTGAGTTTCTGCTGTTGTAAAACATGAAATACAATTACCAGTGTACCATCAGTATCTTTGTGGGTAGCAACAAGTCTTGGACCTAAATTAAAACTTGTCCAAATATTTGTATTTTAGAGACACCTGGATAAGGATCAAGATTCTCACCTGTCTCTTTAATAATGCCTTTAATTGCAGAAGAGATTTAAGTGTGTTGTGAAGTCCAGCCCTTTCTCAGTGAGGACTTCAATGAGACATTTCAAGTCTGCTTTAGCTACCTAAAGATGCGGTTGGGTACTCAGCAGGGTTTGCAGAAGCACGGCGGTGATCTTGCTGTAGGTGTTTGTGCGCCCTTGGGCATCCAAATGTTCTTAAAATCTAATCCTTGCAAATGGACGGGGGGACACTTCCCTGAGTCTCACTGATACCGGGCATATTTTGTGTTAGATCTGAACTTCGTGGGATCCAGAGTTCACACCTGATGCTTAAAACAATTTTTTTTCACCTGAATAAAGGAGGTCACATTTTAGATTTTCAAGTCCACCTGGCGCATCCTCACCCAGGAGAGCCGGTGCTGGCTGAGCTCTGGAGAAGGACAGCAGATGGCTGTTTGACCTCACCTTCCCCACCAGTTCTGGGTACAAAAGGATTTCTGAGCTCCAGGGGTTAAGCCTGGAAATAATCTGACTGGCAGTCCCTTAGTGAGCTACCAGTGGGAAACCTCGCTATGCTAATACGACGTGTCTTTCTCTTTCTTTTAGGCTTGACTTTCACGGGATCAATTAATGATAGTGAGTTTGAAAACTGGTTGTTTTACAAAGTCAATAAATGGTGCCAGCATTGAATGATTTTGTTACAAACCTCTCATTACTGGGCTGAGCAAACAACACAACTTCCAGTCCTGACATTTATTGGCAGCCGGGACCCATGGATAACCCAGTATCTTTTTTTTCCCCTAACATAAAAGATGTATAAATAAAACAATGGGAATGTGCAAAACGATGCAGGCAGAATGAGTTTGGTTAACACAACTCGAGGCAGCTTTTGAACGGAATATAATAAATTAAAGCTCTGATTGCGTTCAATGCCATTTATCTTTCACGGCCGCTCATTTCTGGAAAGAACAATTGGAGGACCCCGACACGTGAAGGTGTTTGTGTGCATGCACCTTCCATGCTGCTGATTTCCATGGGATTGCCACCTGGGCAAGTTAAGTGTGCACGCCAGTTCGTGCAGGTTCTGTTTACTCATGAGAAACAAATATTAGTAATAAGTGCCTGCTGGTGGCACAGTCCAGGAGATGACACATCCATTGCCTCTTGCGTCTTGCAAGTCATTGCAAGGTACGGTGCCGGCGTATGACATGGAGTGAATCTGTCCAGGGACAGGGGTGGCCTGCGGGGGAGACAAGCACTTTGTCATCTCAGGAGGGTATTGCCTGTGAGCGCTTCCTCTGCTGTGTGCCCCGAGGCCTGGGGGGAGAGCGGTTGGGTGGGCTCGGCCAAGGCGCTCCACCGACGTCGCAGGGGTTTGCCTCCTGTAGAAACAGCGGGGCCACAGTAAGTAGGAGACTGAAAACCTTTCTCTCGGAGAGGAAGGGTCTGCTCCAGTGTGAAATGTCCTTAAGGGGATCTTACCTGTGCATTTTCACACTGCAGCCTTTAAATTGTGCTCCTGCAATTGTACCGAATGTACCCATCTCTAAAGCCCTTGATTAGCTTTCCTTGAGCTCACCACCGTGCATGGGTGCCGTGATACGGACCTGCTTTCTGCCTGTACAGAGAAAGGCACCAGTAACTGCGGGGTGAGCGTGCCATAAATACCTGCAATACATATTCAGAGCCGTGCTTTCTGCCCTGGTTCAGGAGATCTGGTGACATTGGAGTTCAGATTTATCCTGATCAGTATTAGAAAAGGTCCTGTTGGCTGTGTTACGTGAAAAGGAATATTTTCAAGGCTACTTTTGAAGTCTTAAGGTCTCGATGCTCTTAGTCCTTCTTAAATAATACTGGAAGTGCTAGGTGTTTGAAACCGTAGCATAAAAAACTACAGGTGTAATATCAACTTGATGAGCAGAGAAAATCCACCGTGTGCCTGCAGTCAGGGGACTGGGGGTCTTTGCAGTCCCAATCATTACGGCCTCCTGGTGTCATCCCTCCGCGGCCCTCCGGGGACTGAATTCCTGTTTTGTTTCATTTAATAGATATATATCAACCTGTGCACCTTGTCACTTTTTGCATGCCAGATGGTGTTGTGCTTTGTGATCCATATGAAAATGCTTAAATAAAAAGAAAAAAGTCTTTGTACGTAGGCATTAATTGCTATCAGATCCTCACGGTTCGAACCAACTATGTCCTGAACAGGCACGCATTTGTTTGCCCTGCTTAGGCACTGGCGTGATGCTTTAGTATCTGTCGTTAATAGCAAAGGAAAATGGTTGGTTTAACTGGGGGGAAAAAGGAACAGTGGAGGATGAAGGTCCAAGAGCGCTTGCCAAATTTCTTTCAACCAAATCGGCTGCCAGTGTGTAGTGTGAATGAAGAAAATTGAGAATGGCAGCTAAGGCTTAACTAATGCGATCCTATTTGGGGCTGCAAACAAAGGCTTTGGCCTCTGTTCACAGGGTCCGACCTTCCCGTTGTGGATTGAAAGCTAAAATGATTGTGGGATTCAGTTTGACCAAGAAGGTACCAGGAGAGTGAGACAGAAGCAGAAACCCCAGCCAGGTGCTGCTGAAAGGACATTTTGTTTGAGGCTGGAAAAGCAAAAAGCTCTGTCTACATCCTCAGGTGTAATTTATAAGCAGACTGAACGAAATCCCTCAGGATTTTGGTGGGTGATGGTGTCTATCCAATGCCACGGGCATACTGGGCTGTTAAATAATCCCCAGCCCTGACGGCCTCAGGAATTATTAGCCATTATCACAACTTGCCTCCAACTCCGTCTCTCAGGGGCATCTTTTTCCCATTAGCAGTTATTCATATGAAGAGCTCTTGGGTCTCGTCCAGTATTAGCTCTTCGTTTCCTCTTTTGTTGGATGCCCAAGGAAGGGCTCTCCAAGAGGGGTCTGTCTTTGCTGTATTCACAGGCCACTCTTGGCTGATTTACTTGGAAATACGCGCACAAAATAAGCAAGCCCATCTGTTCCCTTAAAGTAAGGGATAGGAAAATCAGCCACACCAGCAAAGATAAAAGAAAACTAACTGGCGGTCTGCGGCAGGCAGGTACGAGCTCACACCTGCAAACGCGCCTGTGCAGCCTCTGGGGATGGTCAGACTGTCCCAAAACCTGCTGAGACCGCAGGGCAGGCTTTAGTCCCCTGGGGAAAGAAATACAAGTAATTTTCTGTGCGTGCCCCAAGCCAGACGGGCCGTGCCGCGTGTGCCTGGGCAGGGATACGCACGCGGTCGTTACCATTAGGGGTGCTCTGGCAACGGGGCTGGACTCAGGTCTGGTGTTGGGTCTGAAACGGCAGCGTGGCTGACCTGAAACAATGTAGGAGCCGGTTTTAGCAAAACATGTACAGTTTTTGAGTGCTTCCCTGCCCTTTTTTTTTTTTAAATTTTATTTCTTTTAACAAAGCTAAGAAAGCTAGAAAATGTGGAAGTGCTTAAGAGTGTTGGTCATAAAAATTGTTTTAAGAGGCTTATAAGTGTAAATACACAAGCAATTAATAGCAGGAATGCGTTGCGTCCTCTTTCTAGCCAAAGCCTAAAGTTGTCAAATGTGGTTGCACTTAAAATATTAAAACCAGCTTTCTCTTTTTTTTTTTTTTCTTTAAACTTTCACCAAGGTTTTACCATCGTATTTGCTGGATGTCTTTTAATATATGAGGTACCGGGGAGGTGCAGGCGGCCTGTACGTTGCTATTCCATTCCAATGTTGAGGAAGTGGTTTGCTTACCTAATGACAGCAAACTGCTGCTTCAGCAGCATTTAAGCGCCAGGGTTATCCCCGCTGGGTTCGGGGGTGAGCAGTCAGCCCGTCTGCGGTCGTCTCCTTGCTTGAGGAGGTCCTTCCACGGATCTACCTGTGTTGGGGCTGATGTTTCTGGGCTGTGCCGTGAGCTCCGTGGCATGGCCGGGTGTTAGTGGGGATGGCGTTCCCTTCCACAGAAAGCATTAGGAAAGAATAATTCCCCTGTACGCGGTGAGGGAGTAACTACTCGTAAGCAAAAGTTATAAATAGAAGACACCCTGGCTGCAAGCAAGTAGTGACAACCCATCTGCACGTTTAACAATACAGCATTATGTTCAGAAAAGATGAAGCGTCTTCTCCTCCTGGCTTTTTGCCCTAGAACACAGTGTTTATGTGTGCTTTCCACCGTGGTGCGCTCCAGCTTCACAACCATTGCAGGTGTTTCCAGCAGCTTGGAGACCCCCATTCCATCCCTGCAAAAACAGAGAGGAAGACAGTTTCGGTTTTGCAGAAGAACTGACTGGCAGCTCCAGCAGTCAGATAAAAGAATTGAAAACTGAACATTTTTTGACTCAAAAGTACCAGTGGGGGTGTCCCACGCTCATCCAGGCCATTCCTCCCTGGTGGCCCTGCCGGCGCTGGGGGACTCTCCTCGAGAAACAAACGATGAGGCATTGCCAGCCCTGTGTCAAGATCTTGACGGTTGGGTTTTGGGGTGTTTTTGTTCTCTTTTTCAAAGAAAAACTGACATTTTCCACTGGGGAAGCGTATTTTTTTTCCCCCTCCAGAATGTTTTCCTTTTAAAATCAAAACAGAAGCAAAACGAAATCTGTTTTGACAGGAGAGGGGGGAAAAAAAGTATTGGCTAACCGTATGCGTGCTGGTTTTTGCTTGACTCATGGAAGACGAGTCTCTGGAAGTCTCCTTAGAAGCCCCGTGCGTCGTGGGAGGGTCCCTGGTAGAAGAGAAAGTGGCTGTCAGACCCCGAACACCTGTTCAGGGTGGAGGCAATGGACAGAGATGACACCAAGACGGAACGCTCTTGGGTCCTTGCTCGAGGAGGAGGGGAGGGCAACGGTGAAGGCTTCTGCAAGACATACCTGAACGCTTTCTGAGAAAGAGGCAAGGCCCCGTTTCACATTGAGTAGTTAGGGGTTGCTTTTTTTTTTTTTTCCAACTGCTGTTTCTTTTGGAATTTTTGGAATATTTAAATATTTCTTTTGGAATTTCTTGGAATATTTAAAAACTAGAAATGTAAAAAGCTTCAAATTTATGCTTGTTCTTTTTCTTTAACGTTTCCCATTCTTTGTTTTCCCAGAGATAAAATTAAGGAAGAAATGTTAGTAGCGAGAAGCATTAAAAAAAGAAAAAGCAAAGCAGTATTTGATTTTCCATGTAGAAAACCACAGAAAATTCTCTTTAACCTCCCCTTACTTTCCAAGATATGAATCCGGAAAAACTACTCATCATTTCTTAGGTCCCCCTCTCTCCCCACCCCCGCCAAAACGATCATACTTTCCGCAATATTACTGTATTTAGCAGTAGCGTAGGATCTTCTCATTGCATTAAATGTTTTCTGATGGGTCTGGAAATGAGATGTTTGTTTAACTGTAGTACACTTCCTTCATTTGCTAATTGCTTGTTTTTTTCCTGTATGACTGAAGATCTAGGTTTTTAAATAGTTGGTAAATACACGCACGCACGTGTACGCACGCACAGGCACTAGCACGACAATCTGCTTTCTACACGCTTGCCTTTTTAATGCTTTTTTGTTGTTGTTGTTTGAAAAATCATGTAAGCATAATAGGGATAATTAGCTTTGACTATGAGCAAATCTGGCAATAAAACACATTAGCTACAGCTTTAAATCAACATCTCAGCCTGCAGCCTTGACTTAACTCATAGTCCTGGTAAAATCTAATTAAAATTGAAATGATCATTTAGGCATTTGATTTTAATTGCGTATGTGTGTGTATGTTTGGCTATTTGGCCTGTACAGATGATTTTCTTGAAGTAGCTGAGTTTGCGGAGAGATGCTTTGAACCTTGTGCTCTAATCATAGGGGAAAGACAGAGAAACTTAAGAGATGGCTGTTAAGTTCAAGGCCTGCTAATGGTATTTTGAAAAAAATACTCCTATAGGTAATGTGTTTGAGTTGCGTTATTAGATGCCTAAGAATATTAGTTATGCATTGGCTAAGACTTGCAGAAATCAGGAGTGTGTTTTTAAGTCCACGTTCCTAGAGCAAGAAAAATACGCCAGAAACTCAAGCTGAAGTGTATAATCGCAGAGCCTCCGCTTTCCCCTACCCTTGAAAGAAGAGCTCTGGGTTGACTTCAGCCGTGAAAAGACATTTGTAATGCAGATTACATCTGTTCACAGGGGGAATTATGAACGCATGTTAAATTTACGCTCTGGCTTACTCGGCACTAATTTCACCTTGTAGACCAGCCCTCCATCTCGGTAGAAGACAACGGGGGTCAGGCGGGGGACCCCTCACGCCATTTGGAAAACCTTGCTGGGTGCCTGCCAGCGCCTCCCTGTACCTCCTGCCTTTGGAAACACGACCTTAGGTGCTCGCCTCCGTAAATGTGTGTGTGCTGCCGCTGATTTATTCTGACTGGGAATGTGACCTCGGGTCTCTAATAATAAACACCAAGAGAACAAATAAAAACAATGCCGCTCATGTACTTTCAGAAGAACAAAGTCTAACGCTTTTCACGCAAGCCTGTAGTGGTCAGGGGAACTTTTGGGAGCCTGATGCGTCCTTTGCATCCTTGGAAATCTCCTGGGGTGTTTCTGGACACCCCGAAAATAACGTAGGTTTACACAGCCCCATGGTTGGGATTTATGCAAAGTGCAGCTTAAACCTCAAAGCAAGGACATGGCTACTTTGGGGGGACACCATTGGATTTAAGTGGGGCTAATGTTGATGAGTATTACTCCCATTTTATTTCCCAGTGCCACCTAAAAGAAAGCAGAAGGAGCTAGGAAATACTCGAGTGTTTGGGAAACCCTGTGGTGCGGTATTTTAACATGCGCTATCCGCAGCTGGCTTGGCGCGCCCTGAGTTGTGCATGGCGGCAGAGTTGGGGCAGTTCTGCAAAATGCAAATAACCCCTAGATTATTTGCAGTGGCCGCAGCCGCAGTGACAGAATATGGGTTTGAGCTCAGACCGACTGAAGAGTACACCTCTCATGTTTCTGCAGATCCTGAAGGGTCGTAGTTTATAGGAGTGTAGCAGCTGTTCTAATGTAAGCAATGGCTTCAGATGCAGCGTGGGCAGAGTATTTGGTGAAGGCAAGAGCCCTGGGCTCTGCTCCCTGCTACATGGAGGTTGCGTTGCAGTAACGCCCTGACACCAAATGCAGGGTGGCTTTTGTTCCGTGTGGGGTGAGGGTTTTTTTTTTGTTCATACGAGGTGCTCAGTACCGGCCGGAGTTTGGTTTGCATTCAGAGCTGCTGTGCCATCTGCCTCGTGCTCGTTCGGCAGTGCCGGTCCCTGTCTCCTTCCTGCCAGGCTGAGTGGCCTCGTTGAGTTTGTAACATCATTTTACAAATTTGTTGGCCATCAGTAGCGTGTTGCCCTTCCTAGCTGGGAGTGTCTGGGCTTTCACATCTCACTGACTTTAGGGTGGCCGCCAACCAAGATGGTGCGATGCGAGACCACGCTGTTGACAAATTTGGCCCAGCAGACAGGCCTGACATGTTGCTCCAAGACACAGCATTGAGCTTAGACCGTGGTCCTCGCTTCCCTTGACCAAAGGTAGGTAGGGAAGTTCAGCCTAAATTCAGGGACGAGGTAAGGTTGGGCATGGGGTATACCCAGCTCAGCCATGGCACTGGTCCGCAGTGCTGCAGAACAGGCGTTGTAAGAAGATGGGCGTTGACGGGCACGGGGAGAGTTAGCTTTTAGAATTAATTTACCAGAGCAAACTGCTCGGAGCATTTCAGCTGATGGTGCAGGGTGTTCCCCAAAGAAACAGTAACTCGTTGCCTAAAGCCAGCTTCAGCACGAATGCTAATGATTAATGCCTGGAGATCCCAGTGGTCTTGGAAGCAATATAGTTAAGTAAAAGGCAATGGGTTGGATAAAAGGTCTTAAATCAGACTAATGTTGGCAAATGTCACTTGAAAGAGAGGGATTTTTGGAGGGAAAAAAAGAAAAAAAGGAGAGTAATTTAAGAATAAATTCAAAGGAGGGAAAGCAGACATTCCCACAAACTAATAAAATCTCTGCAAATGAGAAAATGAGCCTGCTCAGATTGAAATTTAATCACAGAAAGGATTTTATTGTAACAAGGAGAATTATAATTACCACTCGAAAAAGGAGAGGTTTTTCTGCGTCTCAGCTGGCATGCGGCCGCCAGAGCCTGGTGCCGAGCAGGAGGGACGCTTCGGGGAGGGAAGGAAGGGCCACAGCACTTGTCCTGCCAGTAATTAATGCAGTCTCTGCCAAAACCGGATTCATTTGGAGGCAGTTGTGAACATCTCATGGGCGAGTACTGTGAAAGCATTGCTCTAGCAGCGAGCATCTCTCTTCCCCAGCGGTCCCCGGGGGATCTTCCTGGTGCTCCCCTGCCTGAGCTCCTACTGAGGCATGGCCTGGGGGGCACTTCGGGGCATTGGAAACACTTGTGGGGTGCTGTCACTATGGTATAACCGCGGTCATACTTCAGACTCATTTAAGGCCACCCAAAAGGTCAATAAAAGCAGAAATGAAGTGCAATATAAATACAGAAGTATTTCAGTGGCCGATAAAGAGTACCAGCGCACACACCTTATATTTCCTTTTAAAAATTAGCGGGCATTGGTATTTTTGTTCCAAGAGAAAAATCAGAGGAGAAACAATGATAAGAATCCCACCCGCTGTTTGTAGTTCAGCAGTACGAATCCTTTCAGGAGCAGGCTGACCACGCAGTTGGACTTTTAGCTTTATTTAGAAACGATTACAACCACCCCAGAGCTCAAAATACGTCCGTAGCTTCTCTTTAACAAGTCAATATTTTCTCTGCTATTCCCCTGCTGAATAGGCTGTTGTTTCCTTCCTTGTTTTTGTTATAGATGCAATTCAGGCTGGGTTGGTTTGATTGATATGTTCTGGTTCTTTTTTCTATTTATGATATCGAGCTCCTGGAGTCTCCACTGACTTCATTAGAGTATTTTGGAAAATAAGTATCCTCAGCATTATTTTCTCTCCCTGTCCTAGTGGGGAAAAAAAAAAGAGAAAAAAAAAAGAAAAGCACATAGAAGCATACTTTAAAAGAAAAAAAAAAACCTGTTAGCTTGTGCATACAGTGGAGTGGTGAATGATACCGACTACACTTAACAAGTTCCCTTTTTAGTGTTCTATCAACGGCAAGGTTTTTAAAAGAAATTAAGACTAACATAATATTTGACAGCTTTTACCACGTTTAAAATTGCTGCTGAAATGCTCGGTGGGCAAAACTCGCATTCTGCTTCCTTAATTTGGTTTCTTAATAATTATTTGACATCCGCTTCTCTCCTGCTGAATTTCAGAAATGTTGTTCTCTGCATCTGGGATGCTCTCGTGGCTGATCGCGTCAGGAGGAGGGGATGCGTTTCCCATGGCAGGGAGCGAGTATTGGCGTGCGCCCGCGCCAGCCATCTGACACGGGGCGAGACAGGACACGAGTTACGACCGTTTCTCTCAAAACACACACGGTCCCGTGTCGGTGGGTGCTCCCAGTCCTTCCCTGAAGGCAGCGGGTTGTTTGAAGAAAAGTCCCATTAACTTTTAAAAAGGACAGTTTAATGAGAACATACGTCTTTGTGTCAGCGCTGGAAGAGTTAATAAGAGCAGGTTGAAAAAAACTAAAATAAAATTAAAATTAAAACTCTTTATTTGGCCAGAATCTGCAGTGTAGACACAGCCTGTGCTCCGTCTCTGGCTCTGCGTGCCGGCAGAGGCGTTTGGCTAGTGGGAATTAAGCAAAGAATTGTGCAAACATTGGGGAGCGGCGCTGAAATTATTCAGCAGACGGGCTTTTTTGCTACTTTAGGATTAATTTGCAAATTTGCTCTTGACAGTCATTTGTAAGATAACCATAACCCTGAAATATTTTAGGTCATGGCAAGATAGTGGTTTAAACACGTTGAGCCTGGTAAAATGAAAAGTCAATCAGAAGAGAAATATGATTTCTGGGTTATTTTATATTGTTTTGGAAAGGATAGTTTCAGAGAATTAGAAAAGAGAAGCGAGTCCCTGGCCTTTTACGTTTGTGTCTACTGCTGTTGCAGTCAGTGAGCTGTACTTTTAGGAACTCTCTGAGAACATAAATACTTGATTATTTTTTTTTTTAAACAATACTTGGAAATACTGTCTTTTTTTAAATTATCTCATCTATTAAACAAAGAGCAGTGAATCATGCTTTTATTCTGTGTATTTTTACAGCAAAGTGTTTAAACTGGTCCGTTGAATAATTTCATGCTGCATTAAGTTCAGTAAGATCTTTTTGTATGTATCATTTTTAGTGCTTCCTATATCTTTGGCCATAAGCTTTTTAATTATCCTGTGAAGAAATGTAAAATGAAATTTAATAAGGAAGAATTTTTTGATGGGTTGGCTTCATCTGATGCAGTGTTTTTCAGATCATAGACTCATAGAATAGTTTGGGTTGGAAGGGACCTTTAAAGGTCATCCAGTCCAGTCCCCCCTGCAACGAGCAGGAGCATCTTCTACTAGATCATGGAGTCGGCATCAGTTGCGTGTTTTGTTTGGAAATCGTCGGGTTGCCTTTAGAGTGACTGCCCATCGCTCCCCAAAGGCTTCTAAAGCAGCCGCCATGTGAAGAGAAGAGCTTGGATTAGGGTAGAAAGTTCACCCTCTGGAACCAGAAGAGCGGTTGTAATTCTAGTGCTTGTATTGATTCACTGAATTGAGATGTTAATGGTCTCCTGCCTGTGCGCTGCTCCTGCGGCCAGGATTTGGGAATGAGCAGCCAACGGCGCGGGGAGCCGGTGGGCTGGGACTGTCCCTTGTACCTGTAGCCTGGGCTCAGTTTCCTCCGCAGCGGGCAAGGCTTTCCTCACCCCACCGCCGGCATTGGCTGTCAGGTGCCTTTTCATCTTCACTCTCTGGTTTTGACCAGGCGTTGTGGTAGCGAAATTTTGGGCTTTCTCTAATGAAGTCTTCCTCAAACCCAACGTGGCTGGGTTTTGAGGTGTCACCTTTTTCAGCAAAGGAAAAAGAAAATGTTTTGTCAAAAAAGATGTCTGAGTTGGGCTGGTTTAGAGCGGCAGACTTAAGCTGGGCAGTCCTGGGACCTTTTCCTTGGAGGTGTTTTTTAGGTTGGAGCCTTACATAAATAATTAGGGTTAGGTTTCTAATGCTGACATTCCTGCAACCTTTATGAATACAAATAATGTGCTCGTAAATTCAAGGAAAGGGAAATGAAAAAATGGAAGCCGATGAGCCTGTTCTATGTCTTAGAGAGAAAAAGGAAAATGAAAGGTGAAGACCTGGTTTTCCTCCAGCTCTGAGCTGATGCAGGTCTCCGTATGCCCATTTCTGTGGCTTTCCCAGCGCCCACGGGGGAACGCCCCTTCCCCGGTAGCTGCTGTCTGAAGGGCAAAGCAGGGATGCTCTGAGGTTTACCCACATGTGTTTTAATGTAGGGTTAGGACTCTGGCTTGGTATTTTGCCATCAAATACCTTCCCACCCCGTTTTAAAGGTTTCAAACTCAATACTTACCCACTTTTAATTATTTTTTTTTAATGTACAATTAAAGATATACAATACTGGGATTTGCCCGTGTTATCACTTATGAACACTACCTGTTTATGAACCCAAACCGGAGTTGTATCTGGAAAGCCTTTTCTTTTTGTGAATTTTGGTGTTGCAGATCAAATGTGCTTTTGAGATCCAAATTTAACTTGGATCTTGAATTTGCAAAGACTTACTATTGCCCCCGATCCTGCACGTGATCCGACATGTCTTAGGAGTTCACCTGTGAGGACGGGTACTTTTTTGAGTCAAAGGTATGGCGCAGGTGAGCGAGCCTCACCAGGCTTAGCAGCGTTCCTTGGGAATGGAGTTAAGGTTTTGCAGGTTGTCAGAGCTGAAGATGCACACGAATGGCTCCCCCATTGCCTAATTGCATTTTTAATTGGATGATAGCAAAGGGCTCTCATTTTAGCAATGCATTTCCTAACTGCTGAGCATTGTGGCTGAGCTGATGAAGAAATCAAATCTGAAAGAGCCGGATCCTCCCCGGGCTGAAATTGATGCTGGGTTGGTGTTAAATCCAGATGTGAGTTGCTGAGCTTAGAAAAATGAAATGAAAACTAGGATCTTCTAATTGCTTTGCATTTTCTTTGGGATCTGTGAAGACATTTTGTGAGACAGGCTGACCAAAACACTTGTGAGCTGCTGGGGGCACGTGCATTTATTTTAGCCTTCTCTGTGCTCTGAGACCCAGTCCCAGAGGACCATGGGTGCTGCTTCAACACCCTCCCCATGTCATTAAATGCATATTAGAGGGGAACATGTGGCACCGGTCATGATTTGTCTTCTACGCTGAACATTAAAAACGTGGTGAAAAAAGCCCAACTGGGTGAAACTTGGAGACTGGAGCTTGGAGAACATCACCTGCACTGTGCTAAAGGAAAACTGAACCGTGATTGTGGCTGTGGGACTGGAGGTGGGTTAAGCAGCGCATTCATTTGGGGATTCAGAAATTCCCTTTCCATGGCTCAACGGTCCATGGACTCCGTGTGCACCCCAGGAACATAAATCTCTGCTGCTAGCTTTGTCTCTAGGTAATTAATCAGTGGTTGGTTATAGACTTGTTGGGGACGGACAGATATTGTTTTATTCCCTTTTAGTGGTTTGGTTTGGTTTTGTTTTTAAATTCCAGTTCAAGTAAGTGGAATATTCCTCATTTTCTTTTATTATAAGGTAAACAAAATTACCATGATATATCTTCTCCAATTTCTGTTAGGACCGCACTATGAAACTATAACCTATTTTTAGCTGAAAATCCTTAGAAAAGTGTAAGAAGCCAGAAAATGCTTTAGTGGGAAAGTGATATGTTCAAATAAACCTTACAGAGATAGTGCTCACCCAGCAGATGAAAATATTAAGTCTGGGGATTGTTAGGCAGAAGAGTATCTCTGAATCTCTCTTTTCTTTCTATCTAAGGTAACCTGATTATCACGGTAATCTCTTTTGCTCTGTCAGTTTGAAAAGACACTATCATCTGTCATTCTGTAGGAAAAAGCAAAATCCCCAAATAATCATAGGCAGAAACAAATATTCCTTATTTGAGCTTTTGTTTTAAAAATTAGACTAATATTCATACAGCCAGAAGCATGTTTTTTATATATATATATAAATATATAAAAAAAGATATACACACACACACATATATATAACTATATATATATGTAAAATAACAACCCCGCTTTTTTTGAGCAAATGCATGTTTATGCTCTGTACAGTTTCTGCAGGAGATATCTGGGCTGTTGGGCCGTTACCTACTGAATGCTTTTCTTTTCTTAGTGGAGATCTTCTGCAGAGGGGCGCTGGCACCGCCTGAGCGTGTCTAGGCGTGTGTGTGCCAGCACGTACATTTGTCTTCCAGAAGCGGGCTTTGACCATGCATAGGACTAAACCACTGAAGAGCACTTGGGAAATACGAGATACTTTGTTCCACCCGCTAAGATGCTTACGAAAATAAAATTTAGTTGGGAGAGATAATAAATAAGAGGAATCCAATTATTTTTTGGCTTGTCAGTCTGTCCTGAGGAAACTACCAGTAAGTCTATATGACGCGATAGCTGATTTGGCAGAGAACCCGTTGAATGGGTTGGGTTAACTCAGTATCTCTATCCTCAAGATGACCCAGATCAGCCCTGAGTGCCTCTCCCATAACCAAGGGGTGCATGAGCTGGGGGGCGGGTGCAGGCATATACACAGATTATCATCCTCCGTGAGCATCCAGATGGTGCCATGTCTCTCCTGACCCTCCTCTCCTGAGCATCCCTGGGTGCTGGGTGCAGTGGTGGGGGCCTGGCGAGGTGTGGGGCTCTGGCTGCCCCTGCAGGGATGAGGATGCCCAATTCGGGAGGGCGGGTTTTTGGCCGCCGTCGGTACAGCTGCTGCCCTTGCTGGCGGGGAGGGAGGACACCTGCGTGCCCCTCTGAATGAAGGCAGCCTTCGGTTTGGGAGAGACACCGCCGAGGTTACCACAACAGCGCTGCCCTGCACGGAAGCGCCAAGAAAAGGCTGCTGCTTTCTGCCACGCGCGCTCGGTCGCATACTAAGGAAGCGGCAATGGGGGGATAATAAAAGGCACTGGCTCGTCGTCCGGCTTCGACACTATTCAGAGCTTGCCCGAATTAGCAAGGCTGGTGTAATCCATTCTGCACACCACAGTAGTACAGTAAAGTTTATTTTGCGGGGGGGAAACATGGCCCCACTACATTCGTGGGAGCTTTTTCCAGTGAGGTCAGCAGGGTTTTCATCTCTTATGTTCAGTAGTGGGTAGAAGAGTATTTCCTCAGCATCTGTAACCAATTTTGTTGAAGGAGGAGAAATAGGGGTTTGTTTGTTTGTTTAATTATGCATGGTAAAATAAATTGTGATTTTACAGTCAGGAGCAAAACTGGGATGGCTGCTGCGGTTGTTCGCAGTGGTTACAGCTGATGTCAGCGACTGGGCGATGCTTGTCAGAGGGAGCTGGAGCACCTGGGAAGGGCTTTGGAAATCAGTGAGGGCTCCCCTCTGCTGCCGCCTCCGATCGCTTCCCTCCGGCTGAAGGAGCCTCCTCCTGTCGGCAGAGTTTCTGTGGCAGAACCCCGCTGATGTCCAGAGGGGAGTGGAATGGCAGCTCCTACGGCCACATTCAACCCAGATGGTTTCAGGTCTCCACTCTTCTACGTTGGCCATAAATTCACCCTCGCAGGCTCAGGGCGCGCGGGTGAAATCCTTGAGCTGCGGCCATCGCTCGCTAGTGCTGCCTGACTCTGCTTTAGCCTGTTGATGGAGGGACACTTCCCATTAGACATTTATAAATAAGAATTTAGCACAAGTGAGTGGTCTCGTGATTTCCTAGTAATTTCCTCAAATGCTTAATAATAGACATGTCCCTAAATATCTTCTTTGTCTCAGTATTAAGACTTTTAAGCTGTTACAGCTGCTTCAGGATAAGAGAGTGGTGTATATAGAAGTTTTTATTTCTTTTTATAAGAAAAAAAAATTATATATGTTTGTCTTGTGCTTTGTCCCATGTGTTCTCCCACGCAGTACAACTGGACCTGCAAGTAAACCACGAGACCTCTGAGACAGACCTTTTTACGTGTTACATGTTTTTCAAGTCTTGGCTGCTGTTTCTTTACATCACCCCAGCAGAGCCAAAGCATGCAGAGAACGATAATAATCATAATTAAACAAAATCTAACTTGCAGGAGCTTAAAACCCAAAGGCTACCATTCCCCTGGGGACAAGGGATTATAACTGGTTCTGTGTCAGCTCGGTAGTCGGTGTCGCTGGAGGTCTCTGTAGGCTGCAGATAATCATGTCACAAATTTTGCTGGCAGGTGTTGATCTCTCAAGACAGAGAGAAAGCTCTCTCTGCCCACCTCTCAGCCTTTGGAGTCTGGAAAATGGCTTTCAGCAGCACTCCAGACAAGTTTTCCCTCTTCATTCAAGCCTGAGCTTCCCGGTAAACTGCCTGCCTAAATATCTGGATGACTTACTTGAGGGAATTAAATAGTGGGTGTGGCGGGGGGGAATATATATATATATATATATATATATATATATAAAAAATATTTGTTTGATCTGACTGTATTTTTTGCCTTGCTTAGCCATATAGCAATTTTGTTGGATATTCAAATGAATTAATTCTTCTGTTCTAAAGGCACGCGTGAGCGTGTGGGGGCGTTTGCCAGTTTGTGAGGACATGCCCCAGTTACATGTATTTCCTGAAGGAATGCTCCCTACTTGGGAGGGTTTCTTGTCCTCTAGTTCATACCCCAAGTCCACAGGATTTGGGAGCTGGCTGTCCTTCACGTCCCCCTGAGGTGGACTCCTTCTCGGAGTAAGTGTGATGTGTTACTTCTGGTCTCAGTTTGTTTAAAGAAAAACAAAAAAAAGTTGTGTTCTGCAACATCACGGCACTTTAGCCAAATATTTGCAATGCAATTTGTAATGAATTATAAATGAATCAACAATGTGGCATGAATTTAATATTCATATATATGCGATCATGTCACACTATCTTCATTTTCCCCTCTCTTTCCAAGGCCTAGGCGGACTGGTGAGATTGGCAGACGCAGAGTGTGAACGAGGTAGTTTTCGATTCAATGGGTACAGCTTGAATTCCTTCATGAAGAACGGTCTCCCTCATTTTAAGCTGTCAAAACAGCACTTGATTGAGGCTGCAGTTAGCACAAGCGCCGTGAAATGCGGAGAGTAGCCTGAGTATTCGAGTCACGGCCACCTGGGCTGTGTCTTCTCCCTGGGCTGCCTGTGGGCCTTCAACCAGGGATCGCCTCCATCCTTCCTCCCCTCTAGTCTTGCACCAACAAGGTGTCCAGCTTAGGTTGGATGGGACCACAGGAGCTCATCTGGTCCAACCCCAGCCCAAAGCGGAGCTGACATGGACATCGCATCAAGTTGCTCAAGGTCCTACTGATCACTGGGTAACTGTGTGACGAAGGCACACCTGGGGATGTGTCCAGCTCAAAATGACTCCTCAGAAACCATAACATGAACACATGAACATTCTTAGTATGTTGTTGTGCTGGGTAGTTTCCTGATAAAAATTAGTGTGGTTTTTGTGCTCTGTCATAACTGATTGATGGCTTTAGTTGGCCAACCCATGCAGTGGGGACCATTGGGTTGGTCCCAGACCATGCATTGGTGGTGTTAATAAGCAAAGGCACATCACCAGCTCCAACGTAGCTCACCAAGGGCATGCTCAGGTAGTGAGACGTTTACAGTGTCTATTCGTGCAATTGAAAACTAGCTGAAGGTGGAATCCTGTACTGCTAACTCCAGTCTCTGCTGCAATATCCCAGTGATCAGTATTGGGCTTTCCGAACAGCCTGTGATGATGATCATGTCCTTTCTAAACTCTCTGTGGTTAGGTCTTGTGTTTACCTAAACAATTCAGCTTCTTTTTAGTGTATTGTAAGCACAGTCATTAGCTGCTGTGCTTTGCTAAGGAAAACGGAGTAAAGCAGAGTGTTTTCTTTTCTGCTTTGTTTTTTTTAATACAGTTAACTCCATCTTGGGTGGAAGGCTGAGTCTGGGGTTCAGACTTTTCCCAAAGAAATGGGAAGGTCAGAAACTCTGAATATTGATACTTCTTTTGGTGATGCGAGTTCATAACTGTCGTGATTTTCAGGATGTGGAAGTTGTCTGGAGTTTTGTCGTGTACTTCAGGAGCAGGAACAGGAAGCTCTTTTTAAGGGATGCTGGGCTAGCACTGACTTTGCTTGCAAGGGAAGAGCCTGTTGAGGAGTGGAGCCATCCTGGTAGTGCTACAGATCTGAGTATATTTCAGTGTTTCCAGGTCCATTTTCTCCCCATGAACAACACTGGATTGGTTAACTCATTCCCATAATTAATCCAAACCATGTTTTGCTGGTGTAGTTGCTGAGGTGAATTCCAGTGTGACATTTCCACAAATCCTACTAAGTTATCTTGGAAGGATAAAGCTCATGTAGTTGCCCATTTTGTTACTGCTGTGTCTTAATCTAACCATCTTGTGTCATCCACAAGATTTGCTTTCTGCTCTCAGATAACAGGGAATCCCAAAAGCTGACATTTTTCACGTCGTTTATGTTAGGTACAATCATTCTTGACCTTAAATTTCCATGCCTGTATGAACTCCATGCCTTGAGAGTTGGGGAAGGTAACTCAGAACAAGCTTTGAGGTGATGCTCCAGGTGAGGATCAAGTAACAGTTAGGCATAATAATTATGGATGATTGAAAGGAATTTGTCAGCAAAGACCTTTTTGCTGCTGTTAATGCCGGAGGAGCTCTGTGTAGGACTTCGTGGGACTCTTTGCGATTCTCGGGCAATTTCTGTTAGAGAGTAAATAGATTCTGCTGCCTGAAATGAGATGCTAAATGTTCTGTTTGTAAGGAACCAAACTGTTAGGTTAACGGAGAGAGTTCTGTAAGGATGTTCAGGATGGCCAAGAAAATGGAGAAATAAGAGGGGGAAAGAAAGAAACGACAAACTGATGCAGACTTAAAACTTTTTATTTTATTTTCTCCGTACAGTTTTTAGAGTTCCTGACAGACGTGTGTGCAGCCATGAAATCAGCAGACAGGCAGCTTTGAACTGTGCACTGAATGCACAAAGAATATCGATTCATCCAAGCTTTCACTAACTTGGGTAATAAAATACTTCAGAGTCCAGAATTTCAAATGGACAAAGTGTTCTTCAACCTTTTTCTACAGTGTACTAATCACAAACTGGCTTTTCTTCAACAAAAGGCATCAGGACTTTTCTTTCAAGCAACAATTCTTATTAATAGAGAGATGTAGAAATGATCTTCCTTCGTTGTGGCCAGGCTTGAGGTCCTCTTTATGCCCCTGGTCTGTCTAGTGCTGTTTATTTGGTTATCTGGAGTCCTTGGAGGTTGATTCTTAAGGAAAAAAAAGATCTGGTACACTAATGTAGCTTTTTGTTATCTGTCTTCTCCATAATAGCAGCTATTATGTGGCTTTGCTATCATTTAGATTCATTTTTTTATATATAGAAGAAAGACTTCTTTTCATTAGTTTCCCCCAAGAAGAGAAGAGCATCATTGTAGGATGTTTGTGTGAGGTTTATTTATGCTCTGACATAGCAGGTCAAAGGCAAGGATACAGTGAAAAAAATCAGGTTTTTTTCCTGAAGCAGTGTAGGAATTCCCCTCGTCCAGGTTTTAGGCTGGTGCCCCATTCATTCTCATGCAAGGTGCGCGCTCAGCTTTAGATCCAGTGGTGCAAAAAGAGGTTATTCAGTAGACTTTTCTAGGTCAAAAGTGTTCTACAGTTCCAGGCAGCTTTTCATTATCGATTGAAGGAATTGCACACATAACCTGTGATTTGTTCTGTTTCCCTGCTTCAAATGAGTAATTGCTAAGTGCTTCGAGTAAACTTTTAGTTGGTTGCCTGCTCTGTGGTGGGAGGTTTGATTCCAGGCACCAGGATGTATTTCAGTATCAGAAAGGGCTTGGGAAGGGGGAGTGAATGCAGTGGTGGTTAACGGGATCCGTTGCAAAATGTCTTGCAGGAAGGTTGTTTCTCCTGCGCTTGCCACCAGTGATGCTTACCAGGTCGTAAATCTCTGCTGGACTGTGCTGCACCAGAGGCACCCTGTTGAGTTTCTCTCCTCCTTGGGTTGAATTTGGCCAGGGAAAGCAAGCCTTGCTTCCCGGAGAGCCTGCCGTCGGCAGCGTGGCTGGTGCGGGTGGTGCCTTCACCTCTGCAGCAGCGTTGGCCAAGTCTCTTCACAGTCATCGCGGCTTCTGAGCCTCTCCCCTTGGATTTGCCTGCCAGATATTTCCTATTCAAGCCCTATTGGTTTCCATTACCAGCTTGAAAATTGACTTGAGGCAGAAATGAATATTGCAATTATATAATTTATTTTTGCATAAATTAGTGTCATTTTCTCTTAAATACCCTGCCATTTTGGACACGTGTAGTTTATTAAAAAATAATAGTAGCAGTTCGAAAGCATCGTTTCTGAGTTCAGGGAAAGGCTTTTTTTTATTTTTTCGTGGTTTTTAAGCACACGGCTCCCAAAGCAACGTCCTTGGAGGGTGAGGGGGAGCCCCGCCGCCCTCGGCCCGCCTGCCCTGGGCATCCCGAGATGCTCTTTGCCACGGTGCTCCTGTGGCCGCCCGCGCAGGGAAGGAGAAGTGGAGGCTGAGTGGAAGGTGCAGAAAGCAATTAGAGGGCACAGCTTTGCGGGGAGTCATCGTTCGCCGCAGCCTAACGCAAGTGCACAAGAGTTAAATCGAACTATGTAAAATCCTTAATACGGTACTAGATGTTTTCTTTAGGAATCATGAAGCATGTAATGTCCTTATGTTCTCCAAAGGGTTTATTTGGCAGCCTGTTAGCATCTCACTGTGACATGACTGAAGGGGGAATAACCAAAATAACAAGGAGGGGCAAAGAAGGCAGCAGTCACCAAATTGGAATAACAACTTTGTATCATAGTACCTTTGAACCTGTCACTCTTTTTTTTTTTTTTTCCCTTTCCCTGGCTGGGTAGCAGGGCTTAATGCCCTTCAAGACAACGTTATGCCGGTCAAATTGTGATTGGGACTCAAGTCATTTTGCCTAAGGCTCCTGGTCGCTGCTGGATTCCAGTATGTCTGAAGATGAGCCAGTCCGTGTAATCCGAGGCAGTGTTTGTTTGCTCATTCACTTTGGTTTTCTGCAATTATCCAGATTTTAGGCTGAGAAGCATCTTTGCAGCTAACCAGGAGCAGCATGAAGTCGCAAGGTAAATATTTCCGACAATGGGAAAGGAGATCTGTGCTGTTGGCAAAGATTGCTGCTTACAAAGAGTAAGTAGTCAGGGTAAGAAAATAAAAGAAAGGGGGTGAACAAAGTAAAGGATTAGGGTGTTCAAATAGCTGGTGGATTAACAGGGCACAGTACATACCTTTGGGTCTTCATTTAAAAAATGAAATAGCTTCCAGCTCATCTGTGATATTAGTTTTTATACAGATACCTTTAATCCTATAGTTTCCATTTTCAGAGCAAACAAAGATGTGTTTATTTTTCTTATAAGCCCTTTTCCTGTTCTCCATGCAGTATCTTTGAAGCTAATGGCCTAGATAGACAGAAACCAGAGGGAAGCAGGAGCAGGGTGCTAATGACAACTTGTGGAAGGCAGCTTTGAGCCACAGGCTGGGTACCCTCCCCCCCTGCCCCAGGAGCATCCCTGCCCGACCCCTGTGGAGGGATGCCGAGGGCTGGCATGGTCCCCGCACCTCCAGATGGGGACTCACTGGGCTACCCCAGACTGTGTGTACTTGGGGACATATATATTTATATTTTTCTAAAGAAGTAACCATTTTGCTCTCACTGTTGTAATTTCCCACCTGTTTAATGGAAACAGCAGAGCCATGGCCACCCCCAGCAGGTGAGCATCTCGCTGCTTCAGAGCAGCCCCTCCCGGCACATCGGCCTTGCTCTTTAGCTTCCAGGTTGTGGATGGCCTGGAATGCCGTGGGGAACCCCTCTGTTTGAGAAAGGTGTTGCGTTATAGAAAACCAAGATAGGATGCAATGCTGTGAAAGCGCTGCTAATGTTACGAAAACATGGTACGTGTTCTGTGGAGAAATTCCAGAAAGAAGAGCGTGGGAACCATGGGAAACCTTTCAGTGCTTCCCCTGTCTTCCTGCTATTCTCTTTTATTTTAAATGTGTTTTCTTGCTCCCAGTTTGCTGTGGTTTGCATTGGGACAGGTTTCTCCTCCTTCCTGCTTCCGAGCTTTCCCTCTCCCCTTGCCAAAAGCAGCACCATTAGCTAAGGGATTGCAGAACTGGCAGTTCTGGGGAAGGGTGCCGCCCCTCTCTTATCAGCCTTTTCTGTGACATCTATGGTTTTCAAAGTCTGCATCCTTTTAGGTTTTCTCTTCTTTTAACATCTCTAAAATTAATGCAACAATTCAGTGTCTGTGTGGTGCCTAAATATATATACCTCTGTGTGCGTGTGTATGCATTTATTTGTGTGTAAATATAAGTACACATATAATCTGCCCAGTCAAAATAGTTTCCCAACACATCTGTCGCTGAACAGATGCTCTCTGTATCGGTCGGTTTGGCTGTTGCTGGCTCTTTGTGGTTGGTGTTAACATGAATATTTAAAGAATAATGAAGATCTGATGGCTCTGGTATAATCTAATGCAACGCAGGAGAATCCCAAAGCTTTGACTCGCCTGAGGAGTGCCACCTACCCCTAAACCCACGTGCAGTTGAGTTCGCTCCTCTGAATCAAGGAATGAGCTCCGTGACTTTGATTGCTGGCACATGGCAGCGCATCTCGGGCTGTTCCAAAGGGGACGTGTATGCAGATTAACCTCTGTCATTTGGAATGCTGCCTGGCAATGGTGTGTAGGCAGCATTTATAATAAAATATTAAAACAGTACGGTGAAATATTCAAAAAAGCGAAAGGTAATACAAGAGATGGGTTGTAAGGGTCCGAATTTTGCAATACTTAAGAAATGTATACATATTAAGCATCTACTTGCCTAACTCCAGGGTGTCTACTTTTAAAACCTTTAGAAAGTAATATTTTTACACAAATAATGCAGTTATCCCTTGCACTGGCATTTACGATGCGGAGACACTCCAACTCTTGTTAACTGAAAATGATTGTGTGGGTGGAGGAAAGGGTACCAGGCGTCCTGCAGGTGCTGGTGGCTCAGGCGTGGCTCCTTATTCGTGGATCTCCGGGAGCTTCACCAGGAAGAAGAAATCCCAGTGTCCTCGCCCTGCGGCTCCTCTTTGCAGGGGGAAGGTGTTGGAGGAGGGAAGGTGTGCCGAGCTGCTCCCCGGCCTGGGCCGTGCTCTGCATCCCAGGGTATCGCGTGCGTACAGCAAGAGTCTGTTTTCTCTAAGCGTTGCATCCATTTTCATGGCAATAACGGCTGGGAGGCATTAGTCTTGGATTTGTATGTTATATACACCGTGTGTGTATAATGTATATACCGTACATATATATATATATATAAAAAAATATATAAAATATACAGCTGTCATTCCAGACAGAAATCTTGCAGATTCATCCCTGGAGAAACACCCAGCTGACTGTAATCTGTGCAAATACTTATGTTTGCAATAATCATGTTTATAACATAATAATTAACGAGCCCTTTTCCCCCACCCAATTATTTTATGCAGTGCCTCATCTGATTTGACCAGTGCCCTTTCTAGCAGGTCTGTCCTTTTTAAGACTAATGGATTTCCAGCAGGATCAGATTTTCTTTCCGACTCTTGTTGCTACTTCCTTCAGAGATTATTTAATCGCTGTAAAACTGGTCTCTGTACTTGCCATTCTTGATTACGTTACTACTTAACAAACTGTATTAACTACATGAAAAAATCAAATGAATTGAGCACCAGGCAGTAACGGAAAACTTTTTTTTTCCCCTCAGTACTGTTGCCACTGATGGGAAGTGTGTGTAATCAAGTTATTTTTGAATTATCTTCAAGCTGGGAGAAAAAGAAAACTTAGGATAATGGATAATTTGAAAGTAGCTGCACAGAAATGCCACTAAAAATGATGGCCCATAACTTTATTTTGTATTGCTCCGTCCCTGCCTTCTCGGCTTTACATGTGCACACAACGGGACCTCCTTATTTGTCTGGAGCATGCCACAGCGTGGAGGTTTAAAGGTGGTTTGACTGAAGTTAGCGTGGTGGAAGGGGACTCTCCTCCTTGCTCTGACCTCGGCAAATATTCCCCAGAAACAGCAGTTTGTAGGATCTGCGCAGTAGATCCAACCTGCAGTGGGCACACGGGCTCATGGGCAGCTGCTGGTGCAAGTTTTGGGTGGTTTCACAGCCCTAAAAAGTGGTTATAACCAAGAAGAGTTGGGGCACGTGGCTACAGTAGTGTTCTCCGGAGAGGGGATCCCTCTCACATCACAGCACCTCCCTGAGAACGGAAATCAGGTGCCTCTTGAGGACCAGAAACAAACGTGCAGCTGAAGGTAATGGCGATGCTCGTGGGGCTTCCTCGGTACGTGGTTGGGGCTGGAGAACCACAGCCTCTTTGGGCCGTGGGGTCTGAGCTGCTAAATATAAGTAGTCCAGTCCTCTACCATGGTCCTCGTTGTGACCCCCACGTGCTTTTCTGCAAGGGGAAGGGCGTGCAGGGGGGTTGGGTGCTCGGGGCTCACAGGCGCGTCCCCAGGGGAAGGGACGAAGTAGAAAGACCAGGTCCCACGTGCCAGGTAGGACGCAGGGGCGCATGGGCACAGGTGGGCAGTGCTGGGCAAAGATGATGTTCTCCAAGCAGAAAACGCAAGCAGCACTGTCAGGACGTAATAACTTGCTCGCAAGGAAAGTTTCTTTCTAATGTCCATCATTTAATGGTTGGCTTATGCCCTTGAAGTGAGATGTCTTACGTCCGTAATACAGCCACGGTAATTTCGTTCCAAAAGTACCCTATTTGATTAAGAACCAGCCATGAAGGCAAATATCAAATCTCCAGGTGGAAACTTGGCCTGGCAGAAGAGGATGAGAAGTTCCCATTAAGCGAGGCCGGGCCGGGGCGTCCCCTCCGACCAGGGACGCAGCGCGGCACGGCCCATTTGTCACAGGAGGAGTATAAATTTGTTTTCTATTGCTGACATGTATTTGTCCTTTCTTTTATTGCAGCAATAATTTCTTCAAAATACCTTTAAAGAAAAAAAAAAAAAGAAGAAAAGGAGTGTCGAGAACATGAAAGTTTAATCTTAATTTTGTCCTAACCTTTACAAAATCCATTAAATTACTCCGGCAAGTGAGACCAGCAGCCTTGCTGAGCCTGGGCGGCCATGGCCCGTCAAGGTACACGTGGGAGGGGTGAGCTCTCCACCTTCTGATAGTCCCTAGAGCGGGAGATGTTGGGTGCGTTTAAACAACAAAAAAAGGTGATGCGGTGTGGTAGAGAAGCACGGAAACGTTAAACCAGATGATGAACTGGAGATCTCTCTCTCTGCCACTACGGGGAGGCGGGTTCACTCATAAATTCTTACACTGCTGTATAAAATATGGAGACGCTTCTGTGTGATGATGTGGCATCAGAGAAAGCGGAGGTGTTTTATGTCAAGAGATAAAGAATTGCTTCCCTGGAAGGTGTGTGGCCCAGCTGCACGCCTGGCGGCGGGCAGGAGGCTGGCATCGAGCGCGCTTCTGGTGCGGGTTTTGTGGAGCAACCTGCGCCCGTGAACACTGGCCCCCCCCAAGCCATTGGGCACGTTTTAAGGAAAGTGAGAGCAACTGCAGAACGTTGGGAGATTGCCTGGCTGCTCCCACGGTCTCAGGGTGAAGGAGGGCGGAAAACGTCTTTTTGTTTCTGATCCCTTCTGCAGGGGTTGGGAGCGTTTTCCCATGGGCTGAGTTACCACTAAGGTGATTTTATCCGATATTTATCCCTCCACCCGGAGGATGCTTTTGCCAACTAATAATCAGAGATTATTAAACTGGGGGGGATGTGGTTGAAGGGGCTAAGAATAAGGTTGTTATTTTTCTGGAGTCAACTCCCTTCAGTAAACCCGCCTTTGAAAATAAGATGCCTTTTAAAATAAGCCTTCCTAGACTGATGTTCTGGCTGTACTGTCCGCTCACAGCCTTGCATTTGTGGTCTTGGCCCTCTTTCCAGCCTGGAAGAAGCCACACGACTCTTTTGGCCCACTGTGAAACGTCTATGGCATATTTAGCTGTAATAAATCGGGCTGGTGCCCTGATGCTGGAGGAGCTGATTTCAGCTGGCTTTGCAGAAAAAAAAAAATAATTGGTTTTGTTAGTTATTTTCTTCTCTCTCTCTCTTTTTTTTTTTTTCTAAGGGAAAAACAAAACAGAAATCTCAAGGGAGAATGTGTATTTGCTCATCAGAGTTTTAGGTCCTCTCTGCGGTGCTCTCTGCTCACACCCCCCCAAAAGCAGGCTGCCCCATCCTGCGAAGCTGCGGCCACGGCTGCCTTAAAGGCAGGAGTCGAAAGGCATGAGACAGAAATGCACGTTGTTGTTTTTAATAAATAAAAGTAAGAGCTCTAGTTGGAAACACCTAGGAAAAGAGCATTTTGTGCATTTGTAAAAATTCTTGGGCAAAACGGCTGGTGAGTCAGTGCCTGGGAAGAGGACGGAGGCAGCGGAGCCGGGGTGGCCTCAAGGGACAGCTGAGGACGTGGCAGCTCCAGCTCGGGCACTGGTTTCTGATCCCCCCTTCAAGCTGCTCCAGGATATTTCTTTAACTCCTTTGCTTTAGAGCCTGGTCCACGCTTGCACTGTTTTAAGCATCTTCTATATAAAAAGTCAAGCTTGGTGCGTGACGCTCTAGTCATTAGAAACAGGTGACCGGGAAGTTTGGCAGCAGCACGAATTGGTGACTCCCCCTTTTCTGTTTATCGTCATTCATCTGCCCCTGCTTGCCTTCCAAGTGAAGGGCTCAGGGTTACCCTCCGAGCTGGCAGTGCTGTTTTACTGAAACGTGCTGCCTATGGGCCGGCAGGCATACGCCACCGTGCTGCAGGAGGGGTAAAAATACGTAGGTGATCACACAGCGGCTGGGCAGGATTCGCCAGCACAAAACTTGCAGTGCTGAAGGGTTGGTGGTAGGCGGGCAGGATTTTGAGGCTCTTCATCACTGTGGTGCTCGCCCGGTAAAACGCTGCTGTAGGTTGTGATCCTTAATCAGGCTGTAGGTTGTGATCAAAACCGCATATATATCTGCGTAAAATGTCGCTGGTGTTGATGCTTGACTATTTCTTAACATTTTAAGCAGGGAGGTTAATAAATAAATTAATTATTCAAACAAAGGTGCAAAGCGAGGGGAGTGGGCAGAGAAGTAGAGATATAGAGATGGGTTTCTTCTGCCTCTTGGCTTGCTCTTGAGTTTCATGCCGTGGTCCTCATGTCGTTCCGAACTGGAAAAGGCGGGACACAGCACTGGGTAGGAAGCGGTGTTCGGACATTTTTCCCCATCTTGTAATTGAATGGTTATTTGTATCAGGTGTGTATGGAGATGCATGGACGTACCCATCCCGGTCTCTCCAAGAAAGTGGCTTTTCAGTGGGGCACCTCTGCAGCGGGCACAGGGGATGGGGCTCCTTCCCCATCTCCCCATGGCTTTCACAGGGCGCAGAGCTGTGAGAGGGAGCAGGAGGAGGTTGGACTCTGCCGCTGTGCTTTTGCCAAAAGCAGGAATTGGCCCCAAATGTGGGAAGGCACAAAGTCCAGCCGCCTTTTCCAGGAAAGCCAGCTCGTCTGTCTGCAGTGGATGGCGGGGGACAAATTAATCCCTAACAGGAGGAGGCACAACTCATTGCTGGTATCAATCACTTATTTATGGTGGTGACAGCTTTAAGCCCGAGTTCCCAAGTTCATTTAAACACCACTCAAATCGATGGCATGTTTTTGAAATAAAAATCCGTAGAGGGTTATTAAAGGGGAAGAAACAACCTGTGGCTGGGGAGGTCCCTCACCACGAACCGCTGGGGACTGGGGGAGGATTCTGAGAAGTACAGAGAGGTGAGTGATGGTACTTGCTCCAAAGGCATCCCTGGCAGACCTTCATCGATGGCGAGTCATCACAGCAGGGCCAAGTCTCGCCCCCGACCCTGCTGGTTTGGAGCTGCGCGTTGCCCAGGCTCACCCCTTCGCCCCTGGGGTTTCCCCACACAAACCCCTCTTCCAGCAGGTCCCTTACCTGCCATCAAGGGAGTGTTTACAGCAGCTAAAGCTCTTAAGCGCCTTGTCTCAGAGACTGACGGCGATAATTAAAGCAGTGCTTTCCAGCCCTCTGCTCTTCTTGCTGAATCGCTGGGAAGCGGGGCATGGGCCTGTGCCAGCCAACAGGAACCCTGGAAATCCATGGGCAGCGATTTGGTGTGTGTTATTTCTTCGGCTTGTTAGTGTGTCCTCGCTGCCAGGTGCATGTACCGAGCTTGTGAAAACCTCCAGGTAGCGGGGAGAATTGCCCGGCAATTGCAGGTCATAATTTTTTTCCTTCTGTGCTGAAAAAAAAAAGTGCATCGTTATGTGATGTAATTTAATCAACATAAACCCCCTGTGTGTTGATTTATGAAATGGTGGGGAAGGGTAGTGGGATATTACCTTTTGAGATAAAAAATAAATAAAGAATGAAGCAACTGATTTCTCCTGTGCTACAATTACGGATGAAATAGCACAAACCAGCATCCAGCTAAAAAGACAGATGCAGAGATTGTGGCTGGTAATCACAGTGACACCAGGATGAGTTTTTCTAGAACTGCTGTGAAATTGTGCAGTAAATTATGTTACACGAGATGTATTATTCCCGCGTTTAGTAAATAAGCCTCCTGACAGGAGGCCGCAGCGAGGCAGTTGCGGATGGTTTCATTGATGTGCCGGAGCCGGCGGTCGGTATGGTGAGGGGCGGCTCCAGGGCTTTGGGAGCGGGGTGCTCCGGGAAATGCTGCCGAGGGCTCGGGCACTTGTGTGGCTGCTGTTGTCCTCTTCGCTCTCTTTTCCTTTTGCCATCTCTTCAGTCAGGCTTCTTTCTTCTCTCTCCCCAGCTTATTCCAAGTTTAGTGGTGTAACGGTCCTGCATGGCCCATTCCTGCTGGTGAGCGAGGGTGGCCTGAGCACCTCGCGGCTGCTGCCCCATCTGTGGCTGTCGCAAGGTCCCTGCGTGGAGGATGTCCTGCTCTCTGCTCCCTTCAGCTGCCCATGGTGGGGGCTGATCCCTGCTCAAACCCATACTGCGCTTGCAGTGCTTGGCGTGGGCAGCGTGCTCTTGCCCCGGCTGTTCCTGGGCAGGAGATCAGAACTGCTGCTCCTGGCTGTGGCTGAGGCTGGAACCTAGGACTTGGCTTCATTTTTTAACCTGGGAAGCACGGGGTAACTATTAAAGAAACTGAACTAAGGCCATCAGAGTCTGACCTCTGGATAAAAATAAGCCAATTTGTTCTGAAAGTAATAATGCAATGAGAGCATCCAAAAAGTCAGCTCATGTGTGAAGCCCCAGAGTGCATCAGGTGGGAGCTGCTTCCTTAGCCTCCAGCGCCCGTATCCATTACCCAAATTAGCACTCAGCAGAAGAGGGGCTCTTCCCCCTGCTGTGCTCAGCAGCCTCTTGCTCCCGCCGGGAGGGGATAAGCGAGCAATCATCTGTCTGAACCCGTTACACGCTGTCCTGTGAGTAATCACTGCTGCGCATCACCTCTCTGACAGTAGGTGCTCTCCAGGAGCTGAGGTATGCGATTACAGGAGCTGAGGTGTGCTATTACAATGTCTTCAAGCAGTGTAACGATAGCGTAAACAATGTGATCAATATTCAGTGGACTGAAAATCTCAGTATTCAGTTGCAGTGTTTGATTACACGTGGTAGCTTTCTTCTCTGCAGTAGCTGTTTGCATCATTGGCCATGGCATCCTCTTGGTACAGCGCTGAAATCTTGGGCTCTAGTTTGCTGTCCAAATTCTATTTTCGCTGAGATGCCCCCATAAGCAATGAAAATAAATGTACTGATATGTTTATTTGGAGATTTCTTTAGTGAGGAGGTGTTTAATAAGCACCTACCAATGTAAACAAACTGAGTTCCTCGAGTCACAGCTGGAGTTGCAAATTTTTCTCCCTTGATTATCAAGGAATATATTCTGGATGGAAGAATTCAGAGTTTACAAAGACATCTGGTTGCTAAATAATATAATTAAAGTAAATACAGCGTAACAGGGACCTACTCTGAGCAGAAAGTAGTTTTTGGGTGAGTGAAATGCATTGGCTGGACTTGTGCTGGTGGAGGGAAGAAAGAAGGAAAGAGCAGAGAAGAGCTATGGGGAGAAACCAGAGAGAAGGGGGAAATGAATGGAGAGGAGTGTGCAAGAGCGAGGAGATGGGAGGTGCCTCTGCACCGGAGCCTGCTTCATGCCGGAGGCAGATGGTGGTGGTGTAGGTAGCTGGTGGTGGGACCATGACAATGGCAGTAGGTCCAGGTGGTCCCTCAGAACTGGCAGGGTGCCATCTTGCGGGACACCTAGCTGTGTGTTGCTCAAAGATTAGAGGCTCCTTTCCTCCCTGTGTGATTATGTAAAGGGCATTTTTCTTCCTCAGAGATTGGCTTTTCCCTTTTACTGTTTTAATAATTTTGGAGAGCGGAAAGCCAACTGTCGACAAATCTGTGCAAAGTTGCTATATTTAGCTGTTGAAGACAAACTGCTCACAGGAGCAGCTAGGTGGAAACCAGTTAGCTGGGCTCAGCTGCCCGGCTCTTCGCAAGCCACAATGTTTGAGTAGTCCACCTGGGCAGCTCCGGAAAGGCTTTTCCATTCCTTCCAGCAAAGGACCAAGGGTGGAGGTAGTGGTAACCTTGAGCCATCATTTCCTGAAGGTGTCTTTTCCCATGGGCAAAGCCCAGGCACTGCCATTGTCTAATGCCAGTGGAAGAAGGTGCCTCCTTTGCTCCATGGCAAAGCCAGCGTTGCATTTGGGAGGGTGTTTGTGTAGAGTCTCACCCCCAGGGCTTGGTTGCAGGAGGGTCCTGGTCCTGCTGCGTGACGGGTCTTGCTTTTGCCATCTGAGCTTTCTGCGACTCGGCAGCTGTGGTGCTTGTGGTGGGGTCCTTCTCCTGCCGTAACTCATCTCATCTGAGCGATCATTTTGAAGAAATAGTCTGAGGTGGTTACTTTTTGGCATTACTTAAGGGTGCACGCTGTTCAGCTGTAAGGGTAAATCCAGACTTTTCCAGAAAGTTTGTGGGGAATTGTCAGGCCAAGGATATTCTTCCTGCTCCATTGTTATTTCATTAGAAAAGCGTGTTTGGAAGATCCTGGCAGGGCAGACTATCCCGAGGGTAGCTTTTCAGGCATGGTTTGGAGAACCTCTGCTGAGATAATAAACCCCACATCTGTTTGCTTGCAAGCCTTGTGCTGCCCGTTCGATCCTCATTGTCTCCAATATTATATCCGCTAGGAATTAACGACAGCGGTAACTTACCTTGCTCTGGCATCAGCACGTCTCTGCTGTTCCCCGAGCAGGCAGCGGTTGCTGTTTGTGTGCACTCGCTGCCGAGGGCGAATGCATCACAGAGGTTTGGAGAGGCGACGCGCGGAGAGGCTGTCGGTCGGGGCTGCTGGGGGAGGCAGCGCAGGGGAAATCGCTCGTCCATTTTCTGTACCGACCACAAACAAATTAACAGTGGATAAAAGCGTGAACGTGGGTTGGTCCTGTTCCCTTCCTAGCTGCATCTCCCACAAAGTGTTCTGCAGCTACGTTATTACAGACCTCTTTGTGACAAACCGTCCTGGGCTTAAGTGATGGACCAGCTGGGTGCAGAAGCTGGGCGAGATGATAGTGTCAGAACAAGGATTCCGGTTTGTGGAAACCAGGCAATAACTCTCCTTACCTCTTATACATTACTACATGAAACCTTTTATCTACGCTGCTCTAAGGAAGATTTTCCCATCTAATACCCCGCTACCAAATACGTTTTCAATGCAACCTAAGATAATATATTTCTTTACTTACTCTATTTTATGTTATTGTAATTTTTGTATGTCTGGTTGCCTTTAGTGATCTGTCGGTGCACGGGCATTGCACTGACATATGGGTTCCCTGCAACAGCAGCGTGCAGGAGCGCGCTATCACAAACAGAAATCTTTATAGTAAAACTCTCCCGTGAACTTCTAGTAAGCTCTAGTATGTAACGCAAAATGACCCAAACCAAAAACCCCAAACATCCAACTTATCTATCACCCAAAACATTTCATAGAGGAAGTTTTGAGTTTTGTCCGCTGTTCTTGAGCTGGAAAAATTCGTAAGGTTGTTCATTTTCCTCCTGTACACGCGTGATTTTGTACACGAGAGAGCTGCTCAGACCGACGCAGGAGCAACAGGCAGAGCGGGGCAGGAGCAAGCAGAGGTGTTGGGCTTGGCCTTCCGAACACAGTAGCCACACTGCCAGACTTCATCCTCGTGTCCCTGGCTGCCACGTGCCCTGTTGCTGTGTGGTGGCTGGTTCCTGAGAGGAGCAAACCTGAGGAATCAAAGCTTTTCTTCCATGTTTTTGACTACCCAGACCACATGCTGAGTAAATCCTCTATTAGCGTGTTCCCACGTTGAAGCCTTTGTGTGAGGAACTGATTTATTTGCGGCTTAAATGTGCAGAGCAGCAGTGTATGTGAAAACCCATGCAAGAAACGTAAGGTGTAGGTTTTGTATTGTTGTGTTGTTTTTTTTAATGGGGTTAGTTGCCCTCGGAATGGAGAGCGTTTGTTTAGGTGGCGTTCTGATAGCTCCGTGAGCTGCACGGGGAAAACAATTTGCCTTTGGGGACAAGTATCTAAAGATAAATTGATTTTTTTGTGATGTTCATACCTGAGTCACAGAGGGGTGGTAGTTCAGTGCACTGCCCCCAGAAATGACCCCCATGAAGTCAGCTGCCTGCTGCAGAGGAGGATTTGGACGGCATCCCGAGGCTCCCCACGCCTTTTGAAGAAAATTCAGAGTAAAGGACAATACAACAGAGAAGAAATCGGAGGTGCTGGCACATTTGGAGCCTGTGGATGGCACGTGGGGGCAATTTCCAGCCCCAGCGGTGCAGAGAGGGGAAGAAGCGGCACCTTGCAAATCCGCGAGCAAGGAGCTCTCGGAGCTACACGAGCCCCATTTTATGAAGTGGGCAGCTTTGCAGGCCATCTAGACTTATTGTAGGTACTGGCTTTGTAGCATTAGGTGGCCTTTTTTTGGTTTAGTTACTTTTTCTTTGTGCGCGTGTGGGGTACAGAGGAACGGCAGAGGTGGTGCAGTGTGGTGCAGGCAAGGTGGGTGCCTGAGGGGGACAGAAGCCAGCAGGGCCGGCTGTGCGTATCCAGCGTTCGCAACGCTTTCTCTCATCTCCCTCAGATTTTCCAGTGCTCTTCAAAAGGCTAAATTTGGAGGAAAGTGACAGAACAGCAATTTAAGGACTACGGGAGGTTTTCAGTGGCATAGAGCTTTGCTGTGAAGTGACGTATAGAGACAAACACTGGTCCTGGAGCCAGTCTAAATTTATCACTGTGTCACAATAGATAGTTAAATTTAAATGTGTGTCCAGTACTTGCCATTTCAGTAGGTTGCAATCAGCTTGAATTGATATTACCTGAATAAATCAAAGAGCTGAATAGCACATCCATTTCTTATACAACAGAGCGGTGCACATTATCCGAGGGTGAAAGGAGTTGGTGCGGTGGCTCTGACTGGTGTTATTGTAACCACAGCTCAACACTGCAGTATAAAAGAGCAAATTTTGGTATATTGTGGTCTCCTCCAAAATGGAAAGTGCTTGCCACTGCAGTGTCCAAGCTGGTAAATTACTGTGAATGCTTGCACAGAGCTCGCATAATCTGTTGGATGGCTACTGAGCAGCCGTGTGTACCGTCGTCTGCCCTGGCTGGTCCTGTTTGCATCACTGTGGATAGGGCATTCTTCATCGTAATTAAAAATGACAGCCAATTTGGTGTGGCTGCATTCGGTCTTGGGACAGGTCAGCCCAAGGCTGTATCACACCTCCCTGTGATACATCTGTGTTTTTTCCTAGCGATAAAGTTTTTTTTCTTGTTGCTATTCCAGGTCGCACCTGGAGTACGCTTTTGCAGTGGCTTTCCTGGCTGTCCCCACTCGCTGTGCTTGGGTTCGTGCTGTGCGGCTGCCTTGGGGGGCCTGTGCGGAATTTCTTTGGGCTGAAACTCTGCTGGATGATGCGCTCCAGACCCCTGTTAAGGCTCTCTGCTCACAAGCATTTAGTCCACAGGATTCGGTTGGACCTAGTCTGCGTTAAAACTCCCCAAATGCACGTGCTGTGAGTGTCAGGCCCTGGGTGCCGGTGTGTTTCATTTTTCAGGTCCCTTGGCATTGCTGAACTCCGTTAGCTAAGGCAGGTGCAGGGGAAGGTGCCTGGAGCTGGGTGGTGTATGTACATGCACCCCAGGACAGGTCCTATGTCTAGTGGGGGAAAAGGAGTGACTCCGGTTGTCTCTGCTTTTCCCGCAGCAGGATATTTCCGTCCAACACGGTATAAGAGTGTCGGATGGAGGAGGAGGTCTCCTCGCGTGCTGTGTGCTCGCTGTGGACAGCCTTGTACTGCTCGCCGTCCTCTCTGCTTATTGCTACTTGCTGAGATACTGAGAACACCTCCATACTAAATCCACCTGATTTGATTTTGTTTATGGAGAAACAAACCGCTTCCCGTCTTACAGCTCCATCAGCTTCGTAACGTCTTTCTTTTTGCTCAAGTTTGCAGTTCTTCTTACAGACATGTAGGGAGATAATCACATCTCTGCTTTCCTCGTCTCTTTTCAACCCACCATGAATCTTCTGTTGCTGTCCTGCCTCATTTGTTTCTTCCTCTGATTCTCCTCATTAAATAAATTGCAGCCAGAATGTCCTGTCAGACGAACAGCAAATTAATATATTGCAGCCCAAACTTCAAAGAGGAGAAAAGAATTTAATTACAGTGACCCATGTCCTCATCCCACCAGGGTCAGGGATAAAATGACTATTGACTTAATTGGGAACAAGGCGCTGCTCCCCCTAATTTTGAGTTGCTTCTTTATTATCATTAATAATGTGGGTTTCCTGATTTGTATGGTGGACAGTCACACTGGCTGGCCAAAATCTGCCCTCTTTGTTGGTATAATGGTTGGCCATTATATAGGCCAGCGACCTTCTTGATCGAGCTGGTACAGGGAAGTACCACTTCCATCGGGGGAAATCAAAAGAAACCACAATATGGGGTAGGAAATAACATACCGAGTGGATATAAAATGCATTCATTCAGCTCTGACATTTTTTTGGTGAAGTTCTGAAGAGAAAGCTACACAGAGATTATCTTTCTGTTTTATATATTGAAATACAGGAGCTCGGGGGCAGAATTGTAAATGATGCGGTTATGAGTTTACTCTGCACTCATAGGTATGTTCCCGTATCTTGTTATATGGCTGCTCCTAGGAATCAAATATTTAAGTTTACATTGCACTCCTTTCGATGGCTGGAAGCCTTCGTTTTTTTAGATGATGCTATACATCAGGTTTACAGTTCTCCTGGTAGTTTAAAGGAAAGCGAGAACATGCTCTCATGACTCTCAACAAGACCTTAAAACTCTCTGGTGCTCTCTTTTCCTGGAGGACAAGATATATTCTGGTCATCTACAAGCGTATGTTCTTCAGTAACTGCAATTTTTGGTGCTGTCTGGAAAGCAAGGCTACTTATTTTGATAGAGAGAGGGTTTCCATCCTTCCTGACTGTAGGACAAAAAAAGAAAAGAGTACTTCAGTTCTGTTTCCCTCTTCAGCATACACGCTGTGTCATTACACAGTAAACGTGTTATTCCCTTTTGCTCCCGAAACACCTTTTCCTTTCAGTTGCCTTCTGTTGCGGAAGCGTTTCTGGCACTCCACGCTGCAGCGTCTTTGTTCTGCAAACAACACTGACCTAGAGGCAACGCTGGAGCCGGATTCCAGTCCCTTCACTGAAAAAAGGGAAGGGCAAACTTTGCACTTGTGTGTTAGTGCATGAGTCATGATCTAAAGCTGATCTAAAGCACATCGCAGTCTGGAGTTTTGTTTGGTTTTCTATCACGCATCCCGACTTTGTCACGTTTCCACGATCCGATGGAGCAGAAATGAACAATAAGTTGTGTATCTGGAGGGCACCTCCGTCCTGGCTGAACTTTGCTGCACGCGTGTCCACGTCGCTGGCAGAAGACATGTGCTTGTGTGCACCTCCATGGCTTCCACTGGGGCTGTGGCGTCAGGAGCCGGCCGATGTCTTCGTGGCCTATTTGTCACCCTGAGACCAAACCAAAGAAGCGAGAGGAAATTAATAAATGTTAATATATGCAGGTTTAATTGAGAAGCACTGTTTTCATCAACTGCTGTTTGAAGAACAGGCTTAAGTATGTTTGTAAGCTCAAACAAATGTTGGCTTTTTAAAGCTGTTGCACAAATACAATGATCTTGCTGTTTAGAGCTGTGAACTGTTCAGAACCCAAAATCTATGGGTGAATAACGTGGCTGTGATTCAATAAAGCCTATTAAAGATAATATTTTTCCATTCAGTAGCTTAAGCCAAGCTTAAGCCAAGTCAGCCTTCAAATCCTGACTCCTGCACCTTATTCTGTGGGTAGTGCCAGCACTGCAGCACCCAGCCTTCTGCGCTATTTGGAGGAAGCAGAAGCGATGTCCATCTTGTTCCTGTTTTCATGTGCATGAATATGTTTTTCCTCCAGACGTGGCGAAGGCTTCACCCCTGGTTTGAGGAGCAGGAAGAGCTTGTTCCACACGCTGCTGAGGGAGTCTGGCTGTTCCTGCTGCTTTTCTCACCATCCTCAACACAGAGGAGTCTTGGGGCAATAATTATAATTATCACATGGGAGGATGTGATCTCTGAAAACAAAACTGAGAGTTATGTTTAAAAATATTTGAGAAAACTCCTCCTGCTTTCCCAGGGAAACCATCTGAGACGTCCCTGCATCCTGAGGCTCAAGTGACATTCACCTTAAAAACATTTTAAAAATTATTTTTTAGGTGAAATCAAGGATGTTTCTGTAAATGAATTACACTTGAGCGGTAAAGTGCAACACAATTTAAAAGTTATAGACCAGAGGAGCTTTTCAGGATTGGTGGAAACGTCTGAAGGCTGTGGACCTGTTTTTAAATGTTGTTATGGTTACTTGGCTTCTGTCTTACAGAAAAGTTTGTGCCTAATCCAGCAGGCAGGTAGAAAAGATAAGACCTATTAAGTCCAAGGAGTAGCTGGAAAATCTTGAGCAAGTGTGCTTTGGGAAGGAGTGCATATTAATAAATAAACATGACTTCAGGAGGTGAGTTCATGCACAGCAATATGCATACCGAGCCTCACTGCCTCGTCCTCCGCACGCAAACTCCAAATAGGGTTGTTTCTTCAGAGATGTTATGGTCGAGGTAGGGGAATTAGGACGTCCTTGAGTTCAAAGTGAAATCCCAGCTTGAAAGCAGGATATGAAGGTCCTTATGTTCTGGTTAATTAATTCTTGTGATTTCCTATGGAAATGGCCCTTTTGTTATTTCATCGGTAGCAAAATTAAAACGTGGCTCCTGCTTAAAAGCAAGAACAATAAGCTCATTGTGATGTGCCATATAACACTAACCTTTCTTACATATAACCACAGATCCAGATCTCTAATATTAGGCGTAGCATGCTGATTATGCTGTCCGAGACCTTTGCAAACCAATTTTCTCTAATTGAGATAAAACCTGGAAAAACAGCCCATCCTGTAGCTCTGATCTCCCAGGAAGAGGGGACGAGCATCCCTTGTCGCAGCTTGAGGATGCTCGAGGCGATGCATATATTTGCGTAGCGCCTTCCACCCTCCTCCCCGCCCTAACCAGGGTTTATTTTAACCTACTCAGGGCTCAAGAGCGAGCAAAAACCTTTTATGTGTGAAGTGCAGCATTGAGCCACCGCCGCTGGCTCTGGCTTTGGACTGACACGGGCTCTGTCTGCGCACAGACCACCATTGATTTGGCCGGCACAGATGCCGATTCACGGGGAAGGGGCTGGCTAACAGCACCCGTGGCTGGGGATTGTGCCGAGCGCCCGCACTTGGTGTCTTTCCCCTGGGGAAAAATGGGCCACTTCAAAAGCGTTTGTATATCAAGCCCCAGCTGAGGGGCAGGGAAACAGAAACCCAAGTATGGGGGCTTTTTTGGTTTAAAAGTGTGCAAGAAGGGAGTTTTTGTGACTCCGGGCAGATTCATTTCACTTTTTTGTTGTATTTTTTCTTCTCCTCTTACTAGTGCATTTAGCAAGGTTAAATCAAAATGCAAGAAACTGCTTCGTGTGGTCTTGCTGCATCAGATATTTCAGGCAGCCCCGGTTGCGACCAGCAGTAGCTGCAGAAATCTAAACTGAGCAAAGCCCCTCTGTCTGCAGAGACTGTCGGCATCTCCCGAGGGTAGTCATTTTCAAGTAAATAATCCCAGACAGTTGTTTATTTTCATTAGTCGTTTTCAAGTAAATAATCCCAGATAATTGTTTATTTTCATAACAAAACATCAGGAGACTTTAGAAGATACATCAACCTCATTTGCGAGATGCTTTGACTTGCAGGATATGGAAAAACTGGCAGAGAAGCAATTGGGTGTGAGTGCTGCTTTTCAGAAATCGTAGCTTTTCTTTCTTTGGTTGCACATTTACGTTGGGTAAATATTCTTTATGCATAAGCTTTTATGGCCAAAGGAAAATCTTTACGAAAGAAGACGATAGAATACTAGATGGTCTTCTGAAGTCTGTAGATAACCCAAAGCCACGGTGCTAAGGTGTGTGCGAGAAGGGGGGAATTGGGGGCTGGGGGCAGTTTCTCTATATGCACAGGGAGGGTCTCACTTCACTGCCGGAGGGTGCTGGGGAACGGAGAGGAGCTGCCATCTTAGGAAGATTTTGGCCATGCTTCCACCAGTAGAAGAGGTGGACAGGCCCAGCTCCGGAGGGCAGGGAAGGTGGGGTTTACGTTGCTCAGCACCCACAGCATTCAAGGCCAGAGAACGAGAGAGTAACCACTGGTGTAAATTCAGCAAATAGGACGATGTGGATGTTGAACAAAACAGCAGTTCAAATTTGGAGGCTGGCAAGGGTCGATTCTGTCTAGGGCAGCCCAGAGAACCTGCGGGATCTCCTGGCAGGGGTGGTGGGTAAAGGGGACGTTGGGGAGGAAGGGTGAGGAGGGAGGGAGGCAGCAGTCTCGGGAGGGCTTTCGGGAAAGCAGAGCAGTGCGCAATATTTGGGGGGTCTGCTAAAAAGACAAATGAGCGTTAAACTATACAACTCCATGACTACTAACAGCCGCCTGCCGCAAGCGCTCTGTGGAGAGCCGTGGTGGTGATTTTCCCACCCTGTTTTTTTTTGTATTTGTTGTTCCAGAAGGAGGAAGGCAATGCCCAAAGTGTAATGCAAAATAGAACAGAGCAGTTTTTTTGATTGCGCCGCACAGTCAAGTGGAAAAATGAGATAACTGGGACGGCAGTTTGAAGACACATGTGAGCCAAACCAAAGAGGAGTCTGGCTCCAGGTCGTGTGGCGGAGCACTTGGGGCTCCCTTCAGGAAGGGAGGTGACTGAGGTCTGCTCAGCAGCCTCCAACAAGGAAAGCTGATCAGAAAAAGTGAATTTTTTGTAGACTTTAGAGTGGCTGTGCTCTTTCAAATCTGCCTTAAGTGTCTGAAGTTCAGCTGCTCGTTAGGGTGATGGGCAGAGATCTACGTCCTTTACTTACAAGAATTGCTGGGGCTCATACAAGATTAGCTGTGCTGGTGTCAGAGAAGAAAAATTGGCAGATCACATAACTAGATTCTTTTAGACATGTTGGTGAGAAAGACTTCCAGTATTTTTTTTCCTTCCTCCAGCACCAAATTACTCAGGATGTCTGTGAAATAAAACTGAGTCACAGTGTTTACTCCCTGTGAAAACTAATGCTCGTTTTTCCCCTTCCCTGAGGTTATGGTTTTGCAAAGGCTGATGCGTGAGTGTAACTTGCTCCTTCGGCCCCCGTGCGTGGGAACATGCCAGCAGAAACGGCTGGGGGCAACGGGGGCTGCTCTTCCCTCCGATGGCCACCCATGGCCCCGCTGCTGAGCCCACTGGCAGCGGAGTGCGGAAATAAGGATGGAAAGGGAAAACACTGCCTGTGAAGGCTCTGGTTAGACTTTGGGTAATGTGCTTTATTTACCGATTTTGGTGTAGAAATAGTCAGCAACAGCAGGAGAAGCAATACGCTCTTCCAAAAAGATAGAGACGGCTGTAGCCGGGGCTGGGAAATAGCTGTGCTCCGGAGAGGCTTCCCAGCCGGCAAGCCCAGCCCAGCACGGTTGCCCGCTCCGCGCTCTGCCTGGGCTCCTCTGAAGAACAGCAGCACAGCCCTGTTCGCAGTGCAGTACTGACTGCTCTGAGGTCTAAAACCCTGCTCAGACATGAACAAATATTTCCTAAGTCAATAGGCACCGGCAGCATCTGGTGAGTTGTGCTAAATTGACGCTTGAAATGAGGGGCGGCATCAGAACTGGGGCAAAAATAGGGATTTTTTTGGAAGGACTTCTTTGAAAGTGAAGTGATGCACTTACCAAAACCGAAGTCAGAACAAGGGCACGGTGCCTCGGCAAGGGCTGGAGGTCTTGCGGAGCTGTGGTCTCCCAAAAAGTTGTGGGCCCTCTGGTTCCTGGAGAGAAGCAGGGTGCTGTGCGTGGGAGCTTCCCCCCACCATGGGCATTTGTACTTACGGCGTGTGCTCTCCTCTCTGCAGTCTTCCTTCCTTCCCCTTCTTAAATTAGTACCATCCGTCCACAGCGCGTCTTGCCCTCTCACGTGTTGTGCAGCATTACTTCAGTCTATGGGGAAATTCAAGGGAACAAAACGCCGTATTTTTCATGAATTCTCCCTGAAAAAATACTGTCCCTTTTTTTTTGGCAAGCTACCTTTTGCAGGGCTGCAGAATCCTAAGCAGTGTTTGTGGGTGAGGCAGGTATTCCCCAGAGGCTGATGTTTTTAGTGTCACTCCTATTCTAAGCACCCAAACGCGCAGAAAACCAACGAAGCCCAAACACATTATGCAACTTTTGACCTTGATCAGGTTCAAAATTATCTTAAACATTAAACAGTAGCAAGTGTGACTTTTATTGTGGGAAGTATTTTATGCTGCATTCAAGCATGATTGCTGTAGTCTGGGGTCCGGGTTTGACTTTATTATGCTCCAAGTCTTTCAAGTTAATTTATCAAAATGACATACAGCTCTTGGGGGCAGCTCTGTGGTATATGATTGACTAAATAATACTCTGAATTTCTGAAAGGCTTTTAAAGTTCATTGCTTTCACACCAGGTGTATTTGTTGTTCTAATGCAGGTCACTTCCTCTCGTAGTCGCGCCATCCTCCAAGCAGAGCCCAGTACAAACACTTTCTAATGACATAAATTGGATTGCAGGGTCGAACGGCTACGGCTGAAAAGGTTTTTTTTCTTATCTAAATGCTATCGAGCCAGTTGTTTTGTTTCTTTTTGACACGCACATCCATTTTCAGATGTGATTAACAGATTAAATGGCGAATTTTGGTAAGAGGTTTGGAAGCAGCTGTTGTTTTGCGGAGTGGCTGCAGGCGCCGTAATATCCTTCTCGCTTGATTTGAAATTCACCTGTCTCTTTCAGTAGAAAATGAAATAACTTTTTACAACTTTAAAGTATTACTCATGGCACGGTAATTTTAATTGTTTTCAGTTCCTGGCTACTAATGAAAGAGCATGAAATTTGGGAGTCCCGTTATAAACATATTTGTATTTCAGAAAAAAGCTGAAGAGGAAAGGATGAGGAGGAGAGGTAGCCTGGGCAGCGCCGGTGGGGGCAGCAACACGAGGAAGCCCACTTTGGTTATTCAGGTGCCCTATCCTCTGCATTATGTGGACTTTTTTTTGATCAAACACTGTTGGGTTGGGGTTTTTTTAGAGAAACACCTGTTTTTTGAAGCCAGACACTTTGTGGCAGTGCATCAGCTCTGATGGATTTCCAGCGGAACAGAGGTCCCCACCCAGTGCAGCTGGAAGGGATGGCTATACTGGGGCCAAACCTTGAGCCCTGCCAGCCCAGTGGGCAACGGGCACCTATACTGAGCTTTGGGTTTAACAGATACCACTGACATGGTTTTGGGATGGGACTCACTTCTGTTTCTTCCCAGGGAACGTCAGCATTTCTAGCTCCTTAAATTCCAAAATAGGACTTCAGGCAGAAATTCCAGTTTTTGACAAGATTTTTGTCTTTACACCTAAGAAAAGGCAAGTTTCATATTGTATTAGGGCATCTGTCAGGAGTTTATTCCCCTTCCCCAGTGGTTCTTGGTTGCTACTGTACTTCACTAAGCGATGATGTAGTTGTATGAAGGGTTTTCTTCCCTCCAAACCCTGTTTGCTAATCTTTTTCTAGCAGCCCGCCTCAAAAGAGAATAGTTATCTCATGAATGTGCCAAAGGCTAGGTAAGGGCCAAAGGGAGTGGAAAGTCGGAGAAGAGGCGCCTCAGGAACAAAGTAGGTTAGACTGGGGGGAAGAAGTGGAGAACAGGCTCAAAGGTGTGGAGAAGTGGAGTTGCCTGAGCCCCGATTTCCTTTTTACTCTAAAGTGGAATTCACAGCCTGGCGTAGCTCCCATTGTGTGTTATATGCCGTATTAGCAGACAACACGCTGCAAGCATTGGCCGCATACCGTCGAAGGTCGGCACAGCTTGATGACTGGGTGAACAGCTGTATTGCTGTAACAATTTCTATTTCAGAAAAGATAATGAAGCGTTTGTGAAGGCTTGAGAACAAGGTTGAGAGGAGAAGCTGTTCACGCCAGGCGATATGCTGAGCAATAAAGGAGCTTGGGGTACGGTGACACGCTGCTTTCAAACCTTCCCAGAGCCGAAATGAGGTGCTGAGAGTGCTTGGCACTAGGACATGATGGTTTCAGTTTGGAGGTCTGTGATCATATGCAAGGTGACTTGGAACTGAGACAAGGTGATGCGATATCACCCCTGCCTGAGTGAATACGTCCTGGGTTTTGTAACCTCGACACGCATAGAAAGCCAGAATCGCTATCACTTGCAAACAAATACGCATGCTATAAGCAACAGAAAAATATAAGCTCAGTAAGAATTGTGGGAGTAACTTTTGAAGACCACACAAGGAGATTAAGCTGGCTCCAGCTGACATTAATAGGAGGGGCGTAGTCATTCTTTTCATCCCTTCTCCTAATTGCAGATGCTTTTTGAGATACCCTGATGAACATTTTTGCAATCCTCCTGAGGGTGACATCTGCTCCTGGTGGGAGCCTCCGAAATTGTAGGTTTCGTTTACTACAACTGTGCATTCTGTAGAGTCTGCTAAATCTTGGTTGCTTAGTTGAAAATGGGAAGTTTTAGCTGGGTGACTGCAGAGTGTGTGGGATTGGTGATGTAACAGAAGGAGCCATGCGTTGTGTCAGTCACACAAATCTCTCTGACCACTTTTCAAGCAAATTTTTCGATGTCTGTGCCTGCCGCAAGTCTAAAAGTCAATGCCCCGTGACACGCTCCACTTAGGATCCTTTGGCATTTGCACTGTCTGCAACTGCTGCAGTAGATTAGAGCGTATGCTTCTCAACTGGGGAGTGGGGCTAATCTGACAATAAATGTGTATTTTAAGCGTAGCTGTTGCATTGCATTAACGTTGTTTATCTTGCGATGGTAGCCCTGCATTGGCACGTGACATGGGCGATATTAATGATGTGTGAAAGGCAGGGCTTTTTAAGGGGCCATGCTGGTGCAAAGTCGAGTATGGTATAATTAGAGCAGTATCTGGTCTGCTGATAAAGTAAAGGCAGCTAATTGCCAGCATTTTCATTTTCTCAGTCTCTCTTACTCATCAAAGACCTTGCTCAGCTTGGTGAATGTATCCCTTTCAGGATAAGGTAACTTGTGTGGAAGCATTTGCAAGATTAATGTCCACTTATTCTGAAGAGAATTAGGGAAGTTAAAACAAACATGTAGATTCCCGTTATTTTTCCAGGCATATTTGTCCACTGTGGCTGTTTCTAAGATGCAGAAGCCGTAGGTAACGTAGTTGTAGAAACAGAAAATCTTCAAACTGTCAAAATATAAATGCAGAAGTTGCATCGCCAAGGGAGGAGGATGAGCCGAGCCGTAGCCGTGGGGACCCCAGGGGCTCGGTGTCGTGCATTACTTGCACTGAGACAAGCCCGTGGGCAACTCAGCATCGCAGGACACCGAAGCCCAGCGCCGAAAGGCACAGGCATGTGGAGCGGGACGGGCAGCTGCTCTCGCTAGATGGGGGCCGGGAGATGCGGTGCCAGAGCAGGGGAGCGATGCTGAGATGCAGCGACGGCCACCTCCCGTTGGCACCCTATAGGCTGGCTTGACCTCTAGTTTTCGAGAGAAAATAACGTACGGCACACCACTGTGGAAAAGCTGCCAAGCTGCAGCGACGACAGGTGCAGATAAGGAGGCTGAGTGAATGAAGCCTCTGTTTTTTAATGAAAAAACCATGCAGCGTGTTGAACAAAGCCAGCCTCTTCCCACGTACAAGGCCCATTAGGAACTTTTCAGCTATCATTTATTTAGACAGGAAGTACATTCTCCTTTTACAGTAATTTATTGGCCGATTTATAAAGGTTGCTAGTTAAATTTGTTGGAGTGGGAGGACTGAAAAATGGAGGCGAACGAGCAGCTAACTGAAAAGCCAGCCCTTCTCGCATGAACCATGGTCCGTACTGTTTTCCGAACAGGAACGTTAATAACAGAGTCGATTATTTCCGGTTGTTTTTCTTTCAGCTTATTGGAAGCCACATCGTTCCTGTGCCACTCCACAGACTCTTATGAGATTCATGAGTTAATCTAAATTTTGAAGTCGGTTAGTGTTGTATTTGGGAGGACTCATAAGCTTGGGTTTGAAATCTGTTTAGAGGCATAAATTTAGTAGGCTGATAAAATAATGATTACATATAGAAGAATACTGTTATGTGGATCTCTATGGGTTTGTAAAGTCAGTCCATTTCTATGGAAATAACCTGGCATTGTTAGCATCTTCCTCAAAGATTGATGCCAAGGATCTGTTATTTAATCGGCATTTTTTTTATTTAAAAAAAAAATAGAATATAGGATTTTTGCCAGCCTGTATCACGTTTAAGTCTGTTGAATCCACTGTATGCCCTGTATCTCTCAGAAGCAGAATACCAGAGGCTTGGAGGAAAGCGTTAAACCCATGAAGCTGATGTATAAGGTAATATGGCCATAGGCTTCACCCTCGTCTCTAATAGCAAGAGACTGCCTTTGCCACCAAGGTTTACAGTTTAATATCGCTTCCGAGATGTGCTGTCATTAACTGTGACTTTGGAACTAAATCCTGTGTCTTGTTTTATCTTTGGGACACTTGGAGGGCTTCCAGCGTTTATAGGCTGGAAAGCAGAAGTTTCAAGGCATCACAGAGATTGCAGTGACTTTGGTGCATTGATTCTCACGTTCCGTCAGCTGTGGTGAGGACAGGCAGACCTCCTTCACTTCTACCGCACTGCTACCGTATGAAACGCCAGGAAAACTAAATAGAGCCTACTCAGGATTAGTAAACTTGGGGAAAATTATACTACTTTTAGTAGATGCTACTTAATTCCTTTCTGGGTGCTGCAGAGTTTCTGTCAGTTCTCCATATTATGTGGTGGTGCCATGAAAATTGATGTTGACTCCTTGGGTTGTCTTTCAGACCTTGTTCTGTGATCTTGGCGGACAATTTCCTTCATAGGGGCCTGTGTACATTTTACCTGTTGTAGGCTCTGATGACCCATTGGATATGTCAAAGAAAATAAGAAGGGTCATAGAGTATTATGGAGCAATATTTTCTGCCTTTGTAGACCCCAAACTCTACTTTGTAGAGTACAAATTTCCCATCCCTCTTCAATCTTTTTGATTGCAAGAAGAGTAAGGATCAAGTAATTTTGGGGATGTAACTAGGTTTGAAACTGAGAGAGCAATTTGCTAGGAGGCAAAAGAGGGGCAAAAGATTAATTGACTTTAAAGTGCTTAGCCTTCAGCCTGCCGTGGATCGCGGACTTTCCTCATTCATGGAGGGGTGGCAGCTGCGGCTGATGGCTCCCCTTGCTCTTCTGCTCCTGTGGAGAAACAGTGCTGGTGTGGTCTCTAATTCTGTGTCTAAGTAAAAATTAAAATTCAGTCTGCCCTTACATAACTGAATAGGAGGGGCTGAAAAGCAAACCCTGGGTAGAGCTGAATGAAAATTTTGCGCGTGGGATGTGGAGCTCTGCAGTGTTTAGTAACAATAACAGACTGGAAAATAAAAATAACCAACTTGTGTAAGCTAGCACCTGCGACAACTATAATTTTGCTCTGGGCATCAGATGATCACCATATAACAGGCCTTAACTCCAGTTTCTAATTTTGCAATTCCTAAGCAATTGCAACTGTCAAGTGAGCTCAGTGTTAGCTATTGTATAAACCATTGCAACATGGCTGGCAAAGACAACTTGATGGTGCCAAGGGATGCTGGAAGCATAAAAGATGTCTAACTGTTGCATCTCATATTTATATCTACCTAAACCCTCTTATTAACTTCCCTATGATGGATCGTCTGCTGTTCTTACTCAGGAATGCGTTGAGCCTCGTGCTTAGCTTTGAACACATTTGCAAACCTGACTGAGCTCTGTGGGAATTACATGTTGCTTAGCTGCTGTGCTCAACCAAGACCTTAGTTCAGGGGCCACTCTTTTCTATCGACAAGTTTTTCCTCCTTGGTCATCTGGATAATGTTATGTCTTTGATTCCCACCTCTGACAAATGCCCTATATCCTAACAAAGGTCTGCCAGACTTCTTGTTCCAGGTGTACCTTATCCTTTCTCAGTCATATAGGCTACGGCCTTTCAAGGGAAGGGAGGTTATCCTCAAACTTGTGTTTAACTGATGCCAGTGAGGAGCCCTCGCTGGTTTATGTGGAAGGCTTTTGCCCACAAACATTGGGTTTTGCTACCATCTGTGAAAATTTTTATATATACATATCTATTTTTATACACACAGGTATATATAAGATATAGATATATTCATTCACACCTGTTCATCTGTAAACATCTACATAAAAATGCATATATATGTGTACATACTTAAATGTATATGTACTGTTGCATGGTGAACAGCATTTCTTTGATATGTTTCTGAGCACAAGGACTAGAAATGTCCACTCCAGCAGGTATCTACTTAGAGAGACTTAATATACAGAGGCTATAAATTATATGAAACGTGTTTGTTGTTAAACTGTGATAAACTTAGCTACAGGGAAGCAGCTGGTGCTTTATTGCCTAGGAGTTCCTTTGTGTTTCCCTAAAGCTCTAGCCAGACAATGGCACATTTATAATTTTTTAAAATGAAATGTAGAGTAGAAAGAGCCATGTTGGATTTGAGATGTGAGGCGCTCCAATGGGATTGCTTCTAGGTCATACAGCTTGTTATCCATCCACTGAAAGCCTTTCTCCTCCGTTTTATTCTCTGTTTGGATGTCTCTCTTTCCTTGGGAAAGGATAGTGTAAATGAGTGATCCTCAAAGAGCAGCTCAGCACCTTCAAGACAAATGGTTAAGCCTGGAAATGGAGATACCCATTAAAAAACTATTGGTGATTCCTTTGCATGGACCAGTGGTGGCCACGGCCACTCACACTCAGTAGTTGCCAGACTTAGCCATTGCTACAACCCTTCTGCAAAGTCTCCCGTTGGAGTTTGGGACTACTCATGTAAATATGCAGAAGCATCCTTTAGTCCAGAAACAGACATTTTGGTTCAGCAGAACAATCTGCATAATTACCTATTTCCATCCAGTTTGACACTGAACTCGTTATTTTTTATTTGAATTCATATTTTTAAAGTCAGTGTATTTTCTCTTTGCATTTTCAGTAAGCCACGTATTTTGCAGTATCTACAGATGACTACCTGGTAGAAGCCCTTGGTTGAGGCTCTTAAACAGAAAGAAAACATACTTCCAGAGGCACCTAAATATCTCCCAATAATTAAAATGTGAGCTAACAAGTCTAGGCAGAGGAGCGAGGCGCAAGCCAAGCAATTGCCCAGACAGTGAAGGCAGCGTCGGGAGAGCTGAGAACTGGTCCTGCAGCCCTTGAGACATGAGCTGCTGCTGCATTTATCCTTCCCTCACAACTCTGTGACAACAGCATGAGCTGGATGTTTTCCACTAAAATAATCAGAAGTGAAATGGCTTATAACATTGTCATGTAAAATATCCATCAGTAGGTTGGCATCTTAAGCTGCCTGTAGATCTGAGAAAGATGCCATATTCCCAACTATGCAATGGCTGTCTCATCTCTGTCCTTTGATCCTTCTTGTATTTCTGCTATAATAATGATAATATACTACGGACAGTCAGTCTCCAGTTAGTTACTATGATTTTTGCCTTTATTATTAGCCGGAGAGCTGACTAGCACAAATACATATTTGATGCAAACCTCCTGGAGCTGGAGTGAGGAAGCTGCAGTGTTTTCATGAAGAGATACAAGGCTAATGTGAGGAAGAGGCAGCACATTGGTTATGGGAGTCACGCGTGTCTGAAACCCACTCTAAAATGAATATTTAATGGTACACCATCAGTATGCTGCTAGCAAGGTCTAGAAAATGCTCTGTTTATTCCAAATTCAGGATCTGTGTGGACACTTCTTATGGACTTGCTAATTCCTCTTCAAAGGGAAACGAAAGCCAGCACTGGTGTCTATAAAGTGCTATGTGTGGGTGGGGTTTCCCTCGTAGTTTTGCAGCGGGTGGCTGTTGTGGGGCTAGAAGTTCAAGCGAGAGCAAGGCTGAGCAGACAGACTGTTGATGGGATGCCTTCTCCATGCCAAACTCTCTTTTGTAGCCAGTTCAGCTTCCTCGTGTAAGGGAAAAGGCTGGAGAAACTGTGTTTTTGTCGGGAGGGTGATGGGCGTTTTAGGGGGACTGGTACTCAGACACACCTGCAGCCAGTCAAAGCCCTGGTCTCAGCTGGGGGGCATTTTCTTTAATTGCTGGTGGGGCTGGAGAGCACATATCTCAGCCCAGTTGTAGCAGGAGGCCTTAGTTCTCAGCTTTGGAGCGTGGAAAGACTTTGCTAACTTGTTTTGTGCTTTGAAGCAAAGGAAAGCGGTCCTGGAAAACAGGGAAGGATGAAACGGGGAGCAGACTTACTTGGATTGGTGGTAAGTCCCAGCAGCTATGGAGCAAAGATCTCTATGGACAAGTGGGAGATAGTTGCAAACTCAAGGAAGGGTTGGTTTCTTTTCTAACTTGTGTGGTCATGAGCTGTATGTGTTTCATGGTATGGTTACAGAAAACTCACCTGTGCTCTGGAGTGTAACTCACAGGTGTTGAAACTGGGGGCAGTGGTAGGAATAAAAGCAAAACTTAAGGAATCCTATTTCTAGTCTCTAGCTTTGCTATCTATCAGCAATTAAATAGAAAACAAAACCCAGCAAAACAAAACAACTTGCTTCAAAGTAGATGTTTGCTGTCAAGTAACTTCATGAACAGGTTTTCCTCTCCTTCTGATCTGCCTCCTGCATTAAACTTCTCTGAAATCCTTCATTGGCACTTGGGTTGAAGTCTCAAGGCTCAAGTCACTTTTTTTTTTTTTTTTTCAGTAAGAAATGCCAGGCAGTGCAGTAACCTTCAAAACATATGAGTAACACCAGCTCTTTGTCAGAGAGCCGTATAGCTGAAACAGCGCGGCCAAACTACCTGAAGTCAGAGTGCAGACAAAACGTGCTTGGTCACAACTCAAGTTTTATAGGTGTGTAAAAAGAATGGAGCGCTCTCTGATGTGTTTTAAAGGCTGGTGGAGTGAGTTACTGACAAGTTGTCTTGGTACTACAAAGCTAGGTCTGGAAAGTACCTCAGAAGGGAGGAGTCTGTATTGAAGTGCTTTTGCGTTGTGGCCAGCAGTGAATGACGATGTACTCAGCTGTATATAGGGAAGTGTGATATAGACAAGGTCATCTTGAAGGCATTATTAAGGAGAATGAGCTAGGTTTTGACTAGTAAATTGAATTGAGGGGTTTGATTTTATGACACAGTATTTGCCTTTTTCTTTGAACAAGAGTGGGGCTGTGGTGATAAAAGTGTGTTTATATTTGGAAAAATCTGAGATGTCACCTGCTTTAGAGCACAAGGCTGTCTAGAACTGCAAGGTCCTCAGTTCTTGCAAACTTGTTGTATCATGTAATCCCTCCTGTAAAATTTACATGCCCTGCCTTAGAGTGCTATGTTGCCATTTTTGCTTTTGTTCTAGGATGATATTTCTGGGATTCCTGGGGTGTTATGAAACCCTTATTGCCAACCTGAGTCTACTCTGCCTGCATTACTCTTGTTTGTTCTGGTGCCAGCACTGTATTAAACAAGTTTTGGTTTTGGGGGTTTGTTTTTGTTTGTTTGTTTTGTGGAAATATATTCTATCTCCTTGGTAATGTATGTGTAGTATACAACTAAATGCCTTCTTAACCTTTATTTTCTGAGTCTAAATAAGTGCAGTTTCTGAGTCTGCCCTCTGTGGGCTCCCTCCCTGGTTATCTGTGTCTCAGCCTCTTTGTGTTTGAAACCACCTGTACAGAGGAAGGTCCTGTGGCTTTCTTACCAGGCAGTAGCACAGATCTTTCTCCATCTCTGGGGAGATCCTGCTTGCGATACTGCCTGGCTGCCTCATAGTATTTTCATGAAAAAATGCTTTCTCTTCACTTCTGTGCAATTTTGTCTTTGGTTTCTCAGTGTGCTCTCCTGTGCAGCAAATTTACTCCTCAATTCATTTTTCTGGGCAGTGTTTTTGCTTCTTTGTGGTGCTACGCTTATATTTTTCTTGTCTAAAATCTGCACGTAAGTACCTGCAGGTCTCGCATTGTCCACGTTGCTTCTCTGCTTTGATATCCTTATTCCTGCTGTCTGAGCTTTAGCATTGTTCCCAGCTCCATCTCTAGTATTCGCACCATTTTGATACTAATCTGCAAGATATACTTCGTGCATCATTTCTTACAGATATTTACTCAGTGTGCATCCTAAAGATTCTGTATCCTTTCACGTCTGTTGTAATTCTCAAATGTTTTCTCAATACTATAATCTTTTTTTCCCTGTAGTACTTGCTTATCTTCAGACAGAAATTGAACACAATCCTCATATCCCTTTCCCCTACAAAGGGTCCTGTTTTGCTCTCTCGAAAATCTCGACGTTCTTGGGTTTAAACCCTTCTTGCCCTCCTGGTCCACCACTTATGCTTGTCTCTGTGCTATGGCAGAGCTCAAAGGCAGGAGGATACCTTCATTTCGTATAGCCACCACCTTGAACGCACCAGCGATCTACAACCAGACAGCAGAGTCTCCAAGCAGCAAAACCCCAACCATACAGCAACATGCTAACATTCATCCACACCAAAGGAATACAAAATGGGAAAGGAACAAGTCCTGAGAAAACTCCCCTGGTGATTTTGTTGTTTTCTGCTTTTTAGCTTCTCGGCAGGGATGTTGGCTTTTTGCATTTCTGCCTGAAAGCCAACAAATCCATATTGGTAGTTTCAGTTGAGAGCAAGCCCCTCTGGGCCTGGGAGGAGCCCTGGAAATCTTAGCAGGTACCATCCTCGAGATGCATATAGCTATACGTCTCAGTTCATTTCAAAGTGTCTTCCGTAATCCGGATAATAATCTACTATTCACAATTAGATGTAGTTGCAATTTCTTGAATGCTCAAGCAATCATTTTCTTTGGTAATTGAGTTCCCTGTAGAATTCCACTATTCTGATCTCCTGCTCAGAAAACTAAGCATATTAATTTGAAACACTGCATGAATGCCTGGCCAGGATAATGGCAGCAGAATAACTGCAAGGAAATCTCTTACAACAGGCTTATTTTCATCTAATAAAGCTTTCCCTGATGGTTGCGCTGCATGCCATGAATATGATACGAGCTTTAAAGCGTGCATGTGTGTGTTTGCATGTGCAACTCGGTTGAATTTTAACATTTCGAGATCTTTGGCTGTTGGACTAGGGTACTTTTAAAGGTCCCTTCCTTATGTTTTTTATATGTTTTAAAGATCTAATTTTTAAATATTTACTATTCTGTCTTTCTTTTCATGGTGAATTTTGGGTGAGAAAGGGAAGGGGGCTGAGAGAAAAAGGGACACCTTCTGCCTGCAGGATTTATGCATCTATAGTATGCATTTACACACGTTAGCATAAAAGTTGCATTCCAGTCTCCAAATGAAGCTGAGGTTGTCTTCCACTAGATGTGGAGCAAATGCTTAGTGAGGGACTAGAAGCCTTTACAAAGAGCAGAGCAATGAGGAAGAAGAGAAGCAGAGGTACAGAGGGGTAAAACAACCCCCAGTGTCACACAGCAGGCTGGTGGCAGAGCTGAGTTCTCGGCTGTCTGGGTCGCTGTTCTCGGTGTTTGATAACACTGAGTATAAACCTTGATCCATCATGCCGGGCTATAAGCCACAGCGATAATGCTGTCTGGTTTGACTGGGTAATTTAGTTTTAGTTCAGCAGTTTAGGATGGCACTAAATAGCTTTTTTCTGATTTTTTTTTTTTCATTGTTCAGACCAATTGGTATATGCCATTATCATGTAAGATATGTCTAGAGAATGGTCTTCAAACCTTGAGCGCTACCTTATTAAATAGTGCTGTTGAGCTCTGGGCTTGCAGTTGGTGAATGATGGGCCTGCTGTGTTTCACGTTTCTGGAATTATTCTCCCCTGTTTTTTGGTGGTGTTATTGTTCCTTTGTCGTCTCACCTACTGTAGTCTTTTATGAATTGGGTGCTTAAATAACAGAAGATGTGAAGTGAGGCAGTTAGCAGGGGGTCTTGCATTTCCAGAAGAGCTGGGTGGCCAACTCTCGTTGAAGTTGACTGGATTACATGACTCTCTCTCTCTTGTGATCCCAAATGCATTTTGGGCCCATTTTCCTTTCATGTGTCTCTTGTAGTTTGATAGACTTAATGAGATGCAAGAATGCAATAGAAGTCAAATGACTTGAATCAATGTAAGAGAAAGTACATCAGAAATATGGCCCACAGTGGAGCTGAAGTACTCTAGGGATGCACAGCTAGTTATGAATGAAAGAGCTGTCCTTTTCAGACTTGCTGCATCCCCCACTTTCCATGAAAGTTGGCACAATCTATAGATGCATGCCTCCATAAATATTTGGTGTATGTCAGCTCTTAAGTAGCACACTGGTATTAGCTTTTTGTTATATACAAGTAGCTGCTGTCGAGGTTTTGCACAGTAATCCAGTGGCAGGAGCATTTCATACAGAGCTTTTACTTTCAGATGTCAGATTTTCAAAGGAAAATTGAATATGCAAAACCCTGTTCAGGACACCCCCATTTCCATCCCCAGATCGATCAGCTGAAACCATTTCAGGAAAGAGTCTTATTTTCATAGTAAAAATTTTAACCAGCACTAGAGGAAACCATCTTCCTTGCCATTGTCCCTTTAATAAGGTCGGTAGGTTGGCACCTAGGGCACGGGCGAGCAGATCCCTGGGCTGACTAGGGATGTGAACTCTTACTGCCGTATCTGTATGGAAAATGCTGTCTGTAATTCCTCGGATGGGAGAGGTAGGATTTGGGTCCTCACTTCTGGAGTTTGTTCATAAAGAATAACAGTGCTTTGCCTTGTGATATGAAACCGCTTTCTTCAGATGTCTTGACGTTTGCCTTTGTCTGCTGTGCTGTTTTCATACAGTGGTGTGTGTTCATGCTGAGCTATGTTTGTAGTGATGTAGAGACTGGCTGTGTCTTTGCTGATGATGTGGGATTTTACATGGCAAGAAAGCAAATGGGGAATACTGGAAGGGGAGATCTCTCTGTTACTAACTCAGGTAAAAATTCAACTGTATGCAATGGCAAGTAATGCCTCTATGCCTAATGCCATTGCCTGATGCTCCCATCTAGGTACCATGGTGTACTGAGGTGCAGCAGGACCAGAGGCTGAAAGCAAAGGACAAAGAATTGTTGGCAGATATGAATAAATAAAAACAAGGAAAATACAGTGTAGGTACCTAGCCACAATTTTGCTGTTACACTTCCACTTGCCGGGTTGGCTTTATGTGACATAATGGCAAGAGGCTGAATATTGAGGCACTTCTCTTCTGCTTCTATCAGTGAAGTCGCTTTCAGTTTCTCCATTGCCTCCCTTCTGCCAGTTCTTGGCAAAATCACATTTATTATATATACAAAGAACAACCCATCCCTGGCATATTTATTTTCTGTTTCCTACCTCACTTTTTTGGATGGTAGAGTTCCCTGTGTCTGCGCAGGTATGCGCATAGATGTGGAATCATAAATATTTAACTAATATTGAAGGTAGTGTTTTATGTAAAGCAGAGGGTAAGCTGCAAAAGCTAAGTTGCTGTTTTTGCCAGTGTGTTTTCCCTAGTTCTCTCTGGCAGCAATGCTGATGTTTTTCTTGGTACATTCCACATCTCTTCCCTGTTGGTATATGATCCATTGCTGCCAATCTTTACAAAATGGTTTTGTGGGAGGATTTGCAGGCTTTTTTAGTAGAATCTTTATTTTTGTTGGACAGCAGCATCACTTGTCTTGCAGAAGGCTCTGAAGGTGATGGTGATCTTGAGGTCTCTCCTGCTTCCTTGTGCCCCCTCCCCCTTGCAGATCCAGCTTGGGGAGGGGGCAGCATGTTGAAACACCCAGGGACCTTTCCCTCCAACAGCATGAGACATCTGAGGCAGCTGGCTCTGCTCCTTCCCCGCAGTCTCCTTCCTCCTTCAGCAGGAGACATCTGGGCAGCTTGGCTGCTCTCCTCTGCACCGGCTGCTGACCTGACCCTGCACCACCAACCCCTTGCCTGTGGCAGCACCCTATGGCTTCCCTCCCCTTGCCCCCTCCTTCGTCACTACTTTTGAGAATTAACCTTTTGGATGGTTTAATTCTGTTTCTGCATGGATTGCAATAACCTGCACGCCTGTCAACTTGTATGTGTGCATTTTGACTCAGGCTGGCGGATAAGCATTTTGAGACTGGTAGTAATGGTCTTGAACCTCCTGTGCAGAACAGCTCTCTGAGTGTAGCCTTCATGTAGAAATGGGATTTGGCATCCTTTTTGGAGAAACTGACTTTGGTTTTTATGTGATGGACTCCTGCAACTCTGTCTCCAAATTAACGGAGGAATGAAACGTTTGCATATGCTGTATTTGTAGACCCGGAGGTCGTGATAGGTTAAGAAAACTTTACATTCCTTCGCTCCCATCTCTAATGTATTTACCCCCAGAGGGTAGATCAACTGCGTCCTTACAGCAGGCAGCAGCATTCTTTAAAAGAAAAAAACCCTCTATCTAGTTCTTAGAAGCTAGGCAAAGTACGTCATGTGGGAAGGGGAATGACTGGGCGGGGAGGAGGGGAGAACAAATTACATGTGCTGAGATAAAAGGACTAACAAGATGAATCAGGCCAGCCAAGAATTCCTTGATGTCATCCATGGTTGTGTCAGACCCCTGCGTTAAACACTTGAACTTAGTGATGGACTATGGAGTTCAGTTGGGTGTTTGGTTTGTTCTTTTTTTTTCTTTCTTTTTTTTTAACACACTGGTGTGGTTTTTCATAACAAACACCAGAAACTGAATATGTACGCTGCACCAACAAAATATATTTGTTAATATATTTTGGCGTTCAGAAATAATTTGTGTCAAGCATTGAATATCTGTTTTCCACTCCACTGGCAAGTCCAAGGAAATGGCAGGACGTTGGAGATGCATTGATTTCTAGCTTATGTCATTAGGAGTGCATTGTAGAGCTTGGCACAAGGTTTGTCTTAATCGATCTTTTCATATCCTTTAGGGAAGTGAGAAAGGAGTGTGGTCAAATCACCAAGTGCCTCTTCTGCTCAAAGCTCCTGCATCTGAATGCAGGCGTGCCCAGGCATAGCTGTTCTTCTGAACTTGGGTTGGTGACCAAAAACAAATGGAGCCACCGTCCTTCCAGACATCTGCTGGGGTGAAGGATGGCCCTCAAGACCTATCTTCCCTTACTTCTTGTATGACAGGGAATGTCATCTAGCTCCCTAGCGACAGGTAGATGTTGATTTAGCTGACCATTCACTTTCTGTATTCTAACAGTAAGCACTACAAGCGTGATGGAAAGAAATGCAGCAGTAAAACTGAAGGACGAGTAGGGTGGGGGTGGGAAAGAGATGTTCATTAATTTTAAAAAATCACTTGTTTTGCTTTGGCTAAATGGGGTTTAGTGGGATAAATCGTACTGGATTTAAGGAGATAAATCCTGGGAGCTGCGCTCTTCCTCTTGGCGCTGCCTAGAGTGAAGAGCACAAACTTAACCCTGTTCAGTTATCTGAGGCAACTCAGGTGGTTTTAAAATCAGGTTAATTTCCGATTTGTTGGGTTTTTTTGTATTAAAAGTGTTTTCCTTTCCTGCTGTGTGTTTTACAAGCTGTTCCTTAGAGGTCTGATGCTTTCAGTCATGTCTTGCTTGATATGTAGTTGTGTATTCATTGTTTCCCATTTGAAGAGGTATAATGTCACTTCTGCCAGCATTTGTCTGCCTCACCTGAGACTACAAATGTTCATATTGGAGTTTCCTTCTCACTGTGGCAAGTACCTAAAATCAGTGAGATCCTGTATTGACAAGACACTTAGCTGTGGTGTGTTAATACTGACAATAAAAAGATGACCTTTGCGTGTATGTGTGTGCATAAGCATATACTTAACTGTATGCATACTATATATGTGTATATTTATATAGGATAAATGAAACAATGATTTAAAAAAAAACCAAAAAGCAAAAAACCCGAACCAAAATTGCAAGTTGTGTGCCTTGCAAGGGTTCTAGGCAGTTCTAATTATAAAAAGACAATGAGCTGTCCCTAACTAGACTTGTGGCCAGATGACATGGTAACCTTAACACTCCTTGACTCTGTAGATCCACAGCAGTTGTAACTCGGAGTTAATGCAAAGACACAGGGCCTTTGTTTCAGTATATAGGGTTAGACCTAGGAATTTCTGGAATGCCACAGTTAAAGAAAAAGCATATTCAAGCTGTTAGTAGCTTGAATAATAATAATGCCTAGAGCTATATAACCTGTTAAACATCAACATCCACTTTCAAACCAAAAAGAAAAATGTCCTGCTCTTTAGAGAGAGGCCAAGCTGGAATGCTGAATGAAAAATTAATTTTTGGGGAGTATTTTAAAAAATAAACCAACTGGGCCTGAATTCTTTCCTGACTCTTAAAAATTATCCTATTTTTGTCAGGATAAGCTAGTTGCTCAGTTCCTGTCCATTAGCTGACACTACACGCTCCAAGCAGGCAATTTCTTTCAGAACTTTATTGACAAACCACTTTTATCCAAATGCCGGGGGCAGTGTGGGTGCAATTCTGAGAGAGAGTGATGGGGAACTTGCTCATGATCACTGGGGACTCCAAGGTAAATTCGTCTGAAAACTTGTTTCAGCGTGAGTGAGGGTTACCATGCAGCTTGTGTACACCAAGTAGGAGAAATCTAATGATAAAAGAAAGAGCCTGAAGTGGGAATTGGAGTAAGTATTTGCTTGCTGCAAATACGCAATCATTGAATCTGATGAAAGTGCAACTCTGGGGAGCCTGGATGTTTGTCATAGCAAAAGGCCAGGCAGCTGATTTCCATCAAGAGAGGTGGTGTTGGTGTCTGGGTCATGTTTTCCTCAAAAGTTCAGGTGTAGTAAAAGTTATTTAAATGCAGTAGTTTGCTGAGAAAGGCAAGTGTTTGTCAACAGCTTTTGCTTATTTAAAAAATTGTCATGACAGTAAAAATAGGAATTCAAGACCTAAACTAGAGAAGTTGGATAATAAAATATACACAGAGGCCTCAGGGGACCTTGCATCTCTTGTAGAAGCTGAGTGCTGCTGGTGTGATGGTATTCAGAGTTGATTCAGTTTGCCGCTAACCAGTGTGCACAACTGGTACCACATTAGCAGGGTGCAGTGCTGTTTCCCAGTGCTGGGGCTAAGTACAGACCTGAGCTTAATTCGACAGCAGGATGCGGAGCGGAGATCAGCTTAGCCAGGGGCTAACATGCTGGTTGTAGGCTGGCCTTGGGGTTGGTCTCCCTTACTTGTATGAAGGTTGTACCTTGCAAGCAGGCTGTACAAGCACTGGGTACTGTGGATAGACCCTTCCTGAGCCGGTCGCATGGAGAAATGGCATTTGGGTTGGTCTTCTGCTGCCCTGGTGTCTGTTTAAATGCTCTTGATTGATGAATAATTATCGCTGTAGTGATGATGATGGATCAGAATCTTTTCTTGTTATACGAGATCAGCTTTACAGCAGACACGGCATGTATTTGTACTGCAGTATTTTATATATATGTGTGTGTGTGTCTCTCTCTCTTCTAGAGGGCTGGGGTAGCTCTTTTTGCAAACACATGTGAAAATATAGCAGGAGGCATTCTTTTTAAAAAAAAAAAAAGTAATTGGTAGTGAATTTGGACACTAGAAACTGAGAGTTCAGAGATGGGACACAGCCTCTTTCAGAAAAGCTTTTCTTACTTTCAGGTAAGTTTCGTACCCCAAACTGAAGCCCCCAAAATAACTAACTAGACACTGAAAATGTAAATCTTGTTATTAATCTCAAAAGCTGTGAAACATAATCATCTCATTGAGAATTATTGCCTCTTAAAAACTCCATCCAAGTGCATTATTAGCTGAATAGCCTCATTTTTGCTAGACATTTAACCTTATATACATATAATTTATGGTGGATTAATTTAACATTTTAAAACTTCCAGAGTAGAACAGGAGTCGTGATCCTGACTGCGAACAATCTTTATTCATATTTGCTCTTCTTCCCTTTACTTTATGTCGGACTCTTTTGTGGCAGTTGACAATACCTCCAGCGAGTGGCCACCTGTAAAAGCCAGCAGCGTGCTTGTATAGATTAGCGAGGTGTTATGTCACTATCTCCCTGTCGGCAAAGCGTGTAATTTGTGCTATATAGTCATCCTGCACAGGCCCAGGCCATCTGATCCACATCTGATCCGGAGCTCATCTCTCCCGATTAGCAGTTCACTTACAGTTGCCTGAAGACCGGGGTGGCCTTGGTCGTTTTCGTTGTCCTTGAAATATTCTGTGTTTTGTGCACGTGTGATTTGTGCGTGTTGTTCTCCTTGGTGGAAAGCATCTGTCTGTTGATAAGCAGGAAGCAATTAGATAGGTGAGCAGACAAGGAAAAACAGGGTGTATGTGGGGGTGGGAGACGAAGAAACTCAAATGGAATCACTCTACCGTGCTCCCAGCAGGGAAATTTAATTTCTGGCAGTACTGCTCTGCATTGACTCCATCTACTATCTGAGGCCTGTTGCCACTAAGAAAGTACTTTTTGTGGCAGTGGGTCCTTCAATATCCGGCCTATTCTCTTTCCGAAATGCCTGTTTTCTCATTGGCATGCATGGCTGGCTCCTGTGACAGAGCTGGAAGCCCGCAAGAACACCTCCAACCAGAAGTAACCCCTCAAAAACCTGCAAGAAATTAACTCAGATTTTCTGTTGTAACTTGGATCATTAATTAATTCTATCTCTGCCCCCATTCCACAATTAGAAATATTGCCAGTGTCCAAATGTGTGATTACTACATCTGTTAGGAAAGGGAAGAAACAAAAGAATTAATGTTGATGATAATTTATACTGACACACCAAGGATGGGGCAAGCGCTCGGGGCATTGAAGACCTGGACGGAGATTTCAGCTGAACATTTGGAATGATCTAATGATTTGGGCAGGTTTGGACATTGTTCGTTCTTCCTTCTTTTGTTTTTCCTTTACTCGCTGCCACCCAGTGACCCAAATGTCTTTTAAAAAAAATTATGCTAGTAAACCTTAAAACAGCAAACCCTCTTCAGCTTTCTCCTCCTGAAGCTCAGTAGTCTGAACCCGTGTGCTCTCATCTTGTGCAAGGTGGCAGCTCCGTCCCCTTTATCACATCAGTTGCCCATCCCTAGCTGCTGCAGCCTTCCCCGAGACCAGGACTGCAAAGGATGGGGGCATGCCAAGGGCTTGGGAAGTGTCAAAACAACACCTGTCTCTTTCACAGTTTCCCTCCAGATGATTCACAGCATTTTGTTGATTCTTTTTCTGGAGGCCACTGCACAATGAGCTGATGATTTCAGATAACTGTCAGTGATGACTCCAGGAACTAAAGTGGTGAATTCCATGAGTTCAGCATCACATAGGCATGGTTTAGGTTATTATCCCTATATGTATTACCTTTAAGCTTATCTAGTGAGGCTTAGTTGCTGCCTCCACCTTCCCCACTCACTCGGCTTTTTGACTTTCTGCTGGTGTTTTTTACCATTGCTGTGCCATTTGACTACCTAAAATGGCTTACTTTCATCTGCAGGCTCTGAGATTTCACAGTTTCTCTGTTCTCCATGTCTGTGATGAAGGTATTGAATGAAATCCTCATGAACGTGTATCGCTGGGGGACCCCAGTACTAGCTTTTCTTCATCCCGAAACCTTTTGCTTCCTAACCAGGTTTTGGTCCGTAATAGAGACTTCCCTTCAGGCCCATGACAGCTTAGTTTCTTTAATAATCTTTTGTCGAAGGCTTTTTGAAAATCCAATTATTTTGAAAATCCTTTTCGTTCACATGCCAACTTGACCACCGTGTATGACTCCAGGTTTTAGAGGCAGGATTTTCCCACTCTGCCACTCTCTGGTGAATGCCACCCTGCTTGCGTGGTCTCGTGCTGCCCACAAACTTGTTTTGGCTAGACCTAGCTTCTCTGGTATTTCTGCTGCAAAGACGCCCCTGCCCTTCTGGGGGGCGGTGATGGGGACCCGGCTGCTGTGAGGGACGGCGGTGCGTGGAGAGGCCCTCGCCTCACCGAGGAGCCATGAGTGAGGAGGGACCCTGCCTCAGGGGTGGTGCCTGATTCTCCTCAGGAAGCATTTTTGACTCAAAATGGAGAGGGAGAACGTTGGATCCTCTGGCAGTGCCTGGCTCGTGGGTGACATTTGTGCTTTCCGGCGGGTACCGGGGCAGTCCCTGCTGGCGTTTGCTGCTACCTTGGTGGTTACCACCAAAAAAATACTTATATACAATCAAGGCAGGCCTGGACCCTCTGCTGGCTTTGGCAGCATTTGTGGAGGTTTCCGTATCTCCTTCAGGTATGTCTGTTGGTCCTTTTTATTCTGTTTTTTCCTGTGAAAGGGCTGCTTGGTGTCCCAGGGAGGAAATGGCAGCTGTGCTGCGGTGGGTGGCCGGCTCCTCCGTCGCCTCAGGGGCTGATCTGAGGGGCTCAGCAGGGCCAGGGGTCGCCCTGTAGCCCCTTCCTCCTGGGGGAACATCGCTGTGGCCGGCTGTCAGTGTCCCCCAAAGGGTCCTGGGGGTTTTGGGGCCCTTTTGAGGCGTTTCTGCCCCGAGGACATGGCGCTGAGGAGAACAGGGCGGCTGTGGGCGGGCCCTGGACTGTGGCAGCTCTGGGGGGACTGGATTTACAACAGATGGAGGACAGTAACAAAACCATGCGTGTTCATCTACTGGGGAAGGAAACCTTTTGAATCCATCCTGGAAAGCATATAAGGAGCAAATTTAAAAAAAAAAAATCTATTAAAAAAACCCACAAAACAAACCCAAACGGTCTGGAGAAAAGGGGTCGTGTTTCCACATAGTTCTTGCTGTGGCCCCAGGAAACATGGGGGGCCTGCAGAGCAGAAGCCACAGTGTCTCTGAAACTTTGGAGAAGCTCTAATGAAGCATCACCAGCTCTTTAGCACAATAGTTGTCAGAAAAAATTCAAATGTGGCAGGTCTCGCGTGTCAGTAGCTCAACAGATGCTACTGTAAACGCGATGTCCCAGACAAAACCGTGTAATTAACACTGCTTAACGCGATGGTGTTTGGATAAATACAAATGCAAATTGAAAAAGCATTAAAATAATGTTGTTGTTGATGCATTCTGTTAATAGCAGGGGAGGTGGCGACTCATGAAGTTTCTAATGAGTTATGCTCATACGCAGTTGATCCAAAAAGGGATGGTGTGGGTAGTTTTGCTGTGTTGCTCCCTTGCAGCCTTTTAAAATATTTGGTAACCAGAGGAAGGATTTGTTTAGACTGCAGAGGAGGGCAGGTGCCTGTTGTTTTACTGCAGGCAGAGCATTTTGTTACGTTGCCACTAAAAGTGGCTTGTGGTGTTGTGCTGGACATGTGTGTGGGTTCACAGAATCATAGAATGGTTAGAGTTGGAAGGAACCTTAAAATACATCTAGTTCCACCCCCCTGCCCTAGGTAGGGACACCTCCCACCAGCCCAGGTTGCTCCGAGCCCCGTCCAACCTGGCCTTGAACCCCTCCAGGGATGGGGCAGCCACAGCTTCTCTGGGCAACCTGGGCCAGGGGCTCACCACCCTCACAGCAAAGAATGTGTTCCTCATACCGAATCTGTCTCCCCTCTTTCAGTTTAAGACCATTACCCCTCATCCTATTGCTACACTTTCCATCTGTCTTGTAGCCCCCCTTTAGGTACTGTAAGGCTGCTATAAGGTCTCCCCTTCTCTTCTCCAGGCTGAACACTCCCAACTGTCTCAGCCTGTCCTCACACCAGAGGTGCTCCAGCCCTCTCATCATCTTGGTGGCCTCCTCTGGGCCCATTCCAACAGGTCCATGTCCTTCCTGTGTTGTCCGTAATGCCACCATTGCTGCTGTGCCTGTGGGGTTTGCCAGGCGCCAGTGGGGGAACGTGCCTGCGTTGGTGCCTGTTCCCCATCGCCTTTGTCTTAATGAGGTGCTCTCTGTTTTCAGCCGGGGGGGGGTGGGAATCTCGATGATTAAAGACGCTGTGCTTTCTTTTTGATTTCTCATTTCTCCTTATCAATAACTCCTCACAATGCTGTGGCGATACGTACTCCCTGTGAAAAATTAATAGCTACAGGCTCCTTGTTACTGAGGCAGCCTTCTGATGCCCTGACAAGGGAACAACACATCAGCTAGTAGGCAGCGGAGCTGCAAGTTGGAATCAAGGTATTCCTCTTGATCTGAAAGATGGCTGGCCATCTTGTTCTCTTTTTACTTTAATTAGCGCATCACTGCCACACATGCTTTTAAAACTACAATACAGCTTTATATCTGATAGCAGTGTCATGGATCCTTCGTGAGTTGGTTTGTACATCAAATCCCTTTCTTGCTGTTTTAGTGGGTTTAAGTAAAGTCATACCCTTTAAGGAGCCTATGAGGGAGATGATGGAGGTTCTTGCACCATGCTGGCCTCTGCAGAATGTGCTGGGCTGCAATTCTGGCCGCACTGAAGACCATCTCAAGCCTTCCGTTGATTTCAATGGAGCCAGGATGTTACCTGACTTGTTAGTACAAACTAGTATGCTAGCTCATCGCTGTTAAAATGTACACGTGCTTTCTGATCATGTGCATGTTCTTTGCTACTGTACATAACCAACACACATATTAAGTCAACTGTGTCATCTCTTGTAAATCAGTGATACAGCAGCGTGCCTGCTCTAAAGATGAATTAATGCTGCATTGACTTGGCTGTAGTATTTGCTGTATAGGTGAATTTGTTACATGCATAGCTGAAATTAATCTCACTGAGGTAGACTTAATTGGGATAGCTTTCTTGTTTCTTTCCTTTTCTTGGTTTCTTTCCTGAAAATGGGAATAATGATACTACAGAATACTTGTTTTCTCAAGGTCTACTAGATCAAAGCTCTCGGGGCACTCTATTTCCTTTTGAAACTGAACATGAGATTGATCTGTAAAGCGTGTTTCTTATCAGTGGAACAAAGATGGGTATCTTTATTCAAACTGAAATTCTGATCAATAAAGATGTTCCTAATTTTAGATGGAATACCATTGATTTTGGTGTTGCGAAGTCCCACTTGCTTCAGCAGTGAGTTGATGCCTGAAATGCAACTGAGGAACATCTCTGTGGGTTTTCAAGGATTAAGAAAATATTTTCCCTATCACTGGCGCTTGTTTCCTTGTTCCCATGGTGATGGCTATTAGTGGAGGGCCTAGCTCTGAAGTTGTGAGAAGCAACAGCCAAGTTGTATGTTATATGTTGCAAGATAGTTTAGTAATAGATTTTCAAATGTATCTGCAATTTTTGGGTGACCAGCTGGAGCCACTGTAAAGAGATTTTATTTGCAGGGTCTTAGATACTGTGCAGACTTCCTAAAGGAAATTCCTTTAAAGATGCTAAAAAATCAGACCTTCGAACTTGCCTATTTCAGGTTTTTATATGTGATGTAAGCTTGCAAGCAGACATATTTGGAGGGGTTTTTCTTTTTTTTTTTTTTTTTTTTGTTTTTAAATCCTCTTGCAAAAAGGCGGTGTTTGGGGGAAGTTAGTCAAAAGGAGGAATTACTTAGAGCAAGTGTTTTGCACATCTATCACTGTATGTGCTGCCAGACAAAGCAGCTATTTTAGAAAGGGAGCATTTTATTAACCTCAGACAGATCTACAATCTGGCAGACACAACTGAACTGCTAACTCTGTTGCTGGAGAGTCTGTCAGGAACAGCTACTCAGGGACTGAGACCAACTTGCTAGATCTGTTCAGAGCGGTACCTGCTATTGAAAGGGTAAGGAAAGGCTTAGGCATAGGTTAACATACATAAATAGTGAAATTTATCTTGAAATACTAGGGTGCATATGCTCAAATTTAGAACGGGTGTAATCTTTATGTTCTGGTGTATCTGTGCTCCTCCTGCTCCAGACCTCCTCGAGGCAGAAGAGCGGCACATGGTGTATTAAGCACTGACTGTTTTTCCTTGTTCCTACAGGGTCTGATATAGGAGAGTCCTGGTTTCCTAAGGAGTGCCTATGGGGGGAAAAGGAATGGCATGGCTCTTCAGTTTCAGTCTGGAATCGGATAAAATGTTGACTTGCTTAATGTCTAATTGATTTTTTTTTTTACAAAGAAAACAAGCGGTAAACTAAACCTGGTACCCCATAACCGTAGCTGGCATTTTCAGTGCAGCAGAAGCAGGGATAAGCTACCCATGTGGGAAATGTTCTTAGCATAGTGGAAAGAAATCCCCCCCTGCGGTGTTACACGCAGGCAGGCACACACACATCCCCGCAAATACTGTCTCAGCACTGCACTGGCAGGAGGCAAGGCTGTGATGGATGGTTGCCTTGCTAGAGAAGTCAGTCGTGGATGCCCCTCACCCGTTTCATTATTTAATAACACAGCAGTCTGAATGCCGGGCAGTAAAACTGCATTTTCACCCATAGCTGATTTCCATTTAGTCTGTCATGTTAATAGTGAAATAAATTGCTCTAATTGCCTGTAAACTTCATCAAATTCATATTTCTTCCTTTTTTTTTATTGAATATTTATTAAACTTCATGTCATGTCTTGCTTGGTTGGTAAAAGTGGTCTGGTCTCTGCATAACATTATCCTTTAAAATACAGGGTGTCACATTTTCCCTCTTCCTCTTGAATTTTAATTTAGATTGTGAAGTTTTGCATTTGTGTTCGTATTAATCATGCCATTTGAAAACAGAGGAATGAGTTTGCAAAGCATCCTTGTCTCTACATAGGCTATGGTTCTGATTGTGCTCCTTGTTAAAGGAAGAAGCCCTGTCAGGGCCAAACCTGAGGCTGGTGTGAGTTTTCCTGACAGAGGGGTCTGCTGTTGGTGTGGTGGACTGGGAGCGAGAGGCTGTTTTCAGAAGGCCCGGGTCAGTTTAAATATGTGAAATGCTTATCCCTTTTGAGCTAAATGTGTTCATGTACATTTCAACTGCAGACACATGCATGAACAGGACCAGTGGCGTAAGGGGGGGGGAAAAAGTAGCAGTGGAGTTTGGGTGTCCTCCAGGAACTTTAAAGATAAGTGACACAAGCCTGAATCGACTTGGATTTACTGTTGGTTTAATATTTGGGGATGGAGGAAGAGGGGATTCCCATTTAAGCATCCTTGAGAAAATCAGTGTCATGCTAGCATTGCTACAGCTCAATATTAGTCTTACTTCCTGTTGTTAGTGTTTCCCATTCCATTTTTCATACATGTAATGATATTTAGTTTTCTTTGAGAATCTTTGCCACATAGATAAACAATTCCAAGAGCAATCTCTGTTGCGACCTTTTTTTTTCTTTTCATTTCTTGAAAGTAATTTCTGGACTTCAGGTTCATGTGGAAAATGTAATAGAAGTGAAAATGAAAGGCTCCAAAACCATATGGCAAAGAAAAAAATTATGAAAGGACTAAACTAATATTTTCAGTGATTTCCCCCCTCATCCCCCCCACCCCCAATCATTTTAGTCTCAATTTGATGGCTTAATGTATTTATTTTTTTAACAGCTTGACTCCTGGTTTGTGTACTGTGTGCATTTCGAAGACTGTGACTTTAGAAACCTCTGAATAGTACCATAATTATTGCATAATACTCACCAAATGGATATCTTTCTTCTAAAGATTCAAGAAGTCAGACAGGGTCAGATATTGAGGGGCTATTTTAGGTACCATAATTCCAATTAAATATTTGCCTAAGAGGGAGGGCAATGCACCTTAGCTCTCATGAGAGCGAAGAAGAGGATGTTGCAGTGGTTAGAGCATCACTTAGCTGCTTTGTAAACTACCTTTTGGTTATTAGGTCCTCCAGAATTTTTCCCTTTTCAGTTCTCTCTTGCAGGTGATAGCACTCCTCTACCTCTTAGGTCTTTGACAATAAGCGCTCACCAGCTCCTCTTTCATGCACTGATAGCAGGGGTCCGGTGCCTCAGACAATACCCGTCAGGTTTGTTAGTGCTGCTGGGTAGGTGGGTGTCCACATGGGGAGATCTTGCTTCCTCTGCTTACCTTCGTTAGATACCTTGGAGGAGTTGTAAGAGCAGTTGCATTTGTATCCTCTATTCCTTAGATAAATTATTCTGTCCAAATATGTATTTAGATCACTATATTTTGCCTCCCTTGTCAGCTCTGTCACTTCCAAAACTCACAGGAGGTAAAATTCAGCCTGCTCGGACTCAGAGGAAGGCAGATTTGTGCCAAGTGATCCTTCTACCAACTGCTTGTAGGTTTAAGGCACTGCATGCCTTCTTCCTTTTCCTGCTCTGCCCTTTAACCATTGAAAACATACCCTTAAAAATTAGAATGAACTACCTGTTTCTTTGATTTTTCTCTTTGGTGGTTTGTTCGGTGTGGTGGGTTTTTTGTTTGTTTTGGGTTTTTGTTGTTTTTTGTTGTTTGTTTTTTCTCTCCACTCCCCAAGCTTGGAACCACACTAACTGGTATTATTCTTTGTGGGATATTATCAAAATATGGTATTTGTACATAAATAAGGTGCTGATTTAGACTGCATTTTCATTTAAATAAAACATAAAAAAATTAACCAGACTATTGATCAATTCAAGTTGCAAATGTGCTGAAGAGGGTTTATCTCTGTGTGAAAGGCTTTTGTCAGAACACTCTCGGAATCGTATATAATGGTTTTGTGCACCATTCGTAGTCAGTGGTGGTGTTACAATGACACAGACTTGCTGAAAGAGTCCTAGCCCATTTAATTAAAAAAAAAAAAAAAGAAAAAAGTTTAAAGTATGTTTTGTATTCCAACTAAAGAAATGAATGTGTAAGTACTTATCAACACAGGCACAGCTTTCATGTTTATTCATCCAAGGACTAGAAGCACATATTTTAGCATCTGAATGATTATAAATATGTTTACTAGCTATCAAAATCAGAGCTATTTAATTTGAGAATACCAATTCATATTCAGATGTGTTTTGCTTTTCACTACTAGTGTTAGTTATCCTGTTCAGCATTCATGGTTCTGGCATTCATCATTTTTAGCTCACAACATATCAAGATGTAACTGAGGACCGGTGTCAAAGAGGTTAAGGGACATGGTTGTATGTTTTGATTACTCTTACGTCAATGCATCTTGTCAGAAAAATTGGGTGGATACATTATGAATATATCCAGTAATACCCACCATATCAGAAAAGCAGCATTCTTCAGTTTTTCCTATTTCAAGTAATATACTTGTCCAAGGGAAATAAGAAGTACGAAGTCAGTAAATAAGCCTGACTCAATTAAAAATGATTAACGCCTGCCTTGAAATAGCCATCTCCAAAACACACCTTTTGTGGCTGGAACAAAGCTGCTGATGATTGTGATGTAAGAACCCACCAGGGCACCCTCGCACGATGCTGCATTCATTTCCTATGTTGTCTCGCCCGACGCCACAAAATGTTTGTTTGCTGCAGTTCCCCATTTTTGTTCTCTTTTTTTTTTTTTAATGCCTGTTAAGATGTTTTGCCCAAAAGTTCATCCAGCTGGAGCTTATGTCAGCAAAATAAGCACTCCCCCAAAGTTTGCTGGTGTCAAAAGAAGAAAAAATAAAAAAAAAAAAAAGAAAGAAAAAAAGGAAAGAGCAGACAGAAAGGGAACTTTGCCAAATCCTCCCAGGTTCTTTATCGGGTCCTGACAAGCTTCAAAAGTAGCCTCTGAGGCTGTAACCAACCTGTTGAAAAGACTGGGTAGGAAGCCCCTTCCTCACTTTGCATGAGTGGGTTTTTCTGTAAGATTTGGTAATTACCTAAACTCTCATTTTCAAAAGTTAGAGGCAAAACACTCTATGGGAAAAGGTCTGTTTGAGGTATAGTTTCATCCTTCCTGTCTCAGTCCTTTCCGTTCTCTTTTCTTTCCTAAGCCCTGTAACAGATTATTCTAAATCATACATGGGTGTAATAATGTTCAGCAGCTCACTTTCTCCCAGGCCTCGGGCTTGCCTCACGCACCAAAGCACCAATCACGCTCAGATGATTGCACACTGATTTGTGAACATCACTTTTCATTTCAGCAGCTCTGCGCTAGCATCTGACCCGGAGGGTCTTGGCAGTTCCTGCCACTCTGGTACTGATTTTTCCAGTTTTTTGGGCCTGGTGAAGTTGTAAGAATGTGTGCAAGCGTGTGTGAAGTTTACCATGGCTTCCCTTTCTGTATGCAGGATAGCTGGGGAATAAGCTCTCCCTGAGATGTCATCAAACTGAAAGGTCAGTCAGTAGTGTGGTACTTGCTAAGTATGGCAAAGCAGGTTTTTTGCACCGCAGCTAGCCCTTTGGTCTTCTTCCATTCCTTTCCTCGTTCTCCTTCCCCCATCTCTGACTTGCTTTTCCTGATGACAGATTCTGCTCTTGAAATCTTCTTTTGCTACTAATGTTGACAAGTAACTGCTGTAATCTGTAATGCTGTAATCTGTAGTCTGCAATTGTGGGCAGTTCTCCGTACGTTAGACCTGGTGCTGAGTCTCACCTGAACCCTCAGAGCAGGGCGTCAGACGAAATGAAAGTTTTCCTTATAGTGTTCTGGCCAGAATTGCCCATAATGTTTCCAAAATGCTTCCCATCTCTTGCAGGTTTTACAGATTTCTGTAGTGCCACATTGTGTTTCCCACTGTATGCTAACTCAAAATTAAAAGATGGGGGTGGGGGCAAAATAGTGGGAGTATTTTCCTATCATATAAGGAAAAGTTCAATATTTTTTTTCTTTCTCATAAGTTTGTTTATTCTTACCCAGGTCCTGCATTAATAATTTTGTTTTCCAGTGTGTAATATCCTTCCTCATGAGATTTCTCCCTTCCTCCCTATCCCTGGCTTGCGTACACTCTGTTTTCGTATTTAGTGTGATGCCAGCAGTGGCTGCAGGCAAATACTGTTAATTTGAAATCAAGACATACTGTACAAAGGCAATGGGAGGGGAGGTCTCCAATATACTTGTGGTTTTTTTTAAAAAAAGTATGTTTATCTTGGAAAGTGTTGTTATCATGCATTTGTTTTACAGACTCTTCGGGGTTCACGTTTTCCAGTGCCTTGTAGTTAACAGATGGTTCTTTGGGCTGAATGTCCAAAAGCACTTGGCATTCTGCAGCTCCTGTTGGGAACAACTGTGGTCACTGGGGGTGACCCCTGCTGTGATGATAGGCAGGAGGATCACCAGGGCTTTCTGTTGTTACCTTGGGTATGGGGCATGTAAAATGCTGTAACGTCTGTCTAGTGACGCTTGGGGAGATGGCTGATTTGATGTAAACCTTCACATGGGATAATCCATTGAAATAGCCATAACTGCAGCAATGGTTTAAGTCCACTGGAGTCAAAAGAAATTAATTTTGTCCTTTATAATTCCCAGTAACTGCTGTAATTTTGATACACCAAGAACTATACAAATTCAGTAATCGTTGAATAAACCTCCAGGTGAGAGGAGGGCTTACTGGAGGGAGGGAAGCCTTCAACTTTGGTGATAAATTTAATTTACAAGAATTGTTGTTTTGCCAACAAAGCTTTCAGCATGTTTTGCAAGTTCCATCTGTCCTCTAAAATCATCTTCAAACTGTAATAGTACGGTGTTGCAGTACTGCCTTCCCAGAATGATATCGATTTCCATAGTCCTGGCTGTCAGTTAACGGGAGAATTGCCCATAGTGTTGGGGTCTAGCTTCCTCCTCAGGCGAACCTGTTAGTTTGATCCAGTTAGTGGTTCTGAAGTGTGCAAATACTCCTAAATACTGAAACATCCAAATGCGGAGACATCTACAAAGTACCTGCTTTATTTGTTTGGGTTTTTTTTTTAAGGCAGGAGATCCTCAGCACTTTCTGAAGATTGGTCCTTTTTCTCTGTGTGGGTTAAAGTACCAAAAGTGGCTGCTACTATACGAAAAAATTATTTTCTTTGATATTGCCACTTGAAAGGGAAGTTTCAGTATTGAGCTATAGTTATTCCCCACGTTATCTACTTTCTTTTTAGATGGAAAATATGGGAGGAAAGTATCCAGCATTTATAGAGAAATACTTGTGTTCTTCCTCCAGAGGTGTGAAAGAAAGCGTTATGCATAACAAGGTATTCTCAGGAGATCTGTTTAGCGGAAGGGCACAGTGTTGGATGTAATTTCTTTACTGACAGTTTCCAACAATGGTGCAATGGACCAGGAAACGCATGAAAGTAATGAGTCCTTTCCTTTTTTTAAAGTGATTATGTTTGAACAGTGCAAATTAACCTGCTTTTTGAGGCTGCTGCTTAGGTGAAACAATTTGCTGATGTAAAGACATTCCCCAGCTTGCTCTAGCAGCCCAGGTAGAAGGTGCCGAGTCTGCACGTGCATAGGAGAAAAGCTGTTGTCTCTAAATCAAATGCAAGTAGCAACCAGGCCATCTAATCTAGGACCTACTGTAGTTAAATTGTGAGGCTAAAAATAAACGCGTTATACTGTGTGTAAAGAAACTTCTGTAAATAAAGTTAGCTCAACTGGAAGAGCAGCATACTTCCTGGGGGAAGAAAAAGAATTACTGCAAAGACTGCGTGATCTCTTCACACAACAGAAATATCTGTCAGCTATTCCTGCTCATTTGTGCCTGGAGTCTGGGATTTCTGCAGTCCACTGTTCATCCTCGTGGCTTACTACACTGATCGGGCACAGATATCATGGGGGATGTTATCTCTGAATAATGCAGTGTCATTACTGGTGTGTCTCAAACATCGTTTCACATAGCTAGCAATAATGAGCCGCGATTTGAGCTCTCCAGAGAAATCATTCAATATCTTGCAAAGGGCATGCAACTAATAAGTGAACGTATAGCGTGTTTTAGGCAGATGCTATTGGTTATTCATGCTTGACCGAAGCGGAGATGCACATTATAGCATTTCTAGCCAACTCTGATTGTGGACTGTCTGTAAATGGTCTCTTTCTTTTTACATTGTGGGGTTTTTGTTAGTAACGAATGCAAGAAGAACCATGTGCTCATCTGAAAATAACTCTAAAGGAGTATTTGGCAGTCCAGCGTAAAAAGTCATATGGGAGATTTCCATATGCCCTGCTGAGAATTAGGCTCGAGTAGCAGTGGGAACTCGGTGCCCAGCTGCCATTTGTCTCTCTTAAAAGAAGCCTTTCCATAGAAACAGTGCTCAATAGTAAGTGAATCTAACTTTTTCTTTCATCTGGTCAACTGAAGGTTCCTCTGAAGGAGCAGTCTGGTTTGTCCTCGTAACACATCCTTACAAAATGATTTGGGCATATAGTTTTGATTTCCTTAAACAGTGGAGTTGGGCTAGAATGACTAAAACCAGTGTAGTGTTATCTGATGCACTTGAGTTGCCTGATGGAGACATGTAACTCAGCCCTCCAACACAATGTTTTGTTAGAAACTACTGTGCCTGCTGGTTATAAAGCCAAGAGGTACCATTCATAGTAATGCAAACACCTTGTTGGGATTATGGAATATCCTCCAGGGAGACCTGGTAACTTGAAATGATTACCTGTTTCAGAAGAACACATCTGCTTTAATGACTTCCAGTATTTCTTGCTTAGCTCTTTTGGTGACTATTTCCGTTTCAGTAACTAATGCTGTTAATAACTGTAATTGGAATTCTTTGTGATGCTATCCTCTGGTATAACTAGTAACACTAGTATTTTTGTTTTCCATCATTAAATGGATTTTCTACATAAAAATTACACATGTATATATTTTTCCAAAGCACAACAAAGCTACCCAGGATTAAGTTCTACAGCTTCTGTTTCAGTGTTCAAAAAGCCAAATATTAACACACCCTCTTTTCCTCCTCTTGGCTGAGTTACACAGGAGAAATCAGAAGGCAGGCGTTAACCTCACATGAGTGAGCTTTTGAAAAATGTTCTGCTTCAGGCTGAACCTGGTTTCCTCCACCTCCTGGCATACAGAAGATGATGGTGACCTCTCAGCAACCTTTGGAGTATTCAATGACATTTAATTCTCAATTAAAAACTTTGTGGTTTTTCTTGTTTGCCGGCAGATGACGTTACCGCAGATTTCCCTGCGCTTAGCCTAGGGGCTAGCTAGGGAATACCAGACAGCATCGTAATGTTAGTTCTCTGGAGTGATTTTTGGCAGTAGGTGTTGTAAGCCTATACAACTATTATGTTTTGTAAACTCATCCCCTAATCCTGTTCTTCATATTTTCTTCATTTTCGCGACTTCAGTATTAGTTGGCAGAGAGCTATGACTTAAATTTGTGAGAAAACCAGGAAGCTGGCAGAATAAGCACATAGGAAAACAGAAAGATGGATTGAAAGTATGCATTCGGTAGTTCACTACCAAGTCCAACAGCCTATTGTGATTCTGGTATGAATAGATCAAGTACAGGCATGAGATTAAAACTAAAGAAAAACGCTATGACATTTCCAGCAATAGCTAATAGATCTTCAGTTTGTTCTACTTATGTCTCTTACTATGAATTTCCCTGTCCTGCCTTTTGATAAGAAAATCTCTTGAAGGCTAGATGCTTACTGAATTCCCTACCCTTAATCTCAAGTATGTGACATACAGCTTTTTTTTTTAATATATACTTAATTTTATTTCCATGGCATTGCAATATAGAAATGATTATTAAAAAATCCTCAGGAAAAGCTAGCTCATTCAGAAATAACTTATTTTAGGGAAGAATGTTTCATATAGCCTTTAAAATGCTGTTTTGTTCACAGATAGACAGTGGAGGTCAACAGTGAATTATAAATGCAATGGATATCTGGAAAATTAGCCTTGTTTCTTTTCCTAGTGGTGGTGATGTAGGCCAGGCTTTTGAAAAGCACCAGTGTAACAGTGATTATGCCTTTATGTCTCGCAGTACAAGTACTCCAAAATGTTCACTGATATTGGTGTGATAATTCCCAGGGAAAAAAATCTCTGTTTATCCCGGTGCATTTAATACACAGGTGAAGGTGTACCCAAAGGTTTGATTATTATTTTTTTATTTATTTTTTCTTAAAGAAACTAGCATGTTATATTTATTCTGATGTATGCTAAATTACATCTCTCAGGAGATATCAAAGCTTCTTCCAATTACTGATGCCAATTCACTTTAGCGGTAGCTCATGACATAGCAACATAAAAGTGGTATCTTAGATTAATCTGCAGTAGAGCTGTTCAGCTTCCAAGGGTCTAAAGAAAATACATTTCTTTGAGTTTGATCATTTCTCACTTCTGCGTGCAGAAAGACAAGGAGGATTATGGAACCAGTTACAAAATACATCAAAATATTTCTTGCTATTAAAAGCAAGACTTAAGTGATACCGCAGACTTAGTTTTGAACTACTTTGTTTTTTCCTTATTTAAAAAGGGGAATATGAGATGGCATTGCACTGTCTATCAGGAAATTAAAAAAAAACAAAAAAGGGCAGATTGGTCAACCAGTAAGATACTCAGTACTTCCAAGTTAGGGATTAGTGATTTAGGTCCTATATTTTATGGCATTGTCAATTGCAAGGACAATGCCATAAAATTAGGTTCATTCTGGATGTAAATGTTATTTTATTATCTATCTAATGCATCACATTTGGCAACCAAAAAGGTAGCAGTATCTTGTTTCTTTGCCCATGGCAGTAGCTGTTTATTAGGAGGCTGTCTCGTAGAAACTGATTTAAGTTTTCGGTTTTCCTTCCTCCTTGTTTGCATTGGCAACTCAAAGGGAATCCGTAGGTACAGCATTTCTCTGTGCTGAAAGATCTGCGTACCATATTACAGATTGTGCTAGATACATGCCAAGGGTTGGGTGGGAGGTGGCGATCGCACACCATAGCATGGCAAGGAAAGATGTTCATTGGCTCCAGAGTCTGGGGTCCGTTAGGATGCTACTGTGACGGGAGAACTGTTTCTGCTTACTCTTCTGTAGGCACCCGCTTCAGCTGTGCTTAGAGCCCAGGCAAAGGCTAGCAGGCCCATTAGACAGTGCAGAGGCTGCTGTGTAAGGGCAGTTTCAGGAAGGGGTAGTACTCCCCTTTCTCAGCTCTACTGCAGGGTTTTCCAATCTGTGTGTTGACCTGCGTGGACTAAGGACTGGTAAGGCTGTGGGAGAAGAATGTGATGGAGGGTGTGAAACTCTGCTTACCTGCGTTTTACAGTTGTCCAGGAGCTGAGTCCAACCAGTTGTGTCCAGGGCCTCTGGCTGCAGGACTGATGGCTGTTCCACCAAAACACCAGTTATGGGAAGATGGGATAGGTGTCTTTGCTTATGATTGTAAATGGAAAGATGGAAAAAGACTCAACCCAGTGTCCCAGGAGTAAGGGAAATACAATAATGAAATTTATAACAACTTGTTCTGCCATGGATGATGCTTTTCCCCCACCCCCTGTCCCAAGTAGTTAAACCTATTACCAAACGTTGAATGCTTTCCTGGATGGCAGTAAACCATGGACCTGTCACTTGAGGAGTTGTTCAGGCTGCTTTGGTGCTTTAACTTTGTAGCTAATGACCTCCATAGTGGTCATGCCACCAAATGTCACACTCAAAAGGCTGGAAGTCAGTGAAGCATCCGGGCCACTCAATATATCAGCATTTAATTGACAGTGTGCAAGACCTGCTTGTGATTTATAGCTCGATAAAGGGATGCACTTTTTATGCTCTGCCAAAACAATTGGCAGAATATTTTAGGCACAGATGGCGCATTAGCCTTGGACAGCTGGTTCCCTCTCTGCTGTCACATCCCAGGACCATCTAACTAATACTGTCACACACGACCCAGTTCACTGGGTAACTGAGAGGGGTTCTCACGTGTGGCTTTGTGTCAGCCTGAAGGCACATGAAAATCAATCTGCTAAAAGACTGCCTCTAAGAGGTTTCCAAGACTTAGCACCCTACTATGCCCTTCTGGCTGTTCACTTGCTGACCTCCCTCTTTTAGCTGCGTGAGTGTAACCAAAGAGTTTCTTCCTAGTTGTGTGATGTGCACATGTGCAGCCTGCAGAGTGTGGTTCTCTCCTTGTAGTGTCCTCTACTTTGCATCTGGACAAATGTGCATTATTTAAAAAAAAAAAGAAGAAAGAAAGAAAAAGGCGAAAGGCAAAACACACCTACATAGCAGTTTTTTTTTTCTTTAAAGCTAGAGAATGAGTAGGCATCACTGAAAGGTGTCTATTTTGAAAGGTTTATCTTTAATACTTAGCAGAAAAAAACCTCACGAATACATGGTAGAGAGACAATATATAGTGACAGTGTAAATTATATGTAGATGATAGCAAGGATAAAAGAACAGAGTATGAAGTAGAACTTCAAATGCTTTTGGAAGGAAAAAAAGCCACAAATGTTTTCTGAAGCGCAGTCAGGCAGGGAAGGTCTGAGGTGGAAAGCTAAAAGCTATGTTTGTTGGTAGATGAAACACGTTTTTCAAATCACAAACTTAATATTTCAAGGTATGCGCCCAATAAAAATACAACAGTTTTATTTTTCCAAAGCATAGGGAATTATGAGGTCCATAATTTCTTACTGTTCTATCAGAGCTTCACTGACTTTGCTGCAAACAAACTGCTGTGGAGAAAGCCTTTAAAATGTATTTTGCTTTATGACATCAGATGCAGAGTCTAAGAAGTTGTGATGGGATTAGGACTAGCTTTTATTGATGCCACGCAACTAGACCACAGAAACTGGAGTTCTGTGTTTGTGTTTAAAGCTATAATTTAAATAAGGCAGAATACAATTTGTCATAGTATTAACGGTCTTGGATTGTGGAGAGGTAACCAGCCAGGGGATGTGCGTGCACTGGGATGGAGGAAACATCACCCTACCTACGCTGGGAAAAGATCCATTTACCTTATCCCTGATCTCTTCTGTGAGCAAAGCTTCGCTGTCTGTGTCTGGAGAGCATCTTGCTTTGTCTTGGAGCAGGGAATGTGTGGATGTCCGTATGCAAGATGGTGCTCATGATGTTCAAGGGTATCTTGATCCCAGTCCCTTGTAGCAGGATTTCAGTTAACTGCAGTTCCAAACTGTTTAGGTTTTGCTTCGTAAAAGTTTGTGGCATTTTTGAGGCTAATTATAGCAAAAGGTAGGCTGAAGAGCCATTCAAGTTCAGTTATTTTCCAAATTAGGACTATAAATAAAGGGTTTGATTTGGATGTTTCGTCAGTATTATCTGCTGTTTTCATGATGGTTTACCCCCAAAGGTGAGAATCTCACTGGGCTGGATAACTGTTTAGTGAAGAAAACTCCTGCCTAAATATACTATGAAGCTCTTCACTTAACGTGACATGGAAGCGGATAGCAGTAGTTCAAATCTTTTAAGTGAAATTGGCAGTAAGGTTCCTATCTGTAGCAGCGGGGAGCAGATTTAGGACATCTCTCTGAGCTATATTGCATGTTACGTGCCTCTGTAGAGCTGCTATAGAACTTATAGGCTTCAATTTTTATGGATTCTTAGATATTTCAGCATGGGATGTGTAGAGATGGGTTTGACCATGGTGCCAGATTTGATGCATTTGAGTCACTTGCAGGGAGCTGCAGATAAGATGTAAAAACAGCTTTTAAATCTGCTTTTAGAGGCAGTGAAATATATTTCTCTGTAATATTTCTTGTATACATCTCCTGCGCATATTACTTGACTGACCAACTGTCACTTAAGAGTAACATTTTTGAAGTCCGTGTCTAAAGACTTTGTTGTTATAACACAGTAAAGTACATCACACGAATTTAGTATCCCGAAGGATTTGGTAATCTATAGCTAACAAATTAGTGCCACTCAACAGCCTGTTTGGACATTAATGATCAATTAGTGTTGGGATTGACATTGATGTGCTTCTGAGTCCTGGTATTTCATTCACCAGCTGAGGACCTTTGCGCAGTGGTGTGTGAGAATGTGCTGTAGTCTTGATAAAGTGGGGAGAGTTGTCAGCCACAGGTAGGAAGGAACCAATACCCAGTTGTTGCCCAGCTGAGCAGGTGGGGCTGGAGGTGCCCGTGAGGGAAAATGGGTGTTTGAGTCACCTGTGAATCCTGCAAGTGAAATGACTTTCCCTCCCATTCCTTTTTTCTGTTTTGCTCCCGCCTGCTTCCCACAGTATAAACAGGGGGGAAATGCTGATCAGCTAGATCCATCAAATGTGAGCTATAATTTCAAGTCAGGCTATTATCCAAAATTAAAGCATATGTGGCAAAGAAATTAGCAGTCTGCCATGGAAATGCAGGTTCGTACGGTACACCTGGAGGGGATATCTGCCTTTTGTGTTTTCACCTTCCAAATTAGGCAATGGGTAGTCTGAAATAAGCGTGGACATGGATGCAAAACATCTTTTTGAGCTTGTTTGTTTACTTCTGATGCTGAAATGAAATATTTAATCTACATTGAAAACTGTACGTTCCATTTGGTTTAATTACATAATGGTACTTCTGATTGCATGTGAGCCACAGACAGAATCATTAGCAAATGGATACACTTCTCCTGTATACTTACTGGTGTGGTAGTTATTGTTTCAGCTCATGTCATCATCCTTGCAGATCACTGAAATGAAGACAGAGATCATGAAAGCACTTGTCCTAAGCTTTTATTCAGGAAAGGAGTTGTGCTTCTTACTTGTAATTGAAGGTTGATAAGAACCACGCGTCTAAGTGATGCACTTGAAAATACCGATGTCTTAAATGCTCGCCGTTCTGGCTTTTTCAGCACAAGTGATGGAATTTCCATTCAGTGTCCAAGGAAAAGTTTACTTAATATTGAAAGTGATTGATTTTCTGATGCCATTTTATTCTGAAGTTATTTAATCCTTTAATCTTACCTTTTCCTTAAATATGGCAGCTTCTAAATGAAAAACAAAAAAGAACACCAAAAAAGCCAACAAACCAACAATTAGTTAAAAAAACTCTTAAAGCTTCAGTATTTAGAAAATTAAAAATCATTTACATGAAACATATTTTAGAGCTCCTTCACTTTTTTCCCCTCAGAAAAGCCGTTCAAATAATTAAACTTGAAATTGTGCTTTTCAGCTAATTTTTGATGCAGCTAATGGGAACTTTTTTGTCTATTTCAGTGGCCATAGTAAAACCGTTTTTATTAAACTTTGCAATTGTAACTAATAAGCATTGGACAGCTTTTGTTGTTAATTTATTTCTTTTTTCAATGGGACAAAATTGCAAAAGAAAAACCCCTGTGCTGTCTTTGGGACCTAACTGAATTTCTTGTTATGTGAAACTTGTCAGTTATCTACGCAAATATTTTTATTTCTAGCTTCTGAGTTTTGATTTAGAGGTTATGCTACAGTGAGAGAAGCATGTTGGCTGATGAAACCGGTTCCCACAAATTACTCTACCAGGAATATTACTGCTGTTTGAAATTGATATTTGCTGAACAAGACTTTTGGACAAAATGGTGTAATTCCATTAAATTACACAGACCTGTCCCGGCAGAGGACTTTTCAACTGGAGGTTGTACAGAGTGTGGGCTCTGGCATATATTGCAAAATAGTGTTGCTGGTTTGGCCTCTAACTAAGGAAATGATGGGTTGGGCTTGGCACTTTGGGAATATTCTGGGTTGTCCTGTGTTAATAGAGCAAGGAACACTTCCCTTCCTGAAGAAAAATTCAAACAAGAGTTGACTCCAGCCGCGTTGTTAAGACTTTTGGCAAAAGGGAGATTGTGTTTTGAATGAAAGTTTACTCCAGGTGAAACTTCAAAATCATATTGATCACCTCCATGAGTTTCATACTGACTTGTCTTTCCTTGTGCTACGGTAGTTAGCTTAGGAAAGAGAGTGATGTGTTGGGGTTTGTTTCGTTACAGTTGGACTGCTTACCCAAGTATTCTTCTCAAACAAAAAAAATGAAGTAAAATCCAGAGTAGACGTAGAGCAACTCCTAATGACAACTTTAAATCACTGCTCTAATTAGTGAGCACTCCCTGGGGACTCATTAGAATTATAAAAGCATTATTGTTGATTATGCAGTGGTTGGAACGTGTTGAGTTTTGGGCAGTTCAACAATACCACCTTGAAGAAAAGAGTTTTGCAGCCTTTAAGATTTTTTTGTAGTTTGGGAGAAAGCACAAATTGCAGTGTCCTAGAAGTCCTTTATGAATTGGGCCTTATGTTTGCTCTTGTAAATAAGGAGGGTTTTTGAGTTTATATGCCACAGTCTAATAGGTACATAGTGACTGCTTAATGGGATTTACATTCACTCAAACAAAATTAGGTTGGTAAAAGACAATGCAACATGCTGTAATGTAAATGGGACTGACGGCAGAATTAAATGTTTGTGGAAACAGGGCAGCAGATCTATCAAGAGCTAATTAGACAGAGAGTTCAGAGGCAGACTTGGGAGTAAACAGCACCAACAAAGAGAGAAGGAGACCAAGAAAGAGAAAATGGAGTCTTTGTGCGGTGATGAAAAGGAGTTATAAACAAGGTTATTTAAATTGCAAGGTCTGATGGAGCCTATCCCGTGAGAAGGACTTAGTCCTATCCAAACCTGTTGATTAACAGGAGTTGAATGGCAACTTTGATAACCACTTTTATGTGTAAATAGTTCCTCTTTGTTGCAGTTTGCTATTCACGCTATCTTCCTCTGATACACTTTTTCATCACAGTATAATGTTGCCATTTACTGTTCAGCCTTTCTCTCAGACACCAGTTTAAAAACAGACTTTGGCCAAAATCTTTCCAGTGTGGGAGGAAGCCTAGAGAGCGGCAGCGGGGAAGACAAAGTTTAGGTCTTTCCTGTTCCCTGCAGGCATGCGTGCATGGGAGGAAGGCACCCCTGCAGAGAGCGATCAGGTGAAAATGATGCCGTCGGCACAAGGGCAGACTATAAACTTGGCATGTGAGGGATCCTGTTTGCCTGTCGTGCAATCAGCTATGGTATCTTTGCCATTATTGCTGCATTTGGCACAGCTACTGCGCTCCGTAGGCTCCTATTGCCAGATGAAGGAAGCAATATCTGTTTAAATAAAACTCCCCGTATATTTAGTTACGAAGGCCGGTTCCTAAATTCAGTGGGACTAAGGCTGGATTAAAATTAATTTATTATAAGGAAACATGCAAAATCATTAATAAATCAATTGCTGAGGTATTTAAATAATTTCTGTTTAATCTTCATAATTTCTTTCTTCAAACCTAGCTTAAGAAGCTCTCCCTTGAGATAAGAAATAACATAACTTGTTGTAACTTTACATTTATAGAAGAATAGTTCAGAGCAGGCAACTGCATTTCAGTTACCGTCTTTGGCAAATCCCAATTTGGGTTTACTTTTGTTGCTTTTATTTCTTTGTGCTGGAAATAAATGGGCATTGCTGAATTTTGCTGGTGGGTGTTGCAGCACAATGATGATTATACTTGGAGGGTATGGGGGAAGCCCTTGTGCTTTTTGGATTTTGTTTAAAATGGGAGAATTGCCCTCTCTTCTTTTGACAGCGGAGCTGTGATTATAAGCATATAGGAGTTGGGACCAGAAGCCGTGCTGGTTCGTCTGACAGAAAGTGTCATTTCTTCAGAGGGTGCCATGAAGCCTTGTTACAAGCAGTTGGTGAAGCAGGAAGAAGGTAGTGTTGTGTTTCAGGGCTTTTCCCTGAAATTTGAGCACAAATTTGTGTCTGAAACGAAATCCAGAGTAAGTACTCTGAAGGCCAGATCAAATAGGAGCAGGGTTCTCTGAGTGCGTGAAGCGTTTGACAACGTAACTCTCGTTTCAACAGAAATAGACAGCAGAGTCTTGTTTGCTCAGAGATGCTGACTCCGGTAGGTAGTATTATGTTATCCCCCAGGGAGTGTTATTTGAAAGATGTCTGGGTTTGTGCCAGGAGGATGGAGCCCATGCTGGGTCCTGTGGGATAGGGAGGATGGCTCTCTGGCTGCAGACCTGGCTCAGGCTTGGGTTCCCTGCTGCTGCCTGGGGTGAGCTTGGTGCAGGTCATCTCAACAGGGCTACTCCAGCAAATCCTCTGGCGCTTCCTCCCTTTGCCCTTAAAACAGGCGGGAAGAAAGCAGAGGACGCCACACCAAAATCCCAAAAGAGCTGGGCTCTCGCCCAGCTACCAAATCTAACTGGACACCCATTAGGACTGAAGTAACCCCTGGTTCAGTTCGTTCTGTGATGTGGGAAGATAAGTATTGTTTTCGCAGGGAGGTGCTTCGAGATCTCGGGCCCAGCTTTCTATACAGTTGATATCTGTAGTCACTGGCTACTGCAGGCTCCTGGGGGGCTCTCAAGTTGTTTTATTACAGTGCTTTGAGGTCTTGCATGGTTTGTTTCTGTGGGAAGTAAATATTTGTCCTAAACTTTCATCTTCCTCAGGGTTGGTTTTTTTTTTTTGGTATGTTTAGAACATCATGAAAAGCATCAAGAAATTACACTTTTTAAATTTTGCGCTGTTACGCGTGCTATATAATTTTAATGCAGACATAGTTTTCCAACCTGAGGTTGCTATTTTGTGTTCAAGTTTCATTTTATTTCACGGTAGGAGAATTTTGAAAAGTAAGACTAAATTCTTGGATGTAAAAATCTGCCAGTTTGAAAAATCTGACCACGTTGAGTTTTGACTTGACAAGGCTGCACTGTGCCGAATGCCTGGGTTGCTCCACTGTTATCTTCTGTGGTGTTCTAGTAATATGAAATTGTACTGATTGATTATAGTTGCCAGATGCGACTACTGTACAGGCATACTCTTGTTTAAAATTTCAGGTGTAAGCAGATTTTAGCCCATGGCTCCTCATCTCCCTCCTAGCTCATTCCTTATACACCCCCTCCCACCTAGCATCCTTGCCTGCTCCCTCACGTGATAAATAACACTGTCTTATCAAGGTCAGTCAGAAAGGCCCTTTTTACATATCTCATAAATTTTAGCCAGGTGCCACCGATGTGAGATTAATGTAATGCCACTACAGCAAGCACTCAGGCTTGTCTTAATTATGCTAAGGTTGCCGGTTCACCGTTTCTCTTCATCTGTCTCCCGCTTTAGGGAACACTAAACACTATGTCATTAGATTGTCTGTTCCACAACATTGGCCTTTTGCATTTACAAAGTCATCAGATGGCTTATGACCTAGCTTTTCTAAGAAATTAAATTAAATAAATAGTGAAAACAAAAAATTAAGCAGAAAAGGAGCCTGCCTGGGGGTGAAGGTGGAAGGGGAGAGCTGCGAGGGCTGGGAAGAGGGTTGGGGCAGCTTTTCAGTGCTGTGGGTCTTGAGGGAGCAGGGCTCGCTGGCAGGACTGTCATTTTTTTGGATGCTGTGCAGGGCACGGCTGTCGGGTGCTTCCTTTTAATGGTATAAATGCACATGCCTTCACATGTGTCACAGGGTTGGCAATGGAAAGGGCTGCAAGCTTGGGGTTTTTCTTCCTGTTTTATTTTGCCCGTGGAAGTTAAAAATTCTCTACTGCAGAGTCCGTGTTTGGGGAATCTGTTGACAAGGGGCTCCTGTGAGCTCCCTGGGGCTCAAACCAACCTTGGATGTTTCTTCCCTCGGCTCTGGGAAGGGGAGAGAGGAAAGCAGAGTTCCGCAGTAGCGTGCCATTAAAGCTGTTCCCTCATGCATAAAGGAGATTGAGGAATGCTTCTTGGACATTGGTTTTCTTCCATCTGCAGGCTCAGTTTAGCAGCCTGGAAGAGGCTTACCTGCGTTTTTATATTATTTATTTTGTGCTTTATGGCTGCATTGAAAGAGACTTTTGTTTCTTGTCTGAGCATCCTTTGCTGGCTTTCCAGGGAGGAGAATTGCAAGGTAATCAGATAGGACTAAATTGATGCACCAGTTTTAATTTCTATCTACTGATAAAAATAAATGCCTCCAAAGGGACTGTACAAGGCTTGTGTTAGAGCAGTTGGACTTGTTGGCTGTACCAGCAGTGGGGGAGTCTCAGACTATACCAAGAGAAAGCATATATTTGGTGTGGGTTGGAAATCTGTTAAGATGGCTCACCCTTCCTCCAGCAGTATATGAAAATTAATGCGGGCATTTGTTATGGTTTCAGCTGGGATGGTGTTAATTTTCTTGCTAGCAGCTGGTGTAGTGCTGTGTTTTGGATTTGGGATGAGAATGGTGTTGATAGTGCACTGGGGTTCCTGGTCGTTGCTAAGCAGTCAAGGCCTCTTCTGTTCCTCACGCCACCCCACCAGCGAGTGGGCTGGGAGTGCACAAAACATTTGGGAGGAGACACATCTGGGACAGCTGACCCCAACTGACCAAAGGGATGTTCCATGCCATATCACGTCATGCTCAGTGTATAAAGCTGGGGGAAGAAGAAGGGAGGACGTCCAGAATTCTGGCATTTGTCTTCCCAAGTGACCATTATGCATGATGGAGCCTGGCTTTCCTGGAGATGGCTGAACACCTGCCAGCCCATGGGAAGCAGTGAACAAATTCCTTGTTTTGCTTTGCTTGTGTGCGCTGCTTTTGCTTTACTTATTAAACTGTCTTTATCTCAACCTGTGAGTGTTTTCTCACTTTTGTGATTTTATTTTTTTTTTGTCTCCCCCATCCCAACTGGGGCGAGTGAGTGAGCCAGCTGCACGGTTGTAGTTCCTGGCTGGGGTTAAACCACAACAGTGTTGTGGATGAGACAAGTTTATCTGTTGGTTGCATGCTTTGAGTACCGGTCAGGTCTTACAGTTTCTGCTACCGCGGCTAAATTGGAGGATTGTGCTCCCTATACTTCTTAGTACTTGTAAGAACGTTTTAAAGAGAAAATAAAAAGTATTCTTCATAAAGAAGGGCATTATGTGAGGCACAGAAAGCCAGCCAGAGCAAAGCAGTCATGCTCTGAATAACACAGAGGACCCACTCTCTTCCAAGCCCACTAAGCAAAGACAAAGGACCCGATGAAGAGGTAACAAGAATAATTTGAATTTTTTCCAGCATTGTACACAGAGCTGCTGACTTATGGCACCCATGTGCTTGTGGTGCTGGCCAAAACCCTCCACGAAGAAGAGTAAGTCTGTTGTGGCTGGGATTCAAATGGGAAAGAGCGCATGTTGTGCTAATGGGCGTTTCTCCCTTGTCAGTGCTACTGCTGTGAGAAGGTAGTTCTGGACACACCTGGTCTCCTCTAGTCAGGTTTCCTGAGGTAACCCTCCTACAGTCAGGTCTTCAGGCACCGGAGGGCTTGCCAGGGCCTGGGGATCCCTGCCTCCATTTCCCTGCTGCTGGTAATTGATGCAACTGCTACAGGTAACGCAGAGCATTTTCCTAGTAGGAGGGAAAGCGCAGGTGGTGCATGTCTGGCCTTCTAAAAATCAAGTGCAAAACTTAAGCTTTTCAAAATACACCAAAGCTAATCTATTCAGTCTGAAATTAAAGTTGCTAAAAACTTTCCCGTAGAGACTGTGAATCACTTACCAGTTACTCCAACTGTCGGTGGCTCCATGGCACAGATCAGGTATCTGACACTTTGGAGTCTAAGCTTCGGGTCAATGAGTTAGGCATGGGATGTCAGCAATTACCAGTAACGTGAGAATTACTGCTGTCGTTTTATTAACATAGAATAAAGAAAATCTTTTTAAGTTTTGTTTAGCCAATAGACTTCCTATAGTTGACTGTCCAAGGAACACTTATTTTTTTTAAGCCTTAAATATTGTTTTAAATTCAATTGCAATGTGCGTGTAGGCATCGTAATTGAAAGTATTTTGAAGATAGTATTATCACCTCTGTTCAGGTTCAATCTCTTGCCAGCATAATTCCAGTGAAAGCTCCTGTCTGCGGTAGAGTTGACTATCTGCTCCCAGACATGATAACTGGAAACGTGGTATCTAACAATGATCTGTGCTGTTGCATTATAGTGAAAATAGCTCCTGTCACCACAGTAGGGAGCACATCTATGACTTCCTCTAAAACGTCTATGAGATAAACATGGCTATGACAAATCCAGTCCTGTGATATCAACTTGTCTTAGCGGGAAAAGATTTATTTTAAAAAGTGATCTATAAGGTGAAATTAATGTGCTCCTACACAGCTTGAATTTCAGCTCTGTTTTGTTTGCTTGCTAGATGAGGAGAAATGCCATTTTTTTGTTTCTGTGAGTAACACTATTGGAAAAACATTTAGGGGACAGGCTTAGATGACCATGTTCTGGCAGGAATTCTCACAGAAGCCAGACCACTGCGCCAGACTACCAGAAATTGGGACTGGATATATTGTTCTCCTCAGAACTCTTGACTTTCCTGCAAGCGCTGTTGATAGGCATGTGAGCATCCATCCTTGGAGGAAGACTGAAGCAAAAACATTGACTTCCTTGCCCAATCTACCTGCATTTCTCAGAAGTGAAGGGATGGGGGGAGGCAAAAAGTTAGGAGAAGTAGTTGTAAAATGAAAGGGAAATAGTGCATTCCCTTGTTTTGGTAGAAGTCGAATTGTTTAAAAATCAAGTGCAAACGCAGTGTGGACAGATGTGCTTTAAAACACCATTTATTTTTCACTGGAAGTTTTCAGTCTTGTGGGGGTTCTGTGTTTACCCAGCTTATTTACTGCTTTGAATGAGTAACTGCATGTTTAAAAAAAGAGAATGGCTTCATTTAAACTGAAATTTTATCTCTGTGTCAAACAGCCTGTGAGCAAACTGGGTGGGTCTGGCTCTTCTCTTTGCCCACCACCGGGCTCTCATGTTGAGCGAGCATTTCAGAGCTCCTTCCCCTGACAAATGGGAACTTCTCTCCCTGCTATCCCCAGGCCCCCTGATGACAAAGTCAGCCTCTTTTCTGTTGCTGCATCTTTATTTCCAAAGGGAGACTGGGAGAAGTTGTCACTGGAGAAGCCGCCGAAATGCTTCCTGTGGTCCATGGTGCCTTTTTTGGCTCTTTTAGTGAAAGATGTGCCACGCTTAAGCATTTTAGGGAAAAGGGTGGGGAGGGGAGGAAGGAAGTGGAAAGGGCACCCGCTCCCAGTCTTTCGAGCCACGAGATGATTTTGAAAAGGCTTTATTCGCTTAGCGGGCGTTGGAGTTAAAAAATGAAAATTGCTTTTGCAGCATAGTGCACCATAAGGTCTGCAGGGACTGATTAGCACAATGGCTCTGTGTGTCCTATATAGTAAATGCTGCTTCAGTGGTTACTGTAAGATATGAAGGTGACAGAAGTGAAGAGTTGCTCTGTGAACCCTGTGGTTCACAGTTATCAGTATATTAAAAGATAGAGGAGCTCTGGCTTTACTTAATTGGCAAAGACAGCGATCGATCAATTGGACAGTTTAATGCAGAGGTTTTTGTTGAACGGCTCATAACTTCATGAGGCATTTTTGTGCAGCTGTCTCATAGGAAGCTTTATTTTCCCTTGATAAGATGTATTTAGTCAAAACTGTCTGAATGATAGCCTGCTTTGATCCTTGCCATGCATGCCCAAGAGGGAGGGGAGGGGGTTAATTTTAAACAGGCTGGAGAGGAGCAGAGGCAGCAGGGCTCTAGATTTGGATGCAAGATGCTGCATCTGTTACGGGTAGGGATGGCACTGGTCTTCAGAGGCTGGTTTAATTCACCGTGGTACTGAGAGCAAGCCTTCAGCCCATGAACACCGTGATAATCCCAAATCAGGGCCAGAGTATTGCAATCAACTTCTTTGAGGAGATCAGAATTACCCTTCTGGCATCTGGTGACTTGAGTCTTTTTGTTTGTTTGCGTGGCGTTTTTTGGTTTTGGTGTTTGTGTTTTTTTGTTTGGTTTTTTTTTTCTGTACAATGATGGTTGTTTTAGAGCTGCCTCAACTATACCGTTTGACTTAGATGTGAATTTGGCACTCAAACAGAAGCTTTGTTCATGTATTTTCTGTGAGCAGTTTATCATCATCTTTGGTAACACAAATTTGATTTCACTTGTGATCGTAAAGCAAGAGCTATATAAGAAATACCTATGAGAAGAAACATCTCCTTTAAAGTACTCATGTTTCAGCTTAAGTTGGGAAATAGAGGAGGGCTTTTAACTGGCTAAAGAGTGAAGCTGTAGAATGGTTTCCCGTTAGGAACGCTGGGAAGAGGCGTCCTGGCAGGCTTCCATGTAAGCTAGAAAAAAATGAGGCAGGTTGTGTAGCCTGATGATCGGTTGTGCCGGCGACTTGCCCAGAGCACTTCAGGGCCTTCAGTCCTATTTGAACCAACTATTCAGAGCTGGGAAGGTGACTCTTGGTTTTGTGCAAATTCATGCAAATGCAACTTATTTTTGATGCAAGTTACCCAAGGTCCAGATGTCTCAGGTGGCCTAAGAAGCCTCTTCTCCTCCATTGTCCTCTCACATCGAAGCACAGAAGGCCTGAGCAGGCGCGGCGAGGAAGAGGAGCCAAATCTCAGCTGTGACATGCCATCGATGGCCCGCAGAGCCTCCGAGAGATGTCACTTCAGGAGAAGTGCTTGGTTAGGCACTCTGTATGCTAAAGAGATTCGTGTCCACCCGCTTTTGTCTGCAGGCTGGCAGATGAAAAGGGGACTTCTGTATGTGCAGCGAGGTCGTGTACATCTGAGAAAACTGAACAGCCGTGGATCATTTCCCTGAGCAGCCCTGGGTTAGGGCAAAGCCTGCTTGCAGAAGAAGAAAATGAGTCCCCTAAATGGGTTTGATATTATTAGCAAAGAGGGCATCGGAACATACACGCAGAAGAAAAAAAGATCTTGGCTGGACGCGCTATCTTAATTGTAGTGCATCCTGGCTTGATTTTAGCAAAATGTCTTTTTCAGTGGGGAACATCTATTAACACATGCATAAAAAAAGAGACGGGAATGATAAAATACAAAGCAAATATATGCATTTCTGCATTGTAAAAAGGGCTACTACTGCTTATTTACCATCTGTGTCTGTGTAGTGGGCTCCATGTTTACAGGCTGCCTCTTGCAGATTTTACTGACGTAGAGGCAAGCAGCCTCTGCTCAGGAATAGATTTTCTTACATTTTCCAGGTCACAAAGACAGTGACCCAATATATGTTAAAAATAACAAAAACCTGTATGGGGTAAAATGATGGTATAAGTAAAATGATGTCTGGAGCATGCTGAAATTGGTAAATGGCCAGCGAGAGACCCATCTCCTTTTAATTTCCTTCCTCTTGTGTTCTAGTGGGCTACGTGGTGGGTGCCTATTCCACCAAGCTTATGAGGCCAGTGCTGCCGCCTTTAGCAAAATCCCTGACTTGTGCTTGGTTGGCCATTTGTGTGTCAAAAGTAAAGCTCAGTGTTAAATGCTTAAGGTTTTGCTGTGGTGGGCTTGGGGTGTGGAAGGATGTATAAGGTAAATAACTGTTTGGGAAGATATGTCTCTTTCCTTTTGACTTTAGTAAGACTGAATGAAGTGCCACAGAAAAGTTTTTGTCTGGGACTGGAGTTACCAAAACCAGCTGATCTTGGTACTGAGTTCTTGCTGATTTATCCAGGCTAAACAATTGCCTCTTGTTTTCAAGAGTTTGCATTTGCCTGCAGATGCAGAAGAGGGAGGGAGTGACTTAATTTAAATAGACCTTTTGTTTTAAACTATATGTAGAGAGCCTTCCTTGTTGTTCACTCCTTTAATCAGGCAACTTTTTTTAATCTTACTTTGACATTTGTGTTGGAATTAACGTGATTGGCAGCAGAATCCAATAAATGAGAATTTCAAAGGTGTTTCTGTGCTGCTAAATGAATCTTTGCCTGCAGTTTGACTTGGCAGCACTTGTAGAGTTCTGCATCAGCTGGATTTTATTGTGTGGGGAGATGGATAATCAAAAAGGGAATCGCACGTGCCTGCAAATTAAACATTTTGTTCAGAGTGCTCGCTTGCGGCTGAACAGCAGTGTAATGTAGGGAGAGGAGGCGGGGGTACGCGAGCCCAGTGCGCCGAGTGCTAAATGCCTCGTCGTACAAAAGCACAATGGCAAATGTTCAACAATGCAGTTGTGTCAAAACAAATCAGATCATGAGCAGCACCGGCTTGCTCTGCTGTATTTGCAGGGAAGTTTTTATCATCCCTGCCTCGTGATTAATGCTGCTGATAAGTGTAGGGGGAGTTACTGTATACAGTTATTGTGTGCTTTAATACCTGTTTGAATATTAATTTCCTAGCAGAGATGTTTTTGACATTTAGCCCTTTGCAAGTGTTCCTGAATAAGTCATGATAACTTCTGCACAAATGCTTGTCACCGATTTAATCGTGCCAGTGTATACCTTTTTCTGCCTGTTGCATTCAGAAGGCATTGCACTGTGTAGGGAAGAGATGCATCCAGAAGTGGACGTGACCTCTCTTGTGTTGGGCCAGGGAGCTTCACAATCAATGAGTCACACTCTGCTTCTTGGATACAGAGCCAGTCCTACTGAAGCATGTGATGCTAATTTGTCTGAATATTGATAATATCTTGGGAGAAGTCCTCCTCCTCCCACTCCCCTACCTCGATGGACCTATTGATCTTTTTGTTGTGATTCTGTAATTTATAGACCCTGGTCTGGTCACTAAAGAAAATTATCTACTGAGCAAGCTGATTTTCAGTGTATCTTTTTAATACTATGAGGGAGTGGAAACAACATAAAGCAGAAGTGTTTTTCAATTGTGTGTGATGGGACATGGCATGAGCGCCGTAGCTACCAAGTTGATTTTGCTTCTGATGTGTGGAGAATGTAGGGCTCTTTGTGGGGATGAGGGCAGTCAGCCTGTGCCTGTTTGTGGGAGTCAGGCACTTGATTTGTTTGTTTTGATTAAAAAAAAAAAAAAAAGAAAAAAAAAAGAAAAAAGGCAGGTGGTATTAATGCAAAGCAATATAACTCAGTTTTGCTGTTCATATCTTGTGTGTGGACAAGCTTCACCTGGTGTTCGCTGCTTGTGTGTTCCCTAGATGTGTGTTTGCCTGAAAGTGCTGAGCCGGGCTTCTCCTGAAGCCAAAAGTGGGGTTCAGCAGCTCCCCACGAGGGGGAACGGCACTTCCCCTGCTGCGACTGCGCACACGCTGCCTGTTTGCTCGGTGCTGCTCTTACCCGTAGAAAAGCTGGTGCTATTAAAACGTGAGCTCTCTCAGGTTGCTGACGTTAGCAAATACCACGGGAGCGTTGTTGGAAGTGCTGATGTGTTGCGGGATTTCTGGGGGAAGTTTTGTGGCTATTTCTGAAGGGTACATCAGAATATTCGATAGTTCTGCTTTGTCCATGTTCCTCATGACAGCTACTCTTGTAAAAAGAATTGTACGTTTTAAGGTAGTTTTGAGGTTTTGGACTTCACTTTCTGGAACTTCTGCTTCTTAGTAAAATGGCTAATTATTAATAAAACTAATGAAATAACACAATGATTGTAATATCATGGCTCAATGAAAAACTCCAGGGCTCTCAGAAACCTGAATATCTTAGGAGGTGTTTGTTTTCAGGAATCGCAACTCAGTCAAACAACATCTAAATTTTATTAAGGGGCTCCAATCTTCCTTGCTGCTGTCATATCTGGAACATTGCGTTCCAGGAAAATGCCGATAGTTGTTGTTGCAGCCTCCCTTGGGATGGGACAAGAATGGATGACTCACTCTTTCGGTGGTTTAAGCCTGCAGCGGTCAGTCTGTAACCAGAATTTTTTGCTTTATTTCTGGAAGGCAGTACTTCTTTTCCTAAAGATACAACATTTGCAATTACTTTTCAGAATAACTTGGTGCTTTTCTGTGTGGCAGGTAGATCTGGAAATAACCCAGATCATGTTGCCCCACAAACTCTGGGTCTAGACGATTGAGGGAGAGACCTTTGCGTGTTGAAAACTGGCTTCCCTTGCTGCTGTACCACCATGCCTGCTTTGGGACGGGGTGAGGAGATTTGTGCTGCTCGAGTGCATGAGGGCTTGGCTGTGCAACGTAGTAGGGGCTTTAAGGCAATTGCCAGTTGAGACCTGTGTGAGGTCTCACCTCCTGTTGGGTGCTCCAAGAGGCGTTGCTGGGACAAAAGCAGGGTGCTGCCATGTCCCCTTTGCTCTTCATGTGGACATACTGCCTTCCTGGGGGCTCCCCTGCTAGGGGGAAAGAACTGTGTGAGGAATTAATGGGGTTGGTCCCACAGCATTCACTGAAGTTTGAAGAAGGGATGATGAATCAATAAATCATGCCAGGACAGGTTTTTTGCATGAGTCTGTTTATTGAGAGGACAGAGGATAGGTAGTAGAACAAAGACACTCCACAAACCTCATTAAAAGAGCATTAGGGTTGTGGTGGTAAGCATTTAGAAAATATTTAAGGAACTGGATTGACGACAGAGCTTTAACTTTTTATTTTTTCAAATGCAATGTGAGGTGGTCTTCAACTGCATGATTCTTTTTGCTTGAGAGACTTCTTTCGTGGGCAGGCTCTGATTCAGCAAGGCATTTAAAGTTATTGGCAAACCCACTGAGTAGACATCAGTGTATGCGTGTATCTGCTTAAATAGGTACACGAACATCCAGCATGGCCAGCAGGTCAAGGGAGGTGATTCTTCCCCTTTACTCCGCTTTGGTGAGACCCTGCCTGGAGTACTGCGTCCGGCTTTGGAGCCCTCAGCACAAGAAAGACATGGACCTGTTGGAGAGAGTCCAGAGGACAGACACAAAGATGACGAGAGGGCTGGAGCCACCTCTCCTTTGAAGACAGACTGAGAGAGTTGGGGTTGTTCAGCCTGGGGAAGAGGAGGTTCTGGGGAGGCCTTATAGTGGCCTTCCAGTATCTGAAAGACACCTATAAGAAAACTAGAGAGGACTTTTTACAAGGACATGTAGTGATAGGATGAGGGATAACGGCTTCAAGCTGGAAGAGGGGAGATTTAGATTAGATACTAGGAAGAAATTCTTTGCTGTGAGGGTGGTGAGCCCCTGGCCCAGGTTGCCCAGAGAAGCTGTGGCTGCCCCATCCCTGGAGGGGTTCAAGGCCAGGTTGGATGGGGCTTGGAGCAACCTGGTCTGGTGGGAGGTGTCCCTGCCCAGGGCAGGGGGGTGGGACTGGATGATCTTTAAGGTCCCTTCTGACCCAGACCTTTCTATGATCCTGGTGACGCATTGCCTGTGTACACAGAGTCTGTAATGGAGAACACTGTTGTAAGTGTTATGGTTCCCCATTTATTTACCTGTGCCGTTTATACACACACACACTCTCACTCTTCCATTCTTCCATCAAATGCTTTGAAATAATCAGTCTTAATCCTTCACCGAGCCCAGACTGGAAGCATCTGCTGAGTGTTACCAGGAAGGCATGATCAGGTTACCTGGGGCCTGGTTTTCATGGCGCTTTGCCATGACAAGTACACTTTACAATGGGTAAAACAAAATAAAATAACAGAATGCATGCCATGGATTACTTTCAATAATATAGTTTCATTCAAAAGAATAAAAATCACATCCCAGCACTATTCTAGCCAATGTTTTAATCACATGTGATGCAAGGGGACTGAACACTGTTTTTCTTACTACTTTTTTTTGTTTAAACTTGCAACAAAAACCTAAATGACAAGCAGCAAAATATAAACTGAAGCTGTGTGTCTTACTGTGTATCCAAACAAGCAAGAAAAACAGTCTCAAGGAAAGCCATAGGTTTGAAATGTGAATTTTCCAAATCATAAATAATGTATTTAGTCTGGGTACTCTGACCAGGAGTTTCAGCTGTAATGGGTCTGCTGGGCTGAGCTGCTGGGCAGAATTGAACAGATTAGACATGTAAACAACATGAGCTGCAAAGAGCATTTCATCTTTTCGGAGGTGGGGGAAGGGACCTTCATCAAATGTGTAAAACTTCTTTAATAATTAGACCTGGCAGGGAGATGCACGGAGTTCCAGCAGTGATAATTGGTGCTTTAACTTACTAGAACAACCAACGAACCAAAAGATTTGTGTTTACCTAATTCCTTTGGGACTTGGACAAGGGAATGTCATTGCCTTTGTGCCAACTAAGGGCACATACAGAGAAAAAACAAAAGAAAGGCTGGGTTATGTCTAGAATTATTTTTTTCTTCATGGTTCAGGGACTGCCTTCTACAGACTTTTTTTTTTTTGTGCTGAGTCCAACCAGCCCAGTGTCCCATTGCAGACAGGAATCAGCCCTGGATCCTTTTGGATGCTCCCCAGAAGCTGGTGTTTAGCCCAAATGCCCTTTCTCCCACTACATTAGCCCAAACTGCATGTAAGCACGTATTTACCTCTGCCACCTGCCACACCCAGTGGCATCCAGTTGAACTGGTATTTGTCAATCGGAGCTTTGAATTGCTCACTCTGCGCTCGTGCTCATTTTTAATATGTGTGGGAATTAGTCAAGATGGGCAGACCTGCCCTCTGAGGTCCCCCTCTTTGGATGCTGCAGTTTAACGTAGGGAAAGAGCAGTTCCCACTGTCCCATGGTGAGCCACCGCTTCTACTCCTGCGGGGTGCAGGCGAAGGGTGACTTCCTCAGAGTAAAGCCCGTGCATCAGTTGTGTCCTGTTTTGTGTTTGCATACAGGATTTAGGATGTCATGTGTCACTAGTCACAAGTTATTTTTCACCTGAGGATGTGCTTTGCTGGAATGTGCAAATATATGTAAGTCCCACCTACTTTCAATGTGTCTTTGGCTGTCGTTGCTGGTTTTATTGATCTCCCTTTGGATGAAAGCTGTCTCAGAGCCTCCCGTCACTGGAGGAGGCTACTGGAAGAAATGAAGTTGAGCATGCCTGATTTTTGAGGCTAACCATGCTACAGCCCTGGTGCAAGGCACAACCAAACTTCCCTCTCCACTCCGTCACAATACATTCCGGGAGACCTCAACACAAAGGTTCATACAGCAATGAAGAACTGTAGCACTTCACTCTGCTGCTGCAGCTGGGCTTGGGGGCACTTGTGAAGAGCAATCAGTGAGGAAATTTCTGACCTCTTGTATGAGGAGTAGGAGGTAAGAGAGCCTTCAAGGGGCTGAGCTGAGCTGTATTTGGGATATTAGTACTAGCAGCCTGACCTGGGAAGCAAGCAGGAGCGCGGCTTTCTCTCCAGCCCCTGCAGATGCTGCGCAAAGGCTGTTCGCTGCGTGGAGGGCGATAGACTAGACCTCAGATTTAAAGGCAATTTAGAGCTCCATTGACTTGTAAGATAAAATGGTGATTTGAGTTTATTTCATTCCTTCCATGACTAAGGGATGGTGAGCCAGTGCAGGGGAAATATGAACTGCCTTAACCCAACCTCAGTCTTTACCCAAAGCTTAAAGACAAGCCAGGCCTTTGCTGTGTCTAAGGAAAACATCCCTCTTCAAATGCAGCCAGGCAATGCCTGTAGGGCAGGAGGCTTTAACCTGCACCAAAAGGTATGAGTTGGGATGGCTGAAGGGGGGGGATGGAAGTTTGCTGAAGAGAGTTTGCTCCAGACTTGAAATGCAGTTGTAGGAGCAAGAACATGGGGGAAAAATTGCAGATACTTTGAAAAAGCTTTATGTTGTACTCGATGTTTCCCTTGCTGTGGAGTTGGGAGAACTCAGCTTCTTTCCTACCGGTGGTGTCACTGTATTTATTTATTTATTTTCTTTCTCAGGGCAAATAAAAGTAAACCTCAGCAGTGACTCCAAAAATCCTGTGTTGTTGAATCAATAGTATCTCTGCTTTCCTAAAAATATGAGCAGCTTGATTTTTTTTTAAAAGTGTGATGTTCAAAAGCCAGGCAGTCCTGCATTTCTTGGAGCTGCACAACAGGGACTCTAAGCAGCACGAAGTCACACTTAATTAGACAGCCTGGGGCTGGGATGGCTAAATGTCGCCTCCGCTGAACCTGAGCGCGGTGGATATGAACCTCACCAGAAGTCTCGCCTGCTTTTATCCACCCTGGCAATGGTATGGAAGGGGATTGTCGTAAATGTTGCAGGGCTGCTCCTTGTGAGCCGGCTTGCAAGATCCCACGTCAACTTTTTTCTGCACCAGAGATGTAATGACTTGGGACTTAGTTTGCCACCAAGTTCTCTTACGTGGCAGATCAACCTGGATTTGTGCACTGGCATCTCTGGATGTGCACAGTGCTGTGTAACCTTTGCTTTTGTCAGTTGTGTAGGTTTGTGCTTTAGGTCATTTATCTTGATAATGAGTTCTGTTTCACACCTCTTCAGACAAGCACAAATGTGGAAACAAATACCATTAGGGAAGGAGGAGGATCTGGAGGTGGAAGTCTCCAACAGATAAATTGGGTTTTTACCTCTGGCAGTACATAGAGGTCTTTCATTTAAATACCTAGCAAGCAGCTGATGTCCTTGCTACCAAGGAGGAGATGCGTCTTGTCCTTCTTCTGCTCTTTCAGAGAATGCCAGGTGTCCGTTGCTAGCCCAAAGTCTGTGAAACACGTGGGAAGGGTTCTGTTCTTTACAAAAGCACATCTGTTGTGTTGAGTGGTGCCTGAGATGGGGGCTTGAGAGAGGTGGAGTCTTTTACTCCTTACAGTTACAGCCTTAGTTGTTCAGTTTAAAGCAATGTGGGCATTGTCTTTTAGGGTTTTTTGTCTTCTTTAAGCTTGGAGCATTTTAGAAACCCAAGTCTGAAAAAGGAAAACTCTCCTGTGTAAAATGTTTTAGCCTATAACCAGAAAGTGCTGCAAATCAAAAGGGTTGAGATTTTTTTGGTGAAATGAAGCAGATTGCTGCAGAGCGTTTCCAGAGGACAGCTGCTGTTCCTGGTTTTCAGAGAAATTTTGTGGGGGAAGAGGGTGGCAAGAAGGGCTGGAGCAAAGCCCTTGTTTACTTGTAGTACATGCTTTCCTTTTCTATTTCAAAAGCTGCACCAGAAGCATACAGGAGGACAGGAGCGGCTAGGATGAAGCTTGGCAGAGTGCCGGTCGTGGCTGCCAGCCCCTCTCCCAGGAGAGGCGGAGGGATTTGTCCCCTCGGAGGTGCCTCCTTTGGGAGGGTGCTTAGATCAGGGCTTCCATGCGGTGTGTGAAACACTTCTGCCAGCACCGGGCTCTGAGATGGGTTTCTAGGAAACCTGGATTATTACTCTGCTTTTATTGCGCTCTTTGAAGCGTTCATTGATCTATTTATTTTTATGGCAGAAGACTTCTGTTGCATTGTCTCTGTTGGACTGTGTTGCGGGTTTCAGTGCTAATGTGCCTGATGTGGCAGATTTTTGTTCAAGGGACTAATCCCTTCATATCAAGGTCTTGCTTACAGCCCGTTAGTCCCATAGTTAGATGTAAAGCTCTTTGAGGAAGGACTTTATATATATATCTATATGTGTGTGTCTGAATGGGGTGTACCTGATACAAGAGAGCCATGATCTGGCATCGAGTGTGTAGCTGTTACTGCAATGGAAATAGCTCCTCCTTTCTCCACTTGCATGAGCAAAGACATGCGCGACTAGGAAGTTACGCAAGAGGGGCCTGAACTTGCCTTGCATCTTGGGTACCAAGTGCCTGTCCCTGGCATGTTTAAGTATTCCAGTGGATCCAATGGATCCTTCATCCAATGGATGAAGAGAGCGCTGCTGGTTGCAAGTGGCTGAGGATCAGCCCCAGCATTTGCTTACAGCATGGCGCTGGTGTCAGCGTGGAAGCCGGAGAGACAGATCTGGCGCTTTGAGAAAGCTGCAAAGCCTTTCTGGGCCTCCGCTACCCGAAGGAGAAGCAGCCACCCTGTGCTGTGCTGGAGGGCATAGTGCAGCAGCGCTTTAGGGACTGAGCTGTTGAGGTGCGCTGGGAATGGAGGCTTAGGAGCGATGCGAAGAGGGGTGGACCCTGCACGAAAGTGGACTGAGTGCTCTGTGACCTGGCTGGTGTTGCAGCTGCTGGAAACACTAGAGATGTGGGCAGTTCAGAGTTGTGGATGTTTCATCACCCTGAATACACTAGGTTACCAAACAAAACTGGGCCTTTTGATGAGAAAATAGGCTCCTGATATATCATTTTATTTTATCGACTCTTCTCAGTATTGAGTACTCAGGGTCCGTTTCTGCCAGTGTGCTGATTGTTGTTTGCAGAGTCTCCCCTCCATGCAAAGTAGGAGAGCAGATTCCTGGAGATCCTTGGATTTAAGAAGCTTTGCTCTTCTCTGTGTAAGCAGTTTGGCCAAGCTCGTTTTCCTTATGCTGTTTGCGGTCTTCCAGGCAGCAACATGGAGGAAGAAAAATGTAATTACACCTTAAAAGCACGGAACTGTGAACGTAAACGTCAAAGCACTTGACACCTTTTGTACCTCAAACTCAGTAGTTTCAAGCTGAGGCTGGGGTTTTTTGGGTTGTGTTTTTGTTTGTTTTTGGTTTTGTTTGTTTGTTTTTAAAACAACAAACCAGCACATTGTCAGGGTAGGGATACTGTATATTCTGAAAGAATTTCCAGGGCTCAAGCATAGCTATTAGCTGCCTCTTTTTAAACGAGCCATTTCAGGAAGATAATCTCTCCCTATCAGATCATGATTTTGAGCAATTGGTGTCTCTGATACTAGCTTTAACCTTTCCTGTGTAAACTCATTAAGATGGAGAAAACATACTCAGGGGAAACCACACAGTCCTCATCTTTCAGCGAGGAGTCCTTCCTCTTTAGCAAGAGAAACAGCTTAAACAACTTAACACTGAATAGTTTGTTGTCGTTTCTCCTGTGAGCGGGCCACGGAATAAATGAGGTTGTGGATTCATGAAAAGTCAGTGTCCCATGCCACACAGTGGTGTCCTCGGGTGGCTCTGATACTGTCACCTGCAGGCTTTGGTTTGGGCTGTTGATCCTTCAGCAGAGGGGACTGAGCTGAGCAGGTGAGAGAGAGCACAGCAAGGAGGAGCAAGATGCTTACTGGTACTGCTGAATGGGTGATTTTTAAGAAAAAAAAAAAAAACACATTAAGAAAAAACACATAGGGCTTTTGTTTCCTTTGTGCAGTGATCTCTACAGGCAGATCCAGTGCTGCTGTTTGGATTTCACCCTCATCTGTACAATGTTGATCTAGATGTTTAATGAGTGGGTTGGTGTGAAATCAGGCTTCAGGCTCCCAGACAGTGGCTTAGTAAATACAATAAGCAGACACTCTCCTAGCCTGGAGGGGTTGTTATGAATTTTTTATCGCTGATTTTTATGACATGTCATTCTGACAGCATTTGGATTTGTAGAAAGAAAAAAAAACCCAACCCCTCACTGTCCCAAGAAATCTCCATTTCAAAGGTTTACACACTGCAACAACTACTACCTAATCGTTGGTGGGTAAGCCCCTGCATGATTATGCAGGTGGGGGAGACAGGCAGTTGAAAAAATCATCCGGATATTTATTCTGACAGGCAGATAGAGAGGTCCTGTGAGGCTGGTCAGAGGGTGTCAGGCTTGCTGAGGAGCTGCCTGGGAGCCCAGGGACAGGCATAACCCGCTGAAACCCACATCAGTCTTCTAACTCTGCTTGGCAGCTGATGCGTAGATTTTTGGCAGTGGTGTTTTTGCCATCCCTGTTATTTAATGATGCTCACAATGCCTCCCAGAATAGCAGGTGGACTGGTTCTGTATAGTTGCCCTATTAATTTGGTTTGAAGATTGTCATCTTGCTCTTAGTCTCTTGTAAAGACTAAAAACCCACCAGAAGACCGTAAAATTAAAAGCAGCCCCTTAAAGATAGTTGGGAAGACTTCTTTAGTAGGAGATCTGAAGGGAGTGGAGACTGTTTTCCGACTTTTATGATGAGATTACTTGCACTACAGGGACACACAGTGCTGAGGGCTGTGCAAATACAGCCTCGGAGCACTTCTGCGCTCCGTAAACAAAAATTCCCTTTTGGCAAAGCAGGGAGAGGGGGAAGGGGGTGATTGTGGACAATGAGACCCTGTGCTGGCACATGTGGGAAGGAGCCAACCGGGCTGCCCTGCTAGTGGCCATGAGCTTGCAAGCTCCCTGCTTGCAGCCCTCCCCTGGAGACCTGCCCTGTCCCATGGGATGCTGGCGAGGCTTAGCGGGCTCCACATTGCATTCAGATATGTGCCAAGCTGCCGTGGTCCCAGTGCGCTCCTCAGCATTTGTCAAAAGTGGGTGCAGAATGCCGAAAACTCCCTTTGCATGGGCGTAAACAGCTGCTCAAAGGAACAAAGCAATGCGGAGGCAGGTACATAGCTCAAAAACACCTGTACCCAGCTGTACGAGCAAAAACCTCCTTATTATCTGCTGCTCAATGCTGGCAAGTGGGGGGCGTGGGACAGCCGTGGGGCTGGGGCCACTCCTGACCGTTGCAGGAGAGCAGAGTCTGCTGCAGCACACACAAACTGGAGAGACCTTGGTCTGCTATTAAAAACAGGTAATGGGCCGTGACGTCCACCAAATGAGGTCTTGTGATAGTCACAACAAATGCCGTGTTTCAGGCAGATGAACATAATTCTGTCAGTGGGATTAAAAGGAAATGCTGCAGAATTACACAGATGGTTTTCAAGATGTCATAAAAAGTTAATTTAAATGTTTTGTGGTTGGGTTTTTTGTTGTGGTGGTGTGGGGTTTTTTTTGTTGTTGTTTTTTTTTTTTTGTTTTGTTTTTTAGTGGTGTGTTATGTTGCCATACAGCACTGGGTGTGTGGATTAAAAGGCTGGCTGGATTTTTAGGGAGGCAAGTTGAAGTAGGAAGGATGCTCTGGGACCTGCTATAAAGAGCTCAGGCGAGGTTTTTTGCTGCCTGGTCCTGTAGCTGTACATTTGCCAAAAAGGAGGATGCTCCTGTTTATACCTTTTAGTAAGGCCAGCTGAGAGGGAGAGGCATGAGCATATCGTGTCAGAGGATGTGGCGATGGGACAGGCATGGCCACTAGGACGCTCAGGGCAGCGAAGGAAAAAAAAAATAATTCCATTTTAATTTGTGTTTCTTTGATCCTTGACCAGCCAGTGCCATTTTGCTTGTGCTGAGGAGGTGGCCAAGTACGCAGCCCCCTGGCAGCTTGCGCAGGAGGTGGTGGTGTCCAGTTTGCCCAGCAGTCTGACTATGAAAAATTAGAGTAGTCTGAGGAAACCTAGCATGCATATGGGCTTCCTCATCCGAGTGCTTCAGCTCCAGCCCTTCCAGATGAGCTGCAGGCCCTGGCTTTCAGCCTTCACAGCCAATTTGATTCCTTGAAAATTGAGTGTGTCTCACGTTCACAGCGCAGATTTCAGCAGAGCAAGTGCGTGACTTCCATTGCAAAGGTTCCTTTCTGACAAGGTGTGCTTGCTGCAGGGGTCTGCGCTAGAAATTAAATAAATACTCTCTGCTCTTTGCAGAGCAGGAATCTGAAAGCCCGTGGCTGGGTTGTTTCTTCATTGCAGATCCAAGCCCTGCAAAGGGCAAGTGATGGTCGGGAGTGACGGCACTGCCTGTGTATGGTGTTTGCGTACCTGTCGGCTTAGCAAGTCAAGAGTGGGTTTTGGCAATCTGGCAAGATAAACACAAAGAATTTGAAATATGATTTATTGCCTGTTTTAAAAATAACATGCAAGCACCCTAACTAAGATGTGAGCTCCTTGCGCAGGAGGAGATGGGTCTTCATCCCAAATGCATTGCGGGCTAGTTGGAAGGCGAACCAAAAACCAGAGGCACAGAGTCCAGGCAATTTACTCAACATCACAGGCAGAATTTTCCACCTCGGTGCTTGGATGTCTTCACAGATGGAGTTTTTGGATTCTGGACACCCTGCAAATGTTGTCCCAAATCTGGGATCTTTACCCACTGTGCAAAGAGCCAATCCGCACACAGAGTCGAGATGTTTATTCCATGTCTACGCAGAATGGGTGCTAGGTGGAAACTCCACAAAGCTAGCACACGTTGGCCTATACGTTGTAAGCTTTGATATTTTACCAAAACTGACTAATTGCTATACTGTATTTTTAATTGGCAGCTCATGATTTCACGATGAGCTCCCCTTGTCTACTTGTATTCTCGCTTTGAATTATAGATATAGTGCATTTGTAAATTACTGCCCACGCTCAGTGAGTAGCGCCCTCATCTAGGAGACCGATAGCTTAAGATTTGGAGGTGTGGTTTTCACATTATAAGGAGCTTAGTTCACCTAAAGGATGCATACTTTTTTCTTTTCAACACCTTGTAACAACCAGCAACCTTGCAGTTTTATCAGAATGCCACAGTTTTCCCTAGTTAGGTTCCTTGTGTCTCTTTGCTGTCTGCGGGCTGATACAAAACGCTCCTCATCTTTGATTGCCCAAGGTCTTTTCTACCTCAGCAGCATCTTACCTGCTTTGCCTTCATCACAAATGCTCACGTGGTGGTTGGTGCCTCATAGCTGCGCTGAGGGGACAGGGCTGTTTCTGTGGAGGTTGCCAGCGTCCCATGGACTGTCCTGCCCTGCCCTGCCCCGTCCACCCCGTGTGCATGGCTCGGGGGTTCAGCGTCCCTGAGACGTGCCAAACTTGTGCTCCCTCCCTCTCTGTGGTTAGCAGAGGCCTGAAGTGGAAAGATCTCATGGCTCCTGAGTCTTGCATAAAGAGCAAGGAGCGAGCTTTTTCTGCTGAATATGTGCTAGTACTGGCATATGTGAAATGCTGCTATTGATTTTATGAAAGCAGTTAATGTGTTGACTGTAAAGCAGGAAAGTTGGGAGAGCAACAGCATGGGAACAAGCTGTGTATGGAGAGGTTTAGAAGAAGAGGGATGCAAAAAATCATCGCCTACGCTTGCTGAGCGGCAAAACCGAGCTATGACATGTGCCGTCTGTGTTGGCACCTCCTGGGTGGGTGGGGAATGCAATGCAGCGATGTCCTTTCCCAGCACAGCGAGGTGGGCCACTACCGTGGGTTTCAGCACAGTCACCTTCCCCTCGGGCACGTGTCCATGGGCTGAGGTGGTTCAAACCTGCAGCACAGTCCGAACGGGGCCTGTGCACTGTCGCGGGCGGAGTGAATAACTTCACTGGTAAGAGAGTAGTGAAATGTTTAGTAACATAAAACAGTGATTTAACAAAGTTAGTAGTGAATGCGACAGTGTTTTACAAGATTTGATGCCAGGGTACACTTGATTATTTAATGCATAGAGGCCAGGGTCAGGCAAGCTCTCAGGGAGACCCTCCCGTTGAGTCACGAGGTTCAGAAAGGACCCCCTTGCTTTCTAAACTCCTTCTCAGAGAGGAGTCTAGGTGCGGCTGGATCCAATCCTAGTCCCAGACCTGGTCAACGGTTTATGTCTAAAGGGTTATATATGCGCAATCAATCCTTGGATCACTTAGCTAAGATTTCAAAGTTTAGCATGCTATTAGTCACTTACCGAGAATCTGTTGCGGCAAGGAATCTCTCAACCTCGAGGAGAAGAACCTTAAGCGAGCATCCCCACTCAAGGGGAGATCCTGTCGTGCAGCCCGCTGCCGTGCAGGAGAGCTCAAAGGGCTCTTGGGCTGTCCACTATTTATGGGGTAAGATAATTGACCTATAGTCATATTCTCATGGGAACAAGATACCTAGGTTCCCACTCCAGACAGTGTTTTGGTTATGTTGCCAGCCATCTCCCACAGTTCAAGTGCCACTCATAACAACTCCCGCTGATGGCCATGGCTTGAGCAGGAGCCGGGGGGGAAAAAGGGAAGAGCACACGGCCACATGCACCAGCGCGTAGCTGGCACCTGTGTCTCATCCAGTGGTAAAGGGTGCAAATAGAGACCAAACCTAAGTGCAAACAAAGCCAAAAAGAGGGCAAACAAATACTGAATGTGGTTGGAAGAGGTAGGCAACCTCCCTCTAAGCTGCTCTATAAATGTCAAAATCTGAATCAGGGCAGAAATATTGTTTCTGCAGATGACAAGTTACCAAGGAGGACAGGCTCCATCTCCATTCGAGCGGGCAGTAAAGACCTCTGCTAACATGCTCCCGTGTTCATCTCCACAAAGGCGATGCCATGGGAAAGCTTAGTCCGGTCAATGAAACATCTCCCTCTGCAGATCTGCATCTTTATTTAATGTTTTACGGTGACCTCCTCGTGCATGGTGATTTTCTCCAGTCTGTGAATTCATGTGTGGTATTTTAGAGTTTACTTCTTGGGGAGGGATTTTCGGCTTTCACGATCTGGGTGGGGAATTGTGTTTCAAAGACTGCCGAAATGTTACAGCGTTCAGCTCCTAGGGTGTCAGGGAGTTAATTTCTTCATTTAATCCTTATCTGACATTGCTTTGCCTGTTGTACAGCTGTGGGAAACACTGAAGAGATTTGCATCGGATTTGTTTGGCGCTGCCATGTGGCTAGTAGGATCAGGTTTTAGCGGTTTTATCAGCCTGTCAGCATGCATAATTTTCTTTTGGGGGAAATAAGTGATCCACTTGCCTTCCCTGCTTATTTCACATTTGACTTGATGCTCCCACTGACAAAGATACCCTGAAGTCGTTTAATCGTGCTCCTTTAGACATGGCAATAAAAAAAATCTGCTCTCTGAACACACTTCCTCAGCCTGTGGGCTAATTGGGGCCACCGGCGATTTGAAGTAAGCATCCTTGTAAATGAGCCCCTGACCAGGTTTTGTGTTTCTGTCTTGCTAGTCTGTCCTTACCTTTTAGGGATTTTGATCATCAAGACCAGGTCTGAGGCACCAGACGTCAGTCATAGCTGTGCTTAAAGCAACTCTTTTTATCTCTCTAAAGCAAACTGTCCTAATTGTAAGCAGGTAAGGAGGATTAACGCTAGTTAGTAATTTGTCTCTTACTCTTTAATATGCTTGTAGCCCCACAGGGACACACACTGACTCTGGTGCCTCAGAGGAGGCAAGTAGCTGTGTGAACAAGGCAGCTGGAAGGCTCAAGTGGGCCTTAGGCAAGAAATAAATCCTTGCCCTCTGTTCAGGTACTCATCCAGGCTTCCCTCTGGCTTGGTAGCTTTGAAATCTCCTGCTTCAGCAGCCCTGCAGCAGTTCTGCTGGAAACTATTGAAATCTACAGCCAAACGCTGGGCAGAACTGCACTGTTTTGTCAGAAATTCGTCCTTGAATATTTCCTGTGTTCATGATATACCTGGGGGATAGGTTTCAGATTTCCCATTGTAATTTTGTCAAATTTGCTTCCTATGAACTGCTTTGAGACCAAAATGGAAGACGTGGCTTTGTCAGACAACTTGCTTTGTGATTTGGGCTTGTTCCAGCCTCAGTCGGTAAGGCAAAAACGTAGCATGAAACCACCCTACTTGACTTAAGCACATGAAAATGTAAGATTGAACCATCCCCGCTATGAAGCAGCATCACATCACACGCTGTGGCTCACAGGGCCATGGAAGATTTTCTCGGATGGTGTCTGTTGTGTAACCATTCAAAAGCAGACCGCAATGCAGGAAGAGCGTTCTCACCAAAATCTGGGGACCTTCACTGAATAAACGGCCTCATTAAGACTGAGGAGGACTTCAGTGCTCTTGAAACACTTGTGAAGTGTGTTTAGTTAAGTAGGAATAGACTGAAATAAAAAAAACTAGGATTTTTTTTTCCTTTTTCTTTCTCACGCACAAACACTGGCAAAATCAATGGTTTCATCTTTGCAGAAATTCAGGTGCCAGTGTACGTAGTCAGAATCAAAACACTTCAAATGAAAAATTGCCACATTTAATAGGGGCTTTTTAGACAGAACAATTGGCAGCTACTTGCTCAGTTTGAATGATTTGATTAGTATAAATTAGCTCTCTTTCTTTCAGTTTCTTCCACTATTGTGTTATGGTTTTATGCTCAACCTCCTATACATTCTTGTGTATTTAAGATCTTTAAAATGGATATATAGAATCTGTGTCTATTCCTGACAACGTGAGCAATTAGTTGTAATTTGTTGGCAAAGAGAAGGCAACTTTCCTATTTTCCTAGTGAGAACTGAGCTAACTGATTTCTGTGATGGTACATAGAAACTGCGCCCCTCAGAAGTAATGGCTGTCTGGAGACTCCTCCTCACTCGGATGCCCACTGGTGGTGCCAGTTTGCTGTGCTTCAGTTGCGTGGAGTAAGAACAACTCTACTGGGTCAAACCAAAGAATCCCTCTAGCCTTTCTGCCCGCCTCCACAATGCCTAGAAGAGCGTGTGTGTGGATCAGGCAAGCATACACCCCATGTCCTGAAGGGTAGAATATATTGGGTTACCCAAAAGAGTGGTATTTTCCGGAAAGGCAAACAGTGTTACGCTGCTGCTACTGGGGACAGACATGAGCTGATGGGTTTCTGCAGTCAACTCTATAAGATGCAAGAAGCCAATGCCGTTAATGTAGAAGATGACCCTGCCTCTGTTACAGCTTTCCTTTACACTCCCAAATCATGTTGGTCTCAGGTTTTTTAAATTTCTTGATCCTTTAGACCATTGAAGTTTAACTCGACCATCCTCTTTTCCAATGATTGTGATCTTTTCTGCTTTCCACCATAGAGCCTCAGCCTCTTGCATAGCAATAGCTGAGCTGTGAGAACACTCAAACCGTTGCCAGGAAAGTTGAGTGATGGTCAAAAGCTGCATAGAAGAAATTATTACAGATGCTGGGCACTTCATTCCGCTGTTTTCAGCACTGGCTGATCCTGTTGTTTTCCCATGGCTTTTGAGATGACTCTGTTCTAGCTAAGCTTTAACGGGGCGGTGCTAGAGAGCCCGGGAGACTGCAAATGGGAACTTAAACAGCTCAGATGGGCTAATGTGTATTGAAGGAAGAATAGCCAACCGATAGTAATTATCTTGAAACAGCAATTAAGTTGTCTTGGTTCACTGTTGTGGGCCAGTGGTTTTTCAGATGTCAGAACAGGAGCTGGGCAGCCGCAACCTTAGGTTGTGTCACTGTGATCATTTTTCCTCCCCTTGTGCTGTCGGCTTCCATTTCGGGCTGTGTCATGTTCAAGCAGGCAGGATGCCTTGTGAAAATCCTTGCCCACGTGCTTCATTAGCCACCTTTACAGATTGTGATTTTTTTCTTTTTTTTTTTTTTTTTTTTCCTTTTTATCACATCCTCTTAGTACCTTCTGTAGCACAATATGTCGTCTGGTCACTTGGCCACCTTTCTCCAATGCTTTCTTAGGCAATCCACTGCCTTAAAGTGTTTTGGGCTTCACCTGTGTTGATGGACAATTTTTAGCTCTTTACCTGTTTGCTTTCCTATCACAGTTGATATTTTTAGGAGGTACAACTTTTTGATTGATCTTCCGCAGTGGGTCATGAAGCCCTCCATGGGGTGAGTGGAGGAGGAAGCGTGGCCGGCACTGGTGGAGCATCCTTGAGGACACTGTGCTTGCCCTGACTAGTGTTACTATAGGGAATGCGCTTGTGGGTGCTTCACCCGTTGTAGCTGTGGTTGCTTCTCCTTTTAAAACAAATACAGGCTTTGCCTGCATTGGAGAATGTGCACCAATTACAGCTAATGGTGGGCAATTAGTTTGAATCCAGCAGAAGCTCTGCCGTCACAATTTGCAGCTTAACTTTTCTTCACCTGTTCTGCTGTCGGCAGCTGTAATTGGGTCAGATGCTGGAGCACAGACGGGACTGCCGTTCCCCGCATCCCTCTCGACAAAGCGCCCGTGCTGCCGTCCAGCACGCCCTAACGCAGCTGATGGCTGCTGAGCCCACGCAGGGCTGGGACTGCGTGTTGCACTAACCAGACGTACCCAGTGTGAATTGGTTTGATGACAACCCGAGAAGCAGGAGGGGAGAGGATGGACCACCTGGTCCAGTGTTTTTTATTTGCTCTTTCTGTTGTGTGAGATGACACTGACAAAGAGGAAAAGGCGCCTGCCTCGCTTTCTACTGTGTTTCTGCGTAATTAGAGTCCATCCCTGTTCTGAAAAGTTTACGGTTTTATGTAGGTTAAGTGGGAGAGAAGTACAAATTGTTTCCATTTTTCCTGATGGGGGAACTATGAGACAGAGCAGTGTTTGACTTGCCCACATCACATTGCTGACATTTGGCACAGCTGAGTATTTTGAGCAGATTTCTTGAATGTCAGGCCAGTGCCCTATAAACACAGGTTGCCTTTTGTTGTTTGCTGGGCACAACTGTATGGGGAAGCAATAAAGGGGCTCTGTAGGCAGGGCACTGAGGAATGCTTGCTCAATTTGCATATGAAAACATTTATCCTAATACTCAGAGCTTACATAGCTACCAGTGAGGGGTTTCCATGGGCCTGAAGTCTGGCAGAAAGAGGGTCGCACCAACCTCTCCAAATGAAATGCTTTAATTTTAATTAAGTCCACTACCTCCTGGGAAGTTGCAAGCTCCCAAATTTCTTAATTACCTACTGTGCAGCTGAAGCTCAATTGTAATTTAGGGCTTGGAGAATTTTTTTTTTCTTTCCTTTTTAATCGTAAACAGCAGCAGAGAAGGAGCGTGTACTGCAGTAGATGCACTGGCAGTGATAGATGAGCCAGTGCAGAGAGAGACGGAAATAACATGGCAGATTGGCCGTGGTTTTTAGCTGTCTAGGAACGAAGCAGAAGAGCGCTGCCCGCACACCATCTGGATGAGACAGCGAGAGATGGCGAGCTTCACGTGAGCGCAGGAAGAGGAGGGTGCTTTTCACTTGTCGGAGATCAGAACTGACACTTCAGCGTGTTCAGTGTGCCATCTACCCTGTCTAAATATTTATTTCTTACGCTGTGCTCAGTCTAATGCAATCAGACTACAGTGTGGAGGGCTGCCATATCCTTTTAGGTCTGAATTTGTCTTGCAGTAACAGGCTCTACTGCCCCCAAACTACGCATGCATATTGCAAGCGAGGAGAAAAGTTGGAGCACCAGCTCGCGTTATAGCACCTCGCACGTTGCCTCTCTTATTGCTATTAATTAGACCCGGCAGAGCTTGCTGTATGTACTACCTTAGGGTTTGTCATGCAGAGCTAGAGAGACACTAACCAAGTTACGTGCAAGCTTGAGTCCCTTTATATTAGTAGGAAGATAAATTAGCTAGTATTTTCTCTTGAAATATAAAAATGTAAATCGGCTTTTGCTGATATTAATTTATTTTAATATTTCCACTAAAAATGAACAGTAATGCACTCTGCATGTTTTCTGTATGTTCCCACTAGTTGAAGAACAGTGTGCTGTGACAAAATCAGCCCAAACAATCTCTCTGCTAAGCTGAAACCTGCTCAATTTGAGCATGCTATTGCACTAAGTTAAATCATCCAACGCGCATGCACTCCTTCACCCATGCACGCTGTCCTGTAAGGGTAGGCTGGCTTAGGAGAATTTTGGGGTTTTTTTTGAAAAAATCACTGGGGTCCCTTGGGGCCTGGGTCAGGTACGGGGTTGGATTTGTTGAGCCTAACACACCCACTGGTGCTTGTTGTCTGTGAAGCTCTCGGTAATAGACCTGCACAGAATTGGTTGCATAAACACATGTTGCATAAGGAGGGTAAACCGTGTTTTTCTTGGAAGAAGAGTGCTTATTCTGCTCAGCTCAAGCATGATTGGGATAGTTAGGTTTGGTCCTTCGTTCTTACAGACTTTTTTTTAAACAGGATGGTTAACTTGAACTCACAACTCTGCTATGCCTATAGTCCAGACTAAAACGGTTTCAAATAAATAGTATGGAGAACAATTTTCCAAACTTCTCAGTGTGGAAGAGCTAAATCATTGAGGAATGGGCTGTGTTGTTACTGCAGGAAGGGAGAAGTTGAAATACAGTTAAGGTGTAGCTTGACCCCGTACAAGAAATGCACTGTTAAATCAAGCCCTTTCCCTGCTGCCCACAGCTGATGTAGGTAGTTGCAGAGATTTGGAGCATCCGTGGACAAATCTTATTTTTGGGTGTGGAGGAACTCAAAAGGTTAAAAAAAGCTTCTGCTGCCTACTAGACATCTTAAGGTGGCCCAGACACTTGCTGAGAGCTAGTAAATGTGACGCTGGACCCATAGGAGACCTTCAGTGACAGGCAAGATGTCTGAGAGTATGTAAAACGTCCCTGCTGCTGATATCTGTGCACCTGCATATCACCTGACCTTCCCAAGCCACATTGTCGCTGTGTCACAGAGCCGACTAGTTGCACCCACGTGCCCTGGGTGGATGGAGGAGCCCCCGTGGGCTCCCTGCCCAAGGTCTCTGTGAATGAGTGCTTGTACAGTGCTTTCCCCTCGGCTTTGTTTTCTTGTCTGTCATCTGTAAATGCCACAGGACAGGGGTACCTTTCTTCATGTAGATGCATACATACCAAACGGCTTGCTGCTGCTGGCATCCCGGGACCAGGATCCAGCCCTGCTCTGCCCTCCTCATGAGTGCCACTATGTGGTAGGACTCTTCCACCTTCCTTTCTTCCCCTGGCGCAGGACTGGGCTCAGTCTGTGAGACTGAGACTCTCAGGCTGTGGGAGCTCAGGAATTACACTGAAACTGGGAAAGTATTCTGATTTAAAAAAAAAAAAGAAAAAAAAGGAAGTAAAATTTGCCTCAGTTGAGTTTTATAACCCATCCTTATGATCTGTCACAACCATTTTATTTAATAATCTTAAAGAAACAATGATGGAGAAGAGATACTCTTCAGTTTTACAAGGGAATTACAAGAGTAATCCCTGAAAAAAATTGTTTGCATATGTGTACCTATAAATAAATTTTCATGATAATGTATAATTTATATATGACTACATATATTCACTGCAGGATTTATAGTATTTTGTTAGTAACTGTGTTGAGCAACCTTTAAGTTGTGCTTACAGCTTAATGCCAGATAAGTAAATATGCTTACGATTTAAAGGCACCATGAGCTGAATGAGATCTGGGGAGCTCAGCAGAGGGAGAGGGGGATGTCGGCTGTGAACGCGCTGTGTGTTTTGTTAGGGTGGATGCATTCATGAGATGGAGGGCCCGGGGTGGAAGATTGTCCCCCTTGAGCACAGTGGTCTTACAGCCAGCCCTTCCCAGGAAACTTTTTTAAGATGGCACATTTTTTGTTTTGGTTTGGTTTTAGTATTGGAGAATAAGCAGTTTACAATAGCAAGTCAGTGCCCACTGTGATGTAGGGGCAGGTTACTGGGCAGGCTCAAACCCAGAGGCTCATCTGTTGCAGCACAACAGGGGAGCAGGCTTGACAAGCTGTACCTTCCTCCTTCGTCCTCTGGTGAGAATGAGGATAAGAGACAATGGAAGCAACAGTAATACTTAATTAAAAGATATGTTGTTGGTCCCCTGTGTATAATGTAATTAGCATTACTTTAAAGATGCATGGAAAAATACCTGCTCCTTTGGGGACCTGGTAAGCAGCTAAAGGACTTTGTGTGCGATGCCACCTCCTTTATTTTTATGAAGTAGCTAAATGGAAAATAAGTGTGAAGCAGAGCAGGAAAGCTCGTTAGGTTGTATAGTACTGGTCTGTACAAAGTGGGTTGTATTTGTCTGTGTTGGAGTAGAGGGGCAGTCTGTAGTCTTCTCCCCACATCAGCTGTCTTGGACGATCTTTGGCCACGCCAGGTTCTGTGACCATGGTGGCAAGGTGGATCCTAGAGTCCCCTAGGTGCTGGCCCTGCCCTGACGTGAGCCAGTGCAACCCTCCGGCTGCTGCATCCTGCCTCGCCACAGTGCCTCTGGGACGGCAGGGCAAGATGCCCCAGCTCCAGTCATCAGGAGATGGCATAGGAAACTTGCTGGGTGCTCTCCCTTATCTTCAGCAGATAGCTAACAAGCAGGATCAAAGAGAGGGGACGGGGCCGCAAGAAAAGCGAGGGAGACTTTATGGCTGCAAATTTATTTTATGTATCTTTGAGAAGTTTATGCAATTGTGTCATTGCATAGGTCTTACAGAAGCCCTGAACCCCAGCAAACAAAACTCTCACGCTCTTCAGCTTTCTTAGTGGAGCCTTTTGTGTAGCTCTCAAAGGAAGGTATTCACTTTAATTGCAGATATCTTACCATTCCAACATCTCTGTATTATCTTTGCTTAGTTTAGCCCTCGGAGGTTGTTTGTAATTCTTCACTCTGTTTGCATGAGAGGTATTAAAAAAAAAAAAAAGGTGTTATTCCTAGCTCCGCATGAGATCTCCTTGTTTATGAAATTGTACCAGCTTGAAACACAATTACCACAAATAATTGCCAAGAATATTTGCTTCAAAATCTAAACTTAACTTTCTGGTTATTGTTATCAATGCTTTTTACAAACTGAGATTGGCTATTTAAGGCTGAATATTGTGTTCTTATACTTGGTAATCAGGCAGTGAGACTGTGCCCTACAGTAAGATTTTATTATCCTTAAGTGGCATTTTATTTAATCGAAGGAATGAGAGGAGCAAGGTTCTGGTCCTTCAGGTGATTGGGACAAAGTGTTTGGGAGTCACTTCAGCCTTACCACCCTGCCGGGGAGGTGGACAAAAAAAATATGGCCAGAAACATCTGCCCTTTCTGAGAAAGGAAAGGTACAAAGATGCAGTCCTGTCATGTGGAACCTTCTTTAAGTTATTTCTCTGCTGCACCTGGTGCTGATGTGTTGCCCCGTTAGTGCTATGGCCACCTTGTCCCTTTGCTGTGTGGTGGGTGAAACGCGGGCCCTCCTTTGGCAGTGCTTGTGCCGGGCCGCAGGAGGGCTGGTGCGCCAGCGTGAAGGACTAACGCTGCTTATCGCGTGCCGCATGGCAAAGTTGCTTTCGTTTCTTTTAGTTTACTTCTCTTCAAAAAGTTAATGTCATGTATAAATAGACATTTTTCAGATTTTTATCAAAATAAGAAGTAAATTACTATAAGCAAGCAAAAATTTGGGGGTGTTGTTTTAGAAGAAAAATGTAGGGGTTTCATTGACAAACAGCGATATACTTTTCCTCTTTCATCAAAATGCATCTCAGGGCTGCAGGGGTGGTGTGAGGATAAGAGATGGAAAGTATAGAAAGGGCTTCCCATTAAACCCACACCCTTGAGAAACGGAGGACATCACAAACGATGCTACTAATAACGGTGTGGGGTCACCATTAAACCCATCCGGTCAGATGAGAAACTAGCCTTAGCTGAGGATGCGGGGGGTGCGTCCCTGCTCTTTGCAGAGGTCCGACGTGAAAGGCTCTGCTGCGCAGGCCAGGCGCTCGCCTGCTGCCCTGTGTGCTCCGGAGATCAGCGAACGGCTGAATAATGCCGCACTGTGCTCTTTCACGGGTTTCTGGCAGGGAGTCAGCGTCTCAAAGAGCTCATGGCTTTAATCTCAATAGCATTTTGTTATCATTTTCCCCAATGGCTGGTATATGCTTTTATTTTTAGATAACGGGTGCTGGTGGGGCCATTTTTCCCACCACTCCCTTCCCTCAGGAAAACCTTTTGGCTTGTCAAAACTGCCATTAAAACCAGGGTTGACTTGTTTCCCATGAAAGGGAATTTGCCCTCAGCTGTTATTGATGAGCGAAGTCGTCACTGGAAATGTGGGATTTTAGGGAGAATGCTGATGAAAGTCAAGGAGATTGGGAGAAATACTGACTGCCAGGGATGGTCAGGTTGCTTTGCTGCGTGCTGGGGAATCTGGCTTCTACGGAAGGCGGTGGTTGCTTGTCCTGCCATCGCAGCTCGTGCTGCTTGAGGAAGGGGTTGGATGCTGCGATGGTAGAAGTTTCTGTAATTTTAAACAAACATGAAGCAGAATAACTGCTCTTTTATTTTAAATTTACTTCCAAGATACCACATGTGAGCTCTCTTTTAAACTGTGCAAAATCATTGTGTAAGCCACTGCTTTGTCACCCCAAAGCATCAGGTCTAATATTCAGATGCTGAGTATCTGCAGATTCCCCTAATTGCAGCTGGAGTTTATTTCCTCTTAAAATCTATGTTGTGATGTTTTGCATTCCTAAAGCCCAAACTCCAGGAACTGTGTGATTTATGAGAATTTCAGCTTTGATAAAAAGAAGATCAGAGAAACAGGAAAATGTAAACGTTAAGTGTAGAAAACAAGCCAAGGTAAACTCTGGCTTTTATTTTTTTATATATATATATTTTATATATATATATGTGTGTGTGTATCTCTTTATCTATATCTGTGTGCATGTGTGTTTGACGTAAATGATTCTGAGTAAGTCCATTCCATGATTTTTGGATGCCTGTGTGGTCAAATTAAAACTGTAACAAGCTCCCATTATAAAGTGCACTGCAACTATTCACTGAAAAAGCTGTTTTCATGTTAGAAAATACATTCTCTTGTATATCTGTCTACAGATACTTCACTGAGTACAATTCCAGGACAGACGTTCTTTTTCTCTCACAAACAAAATGTAGAGATGCAGCGGGATGTCCTTAAAAACAATTCCTTTGTAAAGAATAACTAACTCAATTTACTGCAGAAAAGCATTACTTACTGTCAGAAATATTGGCAGATCTTTAGATGCGTGCTTTTGGTTACTGAGGTAATTGAGAAAATGAGAGGATGATGCTATTTGGCATGAAACACCCGCTTGTGCGTGGGGCTGGGTGCCTCGTGCAGCCTTCGCGGAGGTCCCTGGGAAGGGAAGGGGCTGGGGTACCTGTAGGGCTGGACTCTACACGCACAGTTCCTTCTGTGTTGTTTTCGGAGTTCAATCACTTGAGTTGTTCTGTTTGGAACTGGAGGATCAGTTAACAAGTAATTCATTAACTGAATGGTTTTCTCCACTTTTAAAAACTTGCTCTATGCCTACGCACGTCTGGCCTCTGCCAGCTCCAAGGCATTTGTACATCTTTAAACATGTGAGTGGCTCCCAGAAATCAAGGGCACCACTCACGTGCTTTGTGCATTTACAGGACCGAGACCTTAAAGAAAACTTGGTCTAAATAAGAAACAAGCATCTGAGACTGCTGCTTCTGTGAGTGATCCCGTTATATCGAGTAGGAGCTTTATATGAACATTACTGCAGGGTGAGGCTCTAAAAAGAGGGAGGAAAGAGTCAGACTGGTGTGCTCAAAAGTAGCATTTGATTTGGGATGACCTCACCTGTGGGCTCCCACCTTGGAGCTCCCCTGAGCATACCGAGAACCAAACCTTCAGCCTCCCTAATGTGTATGACCCTGAGGACTGCAGATCAGTAACTGCATCTGGAAACGGTAGCTGAAAGAAAAAGGAGATGGGGAAGAAAAAGAAAGGAAGAAATGCCAGGAAGAAAGAGTGCAAAGGCTAGCAGGAGTAGATAGTTTTAGACAGAGACTGAAATAAGTGATGGACAGTTTTCCCTATTTTTATACAAGCTCTTCATCAGTGTAATAACGCGACTGGTGTGGCATGGCCTTTAGCTGGAGTGGGCTGGCAGGGAGCCACTGAGCCTCACTTGTTTTTGCTTTGACAGCGCAATGTCAAAGGACACGGTGGCTCATTGCTGTAAATCTCGCTGCTATTTATCCTGCACCACCGTGCGCAAGTCTTCAGGCAGAAGTCATCTTTCATAAGGAGTTTTTTATATACTGACCAATAATCCATAGGGTCTGAGCACGATCTCTTCCATCTCTAGTCAACATCAAAAGAAGGTCCCAGTGTGATGAATAGGGATTTTTCCGACTGCTGCTGTGGTTAGGGGCATAGCGATGGGAAAGCAGAGCACAGTTCAAAGATCTGCGTTACTGAAATTGCCTTGTAATGCTTTATTCATGTCTTCGATACTGCCTGACAGAAGGCAAATTTATTCGTTCTATTGCCTGGCTGTGATAGAGAGCGTAAGTCCTAGAGTAAGCAAGATAAGTAGTTTGCAGAGATGCTGTTTAAAGCCTTTACCTGTAGTTTTTGGGCTGCGGAATGACAGAAATGACCCCAGAGGGGCCCTTTGGAGGTCACCCAGCTCAAGCTTCTGCTCCAGGGGAGCCCCCAGCACTGGAGCAGGTTATTTTTGCTGGTTCGAGGAGCATTGCTGCACCCAGGGATGCGGTCCTTCTTTCTTTTGGGGAAGATAGATGTGGATGGCTGGTTGCCTCCTCTCCACCAGCACAGGGAGCCCCATAGACAGCTTGGTGGCCCCAGCAGCCCTCCAGCCCTTCTCTGTGGCGCTACTGCTCCACTGGTCTCTGCATGGTGTTAGTTTGCAGCCCCAGGCAGAAATTAGCCCATTTTCTTATCAGACCCCACTAGGTTTCTGATGGGCCCCATCCTTGGGTTTGCCGGGATCCCTCTAGTGCTTGGTTCTAGCTGCTTCTTAGGTTGTCACCTCCCGTGGTGTACTGGCACCCGCAGATTTGTGGAGGGTGTGCCCAGTGTCAGCACACATGTCACTGATGATGGCTCCGCTATTGACCCAATTTCCTCCTTGTCCTTCACTGCTTGGAGATGGATGCCGGGAGGATGGGCTGCCCAGGGGAGTCACCCAGTGCTCCCCATGCTGCCCCCACCCTTAGGGAAGGGAGGGCATCAGCCCTTCCTCACATGTCAGGGACCTCCCCTGAATCACCAGTTTTTCACAGATGATTTTCCCATTTTCAGTTTTACAGGTTTGGATTTAGTCTTTTTTTTTTTTTTTTTTTTTTTTTGTTGAGTAAGTGATGTGGCACATACACAGAAGATACATTACAAGCCGTAAGGTTTTATGGTATATCAGGAATGGAAGCAAGCAGATCTAGCTGTTGGCAGCAAGTATTAAAAATGAAGCAGGTTTAGAGAGGATTATTTCTGCCTTTTCATTTGGAGAAATAATCTCCATTTAAAAGTTAGTTACTAACATGCCCCATGACTATACATTCATCTTTACCCCTAATAATGGATTTTATCATTAATACGCATGAAATTTTACTTATGTTATAATCCAATCAGCAGCAAATCTTCCTCTTTAAATGCAAGGTATTCAGCAGAACAGGGACTCTCGGAAACTTTGCTGTTGAGTAAGATGGCTTGAACATAGTGAAGCGAGTTTAAATTTTGTTACGCTATCTGATACAGCAGAAGTTGTCTTTTGCTGTATAATCTGTGTTTTCTTATCTACAGTGTAGATGTGCGAATACCCTGTGTAAACTTGGAGGCCGAGGTGGGGAAACTCAGCAGTTGGGGATTTGTTGGGTATGGGGAAGGCAGCGGTGCAGGGACAATGGGTAACAGGGCTTTGGGGACAAAAAGTAGACCACAGTCGAGCCAGAGACTTCTGGAAAGGAGAGTGCTCTCTTGCCCTTGATTTGGCTTATCTTGTAATTGCAAACATGTCCTTGGATTATCTGCATACTCACCATGAGCTGCTCTTGAACCTCAGGGTCTTTTACAAGCACTACTGTAAAATTGAGTGCTTGCTTGGGTGGCACGAAAAGGTTGCGGAAGCATCGTTCCTTCTGGTGTGGCGTGGCCAGCGTTGGCCGCACAGGGCCAGCAGAGCTGCTGTTCTCTCCAGCTGGCAGGGACAGGCCTGAGAGAGGTCATGGTTTGTAAAGCCGCAGGGAGGGTCCTTGGCTGGATGAGGAGGTTTCAGTGTGAACAGACATCTTGATGGATTTTTTTCCTCCCAATTCGATATCAACAAGGTTTTTGTGTTGGTTTTGGTTTTTTTTTTTTTTTCCCCCCCCTAGCGTTGATGATGTATCATAGACATTTTGTGTTTTTTTTTTTTTTTGTTAATGGAATGTCTGTTTTCACTATGAATTTTTCCCAGTAGAAACCCCTCCTCGGTCTGGGTTTGCCAGCCTTATTTCCGTTTATGCTCAACTAAGGTATTTTTTAATAAATGCAAAACGATACTAAAGATCACCTGCAACTCTGGGGTGGTAGTTTTTTTCCTTGATGTGACTCTCTTTCTCCCCAGCGGTATAGTTTTCAGCAAGTCATTAAAATCAATTCAGGCTTCACTTATTGACACAACAGCCTGAAACTGCATTTCTTTTTCCTCTGTCGTCTGCCACTCTGGCATTTCTGATGTTTGAACGTTGAAGTGCAGCTGGTAGAATAGGCAAAGCTCATGTGTCCACCCCGTTGGGAAGCTGAGGAAAGCCCTGGGAGCAGGGCTCATCCCAAGTGATGAAGTGATACTGCTGTTCCTTATGGTTTCCAGCAGCTCAGACATAGCATGCACTCAGGACCCATGTAGCGCTTCGCAGTCTCAATTGTGCTTCGTTAAGTGGTGATAGAGGGGAGGAGTAAATGCCATTCAAAGAAATATTTCCTTTTATTGGGGCCTGACCTTTCTGCCCCTGAATTAAGCCGAAGGGGACCCATGCAGAGCCAGGTACAAAGCTTATTCCCTCCTGCTTTGCCCACTGGGCAGGGAAATATTGCTGGCACGGGGCAGACATGGTAGCAAACACACTAGCCTGTGATAAAGCACAGGTGGTCACAATTTCCCGGAGTGTGTCACTTTCTACCTTAAAATTCTCCGGGTTGGAAGCGGAAGGGAAGAGCCCAGTCCTTTGCTTTCTGTCCACCTTGTACGTAGCACGCAGGGGGAACCCCCCACCACTGCTGCTTTGTTAATGGATTTGCATCTTATTCAAAGGCACGCGCAGGTGGGCTATCCATCACTGCCGCCTTTCATTACACCTCTCCGGCCAGCAGTGTGCTTGCCACGGTCACTGCCTCTCCCATTGCCCACTGCCACGGTTTAATTGGCCCCTCAGAGCTATTTGCCGGGCCCTGGCAGGCCAGCAAGATTTCAGTGCTGATTTTGCCTTTTCTCTTTCTTATTATTCCTTGAGCAGAGGCTAACATTTGGGTCTCTGTTCTCCCCAGTTTTTATGCCCTCTTGTGCTGAGCTAGCAATTTAAGGTCATTTTATTTTTATTTATACTTATGGCCTTGGCTTTATCAAGTTGCTCTCTGTTTTCACCAACTAATGGCTTGGGTAGAAGCGTTGTCAGGTCTTACGGGAGCTTATTGTGTATTAGTTGCACAGCATGAATAACTGGATGTCTCATTTACTTCTTGCATACGGGTTCTGCTTTAAAGCCATGAATGCCTAAAGAGTGAGGTCAGGTGCAAAGCCGGTACCAGACCTTCCTCATAGGTAGGCATCTGCTTCCCAGGCTCTGGGATTCAGGCAGCGTATGTGTGCTAGGACACAAATGAGAAAACATCGTGAGCCTGAAGTGAGAATCGTTTAAGTATCCAGCTGTACAGAAAGCTAATCGAAGAGGTGCTTTGGGGAACTTGTCCTACCAAAAGGTCCTCTTATAGCTCCTGTGGAGGGTCCTGGCCTGGAGGGGGGCGGGGGTGTGTGCGAGGGTTTCTATTCATACAGAATAACCCCCAGTATCTTGGGAATGAAAAAGAAAACTAAATCCCCTGCTAAATTATGAAAGCCTAAAGGTGTGTGCTGAAATGTTGATAGTGCCACAGGAGCTTGGGGCAGAGATTAGAATTACGGATTTACCAGGTCACGTAACGCGATGCTCCTTTTCAATTGCTTGTGCCATGCTAATGCCTTTTAGTTTGTAGCATTCAAAGTCCTTAAATATGCCTTACGGTGAGGGACCCAGACTTACAAATAGGCGGGCTGTGCTAAAGTCAGATGGACTTGTGCCACTTTATACAATGGGGTCAAAATTGCACTCTGAGAGCATTTAGAAGAAAGTAAAAATAAATCTACTGAATATTTGGATAAACCTGTAGCTGTTCAAAATGGCAATGGCTTGATTATTTGCCTTTGTCTAGTTAAATGCTGGGTTTTTTTTTTAAAATCTCTTGCTACCAAATGACTGATCTCCAAGAGACTTACAGTAAAAAATACATATTTAATTTGGAAAAAGTCTTGCAGGGAGGAATGTATTTTTGCTGGTTTGCACAATAAAAGGGCAAACCACTTTTCATTCCGGCCTGATTTTTTTTTTTTTTTTTGAATTGGAAAAGGCAGCTTTCAAAGACAGAAAATTGTCATTTTGCCATGAAAGGCTGTTTTTGCTGACACAATTGGTAGTTTAGCTCAGCTTTAATTTCCTATTCTAAATATGTTGTGAGATTATAGGGTACATCCCGAGAAATATTCAGCATTTTTTTCCCCTTTGAATTGCTTAAAAATTAAAAGAATGATTATGAATGTGGCATAAGTCTATGCAAGATGTATATTTTTCCTCTCCTTGACATTCAGTGTGTGCGCTCTTGGGTTGATGTTTTATTACAGGACGTTGATTCCAAAAGATATTTTAAGTACATAAGGAACGAATTGAAAAGTAAACGTAAGGCCGGAGTCTCAACTGGTGTAAATCAATGTCACTCAGTTGAAGTCAGTAAAGCCATGCCAATTTATCCCTGCTGGAGAAGTGCCCTGTGGATATTTTGTCCGTTTGTCCATAGGGCAGGGCTGATTTTGAGACCGTAGGTAGAATTTGTACATATCTGAGAAAAAGAAGAGGAGCTCAGTAATTTGAAATTGTAAGGGAACTCAAAAAGTGATTTAAATACTTGCATCTCCCACATAAGGCAGAGACGAGGGCTATGTTAAAGAATAGCTTCTTTTTCCTTTTTCCCCATGTGTCTCTGAACTAATAGTGATTGTTCATAAGAAATCAAGATATCATCTAATGAATTGAATTACTGGGTATTTTCTCAGTGGTTTCCCAGCAATATTGAAATTTTACCCAGCGAGGGAGAGCGTGACCCACTTGTAATTCAACTGGCCATCTGCTGGAGAGGGGGGATTGATTTGGGACTGTGCCGTCCCTGCTGCACTCCACAAACCCAGGCTTACAGGCCCAAAAATTGGCCAAATCGAAGCTTGTTAAATGATTGAAACCCCTGCCCCGTCTCTTCTGCAAGTGGTACTGTTCATTCCTTGCCACGCCAGCTGGGCGGATTCAATTTGTCTTTTCTGACTTAGTCCTTTTTCTCGGCTCCTGCCACCATACCCTGCGTTCGTGCTGGCTCCTTACCTCGGGCAGCCCTTCTCCCTGCGGCTGTGGGGTGTCTGCGCCCCCCATGCTGCCGTGCTTATGGGCTCGTGGCCCGTGGGGAAGGAGCCTGTCTCCAGCAAAAAATGTGGTAAGGACTGACCCTCTCAGTAGTTTTTCAAATTGCAGTACGTCTTTACAGTGGGCATAGGTTGGGCTGTACAGTATGGCCAGAGTTATATATTTTTTTTAAACTTGAAATTGTATTGCCGATGTGGCAGTGACCTCTCCAGTCTCCCTCCTCCCCAGATTTAAGGACCTATGCCAGAAAGATGCATGCGGTGCTAACTTATTTATTTTTCATTTTTTTATGAGTTGGTCATAAGAATTATTTTTACAGATGCAAAACACATTTTTTTTTTTTCTCTAAATCTCATTCGTGCAAATAGCGAATCTGTTTTGGTATTTCCACCGTCACCCTTTCAAAGGAAGAAAAATGAGGCAGGTGCCCAGCAAGGGAGGCAGGAGCCTGAGCGATGCTATTGGATTCACTCTTATAGCAGGAAATGTAGAGCAGTCGTAGAGTCAAGGCAGAGGTACTACCCCATCCATAATACCTCTATCACTGTGGCATTAAATTAACCTTGAGGTTTGACAAGTTCATTACATGCAGCTGTTTACATCAGCTTTTTACAAGAGAATTTTTATTCAGGGAGAAATCCATAGTTGTACTATTTTTTTACGGGCAAGCAACCCCTCGTGGTTAGGGTTGGGTTTCTTTTGCCTACTTATTGATGGCAAATGCTTGCAAAATGTGATACAGATCGAAAAGTCCAAAAATATAGCTTTTGTGTGTATGGAGTCACTATTGCAAATGTCATGTTTGCATATTTTGAAATTAAAAATCAATATACCATTACATATCAAGAAAGAATATTTCACAGCATCTGTTGTAAAAAGGTTATGGATTTCCTCATTAGCAGCTTAGTGGTGACAGAGCTGAATGGGGAGCAGGGCCGTTGCCAGGTGGACGAAGCGTCTCAGGGCTGTGCCGGCGCTGCCGAGCGTGGGGTTTGGGGAAGGCATCGCTCTGCTTTGGGCAAATGAGTCGCGCTCTGAGTTGGTGCTTTGTGTATTTCTTTTGTAAGGCCAAATCTTGAACTGCTTATTCTTGTCCTACAGTGTATGTGTCAGGTAGGGGATTAATTTTTTTTCTTGTAAGTAGCTGTTGATGCAAATCTTCCAGGACAGATCTAGAGAGAGGTGAATCTTAAATCCATTTAAAAAAAAAGAAAAGTAGCGCAGCCTGGGAATTAGAATGATAAAACTTAAAAGCTTTTCCTTTTTTTCTTGTCTTTGTTTAACCAGTCAAGGCAACTTAGTCATAACAACCTATTTTGCTTTCACAGAGATTCCCTGTATGTCACTAGGTAGACACAGTACAAATCTGAATCCTACCTACAGCTCTTCAGTATGTATGGATGTGTATGAGCATGTTGTTATTTAAAACCATATACAAACAGCCCTTTAAGCAAAAGAAAGCCAGAAATAAGTCCTTACTGGGAATGAATTATTCTTCTCAGTCAAATGTATTGAAGTAAGAATTTCCCTATTGTTACAAGCACATAAGATTTATGGTCTGATTCACCTATTCATTTCTTTAATTTTATGAACACAGGTTTTCTAAATAATGTGCCAGTAAGTATAGAACTCACTAGCCCTAAGCTTCCTGTTAAATAAAGGTATGTGTGACTAGTTCACAGTCTGGGATAAAGCAAGCCATTCTCTTCATTAGTCATAAAGTCTCCTTATGGACCACTAGTTCCAAGTGATCTCATTTTTATTCCCTTTGAAGTTTCTGGAGTGAGCTGATACATACAGATATCTGTAGGCTAAGTGTTGGATTAGGTAAACTGTTGGACAGATAGGTTTGTAGCACAGCATCTCTGTTTGAACTCATCTGGGGTCAGAGTCAAATGTATCTTTTTTGACAAACACTACATATCTTATCAGACTTTAACAAGTTTATGGTCTTTTCCAGGGCCAATCATCCTCTTTTGATGTCTGTAGGAGACCATTCTGGAGATGCTCTGTGACCTGTTAAATGAGAGAAAGTGAAAAACAATTAAATAAAATGCTTGGGTAGTATTTTGTGCAACACCCAGGCTTGCAGGTTGCTTTGCCAGTGTTACAGTGAGCTCTGGGGGGGCTCCAAGGCGCCCATGGGAGAGCTCAGAGCTGCTGATTGAGTGGGGTGGGGGGAAAAGCACGATGAACCAGGAGTCTTGCTCAGAGTTGCCATTGCCCCATTATTTGTATTATTACAGCAGTTTGTCATGGTTCGACACTGTGATGGGCTGGGTCCTGCACAAACGCTGGGTCAAAGCACGATCCCTTCCTAAAGATCTCAAGCCAGGCAATTAAATTCCTGATTTCCTAGGAAACGGTGGCCTAAAAAGTAGGGTGAAGTAGATTCAGGTGGCCAACTGGCTCGTAAGCGCTATTGCACTGGTAGGTTTTTCTGTCTTTTATTTCTAAAATGATTTGACGAGTCCTGTAAAAAATGCAAGAGTTTGAGCAGTTCAGGTTCTTCAAAGATATGTCTCCTCAGCCTGAGATAACCTGGCCTCATTTGGTGGGTTTGGCCACTCCTCTTCTCCATGGCCATCATGATACGGAGATGTGCCAATAGGCTAAAGGAGTGGCAGCGTCTGCACTGTCCTGTGGAGACTGTGGTGACAGTGAAGCCACATCTTTAGTCTCCACCATAATCACTACACCTTTCCAGGAGGGCAAGAAAAGCGGAGGTGAGTGATTATATACCCATCCAAATCATATGCTTCCTTCTCGAGCAGTTTGAACCAATAAATCCCTAAGCTCAGCTGTCCTTAACTTATTCTGTCTGTGCGACTCTGTGCTTCTGGAAGATGAAGTAGTGTATTAAAAACACCTCCCAACACAAGCATGCAAACGTTACACTGATTTTTAAATATACATTGTCAAAAAAAGCTAAGTGGAAAAGGTGAATTATTGCTTTTTTTTTTGTTGTAAGAAAATAAAAAGCGCGGTCGTGCAAATGGTTTTGTCAATGCTGAACACTCTGTAAAGTAACAGAGTTTGGTAAAATGCAAATGGCCATTACTCAAAATGCTGCTGGAAAGATAAAATGACTGCGTGTGTTCGGATAGATGGTTCCGGCATAAAGATCTATTGTGCACTAAGTCGTGTGGCAATAAAGATAGGCAGATAAATGTGGGTCAGCAGAGAAGATAAGACAGGCTATATAATGATGAGCCACTGTTTGAGGGAATGTATAAATCTGTAGGAGCCTTTGGAACAGATGACGTGAAAACTTACAGCACAAGGGTTTTACACACAACACCAGAGCAAATCTTTTTTTTATTAACTGAGTTGAACTTTAAAATTATGTTATGACCAAAAATCAATAAAGAGAAACTGATTTAAGTTCATCCAAGTGTGAAGGGGTTTATTACCAGTGCTACATCACTCTAATGATGTACTCTTAAAAATTTGTTTTTGTGATATATTACATCTATTATTGCTAAAAGGATAAAACTGCAAAGCAACAGTGGACATTAATAAATCAATTTAAAGAAAAATGGGCAGGTAGCCAGGGGAAAATGAAATCCAATTTGCAGTTTTTAAACGTTGTGCAATCGCAATGTATGCAAATGGCACCCACAACAAGGCCGTGCGTTTTCGGCCGCTAATGGGATTCTCTCCTGGTGCTTATTTTGTTTGTTTGGTGTAGGATAATCCTCCTCGGTAACTGCTGTGACAGTACACCGATAAGTAATATTTCTAAAGCTAATTTTCTCACTTAACCTTCTAGATAGATCCACACTATAAAACCAGCCCATAGGGCTTTGTTGATCGGGTTGCATGAAGCATTTCTTGGAGTTGTTAAAATACAAAACATCTGTCTTCCTGTCTCTGTTTCCATATAAATTTATTTTCCTGGTTGTCAAGCGTGTGCCACATGGAGAGGTGCTGCATTGGTGCTGGCTTTGTGCCTCTTAATACAAGAGGTAAAATAGCAACCTATGCTGGTCTGTCTTTGAACAATATTTAGGCAAAAGTTTCTGAAAACGTTTAAAAAAAAAAAAAATTTGCTTGTTGTCTTCACCTAGCTGTAACCAAAATAAATTTAGTGGTGGAGTATATTTTTTTTTTTGTAAAGCAAACTGAGAATTTCCGCTGGGAAGCGGTCATTGCCATGTCTGCTAATGCTGTCTGCTTGCAGACTGTGTTCCTCACAGAGAATTACACGAGATCCCTCTTTGCTTCTGACCTTTCTTATTCTAATGGCACCTGACAGTGAAAAATGGTAGGATTTTCAAAGGAGTCTGGGAATTTAATTGGACATCCACCTCTTTAAAGCTCTTTTAGCAAGCCAGGCTTATTTATTTTTATTAATATGCTCACAACTCTGGGAGAGGGTGATACAACTGAAACCAACCTGCGTACATAATTACAAAGAATTTGCGAAACGCGGAGATTAAAATAAGGCAGTGGTGAATAAATACGCTTTTGTCAGTCCTGCTCTAAAAACTCTTCAATCTACGTTAAGTCCAGGGGCTTCTTCATTAGGGTGACGTTGTACATGGAGAAGCGATGCTCTGACAGTACTAGCGTCAAGCTCCATGTTGATTATTTCCTAACGATTAACACACCAACTGTGCTCTGGTCTGGGAGGGGAGGAGGGAGATTTGTGCTTTGAAGTATCAGGGTTTAACCTCCAACGATTTAACGTAACCTTGAGAGGAGATGCTTCGTGCTGGGATGCGCCGCTCCCTCGTGGGTGAGTGTTCTCTTGTGGATGTGCTGACCTCGTAGAATGGGCAAGGACGAGAAGTTGTGAAAACGTATTTGCCATTTTTTAATGCACGGAATATAAGGCAGACTGCAGAGGTTTGGAGACAGGTCTGTTGAGGATGGGTATCTGTTATTTGCTGAGTGCTGGGCAATACTGTGAGACGACTCAGTGAAGTTAAACGGTTAGGAGAGGATTGGTTTTTTTCTTAAATAGGAGCTACAGTCGCATATAGCGCTCAAGCAATGTCTATTCAAATTAATTTCTGTAGCATCCTCTAAATGCTTCCTATAAGCTCAGGGAAAGCTGAAAAAAATAGATGCTTTTGGAAGTCATTTTGCAGCAAATAAGATGGGGATCTTTGCTTTCTCTTACTTGTCACATTGCTTTACAAGGTTGGCCCCTAAGTAATCTCGAGCTTGTTAGCAGCCACTTTCACTTCTTGAATCAATTTTGAGTTTCTTATAATCTTGTGCATTACTAATGTAAAGTACAGACTTTGGGAACAGGCAAGTTAAAATGCTTATGTGCTCAGGAACTGGATCAAGTGTTGATTTTTGGACAGCCAGTGGCTCAGGCTGCAACAATGTGGAGATCACCTTCAGGAAGCTGGAAGGTAAACGCATGCCAGCAGTAAACAGAGGCATCGCAAAGCTATTGCAGAAGGATCACTACAGTGATACTTGAGCACACATCATTATTAATATTGAAATGTCAGTGGTATTTTTAGCCCAGGGTTTATTACCCCTTTGAGTAGGGTGCCTAAATGAATCCAAATGTCTTGATAGATGTCTTTCCTTGGTGCCTGCCCCAGAATAGTTGAGAACCAAACAATAATTACAATCACTTCTATACAGTCAAGAGAATGATAATCTTGGATCTTGCAATTTTCTTCTGTCTTTAGCTATCATGCAAGTCTGTCATTCTTGCAAGTTTTAATTTCTGGCATCTGCTTGGCAGGGGTAAATTAGCTTAATTGCTGTAAGATTTTTCAGAAAGCCTTCCAAGCGTTACTCCAGCAGAAAAATTGTGTCTGCCTTTCCACAAAGAGAAGCAGCGATAGTACATGTCCCAGAATGCATTACTAACCTCACAGTCAGAACAGTGGTAAAGCATGGCGCTGGAGGGCGGTGGCAAAGTTATCAAGCCGAAAACTTCTCTGTGCGTAGTGATCTGTGTTATAACATCACGGGACACGTTTCAGTTGATTAAAATGTGATGACACTACAGGTGATGTAAGTACTAGCTCTCTCTGTTTGCTGGTGAGAGATGTCCAGCAAAGTGTTGGACCGCTGTTTGCTGGCAAGGATGGCTAATGAAAGACGAATGTGGATCCAGTCTTTCCCAAACCTTTGGGGTGTTGAAGCCTCTTGGGGCCCACTAGTGAGAACATCGCAAAGAGCGTACTAAACGTGTCCCCATAGGAAGAGGCAAACACCCACCTATCTGCAAGAAATTACTAAGAAATTTAAAGCAAAATATTTAATAACTTTACACAGGCTTGGGGGGATCCTTGCTGCCATGTCAATTCAAATTATTAGCATGGCTGGTGGTTTCAAAAAAAGGGTGCTAGGTCCCTAAATCCTTGGCATGATCTCAAGCATAGGGTAATTGAAGGAGTAAGACAAAGGAATGTTGCCAAGATTCCTTCTCCAAGTGCTTGAGGAGCCAATGAGGAGAGGTGCTATGCTGGACCCTTGTTCTCAACAACGAAGAGGTGCTGGTGGGGAATGTGAAGCTTAAGGTCAGCCTTGGCTGCAGTGCCCATGAGATGTTGGAGTTCAAGATCCTTAGGGCAGCGAGGAGGGCACCCAGTGAGCTCACTACCCTGGACTTCAGGAGAGCAGACTTTGGCATCTTCAGGGATCTGCTTGGCAGAGTACCATGGGATAAAGACCTGGAGGGAAGAGAGGCCCAAGAAATAGGGTTAATATTCAAGGATCACCTCCTTCCAAGATTAGGAGCGATGCATCCCAACAAAGAGGAAGTCAGGCAAAACTACCAGGAGGCCTGCATGGATGAACAAGGAGCTCTTGGACAAACCCAAATGGAAAAGGGAAGCCTACAGAGGGTGCAGGCAAGGACAGGTTGCTTGGGAGGAATACAAAGAAGTTGTCCAAGCACCCACGGATTAGGTTAGGAAAGCTAAAGCCCAAGCAGAATTAAATCTGGCCAGGCATGTCAAGGGCAACAAGAAAAACTTCTACAGATGCATCAGTGATAAAAGAATGATTAGGAAAAATGTGGGCCCTCTCTGGAAGGAAATGAGAGACCTGGTTACCTGGGGATATGGAGAAGGCTGAGGTACTCAATGACTCTTTTGCCTCCAGCTGATGAGGGGAGTGATAGAGCCGCTTTGGTGGGCACCTGGCATCCAGCCAGGGTCAACCCACCACAAAAGGCAACATTCCCTGTTGCCTTGAATGAGGCTACATTTCATGCTATCTTGCAAAGGCTCAGAGCTTCCAGCAAATGTCAAGTGATTTTTTGGCTGTTTCGAGAATCCGTTAGGTATCTGTTAGGTTACAGTCCTTATTTCATCAGTCCTTGCTGTATAAGCACTGCTTCTAAAATTGGCGGTAAAGGGGAAGTATCTAAAATGGTGAGATAATTACTTTGAGCAAGCAAGAAGGAGAGTCGCTCTGCATTACGCAGGACAATTTTATTGATAAAGACTTCTCTTTTTCTGTGTTTGTTTCTGCAAGGGCATATTGAGTGAGAATTAGATGGAGCCAGTTTGGCTGGATTTATATTGGCAGGGGATAAATACTGTAGATGAGAAATATGTTTGTCTGGGCCAGAAACCTGGTGTTGCAGAGAACAGTCCAACAACATTCACTGACGTCCAGTTTTCTCAACATAAATCGGCGCAGTTGCTTCTTTCAAGGTACCTTCTACTTCCTGCGGTAATGTAGCATGTTTGCCTGATGATAGCCATTTAGTGTTAACAGACCCTTAAGTTCAAAGTCATTAGCTGCAACAAACTCAAAAGAGAGCCAAGATTTATTTAACCTGTGTTCTGCCAAATTAGGTGGTAAAAAGTAAGGTTGTCAGTCAAATAAAGCATTGCCACTTGTCAGATTAAAATCTGATGGGTTCTGGTTGATGGGTTAAACTAAGCTGCTGATTTGGTCACTTCTGAAAGGACGGGTTGTCTTGTACTTGAGAGATCAGAAAAACTGTAGATATCATCCCTCTGAGCTGTAAAGCTTTCTTCTTTCTCTCTGTTACAAACTTTCATAAGCCCTTCAAAAGCTCCTCAAACTTGTGTAGTTTGACGCTTCTTTACCTGTCATTTTGTTTAAGCTTAAATACTTCATGGAGACAACAGACTTTCCACAAAACTTTTTGGAAGTAAATGTGCTTTCATAACCTGAATAATGGTCTGGGATAGAAGGGACCAGAGTTCCCGTTTCTGGCTTGCCTGATTTGGCAGCTTTTAATGGAGTTTTTCTTCCCTGGGGCTACACAGCTTGCCATTTCTCTAAGAAATTCCCAGTGGTCCAACCTGTGATGTTTCAAATGAAATGTTTGGTTTATGGAGCGTAAAGGCCTTTGTTTGAGTAAATCTGACCAGCCCTAATCAAGAGTGTCTAGAAGTGGGTAGTTATTTTCCCAGCATTTGTGTGCAGCGGTTTATTGATATGGGGGTAAGAAGAGATGGTAAGCGGACAGCCCGGTGAGGAGACCCAGGTTGGAAGCAGTGGGCTCAGGACCTTTGATGGGAGTCCCCTAGCACTTGAGCAGCTTCTAAACCCTGACCTCCAGACTGCCCAGTGCTTTCCCGAGTTCCACAGATGAAATCTATCTGCTGTATTTAGTGCAAGTTCACAAAAGCTCTGTCGGTGGAATGGTTAGAAACAGACTTTTAAAATACCAAAGAGCAGTACCTGCCGTTGCTCATCCTGACCCCATCTCTCACCTTCTGCCCTGACCCCTCTCCACTTTTATATCCCAATAAAGCAGCTGCACATCTTACAGTTTCTGGCTGCTGCTGCTTCAGGAGGTTTATTAAGGTTCTTTTAAAGAATTTGTAGTTCTTTGATGACCTTTCCCAGTTCACTGTTGATTAATTTTCAGGCTTGCAGTCTGGGAGGGTAAGAGCTGGCAGTGCGTTTTCTGCCTTGCTGGCACATCAGGCCCAGCATTGCAGGAGTCATTTTGGTGTCTAACACACCATGTCTGTTACCATTTCCCATCTAATTTTTCTTCCTTCTGTATTGGGCAGATGATGCCAGAATGTAATCTGATGTTACTTGCATCTTTTCATCTTCAAACTGTAACACGTTAGAACATCCTTCATTGGAGGGGTGCAAGGGAAGAGTTATTTATTCTTGGGAAGAAGCGTAGCTTCACATTTAACCCCTGGTCCTCGAGTCCAGCAGCTCTTTAACTGCAGTAGGTCTGAATGTCACACTTAGCAAGGTAGCATCCAAAGAATGTTGTTTAAAAACAAAACCTGGCAAGGATTTTGCAGTCGGTTGCTTTTGGCCAAAGTCTGTTGATGTAGGTGATGTTGTTTTCATAGAAAAGAAAAATAAGTTTAAAAAAGCAAAACAAAAGCCAAAGTCTTTAATAACCTGTGAAGTCTCATGTGGGATCAATGTGGGAGTTTGCTCATTTTTGTGCGATTAGAAAAAGGCAGAAATTATGTCGTGTGGTTTTTTTTGGGTTTGTTTGTTGTTTTTTTTTAATTTTTCTTTTGGTTTTTTGGTTTCTTTTTTTAAGCTGGTACTACATGGCAGAAAAACAAATATCGTTCTGCCTTGATCTCGAGGCCAAGTGATGCCTTGGCATTGAGCCAGAGCCAGTCCTGCCAAAATAACCTGGCTAGGACACCAAAGGCAAGGCCCGCAGCATATCTGAAAACAAGGACTAGCTCGGAGTCAGGATGATGAAATGATGAGGACTATGTGATTGCAAGCATCTTGGCAATGGTTTATAGTTCCTATGTCATCTGTGCTCTTACTTGTTTCTATTACTCTGGTTTTCTTCTGAATTTTTGGCTAAGTGGTTGTGGAGACTAAGGCAGACTTGGCGAGGTGGACCGGGAAAATTAATCTCTGACCAGACGCTGGGCAGACAGATTTAGCAAACTGCAAGTCTGGGAGCAGGAGAGCTTCTAGGAAAACTTTTGTCCAGCCTTTTAGACTGCTTGTGAATGTATATCTACTGTAACTCTGTCCTGGCTCGGATGCAAAACTGACCTGGGTTTAGTCATCTTGGACAAGCCCTTACACACCACCTAAGCTCTGGGTTGCAAAAGTGGCATCACAGCGTAGGAACTGTATGATGGAGGTTTGTGTGCTGTATCTAATGAGGTCCATGGATGACAGTCAATTAAATCCACAAGCCTAGGGAAATAAAAATGTAATGGCTGCCTGCAAACAATATCTTAGGCTCATTTAAAATTTTCTCTGAAGATAATCAGCATTTATTAAAAAAAGACATAGGTAGCTGGCCCCAAGACCTTAGGATTGTGCCGGTGTGTGCTGTGTGATGTCTACACCACTTCTCTGTGGCTTTGTTGGGGCAATGGGATACAATAGATGCTGTTGAAGTATATTAAAAATCTCCTTGGTTATTTTCTTTTCATCAGATGTGCTTGGAAGCATATAGTATAGGGCAATAACTATCCTCTGGTCCTGATTAACTACCAGCAGTCTTGGAAAAACGTTTAGTAAGCATCTGTGCAGGTTTCTGCAGATCAGCCTGATCGTCTGATACTAAACTGCAAACTCTAAAGGAAAACAGGGATCAAGTGCTATGTCATTTATTGATCCAGTGCATTTGCTAGTCCTGGAATACAAAAGAAGTGAAGAAATGAAGAAGTTCAGGTGTTTATCTCCTAGGATGTGTCTGATACTGGCTGTGTGCCTCGTTCAGGCTGCGGTGAACACAAGGGAGAGCCACATGCTGGCGGCATTTGATGTAATGCCGCTATTTCCCCTCTCTTGAGAGAAAAGCTGTGGTATTTTAGGAAAAGTGCATGTTTGCAGTGTAGTACCTTCCTTTTTTGCCATGAAGATCACTGGTAGAAGGTTTTTTCTGGAGCTGTGCATTCATCACATCAGAACCGTGTCCACAGAGTTCACTGTACTGCTGAATCCCACAATGGAGCTGAAGGAGTCTTTGAGTATCACTGTCTGGTTTTGTTGTTGTCATAACCTTAATGTAATTTTAAATGTGCCTCTGTATATTTTTGCCAGCCATATAAAGTATGTATATCTGTCAAAATCCCATTAATGTGAATATCGCTCCTTTCTAGTTTGTTTTAATACAAGGCACTGCCAACAAACTCCTAATTTGAGTTGTGTAACTTTTCTGTTCCTGTGAATAAGTTCAAATAGAAGAGTTAGCATAATAACTAAATTAGTTATGGTCAATTTATCTGATACCAAAACGAGCTCTGCAGTGCTGCAGCTGCTTTGCAGCAAGAACACCAGGAAATTCTGTTGGTGTGTGTTTTGCAGCGCGTTTTCTAACATCAATATACTTATTTCTCATTTACTTTATGGAATTACTTAAATATGAATGGCATGTGTAATAACAGATCCCGTCTTGCTTCAGAGCCTAGCAAAAGAGAGAAGGAAGTCAGCCCCAAAAACTTGCACCAAACTACTTTTTTGTTCTTGAGAAGTTTGGTTGAAGGACTTTTCAAAGCACGACCAGAATCAAAATGAATAATATCAGGCTCTGTGCGGAGCAGCCATCTCCTGTGTCTTCCAGAGGTGTTCTGGTATCATTCGCAGGTATGATTTCGTATACTGTAAAGGGGAAAACCAACACACTCCATTGATTTTTATCATTTTAAGGTAATTTGACGTAGTAGGAGCTGCATGTTGATTAGCTGACGATAAAGAGGGGAATCAATCAACAGAAATTAGGTACTTAAACGTTATGACAAGTGAAAAGAGAGCTTGTGGAGGAAAGTCATAAGTCCTCTTTCTCTCCTTTTTTTTTTCTCCTTTGTTTTAATTCCGTTTTGCTGTAGTTGCTTATTTCAGGGTAAACCAAACATTGTAGGTAAAATCAGATTGGATTAAAAACATACAACCCTGAAAATTTATTTTGTGCACATTACAGAAAAATATTCCCCTTAACACTAAGCCTATATGAGCAATTAGTATTTACCAACACGGACCTCTGATTTTTTTCAGTAAATTTGTTCCCAGAAAGCAGGTGGGTTTTGTCCATTTCTGTGTCTGTATTTGTGGGGCCGGCACTGAGCGGTACAGGAGATGTCGTGTTGGGCCGTCACCCCTTTACGTGGAGAGCTGGTAACCTCTATTACCCTTTAGCCTGAGTTCGCAGGAATTCAGAGAGGAAACATTCCTGGCAGAATATTGTAAATTAAAAGAAAAGACATTGTAAAGAAATACACCAGCTTTTACAGTAAGGGTGACGTTGTACGAAGGCACTGACCTGTGCGTCAGCCGTGGTGGTGTTGTGGAGAGCAGGGACCATGCTGCTGTGAGGAGTTGGTGCTGGGGAGGAGGAGATGCGGTGCTGTACCTCAGTTCTGCAGTTGCCCCCAAGACCAGTTGATCCAGCTGCAAAGCCACGTAGCGTTTCACACTCAACTGCTCGATGCCGTGAAGTGAGTATCTGTCCAAACTCCTTCCTTACTATAGGTCTACAAGGTTTATGTAACTCATGTTTTTGAGGCCCTTTGAAATGGTAATCTACTATTGCTGTGTGTGTAATATATGGTTTTATGAAGCGCTATTCAGTTTGCCATTTACTCATTCGCAAGGGGAAAATAATGGTATTTTTAGAAATTCAAACACTTTTGGGCTGGATCCTGCTTTCTTCAAAGCCTGTTGAAAAAAAGAGCGAGATGGGGCAATCAGCTAGCGGGGAGTAGGCAGGAGGAGGGAGATAATTTGGGTTTTTTTCTGTTTGTTTTTTTTTTTTTTATAAGAAACCAGTGATTTAACATGACCTAGAATCACAGAACATAAAACCAGATCAAGCAATCTTTTATAGGCTTAGTTATGTCACTTTTGTTGCGTTCTTTAGCTGTGCATTTATATGAAGATCTTGAATTTAGAAATTCAGTTTGACTGGCACTTCTCAGTGGTGTCACTCAAAAGGGAGAAAACCAGGAAGTTTGAAATGTCTTAACATTTACTATACTCAGCATAGGAATTTACACTGCTCTGAGGGTGGTGACCTGAGGCCCATGGAAACTGCTGCGGAGAGTCCCGTTGATCTTGGTGCCTTCTTGATTTCTCATGTGATTTACGTATGGAAACTTTGCCTAAGTGACATGTAGTCCTCCTTTAATTCTGTAGGCGTTTGGCATCATGGCAAGTCTTTACAATATCGTGATGGAAAGCAAACACAGGAGTGCTGTAGGGGATCCATGTCTCTTGTTCGTGCTGCTCTGTTTCCTGAGGTTTCCAAGCACATGTGTGTTCCTTTAAGAGTGATACTATATATATATAATTTGAAGAAAACTCGAGGACAAAAACCACTCGCTCCTTCACCCTTAGCGAGTCTAAAACCTTGGAGAAACACTATCTGATGGGACCTGCTGCAGAACCCTCCAGGCGCGTGGTGACTGCACAGGAGGGTAAGGTGAGGTGCTTTGCAGACTTGGTGTGTGTCCTGCCCTCAGGAAGGGCCAGAGGTGCACCGGGATGGCCAGACTGTGTTCCATGAAGTCCTTCATTGGTGATGCATCTGCATGCTTGACCTTGACTTGTCCCAAAGCAAGTCTGGGGATTTTTTGAAGAGCAGGGAGGGAAGAGCTCTAGGTATCCGTGCTTGGCGGAATCACAATAGCATCACGTTTTCCTCCTCTTTTCCAAAGGAGAAGGTGAAGGAAGGACCAGTGGACCAGGGGAGTTGTAACCACGTGAGCATTTATTGCCTGTTTCATTTGGTTTTTTGTTTCCGTGGCAACGTACCCCCTGTGGCCTGAGATCTGCGGTGAAATGGTACCTGTTGTGTCTGTGAGGGGCTGTGCAAAAAACAGATTTTTGTGAAGCTAATATAAAATAAGGTAGCTTCAGGCACAGTTGTTTTTTAGCTAGACTTACATGTCAGGCATATGGCTTATATGGAGAAAGATACTCGGGGAGTAACTGAAGCATGCTATGGTTGGGTCTTAGCTCAGTGACACCAGGAGGGAAAATGCAGAGTAAAATAATCCCATTTAACTAATTTTCCAAATAAATTAATGAGAAGTGCTATTTCTAATGCAGATTTTGAAGTGAATTGTGATGACTGAGGGCTATGAATGAACCACTTCTTGTAGACGGAGGTAATGTTTAAAGGGAGTCCGTGTAGAGAAAATGGACACAAATCTTTTGGGTTGTGCCTTCCTTTTTCAACTGGCTGGCTACTGTTTCTTGCTGTTATCAGTCACTCCATTGAAGGTACGACTATTTTTACTACTGGGTAGGAGCTGAAAACCTCCACACAGAGTACTGAGTTCAGACTGAACAGCTACTCAGCACCCATTAATTCACTTCAACTAAAGCTGAGTTTTCAAAATTGCATGGCTCTCAGCACTTCCCAGATCTCAGACGGCTCTTTGCTAATAAGTATTTTTTAAAAAAAACTCAACTCTGTATTCTAGTACCTAAATAGGCATTTATCTCATCTGAGAATGTGTTCTGAAATGTTTTTTTTTTCCCAGCAGCGTGGTATGGGAGAAAGTAAATGCGTGTACTTGCGATGGCTTGGAGTGGGATGAGGGGTTCAGCTGGCTGGTGAGCAGGGTCCTGTCGAAAGCTGAGCTCCCCAGTCCTGGGCTATGAGACTGCACAAAATGATGAGGAGCCATGAGCCCAGTAGCGCAAACCCAGGCATTTAGCAAAGCTCTTTAAAAGAACGCTTTTTAGTGTGGGTGAAGCCATTGCTACCTCCTGCAGCAGGGAGGAGGTCTTCTGTTGCTGGATCTGCCTCTGTCCTGGGTTGTGCAATGTGCCTGTCTCTGTGCCACCCACGCTTCCAAGTGCAAGTGTGAGTCTTTCAGTGCAGGAAAGGTTGTGCAGTCTCCCCCATCTCTTGTAATACCATGTTTTTCCAGTATTGGACAAGGCACCTTGAAAGACACGCTTCTGCGAGCAGCTGGGACCTCCCTCTGATGTGTTTGGTGATTGATGTCAGCTCCCTGCAAGTTCCAGGGGGTCATCTCCCCGGTGTGCTCTTCTGGTCCTGTTTCTGGCTAACTTGCCTTGGTTTTTCCATCCTGAAGGTTCGTGGGTTTTGGGTGTTCAGTTGTTTGCCCGTCGCTCTGCATTCCCAAACACTGAGCTGGCAGATTGGTTGTTCCCCGAAATATTAATCCCTAAATCCCTCCTATATCACTAAGTCTGAAGCAATTACAATCTTTTTCCCTCCTCTGCTAATTATATTCATTTGGAAGCAGACGTAGCGGTCTCAAAGGACCATCCTTTTAATTTCCCTTCCACGTGTAGCAATTAGCCGGGGGTTGTTACTGGCTGAAACAATGAGTGCACTGAATAGCTCGGTGTGTTAAGTACAGCAAGAAAGTTGTAGGGCTCTAATGGGCAAACGCAGCGTGTTGTCAGCCAGGGCTTGACATAAACGGCTTATTGTCGGATAAGCGATGCCTGGGGAAGCCCTACCTCTCGGGCACATGCTGACGGGATCCTGCTTTAATCAGCTTTTAAAGCAAAAGTGAAATTCTTTTTTCACTGCTCTGGGGAGACAAGCGTGGGGTTTTTTTTAGGGATGTATGAAGAATTCATATGGTGTAAGTAACTTTTGCATTGTCTGGACTGCTCAGTTTTTCATTTTAAAACGTACATCTATAGCATCTATAGCCTTTTTAACGTCTTTTTTTTTTTTTTAAGTCTTCATCACTTGGCAGGGGTATAAAAAGTTAATAACAGACTTATAATTTTATTAGCATTTATGCTGCAAATGCAAGAGAGTTCCCCAACCCAAGTTTAATGCATCCTTAAAGTCCTTTTTATTAGCTTGTTAATTCCCAGCAGTACCATTTTATGGAAACGCGTATTACATTTTTTTTCTAGAGGAGAAACCATAGTTTAGATCCAGATGATGAAAACATGGAGTTTTTTGTTTTGTTTTTATAAGGGGAGGGCGTAATTCTTTATTTTTACCTTCCCAAGTGTGACTGTTCTATTGTAGCATTGCAAGTACTTTGACAGATATAGGTGACAACACAAGGAGCGGGTACCCAGGATCATCCTTTCTGAGTGCTGGGCAGTGTACTCGCACAGTGGGAGTGAATGACAAAAGGCCTCTTGGTGACCCAAACCTGCTCATTCTCTTCTGTTTGCCATCAGGCTTGGCCAGGTCACGCACAGGTTGGGTGGATTTTTCTTATTTTCATAGATGTGTCTGTCAGAGATGAGGTCCCTTACCGATACATTTATTTTGACAAATGCCCTTTATGTTAACAAGGTATTTTGACTGACCTTGGCTTCTTCACATCCTGAAGATGGGCAATTATTTTTAGAATAAATCTCATTTTCTCATTCCATTGGCAAACTGAAAAATAAATTACTTTGGGGGAGGAGCTCTGCATATATTTCAATATATTTGAACCGTAGAATTATGCCCGTGTTATTTTTATTGTTCATTCATGTAATGGACAACATGGTGTAAATTAAGGTGTATAGTAGCTGTTGCACCCTATGTAAGCCCTCTCCATTGCGTGTATAGTCATCCATCCATGCTTCCACGTGGGAGAAGAAGAATTTGTGGTTATTCTGTTTTGCATATAGCAGGAGCTGGCAGCAGACTTGTGCAGTAAAATAGGCTTCAAACATTTTCCGTATCACTAATTGTAATTTCCAAGGCTTCCTCTGTGACAGAGTGTACAAAAGGGAGCTTTAATAAAAACTATCATTAGCCTCATGGATCAATATGGTTTGGGAAATACAAAACAACTTCAGTTGTTTAAAAATAGGAAGTGCCAGAGGGGGTTTCCACCTCCCTGCTGAAAACAAATCACAGGATTGATCTGTCTGCAGTGTAACTGCAAAATTCGCAGAAAACAGGTGAACTAGCTGGGAATATAAATGGAGCCTCTCTGCAAGCCAGTACCTGCGTTGTTCTTAGCCCTCCTGGGCAACCCGTGACAGGTCCTCCCTAAATGAGACAGTCACTCACTTTCGGGGGAGTAGGAGGGGAGCTAATGCCAGCCAGTGGATGCCTCTCCTAGCGTAGCATTGTTGTATTTCTTTCTATTAATGTTTTCTTTTCATCTCTCTCCCGCTCTCAGATCAGAACAGTTTCTCAGGTGAGTCACAACCCAATTTCAAGAGATCCACCCATGAACACAGCACAAGTCATGAGAAGACCCCAACTGAAATGACACTGGTAGCCTAGCCCTAGGTCGAGGAAAACGCTGAGAAGAAAACAGGACAGCTGACCTTCTGAATGTTCAAAATACGTGGAATAGTCGTATGGGGCTCAGTAAAATGTTCCCCAGGTAATTTGCTTTGGGGTTTCTGAAATAATCTCTGCGAGTTTCATCTCTATTCTTCAAGGTTAGACTTTTAGGTCCTGCTATGAAACACATTTCCCCTTGTCTCCTTGCCAACCAGCCTCCAAAATTACTGTAGGCTGCCATGTGTCAGCCAGCCTATTCC